>NC_092375.1:33530280-34180431 GCF_030028105.1 Mobula birostris | reverse complement strand
TTCCCATCCTGATATGTCTATCCACGGCCTCCTCTACTGTAAAGATGAAGCCATGCTCAGGTTGGAGGAACGACGCCTTATATTCCATCTGGATAGCCTCCAACCTGATGGCATGAACATTGACTTCTCAAACTTCTGTTAATTCCCCTCCTCCCGTTTTTACCCCATCCCTTATTTAGTTATTTATTTATTTGTTTGTTTATTATTTTTTCCTTTTTTTCTCTCTCTGTCCCTCTCACAATAACTCCTTGCCTGCTCTCCATCTTCCTCTGGCGCTCCTCTCCCCCTTTCTTTCTCCCTAGGCCTCCTGTCCCATGATCCTCACCCTTCTCCAGCCTTGTATCCCTTTTGCCAATCAACTTTCCAGCTCTTAGCTCCATCCCACCCCCTCCTGTCTTCTCCTATCATTTCAGGTCTCCCCCTCCCCCTCCAACTTTCAAATCTCTTATTGTCTCTTCTTTCAGTTAGTCCTGACAAAGGGTCTCGGCCCGAAACGTTGACTGTACCTCCTCCTATAGATGCTGCCTGACCTGCTGTGTCCCACCAGCATTTTGTGTGTGTTGTTCAAGCTTTAAATTGTATTTGATGTAAAGTGTATTTTTGGAGACAGTTGTGGACCTTGCACACCAGTTTTAAAATGCGAGTGGGGCTGGCAGGAATTGTCCGCTGAGCTGGAGTTTGCTTGGGTTAATAGTAACTTAGCAAGGGGAAATAAAAAGAAGTAAGATTTAAGGTGGAGCAACCATTGTTGGAGTGGACAGTATTATAGTGGTCAAAATTTGGCTGAACAGGCATGGGTGAGAACAGTCACAGGCTAGAACTTAAGTTTGAGAAGTGAGAGGTATAAACAAAGCAGGATGGTAGTTCAGGCAGTAGAATGATCCTCTTGTGAGATGTGTACCAAACGGTCTCCCTGATTGCTACATCTGAAGGGAGTGCATCCAAGTTCAACTCCTGACAGAGAAGATCAAGAAGCTGGAGCTGGATAAACTCGGGACCATACAGGAGGCTTCTTAGATGAGACTTTTACCGAGGTGGTCACACCCAGAGTGCAGGTTTCAGATTGTAGGTGGTGACCACCAAGAGAAGTGAGGGGAGTGAGCAGTCAGTGCAGGGTTTCCCTGTGGCCATTCCACATGGCAACAAGTATACCCCTTTGAATACTGCTGGGGAGTGGGTGACCTATCAGGGCATAGCAGCAGCAGCCAGGCCCGTGGCACTATGGCTGACTCTGAGCCTCAGCAGGGAAGTGTAAAGTCAGGCAGAGCGATTGTGGTAGGAGACTTGATCATTAGGGGGACATACAGCCAAGTCTGTGGCCATGAAAGAAAATACGGGGTGGTGTGTTGCCTCCCACATGCCAGGGTCCAAAATGTCTCACAGCAGCTGCAGAAGATTCTCAAGAAGGAGGGTGAGCAACCAGAGGTCATGTTGCACACTGACACCAATGACATGGGTAGAAATGGGAAGAGGACCTGCGCAGTGAGTATAGGGAGTTAGGGAAGAGGCTGAAGAGCAGGACCTCCAAGGTAGTAATCTCTGGATTGCTCCCAGTGTCTTGTGCTTGTCAGGGCAGGAATAGGATGATGGACCAGATGAATGAGTGGCTGAGGGAGTGGTGCAGGAAAAGGGTCTCAGATTTCTGGATCATTGAGATCTCTTCTGGGGGAGATATGACCTCTACAAAAAGTTCAGGTTACACCTGAACCGGAAGGCGACCAATATCCTTGCGGGCAGGTTTGCTAGAACTGTTGGGGAGGGTTTAAACCAAATTGGCAGGGGGATAGGAAGTGGACTGATAGGTTTGAGGATGGGGCTGTTGGTATACAAGTATATGCAATGTGTAATGAGACTGTGAGGAAGGACAGGCAGATGATGGGGCAAATTTGCAGTGTAGCCCCCCTGGCCACCCTCAGGGTCGCTCGGCTCGCTGTCGTCTAGGGAAACAGCCTCGGCCCCGTCAAACTGGATAATTCGTTTGTGTGGATGCTGTGTGAGGTACCCCACCCCTCCCAAATAACAGACAGTACACCAGATGCAATTAAATGATTTACAGTTTATAGATATTACTGGAACTATATAATTAAAAGAGAATAAAATATAAAAGGGAAAAAAAAGGCGCCACACTTATCAAAGTTCAATCTCTTCTTGCACAAAACCGTTGCAGCTCAAGGACCTTCTTCTTCACCCTGCAACCCCTCGGACCACCTCGACCGGCCGCCTGGGACCAACAACGGTGGTCGACCAGATGCTCCACACGAGTCCGTCTTCATCTCCTCGCCGAACGTCCCGCTCGGGGTCCGACCCCGTTAGCGGACTCACAGCACCTCGTCCATCCTCTGTCTCGCTGTCCCGCCTTCTGCCCCAAAACCCCGCGCATACAGTATCTTCAAATACACCAAAACCATAACAACTATCCCAATTGGTTAATAGCACCCTCTTATCAGACTCTAAAGCAAAAACAAACTGTTAGTGCAAACCTTCTCAGTGTTTAACACAACAAAGCCGCATTCCCCAGATTAACATAACAAAGACGCCATTTTAATTTGCCTCCACAGTAACATAAAAATCGAAACCCCCTTACAGCAGTCAGTGGGATGAGTTGAAGTGTAACATGGGGAAATCCAAAGTTGGTGAATACATGACTGAAGGTGTTATATTTGAATGCACACAGTATAAATGAATAAGGTAGATGAGCTTGTAGTGCAGTAAGAGATTAGCAGTGAAGTAGTGGGTACCACTGGGTTATGGCTGAAAGAATGTCATAGTTGGGAGCTAAACATCCAAAAATACACTTTGTATCAAAAGGACTTGCAGGTAGGCAGAGGGGGTGGGGTGGCTCTGTTGGTAGAAAATGAAAACATTGAGTATATTTGAAGCGGAGGTTGATGGGTTCTTGGTTAGTCGGGGCGCCAAAGGTTATGGGAAGAAGGCAGGAGAATGGAGTTGAGAGGAATAGTAAATCAACCATGATGGAATGACGAAGCAAACTCTATTGGCTGAGTGGCCTAGTTCTGCTCCTATATGGTGCTATTTTGGAAGTAGTAATCATTGTTCTTAAATTTTTTAAAAATAAACCATTCATCTACGATTTACCTGGGAATTAAGCCAATGTCCTCAGAAATTTGTTTTGAGCAATCCTTGTTTTTAGAAAGGTTGTATGTTATTTTGTTGATTCTAGAATGAGAAAGTGTTTATGAGCTTTTTATTGTGCCTCGAGAGAACCAAGCAATTTGAAGAAGTGAAGTTAAGGGATTATTTGGTACCCTTGGTACTTGTGTGGAGTTTGTGCAGTCAGGGAAAGAGTTGGATTCCCTCATGACTGTGGAGATTGAGTAAGACATTTGTTTCATTATTCGGTATTCTGAAAACACAGTCTGCATCAGTTGCCTGCTGTGATATGTGACATTCTGCTGGTTTCCAACTCCAGATGTAATATAGTTAATGTAGTGAACTCTTTCCATTAGGGAATTTGAATTTGAACTCCTCCCTTTTTAGTCTAGTTTGCTTTCTCTTTGTAGGTGAGCGTCAGCCATCTTGGCTTTTTGGAGAATGCAGTTTACACTTGAGACATAGCAAGATACTTTAAAAAAAATTTCATCTTTAGTTTTCCTGTAGGACTCATAGTATGAATTGCTATTCCAATCATTATGAGTTATTTCCACCAATACTCATTTGCTGATTCTTGGGTCTAGACACTGGGATGGATCATAATCAATATATTATTTTTTTAGAATTGGTTTCATCTTGTAACTTCTTAAACATTTTTTGTGAGATTAGAGGATTCACTTTATGTTCTGCTCCTTTGCCACTTGTGACAGCAAACACGGCCCTCTATTATGGTCTCTCATGTATCCTCTGATTCGTAAGCTTTCAGCTACCTTGATTCTAATCTCTGGTGTCTCTGCCTCTCTACTTCCCTTTTCTAGTTAAAAATGTTCTTTTATAACTACATTTCTCATCTGTGTCAAATTTAAGTTGATAATTCTCTTGTGAAGTTTTCCTACATTTAAAGAATTATGTAAATGCAAGTTGTTTCATTTATTCACATTGTAGAATGGGACTCAACATGAAATCTTCTGACATTCATGACAATAGCTTTATGTTAAAAATAAATAGCATGAGTATTTAAGATGCCTAACAATTTTCAATTCTGTGCAATTGTTTTGCAGGCCTTCCCTGCAAATTCTTTTCTTTAAGTACAGTGTGGCAGGGCTAATCTTTCTTTTGATGTTGCATTTACTCTGGACTCTTGTCCATCATTTTTCTTCATTCTTCATACTTACTATTTAGAGTCATTAAATACAATAGTTCCCTCATCTAAATATCTGCAGCATTTCTCTTTCATGTTGCTCTTTAAAACCTACCTCTGAACTTGGCCGTCAAAGTTGAAAGCAGCATTGTATCTGATTGACTTGATTCCTTCACCAGTTGATCAATCTTCAGCCTTTGAGAGAGTTGACTATTACCTACATTAATGGCTGGGTCTGTACTTGACTGAATCAATTTTTCTTTATCCATTTGTTGCTAAAAAATCTTGTGCCTTGGGTTCTCTCAGTTTACTTCTGGAATTACCTAATGAGTGACCCACAGCTGTCTCTTGCCTTTCATCTAAGTGCTGCCCCATCATTGTCATCCAAAAACAGTGTCAGTTTTTCACAAGTTTGCTCAAATGTTTTCCACCTTAGCATCTACATTAGATTAGATTCAACTTTATTATCATTGTACAGAGTACAGATACAAAGCCAATGAAATACAATTAGCATCTAACCAGAAGTGCAAAAGAATAGTATTTTTTACAAAATAACTGCGAATAAAAAGTAAGTGCTACAGCCACAAATATAAAAGTACTGAGACAGTACAATATGGGTGCAATACTGCTTAGCGCTGTGATGTGAGGTTCAGCAGGGTCACAGCCTCAGGGAAGAAGCTCTTCCTGTGCCTGCTGGTGCGGGAGCAGAGGCTCCTGTAGCACCTACCGGATGGGAGGAGAGTAAAAAGTCCATGGTTAGGGTGAGATGCATCCTTGATAATGCTTTTTGCCCTGCCCAGGCAGCGTTTATAGTAGATGTTCTCAGTGGTGGGCAATTGGGTGCCAATAATCCGCTGGGCAGTTTTCACCACCTGCTGGAGTGCATTGTGCTCCGATATGGGACAATTGCCATACCACACTGAGATGCAGTTGGTGAGTATGCTCTGAATGGTACAGCGGTAAAAGTCCGTTAGTATCCTGGGACAGAGGTGAGCTTTCTTGCTCCTCTGCAGGAAGTGAAGGCGCTGTTGCGCCTTTTTGATCGGGATGGAGGAGTTCAGGGACCAGGTGAGATACTCGGAAATGTGGTCACCAAGGAATTTGAAGCTTGATACATGCCCCAATACAGCTCCGTTGATGTAGATGGGAACATGAGTGTGGCTCCTAGCATGCCTGAAGTCCACAATGATCTTCTTGGTCTTCTGGGTGTTAAGGGCCAGATTGTTATCAGCACACCACGTGGCCAGGTGCTGGACCTCGTCCCTGTAGGCCGTCTCGTCATCCTCTCTGATCAGGCCAACCACCGTGGTGTCGTCTGCGAACTTGATTATGGAGTTAGAACCATGTACAGAAACGCAGTCATAGGTGAAAAGGGAGTACAGAAGAGGGCTCAGCACACAGCCTTGAGGCATGCCGCTGACATCCAGGACTGATTGAGCAAAAATCTGCATCAGCTAATCATTGGACTTAAAAGCTATTGTCTTTTGTTTGCTATTAAGTAATCTATATTCCTGAAAACTTCGAAGACTATTGCCATTTTTCTTGTTATTCTTGACCTTGCAATGCACTATTACTAAGGTCATCCACTTCTGTATCTTCCCTTTGGCTTAATCTCTGTCTCAACTCAGATGCCAGTGAATGTATTGTCATGAGCCTTTTATTATGTTCAGTGCACTTTCAGAGAGCTTCCTTGTATAGTGCACACCGTAAAACTGACATCACCCTGTCTGTGACTTAGCACATGCTTCCTGTAGGTATGCGAATCCCTTAAGCACAGGAATTACCTTTCTACATTTTTCTACCACTTTACCCCATTTAAGGAACTCTTTAAAACTTCTTTAACCAAGCTTTAGGTCATCAGCCCAAGTACTATTTGGGGAGAGCCCTGCTGGCAGCTGATGGGTAACATCTTTCTGAACTTGCTCCTATCTTACCTACCTTTTTGTTTCCTACCAGTTTTTTGAAACCTTATTATAAATCTCAATATTGCTCTATTATGTCTTTGAGAAGGACTAAAGCCTCTGCAAAAGAAGAAGAAGATGATTCTCCAACCACTTTGGAATCAATGGGAGATTTTCTCAAAAAGCAAAGAACAGAACTTTCAAACGAATTTCAACAGCTTAATGTCAAGTTGGACACTAGTCAACAAACTCTAATCGAACATGATAAGCGAATTAAGGAGAATAAAGAAACTGTCGATACTGGAAGTGGACTTAGAAGACATGAGTAAGCTTTGCAAAAAATTATCATTATCTAATGAAAAATGAACAAAGAAGATTGCCAACCTGGAAAGAGAAGGAACAATCTACGTATTCTGGGTCTTGAAGAATCAGTTGAAGGTGCCCACCCCATGGAGTTCTTTACAAGCTTTCTGAAGCAGCTATTCCTGATTTATTGCCGTCTGTGCCTAAGTTGGACTGCGCCCACCGGTCACTGGCCCCGAAACCAAAGTCGGGGGAGCGACCTAGGTCGGTTATTCTGTGTTTTCATGAATTTCATACTAAGGAGCTTTTAATCCGTCATACCCATCGAGTAGGAATGATCGATTACAATGGGAAAATGATCAGATTTGTGGAAGATTATACACCGGAGGTTATGGCTGAACGTGCCAAATATAAAGAGATTATATCGCTGCTTTATAACAAAGGGTTTAAGCCCTCCCTTTGCTTCCCCGCACGTCTTAGAATCGTTCAGAAAAATGGTGTGCAGTAATGGCTGGGATCAGTTGAAGACGCACAGAAGTTTTTGAAAGCAGAAGATTAATTGTGTTATATCTCTTACAAGAGCAGTTATCTTTTCAATGTTGGATAGAATAAGGTTTTAATAAACTTACGTTTTGACCGTTTGTATATCTTGCTTTTTGATATTTTCTTTGATGTTTTTTATTACTTTTTTTCCTGAGGTTTTTCGATATATATATTTTTTGAAATTGTTAAAATGAATCCTCTTATGTTTTGGATTTCTGATCTAAGTTTATTTTGTCTGCTTTCTCTTGGTAGGAACATAATATCTTTGAATGATTGGAGTTTTGCCAGCAGGATTTCTTTGGGAGGGTTGTCTTTAGGGTTTATTTAGCATGCTGTCTGTTCTGTGGCCGGCCTTTTTTTTTGGCTTTGGGAGGGGGAGGGGGTGGGGATTCTTTTTTCTCTGAAAGCTGGGTTGGGCTACTATCCAAATTTTCTGTTTGAGTACCTTATTATGCTTAGTTCTCTTGTTCTAATAATTTATGGTCAGATCTTTTAACTCTTCTGTTAATTAGCATTTAAAATGGATTGAAATATTAATTTACTTAGTTTTAATATGAAAGGGTTAAATCATCCTGTGAAACGGAATAAGATTTTTGCTTAAACAGGTGTCCCCTGCTTTTCGAACATTCGCTTTACGAAACCTCGCTGTTACGAAAGACCTATATTAGTTACCTGTTTTCGCTAACAGAAGGTGTTTTCACTGTTACGAGAAAAGGCAGCGCGTGTTCCGAGCAGCCAAACTCCTCCCCCAGAACTGCATTCTAGCCAGCATTGCTTAAACACGTACCTGTGAGCAGCCGTTAGCAAGATGAGTTCTATGGTATTGGAAAAGCCTAAAAGAGCTCGTAAGGGTGTTACACTTAGCGTAAAACTGGACATAATTAAACGTTTCGATCGTGGTGAATGAAGTAACGACAAAGTGAGTTTGGCTTGTGGAAGTTGACGAAGATGTTGTTGAAGAGGTTTTGGCATCCCATGACTAAGAACTGATAGATGAAGAGCTGATGCAATTGGAAGAGGAAAGGATAACAATTGAAACCGAATGCAGTAGTGAATGGACTGAAAGTGAAGCTGTCCAGGAACTGAACGTGAAGCAACTGCATGAGGTGATAGAAAAATGCGTGAGGCTAAGCAGTCAAGCATACTGTGGTTTTTCAAGCCTTCCACATCAGCCACAGCAGACAATGAACCTCGACCTTCAGCATCGAGGCAGGCAGACATAGCAGAAGATGACCTGCCTGCCCTGATGGAAATAGACGATGATGAGATGACATCCCAGTGTCCCACCACTCCAACCCTCGGGCTGCGGACCGATACATTGCCGCGGAGAATGCAGCGGTAGCCGTGACGTACCCAACACTTCTTTAAGAAAAAAGCCGAAATAAACAAGCTAATTAATTAGGTGCCACCCGGCACGTAAATGTCGGCCCAGATCAGAGGCGATTGCAGATTGCGTCGCTTCTGATCTGGGCCGACATTTACGTGCTGGACGGCACCTAATTAATTAGCTTGTTTATTTTGGCTTTTTTCTTAAAGATGTGCTGGGTGTGTCCCGGCCACTGCTGCACCACTGCATGTTTCGCAGATCAGTATCGGTTGGCTGCCCAGAGGTTGAGGACCACCGCACCACCCCAACCTCCGACAACTCAGCCTAACACACCATCTTTTCTTTTCTTTTTCAACCTTTTATTAGTTTCATAATGATAAACATACCATAATATTGATACAAAGTTGTTGGGATTACATTGTTATGATTAGCATAGTTAAATATAAACTCATTTAACACATGGGTGTTAAACCTCCCAATCACACAGGATGCAAATGTAATAAACAAAAAAAGAAAAAAAATCATGAAAATAGAAAAAAAAATTAAAAATATACCCCAAAAGAAAAACTAACCTAAACAGTGTTAATCAACTAAGCTAAGAGGAAAAAAAAAAGACAAGGGCTGTTATGTAACATCAAAGAAAAAGGAACCATTAGTGTCGTCAACTCCGCTCCTCTCAACATCTATTAAAAAGGAATAGGATAAGTTTGGAAAGGTCAAATTACATCATATGAAAATGTTGAATAAATGGTCTCCAAGTCTTTTTGAGTTTAATAGAGGGATCAAAACTAACACTTCTGATTTTTTCTAAGTTTAAACACAACATCGTTTGAGAGAACCAATGAAATGTGGTGGGAGGATTAATCTCTTTCCAATTGAGCAAAATGGATCTTCTAGCCATTAATGTAAGAAATGCAATCAACCGACGAGCTGAAGAGGTTAAATGAGTTGATTCTATCATTGGTAACCCAAAAATTGCAGTAACAGGGTGAGGTTGTAAATCAGTGTTCAGAACAGTTGAAATAATACCAAAAATACCTTTCCAATATTTTTTCAAAAAAAGGACATGACCAGAACATCTGGGTTAAAGAAGTTTCTCAAAGTGGCATCTATCACATACAGGATTTATATGAGAATAATAATAAGCTAATTTATCCTTGGGCATATGAGCCCTGTGCACTACTTTAAACTGTATCAATGCATGTTTAGCGCCTATAGAGGATGAGTTAACTAATTGAAGCATTTTTTTTCCATTTTTCAAACGGTAAAGCGATCTTAAGTTCCCTTTCCCAATCAGTCTTAACTTTATTAAATACGTCTGGATGTATTTTCATAGTTATATTATAAATAATTGCTATTACACCTTTTTGAAAAGGACTTAAATCTAATTTTTTTTCCAAAATATCCATTGAATATAAATTCAGGAAGTTAGGAGAAACAGTATTTAAAAAGATTCTAATCTGTAAATATCAAAAAAAAAGGGATCTAGGCAAGTTATATTTATTAGATAATTGTTCAAAAGACATGAAACAATTATCGAAAAATAGATCAGAAAATCGTACTATACTTTTAGTTTTCCAGGCCAGATATGCTTGATCCATAGTAGAGGGTTGAAAGAAGAAATTAGATATAATAGGACTTGCTAAAGTGAATTGATTCAACCTAAAAAATTTTCAAAATTGAAACCATATACGTAAAGTATATTTAACTATTGGGTTATCCATTCGTTTATACAATTTAGAAAGAGTAAAGGGAAGCGAAATCCCTAAAATGGAACCCAGTGAAAACCCTTGTAAAGAATTACATTCAAGATTAACCCATTGTGGACTTGAAGTTACCTCCAAGTCCCATAACCAAAATTTTAAATATCGAATATTAATTGCCCAGTAGTAAAATCTAAAATTCGGCAAAGCTAAACCCTCCTCCTTTTTAGATTTCTGTAAATGTTTTTTTACCTAACCTAGGATTTTTGTTCTGCCATATATATGAAGAAATTTTGGAATCAACATTATCAAAAAAGGATTTTGGAATAAAAATTGGCACCGCTTGAAATAAATATAAAAATTTAGGCAAATTTATCATCTTGATAGCATTGATCCATTCAATCAATGACATAGACATTGGTGACCATTTAGTAAACAAAAGTTTAATCTGATCAATTAAAGGTAAAAAAGTAGCTTTAAATAAATCTTTATGCTTTTTCGTAATTTTAACCCCTAAATATGTAAAAGAGTCGGTAACTAATTTAAATGGTAAACATCCATAAACAGGAGCCTGCATATTTAGGGGAAATAGTTCACTCTTATTAAGGTTCAATTTATAACCAGAAAAATTACTAAACTGAGCCAGCAAAGATAAAATAGTGGGAATAGATTTCCCAGGATTAGAAATATATAATAACAAATTATCTGCGTATAATGATAACTTATGTATTTCATTTCCACGGGTAATACCAAAAATATTAAGTGAGTCTCGGATAGCAATTGCTAGAGGTTCAAGGGCAATATCAAATAATAATGGACTAAGAGGGCATCCCTGCCTGGTACCCCGAGATATGTGAGAAAAAGGAGATCTTTGACTATTAGTACAAACCGAAACTACAGGGGCATGGTATATCAATTTAATCCAAGATATAAATTAAATTAAATTTCTCAAGCACTCTAAACAAATATGGCCATTCAACTCTATCAAAAGCTTTCTCAGCATCTAATGAAATAATGCATTCCGGAATGGTAAGTGAAGGAGTATAAACAATATTCATAACCGTCTAATATTAAAAGATGAATAACGATTTTTAATAAATCCAGTTTGGTCCACAGAGATAATTTGAGGTAATACCTTTTCTAACCTAGTTGCTAATATCTTAGGAAAAATTTTTGAATCTACATTCAAAAGAGATATCGGTCTGTAAGATGCACAATCAGTAGGATCTTTATTCTTTTTAAGAATTAAAGAAATAGAAGCTCTGTAGAATGATTGTGGTAATTTACCTAATCTGATTGCTTCTTTAAAAACTCTAGACAACCAAGGAGAAAGAGTAGACGAAAAAATCTTTTAAAATTCCACTGTAAAACCATCTGGACCAGGTGCTTTGCCGGAATTCATTGAAGAAATAACAGCTGTTATTTCTTCATCCATAATAGGAGTTTCTAATGTTAAACACTCTTCGGGTGATAACTTCGGAAAATTCAATTTCCTTAAAAAGTCATGCAATGGTGTTGGGATCATGAAGAAAATCAGATTGGTATAAGGAGATATAAAATTCTTGAAAAGATTTATTTATCTTGTCATGATTAACTGTCAAGGTGTCATCATGTTTGCGAATCTTAACAATTTGAAGTTTAACCGAATCAGTTTTCAATTGTTTAGCCAATAATTTACCCGATTTGTCACTATGAATATAAAACTCACTTCTAGTTTTCATTAATTGATTTTCAATCAAGGATGTTAATAATAAGCTGTGTTCCATTTGAAGTTTGACTCTCTGTTTATAACGCTGCTTACTAGGAGGAATAGAATATTTCTTATCAATTTCTTTAATTTTATCAACCAACAAAATTGTTTCATTCTTAATAAGTTTTTTCGAACCAACAGAATAAGAAATAATCTGTCCACGGATATAAGCTTTAAAAATGTCCCATACTATCCCGTTGGATATTTCTTCCGTAATATTAGTTGAAAAAAAGAGATCAATCTGTTCTTCCATAAATTTAACAAAATCTGGGTTTTGGAGCAAATTAGAATTAAATCGACATTGTCTAATAGTAGAAGAAGTATCCATTAACTTGATAGAAAATTTCATCGGAGCATGATCAGAAATGGCGATAATGTCATAATTGCAGTCAGTAACAGATGGAATTAAACGACAGTCAATACAAAAGTAGTCAATTCGAGAATAAGAATGATAAACATATGAAAAGAATGAAAATGCTTTATCCTTAGAGTGTAGAAATCTCCAAATTACTGAAATTTCAGAGTCAATCATAAAAGAGTTAACAAGAGTAGCTGACTTATTCGGTAAAGCCTGACTAGATATGGATCTATCCATCAGGGGATTTAAGCAACAATTAAAATCACAAATTATCCACATATACTCGTTTAAGTTAGGAAAAGAAGTGAATAAGTGCTTAAAAAATTCGGGATAATCCACATTTGGAGCATAAACGTTAACCATAGCAACTTTTTTGTTGAAAAGTAACCCAGTGATTAACAAAAATCTACCATTCGGATCAGAAACAATGTCTTGATGAGTAAATGTAATTGAGGAATCTATAAAAATTGAAACTCCTTTTACTTTAGCCTGGGAGTTCAACTGGTATTGTTATTCCTTCCAAAACCTAAAGAAACATTGATTATCCTCTTTCCTTACATGAGTTTCTTGTACAAAAATAATGTGAGCATTCAGTCTTTGGAATACTTTAAAAATCTTTTTCCGTTTTATTGGATGGTATAAGCCATTTGTATTCCAAGAGACAAAATTAATAATCGGAGCCATAATTTAATGTCAACTCTTTGGTGTATAAAGAGTTAACTATAATGTAAACTCATGAAGTCAGAAGAGGAATAAATATTCAGAACAGAACCGGAAGTCACAACACTGCAGATATCTTTGTAGTACTGAATCAGCCCAATAGAAAAAATTAATAAAGATAGTAAAGACTCCCCCACTCTCCACCCGTAAAGTCCCGAAACTAAGCCAGAAAAGGCTAGAAAGAGAACTGATAACTAACATTAAATCTACCCCCATTTCTCCGGAAGGCAGCTCCAAAGATAAATGTTAAAAAGAGACCCCCCCCCATCCATAAAAAAAAGTTAAACGCTATGCTATAATAATCCTCATATTGAGATTTCTAAAATGAACGAAAAAAACGAAAGCACCAATGCATATTATTAATCAGTTACAAACATGAATAATTGGAAATGGCACTTCAAAAAAAAGAAAGGAGTTATGGGAAGAAGAAACCTGAGAAGATGGCATATTCAAAAAGAACAAAAGATATTATGAAAGAAGAAAAACAGACTGCCATCTTAATTATACGAAGCAAAAAATAAACGATGTTCCTCCATACAGTATAAATTTACCATCAAATCATTAATGAAATTCAAATAATTAGAAATTAACAAAGTAAAGTGAAATCATCAACAGGAAAAAAGGACTTTAATTGAGTTGTGAAAAATACCTGCACTACTAACCAAAAATGAAAATCTTGAACTTATAAAAGACCTTCTTCATATGATAATTATAGGCCTTAAAGGAAAAGCACATAAAGACAAAGCCGATACTATGAGAGCTAGACATTAATTAGAACGAAGTATCCGAAACAGTTGAATAGGGCTCAGCCAGAAAACTTCGAGCCGCACTTGTGGAGTGGAAGACACGATGTGATCCCTCTGAAAGAGAAATTCTTAAACATGCGGGATACAAAAGCACTGGTTTAAGTCCTTTTTGGTAACATTCTGACATCAGACGTTTAAAAGCCAGCCGTGCCTTCATCACTTCAGGAGAGTAGTCTTCCACTAAACAGAACTGATATTGTTGAAATTTAATCATACCTTGCTGACGGGCGATTCGAATGAGATGCTCTTTAACGTGAACATAATGGAAACAGAGGATCACTGCCCTCGGTTTAAATTTGGAGGCCAATTTATGACGCAGTGTACGGTGAACACGGTCAAGCAATGGAGGATCGTCGAATACAGAACTAAACGCATCCTTTAAAAGTTGAGAGACGAATTTTAAAGGGTCTCCTTCCTCGACATCATTGGGAAGATCAACTATACGCAAGTTCTGTCTTCTAGATCGGTTTTCAAGATCAGTAATCTTGGATTTAAAATGTTCCAGTTGTTTCGTCATTGGAGATAGTTTCTGCTCCAAATTCTCAATTTTCAAATCTCTCTTCTGAGATTCAATGTCTAATTCAGTAATTTTACTTTGATGTTGCTTAACTTCACAATCAAGCAATTTCAAAGAGTCTGTGATTGACTTTAAATCTTCTTTAAAACTTTGATGTTGTTGTTCAGATTTTTCAGTTAAGCTTTGACGTTGCTCATCAAATTTTTTGTTTAAAAGATTCAACAGAATATCATAAGATAGTTCAGTTTGCTTGGATTCACCTTTTTTTGCATTCCCGTTGGAATCCTTCCCGTTTCTAGGATCTTGCCCTTTAGACCTTGTACTTATTTCTTTGCTCATTTCTTCGAATTTCACAGTTACAGTTCAAGAAAAAATCAATAGTATAGAATAAATCTTCTAGTGTAGGTAAAAATAAATAAGGGAGATCATAAGTTTAAAAAAATAGTAATGGTAATGGAGCGAAGCCAGAAACAACCTCACTCCACGAGCGCCTCTTGGAGAATCCTAACACATCATCATCAGTGTGCTTGGCGCTGTCTTCTGAATTCCGGTAAGTGATACTACACTGTACATACGTTATTTCTACTTTATATAGGCTGTGTATTTTTATGTGTTATTTGGTATGATTTGGCAACTTCATAGTTTAAAGGTTACTGGAGAGAGTGTTTCTGCTAAGAGCACTTGCGTGAGATTTTCGCTACGGAGAACAGTGCGGCGATGATTGTAGAAAAGTATTTCTACTTTATGTAGGCTGTGTATTTATCATATCATTCCTGCTTTTACTATATGTTAGTGTTATTTTAGGTTTTATGTGTTATTTGGTATGATTTGGTAGGTTATTTTTTGGATCTGCGAACGCTCACAAATTTTTCCCATATAAATAAATAGTAATTGCTTCTTCGTTTTACGACATTCCGGCTTACGAACTGTTTCATAGGAATGCTGTACCTTCGGATGGCGGGGGAAACCTGTATTAAAAAGTTAAGGGCCCCCATTATTTTTCTACACAAAACACATGTACGTAGTTGTGACAATACATGCCTTTTTAATCGATGGAGGGATTTACAATTTCATTCTTAATTTAGAGCAAAATCTCGAGAGGTCTCGATTTTTATAGACAATACAATTTCTTTTGTTCAACATAAAGTTGTCTCTGACCCTAATGGGCGATTTGTCATAATGTCAGGGAAACTAGCTAATAAATTAATTGTATTTGCTAATGTGTACGCCCCCAATCTGGATGACCCAGGATTTTTTGAGCGTTTCTTTTCATTCCTCCCAGATTTGAGTCTTTATTCTTTAGTGATGGGAGGAGATTTTAATTGTTGTCTAGACCCAGTATTAGATTGTTCTTCTCCTAAATCAGCCACACCTAATAAATCAGCTTCATTTATTCAATCCTTTCTAATGAAATGTGATATTGTTGATGTCTGGCAATTTTTTTCACCCAGCAAAAAGGGAGTATTGGTTCTTCTCTCATGTCTATCATTTCCATACCAGGATTGATTATTTTTTTTTAATAGTCAAATGCTTCCATTAGTTTGATCTATTGAATATAAAGAAATAGCTGTATCCTGCCATTCTCCTGTATTTCTATCTTTAAACCTTCCTGGTTTCACTCATATGAACAGATCCTGACGTTTTAATTTAACTTTGTTATCTGATAAGGACTTCCTAAAATTTCTGGAGAATCAAATTACTTTTTTTTTGAAGAAAATACGTTGGAAGAGACTTCTAGTCTTATCATTTGGGATGCTTTTAAGGCATATATTAGAGGACAAATTATCTCCTATACTGCATATATTAAGAAAAAAGCTAATAAAGAGAGAACTGATTTAGTTAATCAATTAAAACAATTAGACCAGAAATATGCTTTGGCACCAGACCCTGAACTATACAAAAGACGTATTGAAAATAAAACTAAATATGATCTTCTTATAATGTATCCAATTGAAAGTCAACTTTTAACAGATGGAAACCAATTCTATATACATGGAGAAATAACTGGTAAACTATTGTCTAATCAATTGAAGGCTTTTATGGCTAAACAGCAAATTAAAGAAATTCGTAAAACCAATGGTGGTTTGACAACTGACCATTTTGAAATAAATGACACTTCTAAAGAATTTTATTCTAAACTGTGTAGTTCTGATTTTGTTAAAGATAATACTGCAATGAACAATTTTTTAGACCAATTAAATATTCCTGGACTTTCGGTTGATAATTGAAAGCAGTTGGATCAACCTACTTCTCAGGAAATTACTGAGGCTGTACATTCATTGCATTCTGCGAAACCTCCAGGACCTGATGAATTCTCTGGAGAACTTCATAAGGCTTTTTCTTCATCGCTTATACCTCATTTGTGTTCTACCCTTACTGATACCTTCAAGGTGGGTAGGTTACCACAGTCTTTTTATGAAGCTTCCATTTCGCTTATTCTTAAAAAGAATAAGAATCTCACTGAATGCTCTTCATATAGACCAATTTCTTTACTCAATGTTGATGTTAAGATCCTATCTGAAGTTTTGGCCTGTAGACTTGAGAATATTATACCTTCTATAATATCTGATGACCAGAAAGGATTTATTAAGAATCGATATTCCCATTTTAACATACGGCGATTGTTAAATGTTATGCATTCTCCATCCAAGGAAATAGTGGAATGTTTGATTTCTCTGGATGCGGAGAAGGCTTTTGACCGAGTTCAATGGAATTACCTATTTAAAACCTTATAAAAATTTAATATTGGGCCTAATTTATACTTGTACTTTACTTTATATTTTATTGTCGCCAAACAATTGATACTGGAACATACAATCATCACAGCGATATTTGATTCTGTGCTTCCCACTCCCTGGATTACAAATATTAAATATTAAAAATAGTAAAAATTAGTAAATATTAAAATTTTAAATTATAAATCATAAATAGAAAATAGAAGAATGGAAAGTAAATTCAATTTTTTGGATTAAATTACTTTACTTATCTCCCTCCACTCGGGTCCTTACTAACTTTCAGAATTCTAAACCAATTAAACTCCAACGTGGAATCAGACAAGGATGTCCATTGAGCCCTTTGCTTTTTGATTTGGTATTAGAACCTTTAGCAATTGCCTTTGGAGAGTCTAAAGATATCACCGGTATCTTTAGGAAAGGTACTATTCATAAAGTTTCACTTTATGCTGATGACCTATTGCTTTTTAGATCTAATGTTACAACTTCTTTACCCTCTATGTTTCTCTTACTGACTAATTTTAGTCAGTTTTCAGGATATAAATTGAATTTACATAAGAGTGACTTGTTTCCTTTAAATAATTTGATACCAACCGATATCAGCCTTCCTTTTAAAATTGTAAGAAAACAATTTACACATTTGGGTGTAACAATCACTAAGGATTATAAAGATCTATTCAAAGAAAAATTTCTAACCTTACTGAATTATGTGAAAAAGACACTTTCTAATTGATTGCCTCTCTCTTTATTATTGATTGATCGAATTAATTCTATTAAAATGAATATTTTACCTACATTTATATACCTTTTTCAAGCCGTACCTGTTCTTATTCCTGTCTGTTTTTGATTCTTTAGATTCGATTCTTTCTTCCTATATATGGAAGGACAGAAAACCCTATTAAATAAAGCCCACCTTCAAAAAATTAAGAAGAGTGGTGGCCTTGCTCTACCCAATTTTAGGTTATATTATTGGGCAATTAACATATGAAATCTCACGTTCTGGTTATATTATATTAATCGTGAGGATTGTCCAATATGGGTCTTTTTGAAAGCCAACTCTGTTACGAAATTTTCTATTATCTCTCTTCTCGGATCCTCTCTTCCTTTATCTTTAAATAAATTAACTGACAGTTTGGTGGTTAAACACACTTTGAGGATCTGGCTACAGTTTAGAAAACATTTCGGTTTATTGAAATTTTCTCTTTCTAGTCCTATTTTTTCTAATTTGTTTTTTTAAACCATCTACGACTGATCTTTTTTAGAGAATGGGATAGATTAGGCATTAAACGATTTCAGGATCTGTTTGTTGGAGGGCTTCTTTCTTCTTTTGAGCAGCTCTCAGTGAAATATAACTTTTATCAAATACCCACTTTTTTCGATATCTACGGATTAGAGATTTTTTAAGATCTAAACTACATATATTTCTTACCAGCGTGGAAAAGAACATAATAGATGTAATTTTTAATTTGAAACCTTTTGATAATGGCTCAATATCTTATATTTATGGTCTGTTGTTGGGACTGAGAATAGCTTCTTTAGACAAAATTTAAAAAGATTGAGAAAAGGATTTACAGACTTCATTATCTGATGAGACCTGGAGGTCTATTTTCAAAATGGTTAATTCTTCATCATTATGTGCTCGTCATTCCCACCTACAATTTAAAGTGGTACATAGGGTTCATATGTCTAAAGACAAGCTTTCTCATTTTTTTGCAGATATATCTCCTTATTGTGACAGATGTAATAATGGAGAGACTTCATTAATTCATATGTTTTGGTCATGTTCGAGCCTTGAAAAATATTGGAAAGATGTATTCCAAACTTTCTCTGTGCTTTTTAAAGTTAATTTTAAGCCCAATCTTTTGACTGCCTTATTTGGTATTTTTGAGGAAAGAGCTATAATTTTGGAGCCTTCTCACTTGCGGGTACTGGCTTTTATTTCTCTTATGGCTAGGAGGGCGATCTTGCTTGAATGGAAGGAGGTTGCCCCTCCCGACACATGCTCAATGGTTATGCAATGTTATGTCATGTTTAAATTTAGAGAAGATTCGTTGTTCAATTTCTGATTCTAATCAAGATTTTCAAACGTTATGGGGACCCTTTCTGAATTATTTTGAAAATCTTTGAATTGTTATTGTTATTAAAATATAGATCTGGGCTATTATTATAAAACACTATGTGGTAAAGTACTCTTCTTTTGTTTTTTTTTAACCAACCAGCTTTGTCTTGGTAGTGGGTGTAGGTTCTTTTCATAATATAGTTAACCATATTATTGTATTTCATAATTCAGTTTATTTTATTTGATTGATTATGAATATGGGATACCGTGATTGTATCAGTGTGAATTATATATAGTGCATTGTGTGCTACCTTATTTTGATTTATAATTATCCTTATGAATTCTGTATTTATGTGTATGAAATTTAATAAATTTAATAAAAATGGAGAAAGGAAGTACTATTTGGCTGTGTGTTGAATCTTATTTTGAGAGATTTCTATGAAATGCCTTAGGAAGCTTTGCTACATTAGAGAGCAATCTATTGTAACTTTTTAATGATATTTTAAAATTCAGCATTTCAGGTTTTAAGTGATGAGGTGTTTTTTCTTCAGTATTGTATTATAATTTTCTTCTTATTTCTAGTCTGGGGCAAAATTTAAAATTCCAAAGAAGAAAAAGATCTCCCAGATGGACAATATAGAGACACTTTCTCCTCTATCCAGACTTACTGATTCACGAATTGAAAATTTGAAAGCCTCAAATGTGAGTTGACGAGAAATTTCATTAGCAGTTAATGTTCTTTGTTTTTCTTTTAACTCTCTCCACATATTTCCTGAAATGCTTTGGCATTGGTATCTTAATCGTGTGACCTAATTCTTTTTGTTCTTTCTCAGATTCTGGAGGTTGCTGGCAGCATTATAATATCAACATTAATTGTCCCTCTTTAATTTGTCTTGGTGATGCAGATACTGTCAGAAAAACATTTCTCGAACTTCTGGTAATTACCCCTCCCCTTTCTTCACCATTCCCATTGCCAGTTCCCTCCCTCACCTTATCTACTTAGCTGCCCATGACCTCCCTCTGGTGGTCCATCTCCTTTTCTTTCTTCCATGACCTTCTGTCCTCTCCTATCAGATTCCCCCTTCTTGGGCACTTTCTCTCTTTCACCAATGGACTTCCCAGCTCTTTACTTCACCCCTCCCCCTCTTCTGGTTTCACTTATCACATACTACCTTGTACTTCTTCCTCTCCTCCCCTCATCTTTCTTTAAAAGATGCTGAGAGTAAATTAGGGTTTGAGTTTTTGGTTAATAAAAACAATACCAACTTTTAACTACAAGGCCTTAATCTGTTGCTTAATACCAGGACCTTGCCAGGTCTCAACTGAACTTGAACTCGTATTTCTTATACTTGGTTAAATTTAAAGGCTTCCTGACTTGGTCTTCCTCACTATCAGCTTTTCCACAGCGCCACAGAGCAAAGCAATTTTACAGTTGACATAGGCCGAAGGGCCTGATTCCACGATGTATGACTCTGTGACATGATTCATCCTTTCCCATTTTAAGTGAGATGTCTACACGTGGATTTTCTGCATCATGAATGACCTGACACAGAAATCCAGTTTCATGCAAATTCTTCCATATATTTTTAAAGCACCTTTCAAGATATAATAATGTTCTGTGATATTCATTAATGACTGGTTATATGGACTTCATTAGTTTAATTATGGATATTGTTAGGGTGAATATTTGATGAAGTGAATTGTTGAAGGCATATGTAGAGCAATAGAATGTGGTTAACTACAGAAGCAGATATTTTCATCTAAAGGAAGAATCACTTTATCAACAATTCTCAGTAATTGAATCTCGCAGTATGATTGAATCTCTCATACAAATGCAAAATGCAATTATTCAATCCAAAACTAGTGTAATATACATAAACAAGGGAAACCTCAACAGGATGAGGGAAAAGGTGGTAAGTAATTTTGAGTCAGTTAGTTTAACATCTGTATTTGGAAAAATGCTTGAAGCTATCATTAAGGAAGTGAGATATCTGGACAGAAGTGATTCCATCAGGCAGATGCGGCATGGATTTAGAAAGGGCAGGTCCAGTTTGACAAACTGGGGAAATTGCTGGGAACAATTTGATGGAGTCTTGATAAAATGTCTAAAGAAACTTTATGGCATGTGAATGGTTAGAACTTCCACAGCTACCTTCTACCTGCAGCCAATTGTTACCAAGGCAACAGCTACTTGGAGAGAATGCCCATTTCACAATCATTGTTCCCATCCTGTCAAAAGGCTTTGATATTGTTGCTTCAATATGTTGAAAATAGGCTGGTTAATAGAACTTCCCTTTTTATTGAGAGGGAATTAATCAAAATTCGTGTTCTGCTCCCATGGAATAGTAAAGTTTCAGAAAACAATGTTGGAAATCTCAAATATCAAATGCTGTAAGTGCTTTGTGCTGATGGCAGATGGAATTTAATGCAGGCAAGTGTGAGGTGTTACAATTTTAAGGACAGATCAGAGTAAGAATGGTAGGGCTCTGAATTATGACACAGAATAAAGGGGCCTGGGAATACAGATCCATAATTCCCTTGAAAGTAGCATCACTGGTAGATGGGGTCATAAGGAGAGCTTCTGGCACATTGCCTTTCATAAATCAGGGCATTCAGTATAGGAGTTGGGTATTCTGTTGAAGTTGTGCAAATCATTGGTGAGGCTGAATTTGGTGTATTGTGTGTAGATCTGGTCAACTACTTATAGGGAAGATATCAATAAGCTTGAAAGAGTGCAGAGAAAATTTACAAGAATGTTGCCAGAATTTGAGAGTTGGAGCTATAGGGAAAGGTATTTATTTATTTATTTTGTATTTATTAAGTGCAATCGTGAATAGCCAGATCAGAAATGCTGATCAAGTCAACTAGTTCCCAAAGAGAACTCTGATAGGCCAATCAGATGGTTCACTGCTGCTCAGCGATAGAACACTAAACAGACACAAGGGTCGCTAGTCCCTGTACCTCAGAAACACACCTGAGTGGTATGGCAGAGGTATATGCTATACATGACCTGATCTGAAAGCATCATGTTGACTCATAACAGATCGTGTTCACGGTGGAACAGCTTAGTCAAGGATGGGATGATCAGCACAGATGGACAAATTATACCTTCACTACCCCTTAATCCCCTTTAAAATCCAATTTTAAAATCCACATCCCCACCCCTGACTCTGCCAGAGAATACATCAGACAGCCACCTGTGGAGACCTCTTCTGCAAGTAACATTGAAAAGTTTCATCCACAAATGTTCAACTTTAAATTTGCAATAACATTTTTGAGTTATTGTTCATTTTTAGCAGATGTAAAATATTGACATCATTATCTTGTGAAAGGTTTTACTGTAGTGACCCTTGAGTTGGCACCATAGAAAATCCACTTTTATTTCCCCTGATAGACTAGAAATGTACTTCACTAATTTTTTCCATATTTCATTTAGCTCTATTTGTTTGAAAGTTCAACTCCAGCAAAACACCGACATTCTCTGTTGACTATATTCTGGTCTCATTGGAAGGGAATTCAATGATGATGCAGTATAGAGAGTCTTTATTATATTTTCAGCACTAGTTGCAAAATGTTGCTGGAGCCAGCAGGAAGCCATTAATTCTACTGTAGGTGACTCCAGTAACATTTCAGTTGAATATATTTCCATAGAAAATGTGTTCAAGTCTTAAATTTTGATCTACTTCCAGAAAGGTTGGCCATCATCGTACAATACTTTCAATAAAACAAGAAATCATCATTTGCTTACTTGTAATCAAAGGAGGAACTGCCCATCAAGACAGAACTTTCCTGGCTTTGAACAACTAAAGTAAGAATATCATTAATAGTCGTTATGCAAATCTGTTTTTTTTAACGTGCTTTGTGCAATTATTATTTTTGTGAAAAGTAGAAATTGTATGGTTGAAATTCAGTTAATCCGTTTAAGTACTGCAGCCAATAATTTTAAACCAAAGTTGATTGACAATGTTACTTATCTATCTGGGGAAGCTATTCAATGCCAAATATGTGTTAAAATGCAATGTCAATCGAAATACAAATGAATTTGACTCATGCTTGGACTTGGTGAATGCTAAAGAACATAGAGTACTATAGCACAGTATCGGCCCTTTGGTTCATGATGTTGCACTGACTTTTTAACCTACTCCAAGATAAATCTAACCCTTCCCTCCTACATTGTCCTCCATTTTTTTTTATCATCCATGTGCCTATCCAAGAGTTTCTTAAATGCTCCTAAAGTAGGACAGCATGGTAGCTTAGTGGTTAGCATAGCACTTTACAGTACAGGCAACGTGGGTTCATTTCCCACAGCTGCCTGTAAGTACTTTGTACGATCCACCCTGCATGGGTTTTCTCCTGGTGCTCTGTTTTCCTCCCACAATCTAAAGACATGCCGGCTGGTAGGTTAATAGATCATTGTAAGTTGTCCCATAAATAGGCTAGGATTAAATCAGGGGATTGCTGGACAGCATGACTAGAGGGGCTGTGTCTCAATTTTTTAAAAAAATCTGCCTCTATCTGCATCCCTGGCAGGATGTTCCAAGCACTCACCAATCTCTGTTTAAAAAAAAATTAATTAACTCTCACACCCCTCTTTCCATCCCCATACTTTCTTCCAGTCAGCTTAAAATGATGTCCTCTGGTATTAGCCATTTCTGCCCTGGTGAAAATAGTTTGGCTATCCACTCAATCTATGCCTCTTATTACCTGACTTCACTTGTTTGGAAAGCAATGACAGTTGACCACTAAATTTAACTTGGGTTGTCTGTTTATAGTGTTAAGATAACCTTTTTTTGTTTAAATTTACTGTTAAATGTTATGTCATTTTGATTGCTCTAGCCTAATGTCATTTTAATTCTTCATTTGTTCATGTAAGCTCTTGCAGCCTTTCCACAGACATTGCAATGGTTGATACTCACCTTGGCTCAGAAATTTTCCTGACAGTAAGCATAGCATCCGAATGAAAAAAAGGTGGCATAATGAGAAAGCACCTGTATTATTTCAAACACAGTAATCCTCATTGAAAAACATATTATCACTGGGTTACTATGGTGACATTTGTATTACCTCCATCCTTTGGTCTTGGTGATGCTGAATTACAAGCTAACCTATGCAAGTGAGCAGGGCCGATCAGCTATTGCTATTAGTTGTGGTTCTACCTCAATATTGGAAAAGAAATGTAATGAGAAAACATGAACTTGCTGGTGATTTGTTCAATGTCTTATTTAAGCCACCCTTAGTGTAATGAAAAAATTGACAATGAATACTGTATTTGTAAAAGATTTAAAAAATATGTTTGGGATGATTCTGGCATCAAAAGATGTGAGTAAAGTTGAAGTATTAGGGAATCCAAAGTAATGACGAGTAGGATAGGGGAGACAATCACTGGCTGGATCAGATCTAAAACAATGGTTCTTGGAGGTCCGTATTCTCAAGTCCAGGGCGTTATACTTCAGATCTAAAAAATCTCTGGCTTCAGCTGCTTTATCATTATAATGTTGGATGTGGGGATAACAACACCTGTGGGATCAGAATTTTCCACATTTGCAATCTAGTTAAGCTATCCTTGCCAGTATACAGAAACACATGGACAAGATTTAGGCATGGCCTGGATTTGTGTTACGAGGTATTTATGCCACACAAATGACAGCCAATGGCCATTTCTGCCCAGTACATCTGATCACCTTTCCATGATGTTCAATGCATTACTAACCAAGGTTCAAAATAAATGTATTATCAAAGTACATATATGTTACCAAGTACAACCAAGATTCATTTTCTTATGGGTATACTGAATAAATCTGTATAATAATAACCATAACAATTAATGAAAGATCGCCCAACTTGGGCATTCAACCAGAGTGCAGAAGATGGCAAACTATGCAAATACAAAAAGATAAATAATAAATAAATAAACTATAAATATTGAGAACATGAGATGAAGAGTCCTTGAAAATGAGTCCATTGATTGTGGTAACATTTCAATGATTGGACAGGTGAAGCTGAGTGAATTTATCTTCACTGGTTCAAGAACCTGATGGTTGAGCGATAGTAACTGTTCCTGAACCTGGTGGTGTGAATCCTGAGGCTCCTGTACTTTCTTCCTGATGTAGCAGCAAGAAGAGAGCATGTCTTGGACAGTGAAGGTCCCTGATGAAGGATGCTGCTCTCCTGCAACAGTGCTTCATGTAGATGTGCTCAATGATTAGGAGGACTTTACCCGTGACAAACTGGCTGTATCCACTACTTTTTGTAGGATTGTCTGTTCAAGGACATTGGTGTTTCCATACCAGGCTGTGATGCAGCCAGTCAATACCATCTCCACTACACCGCTATAGAAATTCGTCAGAGTTTTAGATGTCATTCTGAATCTCTTCAAACTCCCAAAGAAGTTGAGGCGCTGCTGTACTTTCTTCATAATTGCACTTTCGTGCTGGGCAGGTTCTCCGAAATAATAACACCGAAGAATTTAAAATTGCTGACCCTCTCTACCTTTGATCCTCTGATGTGAACTGGCTCATGGACCACTGGTTTTCTTCTGAAGTCGATAATCAACTCCTTGGTCTTGCTGATATTGAGTAAGAGGTTGTTGTTATCCACTCTTAGTATCTTTGAGTCACTGTTAACTGGATATTTAATTTGACCGGCCGCTTCATTAATCTAGCTAAAGTAGCAGATTAGAGAATGGATGCTCTTTGTCATTGGATTCAGCAATGCCTTTTCACCATCTTACAAGGCTGGATCGATGTGTCAGGAGTGCATTGAAACTTTTCTCCATGCTTGGATGAATGTAACAGCAGCAACTGTTAAAAAGCTTCACCCATCCAGGACCTACATTTATCTTCCTCCTTCAGTGGCTGCTTTCTCCAACCCTACAGCTCCAGTAGCCAATCTTTTCCACTCACTGTTCCATAATACATAGAAAGCATTAAGCACTCCAAAAAAACTACCAGAGAATTGGGCTGAACTGTACAGAAACTAGTATTTGCTACATGAAACCTCTTATTGTTTCAGTGTATTTTGCCCTTTCATTTCCCTGTCCATCTTCATTTTACTTTGGCAGTACTTCCATTAGTACATTTTCTAAAATAAAATGTTTGTTGCACTTTGCTTACAACAGGGAACCCAGAATTGTACTCAGAGATGTGCTGATGACAGATTCAGGAAGAAAACATTTGCTGCGCCTACATAAAGGAGACTGCAGCAATGTCGAAAATGCTGATACTTCTCATGCAAGGCATCACACATCAGCAACCAATGAGCTAACAATTAATTGTCAGGAGGAAATCAAAACATCTCATCCCGATAGTCAGTCCAACATTTTATCCAGCAGGTGGGTTCATGAGCTATGCTTCTAACTGCTGCAAAATGCACAAATGCTATGGGATCAGTTTTGTTTCTTTGTAAAAATCTGCAAAGACTTTATTTATTTAGAGATACAGCTTGGAACAGCCCCAACGAGCCACACTGCCCAGCAACTCACCTATTTAACCCAGGCCTAATCACAGGATAATTTACAATCACCAATTAACCTACTAACCGGTACGTCTTTGGAATGTGGAAGGAAACTGGAGCATCATAGAAAATCCACATGCTCGGAAAGAATGTAGAAACTCCTTGCAGATGGCGCTGGAATTGAACTGTGGAACAACCTGAGCTCTAATAGCATTGCATTAACTTCTACATTACCATGGCGCTTGACAATGATTTGTGCATCATTGTCACCTATTGTTTGCACAATATATAAGTTGCATTCCTAACTTTAAATAAGCTGTAGGATATGTCCATTGATCTAATATTGCACTCGACATTTACACCTTCTGAAGTAATTTTGTTTTTGTCATCATTATACCTACTTGGAATCCATGCTTTTGGTTAGCTTCCCTCTCCCTATTGATCTTCCTGGCCAAAATGGATCTTTTCTACTGTTCTCCAAGATGGAACCATTCTATTGTATTCCATTTTTGGAATCTGATTTTGCCTTGTCTTAATCTGCTAAGCTTTCACTAACCAATGCATCTCTGGTTGAAGCCTGATAATTTTAATGCATTTTTTAATATATGCTTTTTTATTACAAGGAATATGTTAGAAATGAACATTTTCTATCCATATTTTGGTTGTTTACAATGTCATCATTTAATGTGGGGGGTGGAGAAAATTATATTTTATACTGCGGATGAATGCAAATTATATTTTATACAGCAGATGAATGCTTTGATGTTGTATTGCAGGCTGTAACCACTAGATGGCGAGGCTGCACTCTATTTTATCTCCTTAAATACTAGTTAAACTGTTCAAAAATTTCTGCTGTTTATACTGGCGTTCTAGATGAAAGTAAGTCCTCCATCACACAACAATACCTTAGGATTGACAGAATTAAAATTAGTTATGTCTGTCATATAAAGCTAAAGACTGGAGTTCTTCTCTTAACCACTTGGTATACTTTTGTCTTGAAATCACAAAGAAAAAGCCTGTTAAGGAAACATCATATTTTTGGGATATGGTACATCTGTTAGAAAATCCTACTGTGCTTGCCTCACATTGTCTTCTGCTGGCAAAGTTGTCCATGGCTTCTTGGCAAGTTGCCTCCTGACAGATAAACTTGGTGGTTGCTACCTTGACACTGGTTAATGTTTGTTATTGCTACAGCTGTGAAACACTTTTAGAGGTTGCAGTGAGACCTCAAATTGAAAACTTGACGAAAAACATCCATTTTTTTGATTTCGAGCTTGTTGCTAGTTTAAGGATACTTTTGATTTCGGACAATTACTACAGTAAATCCATATTGTTTTTTTACATTGTAAGGTAAGCTTTCCCTGTATTTTATGCAAGTTATTGCTTTTTCTCGGAGATACCTGATTTTTTTCATTCTACTTAAATTTCCAGTGTGCTTAGCCACAAACATTTATGAAACTATAGTACATATTAGTCTGGCTGTAAAAGAAATCAAAGAAACTCATTTAAAAATATACGGAAGTGTGGTATTTGGTAGGAGTTTGGAAGTTGTTATATCCTTGACCTACTTTGCAGTAGCCACATGGAGCATCCACTTTGGAAAAGCATGATTGTCTCGACCAGTGGTCCCCAACCTCCGGGCCATGAAGCATGCAGGGGTGCAGCGGTAGCCGGAACGCACCCAGCACGTCTTTAAGAAAAAAGCCGAAATAAACGGGTGGCACCTAAATTAATTAGCTTGTTTATTTCGGCTTTTTTCTTAAAGACGTGCTGGGTGCATTCCAGCTACCGCTGTACCACTGCATGCTTTGCTGCCCAATATCGGTCCGCGGCCCGGAGGTTGGGGACCACTGGTCTAGACATTACCAAAGCTATTTTATACTTTACTGGTGCTCTCCTTAAGATATTTATGATATAAATTTATTTCAATTTTGTTGACATTCAGGCACACGCACTTAATCTTTTATAGAGCATAGGTTATCTTTGTCGTAGAATATTTCCACTAGATGTGCAATATTTGGACTTGTAGTACATTTTTCATTCCTCTGTAAAAATAATACCTAAGGTTGTCAGAAGTATACAGAAATCAGGGATACATGATTGCACTTCCTTCCTAAGCGTACCTTAACAGAAATAAACAGTGTTTTCAACATTTGATTCATACATCGCATGAGAAGTTTAAAAAGATCAATTGCAGTATTGTATTGAAATCCCAAAAGTCCCTGATTTATTTCATTTAGTCTCGGGGGTTGTGCACTTTGTTGTAGTCTGCTGCTCTACCTGTTTCCCTTTTTTTTCCTCCTCCTAACCAAATTTCCTTTTCAAATTACTAGAAAGCAAATTGTTAGCATTCAATGGATTTTAATGCCAATGATATTAGTGGCCCAAGGAGATTGACATTTTTTTCTCAGTTAATATGATATGGTACTTCAATTACCAAAGGATCATTATTTAATTACATTGATAATATTAGCTGGCTGGTGGTGTCGTGGCATCAGCACCGGATTTCGAGGCGAATATTCCCAAGTTCGAATCTGGTTGGCTCCTTACACGCTTTCCATCTGTGCTGGTTGAGTGTTGAGCCAGCAACTTGGCCTTGTAAGAATCAGACAAATGCTAAGGAAACAGCAAAAATGCTGCTCAATGTGCTGCAAGGTGTGAAAAGGAACAATAACATTAGTGGTCTACTTGTACAGCAGTTTAAATGCTAGAACTACACAACTTTTTACAAAATGATACACTTAAGTCAGATTTTCAGGAAATCAATATTGTAATGTGAATATAATCTGATCACTGCTACATTAAATCTTAGTCTTTCAACTATTAACCTTGGAATGTCTCCTGCATAGTTCATCTTCCTGTAGCTCCAATTTATATTCAATACATTCTTCTTGTTTGGACTAAATTGGTTGTGACCTTTACCTTACAACGATTTGTACATCCAGAAAATCTACTATGGAATAATCTGTGGGTGATGCTTGGATTGAATTTAACTTTAGCATGATACTAACATGTTTTCAAAAATCTAATTTGCGATAGGTTCAGGTGGGGGGGGGAGTAAATTAAAAAGATAAGTATTATTAAAATATTTAAAAAAAAAGAAAGAAAAATCTAATTTGCAATACATACAAAATGCAAGGTTGGCTCCCTCTCTCCTATTGTCCATTCTCCTATCAGATTCTTTATTTTCCAGCCAATGATCTTTCTCACCCACTTGGCTTCACCTATCACCTTCCAGCCAGCTTTATTACCTCCCCCCACCTTTTAATTCAGGTTTCCTCCCTCTTCCTTCCTGAAGAAGTGTCTTGGTCCAAAACGTCAACTGTTTACTCTTTTCTGTAGATGCTGCCAAACTTGCTGAGTTACTCCAGCAGTTGGTGTGTGTTGCTTTGGATTTCCAGCATCTGCAGACTTCCTCATGTTTAAAATTTACAAAGCAATTTTTCGTTGGTGGTGGTCTGGTTTATATTATCAATTCTTCACTAAAGTTGGTGAGTTAGCTTCAGTTAATAGTGTATCTCCTTGGTTCCTAATGCTGTTCAGTACATGTCTAAGGTAATGAGTTTTCTAATTCTGAGAGCAAGTGTTATTAACAATTTTATTTACACAAAAGAAGATCTCTTCTAAGTTGTTGCAGTTTTCTTGGATAAAAATGCAGATATTGTGACTGTATTCCTTATTGATGTAAAATTTTGAGGAATGGGAATTATTTTAACAATCTGTCTAAAAATATTCACTTAGTGCATTAAGATGCCTGAAATACTTGCATGTTTTTACCTGGATCACATAAAATTTCATTTTTATTCTGTAATTTTTTCCTAAAAGGTTTCTGCACTTAACATATTCCAAACTGGTTTAATTTGTATGACTATTTGAATTCTATCATTGCCCTACAATTCTCTAAGAACACTGCATTCTCCCAAATTTAGTCATCTACACCATAATATTTCTGGGTTCCAGATTTATCAGCTGTTCCTTGTTACGTAGGTGGAAATGAAAAATAGGGTACCCTGTACACCAGATTTTTCTTTATCTTATATAATTAATCCTATTGAAAGTTTCATACGGTGCCTATAATAAGAATTCATCCCTCCACTTGGAAGTTTTCATGTTTTATTGTTTTACAACATTGAATCAGTGGATTTAATTTGGCTTTTTTGACACTGATCAACAGAAAAACAGAAAAAGTCAAAGTGAAAACTGATCTCTTTAGAGTGATCTAAATTAATTACAAATATAAAACACAAAGTAACTGATTGCATAAGTGTTCACTCCCTTCAGGTCAGTATTTAGTAGATGCACCTTTGGCAGCAATTACACTTGAGTTTGTGTGGATAGGTCTCTATCAGCTTTGCACATCTGGACACTGCAATTTTCCCCATTCTTCTCTACAGAACTGCTCAAGCTCTGTCAGATTGCATGGGGACCATGAGTGAAGAGCCCTTTTCAAGTCCAGCCACAAATTCTCAATTGGATTGATGTCTGGACTCTGACTTGGCCACTCCAGGACATTAATTTTGTTGTTTTTAGGCCGTTCCTGTGTAGCTTTAGCTTTATGCTTGGGGTCATTGTTTTGCTGAAAAACAAATCTTCTCCCAAGATGCAGTTCTCCTGCAGACTGCATCAGGTTTTCCTCCAGGATCTCCCTGTATTTTGCTGCCTTCATTTTACCCTTTACCTTCACAAGCCTTCCAGGGCCTGCTGCAGTGGAGCATCCGCACAGCATGATGCAGTCACCACCATGCTTCATGGTAGGGATGGTATGTGCAATGTTGAGTCTGATGACCAAAAATCTCAATTTTGGTTTCTCCAGACCATAGAACCTTCTTCCAGCTGACTTCAGAGTCTCCCACGTGTCTTCTGGCAAACTCTAGCTGAGATTTCATGTGGGTTTTTTTCTAACAGTGGCTTTCTCTTTGCCACTTTCCCATAAAGCTGCGACTTGTGAAGTACCTGGGCAACAGTTGTTGTATGTGCTGTCTCCCATCTCAGCCACTGAAGCTTTTAATTCCTCCAGAATTGGCGTAGGTCTCTTGGTGGCCTCCCTTGCTAGTCCCCTTCTTGCACGGTCACTCAGTTTTTGAGGATGACCTGCTCTAGGCAGATTTACAGCTGTGCTATGTTCTTTCCATTTCTTGATGATTGGCTTAACTATACTCTAAGGGATATTCAGTGACTTGGAAATTTTCTTGTATCCACCTCCTGACTTGTGCTTTTCAATAACCTTTTCGTGGAGTTGCTTGGAGTGTTCTTTTTTCTTCATGGTGTAGTTTTTGCCAGAATACTGACTCACCAGCAGTTGGACCTTCCAGATATAGATGTATTTTTACTACAATCAGTTGAAGCACCTTGACTGCACACAGGTCTCCAAAAACAGACCTCCATTTAACTAATTATATGACTTCTAAAAGCATTTGGCTGCACTAGTGTTGATTTGGTGTGTCACATTAAAGGGTGGTGGATACTTATGCAATCAGTTATTTTGTGTTTTTTTAAAATTTGTTATTAATTTAGATCACTTCGTAGAGGTTTGTTTTCACTTGACACGAAAGAGTCTTTTTCTGTTGATCAGTGTCAAAAAGCCAAACTAAATCCACTGTGATTCAATGTTGTAACACAATAAAACATAGGCACTGCATATAATTCATGCAAATAGAGGTAACGCTTTGTATGGTTGGATTGTGCTGTTCTCTGAAATTAGCAATCCAATTGCAAACGTTTCCTCACCATATGAGGAGACATCATCAATGTGCTGTTCAGTGGTGTGTCCTCTGAATGCTTGGTGATTGATAAGTGCCCTTTCAGAGGATCCACCACAAATGAACAGTATACTGATGATGTCTTCTCGTTTAGTGATGCAAAGTTTGAAAATGGATTGCCAAGATCGGAGAATAATTCAACCTCCCAAGCTACATATTTTGGAGTTATTTCCAACCCTTTGTATATCTGCAATTACTTTCATACCGTGGTCATTTCAGTCATGCAGTCTTGGTGTGAACACACCAGGTATGCCATTTTTTTTTTGCACACATTGCATGGAAAGGCAATTAGATGGATATGGAAAGACCTGCTTTGTTTTGATTGCATCTTACACGCCTAGCCTTCAATGTTTCGTTGCCAGCAATGTTCAGTCAAGCGTAGCTCTTCTTGCTGGGAGTCCAACAGAATTTTACAAAAAGTAAAGAGCAACATTCATAGTTGATAGTATTTCAGCAGCAATTGATACCTGCCTTAGTATACATTCCACTGAACTGCACAGCAGCATAGAGTTTTGTGTTACTGAGCTGAAGGGGGTGAAATAGAGAAAGATACCAGAACATTTGTCCACACCTTTTCAGCAGTGCATTCCAGCAGTCCTGTTTGACTTGTGCGTTTGTTAATCAGAATGTAATGTCTCAAAAGTATTTTTATGATTTTTTAAAAAACATTTCCTTTTTATGTGAATTGAATATTCCAAGCCCAATTTAGTAATTTTTGTTTACCTCCACTTTCTTGGTATACCCCATCTATTAGAAACTACTCTCTACTGAATTCGCAGTCATTGCATATGTAAATGTATAAATACTTCATACCTGCATAGAATAATTAGTACAATATGAATTGTAACTTGAGTTATATAGTTTTGATCAGAGTTTTCAAAGTAGATGCAGTTAATACAAAAATGAAGTACTATTGTGATACTTATTTCTGCTTGTTCCTCAGAATAATAGTAAGAAACTATATTGGAATTGCATAACTGACTTGACTAACGCTTTCGTATTTTACATTTTGCAGTCTATGTTGGTAACATGATGAGAGAAGTAGACAGACGAAGCTTTTGCTTTAATGTGTACAGACACGGTTTTCTGTTAATAAAAACAAAGTTTGTAACATTAATCCATGGTTGAGAGGCAGTAACATAGTATTTGTGCTCTCAGAATCATAAATGCAATTGAAAAGTAATTGATAGTATAATGAGAAGAAGTTTAGTTTTAAAGCTTGTTATACTATTTTCATGATATGAATTAGTCATGTCAACAGAGTCAGGATACTTTTCTGCAGGATAGGTTAAGGATTTTTATTCCTACATTACACGAGTAAACAGAATCCCAGTTTACTGAAAATTTTAAGTGAAAATAAATGAAGCTGGATAATACTATGAATTTATTTATGTGTTTTGATACATTTTAATTAACTTTTAAAACTAATTTACCTCAAAGTTTTTAAAATGTACTGGAATATCAAAGATGTTTACAAACTTTTGATGCAATGCTGAGGTTATCTATCAGCTTTGCTTCTTTTGGGAGTGTGTCTGCACCTTCTAGGGTCAGGCCTTCTAAGACCTATCTGGTGCTAAAGTCCCTGGATCTTACTACCCTCCTGATTCCCAGTGCAGAAGGTCAGTGGGTTCAGCTGTCCATCTCTAAGGCAGGCAAATCCAGATAGAGAGGATCCCAAATGGCAGACCTGATTCAACACAATTGATTAAATATTGTGGGCCCTAACTACCTGTTTTCTAAAACAAAAATAAAAAGCAAACATATTCCTCTTACTAAAATCTACTCTTATTTTAAACTTGTGCTCTAATTTTTATTTTTTTTCTTAGCTTAGCTGAGGGCTAATTTAAAGGTACCCATCACTTAATTATTTTCGCTGGTGTATTGTGTTAGTTGAACAACACTTCTTATTGCGATCCAGATTTTCCTAAAGGTTTCCTTTTGCATTTCACTCTCTGTCTCATGATCTCACGATTATGTTTAGTCATTTTGATCATTCTGTAACTTTATAAAAGTAAATCTGTCTTGGTATGTATCCTATATAGTATATTATTTCTTTTCTCAGGAATCCTGTCTTGCTAAAATATTATACAGGTGACCCAAACAGTAAAGCCATTCCAGTAACGGGAATTTGCCCTTACTGAATCACAAATCAACACCTAAAACTTTTTTGAGAAATGGAATAAGTTCAATGTCATAGAATTTATGTGAAGAAAAAATAAATAAATAAACACTAAATGTATTTTTTTTCACCCGGCATTACTTGACACACATGCAAGTGATGAAGCTTTGTGTTACAGAATATCACAATACGATTCATGCATTTCCCCTGTAAAGCAGAAGTTGCCTGTACAGATCTTCTCCAGTTAACAAAGGAGTTAGGTTTGTAAAGAACCATTTATTAAATGAAAATTCATAAGAGTTCCAGATACAGTAAAATCTTAATTAAGTGATCAGAAGATGATTGCTGTCCTCCTAGTGTGGGTGCAGTAAATCAAAAGCAAACCATGCTAGGTATGACAAGCCAAAACATCCAAGTTGAAACTTGCAAGTCATTCAGTTCCAAAGTTGCCAAATAGTGAAGGGCAGGTGTTTTGAGTTTTTTTTTTGCCATTTTAAATAGCATTTTATTTCACAAGCTCTATCCCATTAACCCCATGAAAAGGACTGTGCTTGAAAGATCTGTCTCCTGTTGTGCTTTCTACAATTTGTTTTATTAGGCGAAACTTTCATTAAATAACAAATTCAATAAAACCAAAGAACAGTTAAGGGAATGCTTATGAATCAGGAGAGACCTGTAATGTTATGTTTGTTTAACCACAGTCTTTTCCCATTTGCAACCAAATTTCTGATTACACTATTAAATGTAAATTTTTAAAGCATTCATTTTAATTCCTACAGTTTGTATACTAAATGGAGAGTATTCTTCAGCATTGATTTTTTTCCTTTTAATTAACACAGCTCCTTTTCCCTTAATCATTTTATTCCTCTAGGTAATATTTTAAACTGACTTATATAAACTTTTATGCAAATTTAAGCAATGTTACAAAAATGTCTGTGGTAGAGTGAGAAACCAATTGTATTGTAAACATATTTCACAGGCCAGTTAACGACTCATTGTAATTTGCAATTTATTTCTCTAAACTGCCAGTGAAAATAGTCCCAACAGTACTAGAACCTATTGTCTGCAGTTAGGTGTTTATTGAAATAGTTGTCACTACTATTACAGGGTTTCTCTTATGTAGCAATGTTGATGTTTTTCCTCAATATTACTATTGAGTTTGGTCATTTACAGTAAGGTGAAGGCCGAGAGGAAATCAGAATGTCATAGTTGGAAGCAGAACGAAAATTCACTCAGACCAAAAGAAGATGATTATTCACCATTAAGAAACTCAGAAAAAGGAGTCAGAGGTGTGTAGAATTCAGTATCGTGTGTGAATGTGCTAATTTCAAAATGTATTTTATATTTATGTTAATTATTGTGGAAGTTATGATACCAGTAGCATAATCTGCAATTTTGCCTTTAATGCTAAAAATCTGAACATTAAGTTAAGATCTGAAATAAAGACAAATCAATGCTTAATCAGTCATTGATCTCATTATATATTCTAGAATTTACTAGTTTCTGAGTTCATGATTGATTAGGTCAACGCTATTGCAAATATATTAATCTGGATGGATTGGATGAAATTGTCATTTTGACCATAAACTGCTGGTACAGTACACAGTAAAAATGAAACAACATTCCACCATGGTCCTGGAGGAACATTGTTTCATTTTTACTGTGTACTGTTCCAGTAGTTTATGGTCGAAATGACAATAAAAAGTGACTTGACTGACTTGAAAATTTTAAATCTTAATTTACAGATTTGCATTCTGTGCCATTTCACTTGTAAATAAATTGTTGTTGCCTATTGTGGTTAGAAAAGCATGAGATTGAATGACTCGTAAGACTCTTTTTCCATTGTTTGTTTCCATAGATCTCCTTTGTCCTAATCAGTTGTTAATCTTGTATGAGTTAGCTCTGATATCTGTAGGCTATACCATCAAAGTGGACCTGAATTACCCATCATTGTGTAATTCAGTATTCTGTGTAATCCTATCATTACCCATGTATTTGTTTCCAAGTTTTTTTAAGACTGCACTTGTATCCCATAATAGTCACGTTTTCTTGCCTCCTTTCCTTATCTGTCTTGTTGAATTTTGTTTGAATAACCTACAGTAAGTTGGTAAGAGTAAATGGTAAAAAGCAGAAATGGAATTGGAATGATTCTTGTCCTTTATGATATGTGCCATTACAGCTCATTGTGGGCTACCCTAATTGAAATGATCTTAGAATGTAACACTTGACATTCTCTTCCTTTTAAAGTTCCAGTTGAATCTCAGTCATCTGTCCACAATACTCTGCTCCTGCTATTTCTCCAAACCACTGTTCCCATCAGCTGATTAACCCTTTATTTGATGTCATTCTTTACCGTCCTTTCATATCAGACTCCATAATCTGCAGCCCTTTATCTCCACTTGTCACATCTCCACCCTTCCCCTCCTCCCCCAACACACTCAATCTGCCAATCAAGTCCTCCTCAGCTGGATCCACCTCTTGCTTACTAGCTCATCTTCACCACTTCCCATCATCACCTTTATCAACTGGTGATCTCCACTATACCTCTTCAGTCCAGATAAAGGATCTCAACCCAAAACGTCAAACATCTATTTACCTCTACAGATGCTAACCCTCATGTTGAATTGCCCCAAGCAGTTTGGTTTTTCATACTCCTGTGTACAAGTTTGGAGAATAGCACATTTAGGCTGTTTTTCTCAGACTTTGCCCATAATACAAGAAATACTTCTGGCACCAGTAGATTTAGAATTGGGAGTTTGCTTAGATAACTTATTTCTGAATATAGTATATGTACAAGGCTCGATCAGCAAGTTTGTGAGTGAGACAAAAGTAGTCGGTGTAGTTGATGGTGAAGAAGGTTATCGTAGATTATAAAGGAATCTTTTTAAGTTAAGGGATGTGGGCCAAGGAGTCGCAGATAGTATAGATAGTCAGAGGCTTTTTCTCAGGACTGAAATGGCTAACATGAGAGGGCATGGCTTTAAGGTGCTTGGAAGTAGGTACAGAGGAGATGTCAGGGGTAAGTTTTATTATGCAGAGAGTGGTGAGTCAGTGGAATCGGCTGCCGGCAGTGGTGGTGGAGGCGGATACGATAAGGTCTTTTAAGAGACTCCTGGATAGGTACATGGAGTTTAGAAAAATGGAGTGCTATGGGTAAACCTAGGTACTTTCTAAAGTAAATACATGTTCGGCACAGCGTTCTGGGCTGAAGGACCTGTATTGTGCTGTAGGTTTTCTACGTTTTCTATGTTTCTAAATAGATTTCTATAATATAGCTAAGTGTGAGGTGATGCAATTTGGAAACTCAAATCAACATAGGACTTGTACTATGAATGGTAGGACACAAGGAGTGTGGTAGAACACAGGCACTTGCGATTACAAGAGCATCGTTTGTTGAAAGCGATGCTACACGTGGATACTGTGGTGAAAAGAGCATTTAAGAACACTGGCCCTCATCAGATGGGATGCCAAGTTAGAACCGTACCTTGTTGTACAAGTCATTGGTGAGGCCGCATTTGAAGTACTGTATACAGTTTTGGTCACCTAATAATTTGTAAAACCTTTATGCCATTCAACACTTTGTTTTAAATCTCCACTTTCAGTAAGTTGGTTGTATCAATATCTTAAGTTTGTAGTCATTAAACCTTGTTCAAGCCTGGTTCTAGCTGCAGAATGGGGCAACACAGTAGCTTCGTGGATAGTACAACACTTTACAGTACCAGCAACCCGAGTTCAATTTCGGTTGCTGTCTGTAAGGAGTTTATACGTTCTCCCCATGACTGTAAGGGATTCCTCCAGGTACTCCAGTTTCCTCCCACATTCCAAAGACATACTGGTTGGTAGGTTAATTGGTCATTGTAAATTGTTCCGTGATTAAGCAAGGATTAAATTGGGAGATTGCTGTGCAGTGGCTCGAAGGACCGGGTGGGTGTACTCTGCAATGTATGTCAATAAATAACAATAAAAATAAATAAATAATGATCTACCAGAATACAGAATAGATACTTGCATTTCACAATCTCAGAAGTCGCAAGGCTGGTGGTGTATTTTTGAAATCTGGTGTAGTAAACCTAGTGGCAAATTTGCCACAAGATCCCACAAGCAGTAGTGATGTATTGACCAGATTATGTACTTTGCTTGCATTTTTAAATCAGATAAAATACATAATGCCAACAAGATTAATACAACTCACTTTTTTCAGCATTTGAATTGAATGACTGAAGCTTACTACAATGAAGTTATGAGTAAACAGCGTACTAAAGAAATGGTGTCTTTGTTTCTTTGCAGACATTTGTAAGGTAAAACAGACAGAAAAAAGAGACCAGCTATGTGAACATATAAAAATAAATGAAGGAAAAATAGGCCTTCGTAAAGACACTTTGACAGATTCACCTGTTCCAAGCCCCAAGAAGAAAAGATTGTGTGCTGAAGTGCGGGGTGATCCTATCAGAAGAGACGTTAGTAGAGCTGCCTATTCACAGGTTGGCCGCAAATATCGTTAGCTGTCATTTATGACTATTATATTTCAAAATTATATAGCATTATGCAGTTTTAATCAAATAACTTGCTCAAGTAACTTGCATATCAGGTAAGTTAGTTTGTTTTTTTGTTCAAAACAGTTACTTGAATGTATATGTCATCTTTAATGAGCAAAGCATCCAAAGAAACTTCATATTTGAGAGCCTGACTTGAGAGCCTAAAGGAATTGGGGCAAATAGACAAAGTTATAGTCACTCTGATAGGATGAAAGGAAATTCCAAAATCTTAAAGTAGAGCAGCTAAAGCCTCTACCTAGTTATTGAAGCTCTTTGATAGGGAACTGGCAAATGGAAACCAGTGATTTTGGAAGGAAGGTGGGAAGGTGAATGGGATTCCAAAGAAATAAATACAGTGGATTCCAGTTAAGTGAGCCGTTGTTTAATTGGGGCAGCCATTTAATTGGGACAACTCTTAAAGAACAAAAAGTAAATTGAGAAAATAGCTGGGATTTCCTTTGTTTATTTGGGACAATATGCTGCTTAATTGGAGCAGAAGACTTTTGACTGGCGCAGTTGCGTAGTCTTGTGTAGTTATTAAACACTACACTGTACTTAGAGCAATCTGCTTTTAAATAGTGTCAGTTTCATATGTTTGTGTTCAAAAAGCAGTGATTTTTGTCATTGATAGTTGGTGAGAAGTAAATTGTAAGACAATTCGGAACTGTTTTGCTCACCGCGTTTGGAAGCGTACAGGCTTGGAGATACCACAAACGCTGGGAGTGAAAATAAAGCGATTTCGCTACTTAAAGTTAGGAATTACGAAGGTATCTACAATTATCTTGAAAGTTACAATGAAAGTAAAGATTTGGAGGATGCAATTGTCTAAGCATTGTATGAAGGCAGTCCGTTATCTGCACTTGATGTCTGTGCTGATGTTGTTTACGTTCAGTAAATCAAAAAGAACGGGGCAGATGAATTCCTCTGTCAATAACTATTAGGAACTATTATAGTTTTATAATACTGTCCAGGTATTGGCAGTGTTATAATTTGTTCTGTATTTCATTTAAATACATAAATTGTTACTTAGTTAAATGGTAGTTTTAACTATTTCCGTGAAAGATTGGGGCAATTGTTTATTTGGGCCAAAATGTACTGGTCCCAATGTGTTGCAATGAACTGGAATCCACTGTACCTACAAGTTGTTGCAGTACAGGGATAGAGCTGATCTAGGGGTTTTTCATGGGTGACATTTAACGTCAGTGAGCAGCAAACTGGAAAAAATTTTTGTAGGCAATTTATCTCAGCATTAATATGGGAGAAGTGACAGATTAATAAAAATCTAAATATTTAAATTTGGTGATGTATCTGAATGCATTTTTCCCTTCTCCTCACTCTCGTTGGGCAGGAGATACAAAGGTCTGAAAGTACATACTACAATCACTAAGGATTACTTCTATCCTCCTGTTATAATATCATTGAATGGCTCCGTAGTATGACTTTTGACCTCATAATTTACCCCATTTAAGACCTTGCACATTATTGTCTGCCTGCAATTCACTTTCTCTGTAACATTGTTCTGCACTGTTATTGTTTTGCCTCGTACTACCATAATGTACTGTTATAAGGAATTGATCTGTTATACAAGACAAGTTTTTCACTGTACCTCAGTACATATGATAATAAACCAATTTATCGATCTATTATTTGAATTTGGTGAAGCTTTACCTAAATTTTATTATCAAAGTAACTACATAACTATATACTACCCTGAGATTAATTTTCTCGCGGGCGTTCACAGAAAGTACAAAGAAACCCAGTAGAATCAATGAAAATCTGCACACAAAGATGGATAAACAACCAGTGTGCAAAAGGCAACATATTGTTCAAACACCAGGAAAGAGAAACACTAGTTGTGGAGTCCTTGAAAGTGCATCTATAAACTGTGGAACACTTTAATCTAGCTTGCCAGGGTAGTGGAGCTGAGCTTGGGTTTGTTTATCGCTCTTGGGCCTCAATGCAGTGTCGACCCAAAGCGACGGCTGCCCTAGCTGTACCGACATTCTTATGAGTCAAGTTGACCAAATCCTTCAGGAGTTCGTGCAGTCGCTGGTCCATTTAGATGGTTTAAAAGAACATTTAATAAAGGAAAACTACAGGCTATGGATTGCAGTGATTATAGCTCAGAAGAAGTATTATCATGTAGTTTTGTGAGCTGCTCAAAAAACATAACCAGCACCATCTTTGAAGACTGGTTTCTCTGGTTAATGGTCATGAAGTAGCAAATAGACTATTTTGGATAGCATAAATTGCACTGATCAGCTCAAACAAATTAGTATTTGCGGGAACTGGAAATACCCTGGATTTCCGAATTTGACCTAGTACAGGAGTGAAAGTGATAAGTTTTACTGTACTCCCAGGTTTGGGAATTGTTCGATAAAGTATTCTCATAATTTAATAAATGAATTAAATATGTAATGTATGAAAAATATAATATTTACTCAAGCAAAAGGTTAATGGATCATTCCAGTTTAAACTAAAAATATTTGTTTTTTTTTTCAGAAAGGTGATGAGGATTTGTTGAAGAAACTGCTTGTCTGTCTAACATGCAAAGAGCAGACTGAAAATTGTCAGTGCTTTAGTAATAACCCAGAAGGAAAAGATCCACTCACAGAGATTACGAAAACGAAATCTGATCTACAGCAAGCATCATTTTCTCCATTGAATGTAAATCAGCAAAGCTCCAATCACAGGGACCAAGAATCACTTAATAACCATTCAACCCCTGATGTTGATATTAATTGGAGGGAATCCCCATGTGCTTCAGTGCCAAATGGACAGAAAACCGGAGCATTGTTTCCACGTTTGCCTACATTGAATCCCCAGATTAAGCCCTTAAAGCCAGCAGTAGTTTCGAATGAACCAAGTGAGTATTATTTTGTGGTAGTTGATGCCTCAAAATTTTCTTATAACTAAAATAACCATGATAAATTCTTAGTGAGTTGTTTTAAGTCTGACTATGTTGATAACCAGGCTTTAAGGAAAAGTCAAGTCTTTGGTCTATTGAAAGGTTCTTTTAATGCAATTGCATATGGCTGGATTTTGATTTGTAAGTGCCTGTGGTTCTGAACAGTGCTGCCACTATTTACGTCTTTAAATTCCTGTAAGTCTTGGGCTTCTGTGTTTGTAATAGTGAATGCTATATCTGTTGATAGTGCAGAAGTGGATCTCAAACTTGTAGAGATTTCCCAAATGGGGAAGCTGAGTTTGGATCCTGTACCAATGAGATCTAGCACAGGATCCATAGCCCTTTTGATTTCAATGGGAAAGGCAAGGCTGTAGAAAAGAAAGCTAGAAGTCAGGTAAGCTTTTTAAGAATTATAGTTTTGTGTAATGTTTTTAATTTAAAAATCTCTTAAATTATATGGTCCATTTAATAGTTTTGAAATATGTCTGCATGTTGGAGACTTTCAGAAGTGTTTAAAACTCCTGCAAATTTTGTTGTGTAGAATTTATACTTGCATTAGAGTCACACTGCTGAAAGGTACATCAGACATTATCGCAATACTTTATTGCCAAGACAGCCTAGTCCAGACCTTGTCTCTCATTGAAAGGGTCAGTTCTAGGATCTCCCAGTGATCAATCCTAACCCATCTCTGCTCCTCCTCCTCTTCTCCACGGGTGAGATGGGTGTACATCAGTAGTCCGTTACAAGTCTGACCAATATGTCCATCTTCATCCTGTTGCAAGTGACCTGTTTCCTTTATTTTCTACTTCACCAATATGTAACAACCATGTTCTGGTTCTGACCTAACTGGGTGCAGAGAAGCACCTGATAGTTCACACAAGGTCTTCATTCTCTATATGAGTCTCTTTCTTGACTAGGCCTGTTTAACAGGAATAAAAAAAAATGTGTATATATGAACATTAAAATTAAACCCAGCAGAGACTAGTTGATATTTGATATGGAAGCATGTTAACATATTTAATTACTGATAGCTAGTATATATGAATTAGCTTTTTGCTTTGTACAGTATTTTAGGAATCATACAATAGAGATTCGGGGCCAAATATTGCTTGTGATTATCCCTCAAAAATAAAAGACCAAATGCAGAAATATCAATGCTAGTTAACCTTGTGTGGATTTTAAATCAGCTTATAGAATTCAAATGAAATCTTGTTTTCTCCAACCAGCCCTCTTACCCAAGAAATAAGAAATACCCACTCTGAAAAATCTTTATATTTAACAACTCATCGCCAAATCACATTGAACTGCAGATGGAAAAAACGTTAGTCTGCCTCTAAGGTATTTGATTAAATCAATCTGATTGTTTTCTCTCCCCCCCCCCCCACATTGTATCTCAGTTGTGCTTTCCAGTGACGATGAAGATACAGATAAAATGCAACCTGGTCTTCAGTTCACCACATTAACTCCAGAGATTAAACGTTTACGGCTGAGGAGTAAGCCACCATCAACTGATAACTGCAAAAGAGAAGCTGAGATTCATTCAGAAAAGAGGGAGCCAGAGAGTGTAAAACCATATACAATGGGACAGGTAACTATTTCAGACTTTGTTCAGAAATCCTTTTGATAGCGTTTGAGAGGCATTTTGATTATTCCAATATTGCTGCAAACAATTCCTTTGTTATTAACTTACTGTAATTTGCAAATTATCAGGAATAATATATTCACACTTTCACTAGGCTTTAACGATAGTGTCCTGTTAAGGATCTTGTTTTGATATTTTTTTAATTGAAGCTGCAAAACCTGTGAGTTTGCACTGTCATTCACAGTTAATCACCTTTCTGTATTTCATTTTTAAAAATGTCACCCCAAGCAAGTAGATATATCTTTCAAAAGATGCTTTCAAAATTGGCATCATTCATCTTCAAAGTCAACACCCCATTTGGAAATTAATACCACTCTGTTAATCCCTGGTAAAGTCAGCAAAAATCAACAATCTGAGTAGGGTAAAAAGCAAATGACATTGTTTATTTTCCATAGAAATCAAACTGAAGTACATATCTTCCGTATCACTAAAGGTATTAATTTATGTTCAGGATGCAAGTGAGATGAATGAGCAGAATAAGTTATCTGATGCAGTACAAAGTATGGATTGTTCTTTGGAAACCAGCACGATGGCAGAATCAACATTGGATCTCACTTTCGCGGCCCTGCACATGGGAGAAATTGAAGGAAATGAGCAAGGTTCCATTATGGTATGTGATTTTATTTAGATGTTTTATTTGTCTTGTATAAAATTGGGGAGAGAGAGAGAGAAATATCTTTCTCAAAGGCTTTGCATTTCATTTGGCAATGTGTGTGTTGCGGTGCCACTTGAAGTTATTTATGTTGTGCTCTGAATCACCAGTGGAGATCCACAGTGAGAAGACTTCACTGGGTGTGCAGCAGTGATGGCTAGAATTTGGACAGTGCCTACAAAGGTGCATGAAACACATGCTGCATTGCATATTTATTTTGTTCCTGCATCCACTGCTTAGAAATTCAGTGAGTGTAGAGTATGCAAAGAAAATTAGACTAAACTGAGGTGAGATATTGCAGAGGATAGAAAAGAAGATCAAAAAGGAGCAGTTTGGAGATTGTCTGATGGCTACTGAGTTTGGAACATGAGTTACCCAAGAGGTGATGGTGTGTGATCTTTTTGGGAAAGTGGAATCATTAGTTCAAGTTATATGTTTGTAGAATAGTGAGGGAGGATTGTTAATTGGGGTTGTTAGTGCGGGTGTTGGTCAGTGCTTCAAATCATTAGTTATTGGGTATGATCAGGGTTATTTGTTGCAGAATCTAATAGTGAGCTGAGGAAGAGTTATAGGATCTGAGTTATGTTTTAGTATGAGAACAGTTTATGGGGGTACCAACTAAGTTGCTTAGAAATGGGCTTCAAGAAAGCAGCTTTTGCATGAGTTATCTGTTGGCCATTTGAGTATAATTAAAGATTGTGGAAATGATATCCAAATCCAAGTTGAAAGTCATTTGATACTACGGGTCCTTTACAGCAATGTGCCTTTATTGTGACCTGTTTGTTATCTGAACAGTTTGGAAGTCAGAAATGTTGCTGTGAATAGTGCTTGCAGGCAGTAGAAAATGCCACAGCCTTGCAGCAGCTGACTCGTTCATATGTACAGGCTGTACGTAAGTCAGGGGTTCATAAGTAGGGCAAAAATCTGTACTGTGCACACCTTGGTCTCTCTGTGCATTATTGCATCAAATGTATAGCACCTAGAAGGACAATCACAGGGCTTGCAATCCATGTGCTTAGTCCAATTTTGTTTCCCTTTTATGTTTTTTACACATACTTTTATTTTAAAAATTTTACCATGTTTCATAAATAACTTGGTCCCAGCACCATCCAGGTTTTCAAATACAGTGGATTCCAGTTAATTGGGCCGTTGATTTATCAGGGCAGCTACTTATTTGGGACAACTCTTAAAGAACAAGAACTAAACAAGAAAATAGCCAGGATTTATTTGGGATGCTATGCTGCTTAATTAGGGCAGGAGACTCTTGCCAAACAGTTTCTAACTATTGTCAGACATCTGCACTTGTGTGGCTTTGAGAGACAACACCGTGGTTAGAGTGAGCAGTTTTTAACTAGTTTCAGTTGCATGAGCTTGCCTTCAAAAAGCAGTGATTTTTGTTACTGTAAGTTGGTGAGAAATAAAGCATTAAGACAATTCAGAACAGTTTTGCTCACTGCTGTTTCAAGCACTCAGCTTGGAGATGCCAGAAACGGCCAGGAGTGAAAATGAAATAATTTCACTACTTCAACAAGTTAGGAACTACAAGGAATTTGAAGGCATCAACAATCATCTGAATGTTACAATGAAAATGATCATTTGGAAATGCATTCATTGAAAGCATTATATGAAGGTAGTTCACTCCTATTTGGGCGGTGTTAGACCTGCGGTGAGAGATTTATTGGAAAAAAAGCCCACGACTAGAAGAGAACCACGACTGAAGATGAGGGAACAGCATGGGTGGCATTAGACCTGCGGTGAGAGACTTATTGGAAAAAAGGCCCACAACTGGAAGAGAACCACGGCTGAAGATGAGGGAACAGCAGCAAGTGAACCAGCCCGAGGACAGAGCACCAACTGGAGAGAACCCTTCTGACTCAGGGTTTCCATTGATTCAGTCCGGAGCAAGTTTGGTGAGTCTCATTTACTCAAACACTGGTCCTTTAGACATTACATATCTGTACAAAGTAAGGTAGGGAATAGTTGTGATGAAACTGAATGTGCCCAGAAATACCAGTTATGCCTGTGTCAGACCCAGTTGCAATCACTCCAGGTCTGGTATTGTACTGTCAGTATCCCAGCTCTTTAAAGTCACTCACATTCCCTCAGTGTTTGTTCATTTGAAGAACTTGCATCTTCTGAAGTAGCTTTTGGTTGGTTCTGAGTGTGGAGAGGGAAAGACGGGTGTTTATATTACTATCTTGCAAAAGGAAGTAATTGTTTGAAATTGCTGCAAACTCACAACCCATACCCTGTACATTCTCAACCATATTATTGACATAGATGACAAATAGCAATGGGTGTATCCCTGGAGAACTCCACGAGGCACGGGCCTTGACTCCAATAAACAGCCTCCCATCATCACCATCTGCTTCCTACCATCTAGCTGTGCCCAGGCTCTGGGCTCTGTGACAAACACAATGTTAGCAACAAGATTAGACAGAGATTAATATAAAGAGAGATTTGTTGCTTCCTGAAAGCTGTCTGATGCAACGGATCAGATCTTCCCTTGCTTACAACTTAATCTGCCCTCGGACCACTCCTCCCGGGTCACACTGTGTCTGATAACCCACACATCCCCAAACTCTCTCCACCCGGCCAGTAGCCCCACAACTTTCCCACCATTTACCCCACACCTGTACACGTAAACAGATCCACGTCACTGACATCTACTCTCACAGCTAGGGGAACCGATCCTACATTCCCAGCCCAGACTGTCCAGCTGTTCGGCTTAGTCCTGGCCCTTTCCCACTGCAACCGCCCCTCGATTTACACAAACCCGAGATCAGATCCTTCCTCATCGCTGCCCAACCAGGAGAACCGCTGGCAACAGCTGGGGTCGGCACTGTACTGTGATTTGTAAGAGGTCCCTGTGGCACCACCAGTGGCCGGAGGTCGGAGGGACAACGTAGAGAATTTGGCTGTTTGGTTCTTTCACTGTGACACCCCCAAACTCTGCATTAACTCCATCCAGCCAAATATGGACGAACTTTAACGACCAACAATTATAATTCCTCTGAGTGATCGGCTATCTGAATGATTCACTCACTTTTAGAGGAAGGGGTACCTACACTGTCGGGGTGCCAGGAGACAAGGGCTGCAGGGATGAGAGGTCTTCTGTTAACTGATACAAACCTGTCTTTACCCTGCTGGCAATTCTGGTTTATATTAGTAAAACTGTTGTTTCTGAAAATACTAAACAACAAGAGGAGGGTTCAAGGGAAATAATCATGTACAATACAGAAACTGGTGTTACCTGTGTGTATTGTGGTGAGCAAAAGTTGCTGAAGAATTTGCAGGTGGGAAGAAGTGGAGTGATATTTGGAAATCTGACTTTTTTAAGCGTCATTTAGCACGCAAATCACATATGGACAGTGTGCAAAAGCTCTGGCGAGAAAATTCTTCATTACCTGTTACAGGCCTGCAACATAGGTTGTGTGAGAGTGCAGATGAACTTGATCAAACCCAGAGGAGATCAAAGTTCTTATTGACAGTGATTTGCTAGCTGTTAAAATGAATACCTCTCTGTATAAAATTCACTGTGCACATGTGGGTAAAAAATGCACAATACAAGCTTTATGTGCACACTAGTCATTACAAATTAGAGGGGACATTGGTGGGAAGGTGGGGAGACCTCCAGTGTCCTTGATGCCTTCACGTACAAGATGTTCATCCAGCTGCAGCTTGTAACCCTGCACTTTAAGGAGTTGGAAATTGAAATGGTTGAATTCCGGATCATCCAGGAGTTGGAGGGGGTGATAGATATGACATGAAGAGAGATGAGTTACACCCAAGGTGCAGGACACAGGAAACTGGGTGAGAGTCAGGAAGGGGAATGAGGTTAAATAGCCATCACAGAGTACTCTTGTAGCCATCCCACACAACAACAGGTAGACCACTTTATAAACTGTTGGGGGATTACCTGCCAGGGAAAAATCAAAGGGGTGATAGGGGATTCATTAGGGGAATAGAACAAAAGGGGACTAATATCCTAGTGGTAAGGCTTGCTAGTGCTAATGTGGGGGGAGAGGATGATGTGGTTAAAATAAGTTGAAGGGGAAATGGGAGCTAGAATGACAGAACAGATAGTGGAGAGGGTGAATTGAATTGAATTGACTTTATTACATACATCCTTCATATACATGAGGAGTAGAAATGTTTACGTTACATCTCCATCTAAATGTGCAATGTGTAATTTATAGTAATTTATAACGGATAGTTTATACATAGGACAGTCAGTATAACATAGAAATGCAATTGTATCAACATGAATTAATCAGTCTGATAGCCTGGTAGAAGATGATGGCCTGGAGCCTGTTGGTCCTTTTGCTGTGGTACCGTTTTCTGGATGGTAGCAGCAGGAACAGTTTGTGATTGTGGTGAATTGGGTCCCCAATATCCTTTGGGCCCTTTTTACACACCTGTCTCTGTAAATGTCCTGAATAATGGAAAGGTCACATCGACAGATGTGCTGGGCTGTCCGCACCACTCTCTGCAGTTTCCTGCGATTGAGGGAAGTACAGTTCCCATACCAGACAGTGATGCAGCCAGTCAGGATGCTCTCAATTGTGTCCCTGTAGAAAGTCCTTCGGATTTCGGGCCCCGTCCCCAACTTCTTCAACCATCTGAGGTGAAAGAGGTGCTGCTGTGCTCTTTTCACAGCACAGCTGGTATGTACAGACCATGTACATGAAAGATGGCAAATGGAGTTTAATGCTGATAAGTGTGAGGTGCTACATTTTGGTAGGACTAATCAAAATAGGACATACATGGTAAATGGTAGGGCATTGAAGAATGCAGTAGAACAGAGGGATCTAGGAATAATGGTGCATAGTTCCCTGAAGGTGGAATCTCATGTGGATAGTGTGGTGAAGAAAACTTTTGGTATGCTGGCCTTTATAAAACAGAGCATTGAGTATAGGAGTTGGGATGTAATGTTAAAATTGTACAAGGTATTGGTAAGGCCAAATTTGGAGTATTCTGTATAGTTCTGGTCACTGAATTATAGGAAAGATGTCAATAAAATAGAGAGAGTACAGAGAAGATTTACTAGAATGTTACCTGGATTTCAGCACCTAAGTTACAGAGAAAGGTTGAACAAGCTGGGTCTTTATTCTTTGGAGCGTAGGAGGTTGAGGGGGGCTTGACAGAGGTATTTAAAATTATGAGGGGGATAGATAGAGTTGACGTGGATAGGCTTTTGTCATTGAGAGTAGGGGAGATTCAAACAAGAGGACATGAGTTGAGAGTTTAGGGGCAAAAGTTTAGGGGTAACACGAGGGGGAACTTCCTTACACAGAGTGTGGTAGCTGTGGAATGAGCTTCCAGTCTGTGAGACTTCAGCTGTTTGGAACAGCCGCTTAATTGGGCCAAAATGTACGGGTCCTGATGTGTCCAAATTCACTGGAATCCACTGTATTTATAATATATCTTGTTTTTATAATACAGGATAAAACAAGTTTTACTGTTGTGATTTACTGATTTTTGAGCCCCTGAATACTGCTCAAAATGAATTTATCTTATTGCCAATTATCGCACAAAGTCATAAAGTTCAGAAGCAGATCCTCTGACTAAATAATCCATACTGATCAAGTTACCTGTCTGAGCTATTCCCAGTTGCCTGCATTTGGCCCGCATCCCTCCAAAGCTTTCCTATCAATGTACTTGTCTTATTCCCTTGAAAGCTTGCAATTACTCCCCTCTCTTTGGAAGTTTGTTTTGCATACCCACATGAGCATCAATGGACCCAGCACCGATCTTTTCAGCACAACATTGTTTGCAGACCTCCAGTCTGAAGAACAGCCTCCCACACATAATGCACCATATGTATTGGTGTGGAAAAATATTCTTTAAAACTTTCCCCTCTGACCTCAAATCTATGCAGTCAAGTTCTAGACTTCCCTACTTTTGAAAAGCAACTGTGGTCATTCACTATATCTATGCCCCTCAGTATTGTATATACCTCTATAAGGTCACACCTTCAGCTTTCTAAGCTTCAGGAGAAAAGACCCAACCTATCGGTCTCTGCTTGTAACTGAAGCTGTCCAGTCTTTGTAACATATATGTATTTCTTTTCAGCATGCTTTCCAGCATAATGGCATCCTTTGTATAGTCTTGTGCGCTGAGCCATGCAGAATACTCTTGAGTGTTTTCTCACCATGTCCTGTACAATTGTAACATGATGTCCCTATTCTTGTACTTGATTCCGTAACCAATGAAGACAAGCATGCTAAACACCTTCAGCACCCTGTCTACTTCTGTTGCCACTTTCAGATAACTTGCATACCTTTTTCCCTTAGTCTTTTTGTGTAGCAACACTCTCCAGAGCCCTGCCTTTGACTATATGTTTTGTCCCAGTTTAACTTAGTTAAATTCTATCTGCCTTGTTGATCAAGGTCTTACTGTAATCATAAATGATCTTCACTGTCCACTAAACCACCAATTGTAGTGTTAACCACAAACTTAGCAACCATACCAACTGCATTCTCATCCAAATCAATAATGTAGATGATGAACTTCAATGGACCCAGCACCGATCCTTTCAGCACAACATTGTTTGCAGGCCTCCAGTCTGAAGTACAGCCTCCCACACATAATGCACTGTATGTATTGGTCTGGAAATCTCAGTACTTGACTTGATGGAGAGATAACCACTAAATAGCAAACATGGATTGAACTAACACGCAAGACTTTCTGGAGTAAGCTTGTCAGTGTTTTTCATCAGCTTTAAAATTTTATGGCATATTTGAATATCTGTAATTAGTGGATTTACTCCAGGAAAAAGCAATTTTATGGCACTTAGGAATCCGTTTCAAATGTAATTTTTTTTATATTTTAAGAAATTTTAAAATGTTTTTGTTTTTCCTCTTGCAGTTTGGACCTGACAATATTGCAATAACCTTCACAGGTAAAATGATTTGAATAAAATATGGTTAATATTTTTATTACAAATTACTCATTGTAATCAGCATAGTGATTTAAAATCCACTGTATAAATTCACAGTAAAGTTGATACAGTGATATATGTAAAATTTTCATATGACATACCAGGAGCAAGGAAATAATACTGGAACTTTATGCAAGTCCAATTAGTCTACATCTATAGTACATTATACAGTTCTAATCACTGTTGTACTTGAAGGATATGACAGATGCAGAGGAAATTTACTCTTTTGTTTGGATCTAGGTGTAAACCAGTGTTCCTTTAACCAGAGTTTCTGGCAATAGAATTCATAGAATCCATGGCATAGAAGGTCATTCACCACATCTTGTCCATGTTGGCAAAAATCTAATTGGACAACTCCCATTTCCCAGCCCTGGTCCTTGTGGCTTGTAGGTTGTTTCTATAATTGTTCATCACTAAATGTACTGAGATTTTTGGACTGCACTACACTTTCTGTCCTTAATTGTGGAAAGTCAATTTTCCCACTAGTTCAATCTTTGTTTAGCAGTTTTTCCCAATTGATCCTTCCTTTACACCAATCTACATTTCTGCTAATTTAATATATCTCAAACAAATCTCTACTTAGTCTCTTTTTTCCTAAAAAAATACCGACTTTATCAGTTTCTCCTTTATAATTGTAATTTTCCAACTCCAGCAATTTCCTCTGCACCCTGTCTATTAATTTTGCATCCTTCCTGAATTGTGATATCTAGAACTGTACATGGTGCTCTAGCTGTAGTCTAACTATTTTTTTCATATAAGATTATAGCCTAACCTCCAAGCTCTAAACCTCAGTGATAAAGTCAGATGTCCTTTTGGCTTCCTTAGCAATGTATGCACTTACATAGAACCGTAAAACACAGACATAGGACCTTTGGCCCACTATGTCCTACCAACGCAATTAAGCTAAAAATGCACAATTATACTAATACCTCTGCCTAAACGTTGTTCATATCACTTTATTTTCTTTGTATTCATGTGCCTATCCAAGAGCCTCTTAAATGTCTTTAATGCATCTGCCTCCACCTCCATCCTTGGCAGCACATTCCAAGCACCTGCTTTTCTGTGTAATAAAAAAACAAAAGACTTGCCGTGCACATCACCTTTGAACGTGCCCCTCACTTTAAATGCACGTTCTCTAGTACAGTATTAGGCATTTCAACCTCGGGGAAAAAGTACTGGCTCTCTACTCCGTCTGTGGTTCTCTCTTTATTGTACTAACAGTTCTCCCATTATTTGTCCCTTTATCTTTTAACAATCTGAGAACTTGCAATCCAAGATCCCTCTTTAGTATCCCCCTAAATACTGTATTTCCTTTCCTTGCCTTGTTTGACCTTCCCATATATGTAATCTTATACTTCTCTGAATTAAGTCCCATTTGTTGCCACTGTGCTCACCTAACTAGTCCATTCATGTCTTCCTATGACTTGAAACTTCCTTCCTTATAGTCAACCAATGCTAATTTTAACTGCGGTCTCCAGATTAAAATTTCAATTCTTTAATGCATAATATATTACAAAATGGGGCCTAGTAATGAACTTTGTGGGAACCTTCCACTGCTCCAATTACCATTGCCTCCACTGAGCCAGCTTTTAACCCAAATTGTCGCTTTACTTTGGATCCCCTAACTTGACTGAAACTGCACTCTACAAAAATAAAAGAATCTGTAGTTCGTCTGATACTTTATTCCTTTAACAAATCTGTGCTAGTAGTTTTTCATTAACTTGTGCCTCTCTGGGCATTGATTTCTGATGACGGTAGGAATTTTTCTCCATGATTTCTTCATCACTGATGCTGTACAGATAGGCCTGCAGTTATTTGCAGTCTCTCATTTCATCAGCACCACATCTTTTGCCAAGGAGACCAGAAAATGACAGGCAGAACCTGCTCAGTGTCTGGCTTGTGTTTTTTTTTGTTTTGAAAGCTTAGGACGCTTATAGGAACTTGTTTCATCTGAATCTTAGCTATCTTTGCCTGAATGCTTTGCATTACTCTGGGATTGATTTTCCTTAGTTACTGAACTGTTTCTAGTCAATTCTTTTTAAATTATATCTCGTATCTCAATTGCATATACTTTTCCACTACCACCTCAAATGTATTTTAAGAATTCTACCCTTTGAATATCTTTAACTCTGTTTATGGTATAATTGAAATCCTTACTTTTACTTTCTTGTTACTTTTGCATCTCAGACATTTTTTCCTTCTGTATCTCATCTTGTGTGTGTTCCACGGGGGGGGGGGGGGGTTGTGATTGATGGTCTGTTGTGAACCTCCACTGTGAATGCACCTTTATTGTTATTTATCTAAACTGTATATCCTGCCAATTCACTCAGTCAGTCATTTCCTTTCTTAAATCTTGTAATTTTTCTAGTACAGCATCCTTGCTGAGAAATTTACTACTTTGATCAATATTGGCCCTCCTTTCTATCTTCTCACTTTATTGGAAAGCCTTGTATGTTTTACCATTCCTTTAAGCTATGCCTCAGTAATAGCCATGGTGGCTTATTTCAATGTGTTTACCTGCTCTCAGTTCAATGCCTTTACGCTCCAAACCTTGTTATAAACAGTTACCATTGTCAACTTTAGTTTCCTTTATTCATGCTCGCATTTCCTCTTGTTATTTGTGCATCACATAAATACGCTTCTGTATTCTCTCTTCCATCTTTGCTCCTTTCTCTTTGGGGTTCTGTAGTGAACTTCCTTGAATTTGTTTGTTTGTTTATCTCCCTCCCCCTTTATCTTTTTTTATTCCTTCCCAGAAATGGTCATAGACCTGAAACATTAACTCTTTTTCTACAGTTGTTTCCTGACCTGCTAGTTGTTTGCAGCATTTTCTATTTTTCATATCAGGTTTTTGCCATTTACATTGTCATTAAGTTTGCATTTCCTTTGCCTCACAAACTCATTCTTCTGTCTTCCAGATTTCTGTAACAAACTCTTTTGCATCCATTCTTGTCTGTCTCCCTTCTCAACCTGCTGTCAAGCTCCATCTTCATACCATGATGGTTTAAACCCAAGTCCTGTTGTACCAGCACAATTCATTGCACGGATATTGGTTGTGGCCAGGTTTGAGATACAACCAATCTGGCTTGTCCCTGAGTGTTCCAGAATCTAAAAATCCTTCCTCGTACGCCAGTTCCATGGCAATGCATAATTTATACTGTTTTCAGCTACATGTACGGCTTACATTTTGCTTATGAACGCTGTGTTCAGTCTCAAGTATTTTCACTTTTTACTTTGTATGTTCCTCTATTTTGGACATTGCTAATTACAGAATGAAGCTTAAATTTTATTTGAAATTTACATTGTATTTGATTAGTTATTTAAAAAAAAAAAATCCTTGCTCCTCTTTATCCAAAGCTCTACCACTTTACTCCCATCCTTGTGCTCACTTCAGGGGCAGTGCTGAGCCACATAGTTCAGGTCATTGCACGGGTCTTTGAGCCTGAATAAAAGTGCTTATATGAACCTTGATGAAGAAGAAGAAGAAGAAGAAGAAAGCCCTTAACTCCAGGTAGAGTCATCGGGACGCCGTCATGACGGTGTTGTTTTTAGCAGGCTTTCTTATTTTTATGAGGCCGTGTTGCTAGCTCGATGCTCCACCCAGCACAGATGGAAAGCGTGCAAGGGAACCGGCTGGATTTGAACCTTGCTTTTCCCATTATTGCTCCTGAAGTCAAAATGATGCACATAATCGAAGACTGCTTCTCTCAGAATGCTGCTCAGCAAGCTGAGTTTGTGGATATTATATGAGAATCAGGCTCTGCTGTGGTGGTTTGCATACCAGATTCTGTGACTACTGTGCCCGCCAGCTGAATCCTGGCCCTCACTGCACTGCATTCTCAGTTGTCAAAGCTGTTTACATTTTATAACCTATTGACAATGTACAGATGGAGACCAAGTAGCATAGTCCAATCAAGAAGTCAGTTTTGGGAGCATATTAGCAGGTGGCAATTTAAAAATGCATTTTCTTTATGTAGTAGGATGAAGAAGCCTCTGTTTAGAAAACTGTTTAACTCAGAATCTGTTCTTGTCAGTGGAGATGTATTAAATGATTTTTGTTTTCAAACAGATTGCCATGCGTTACTACTGGATACCTCTTACTTGAAGAAATACAGTGTGTGGGAGAGATTGTCTGACTCGATCTTTGAGAATCACTCGATTGTTTTCCTTTGGTTTGCTGCAGATTATATAGATGAGATCAACAAACAGTTAAAATTCACTTCTTTAAACCAGGACTGTAAGTCTAAATTTACCATAATTTTGTGTTTTGATTTCTTTATGCTCTACTTAAAGTATTCCTAGTTCAAATCAGAGACCATCTAACGTTCAGAAATTATAAAGTCCACTGGTCTCCATTCTGTCACCAAATCAGGCTGGAAGCTTGGCCATCAAGCCGGTATGCCCCAACCTGTTTCCTAAGGCAGTCAGTGGATTTTGAACTTGTTTCACTACTCATCTGGCCAAGCCCATCAGAACTTAATATCAATTCGCTACCCCCCAAAGTTAGATACTGGTAAAATTGAGGAAAATTCTTATCCGCTCATTTATTTACACCTGTTCACATGAATCATTTGAAGATGCACCTGATGCTCATTTAGAAGTCAGCTAACAGGGAATGTGATTTTAATGCAGTTTATTTTCTTCACATCACAACAGTTGTTTTCTTTGCAGATAAATGCAGTGAGTATGTCTTCATTCAGCTTTTCAAACCTTTACAAGCAACAGAAACAACAGTATTGAAGAAAATTATGACCCTTACTGGCACAAGGCATAAAATTGCAGACTTGTGTGAAGTTATGTCATTGGAAGAGACTTACCAGTTACTTGCTAAGCTTGATTCAGAGCAGAGCTGCTTCGTATCGTCTTGCTACAAAAACTTGGAGCATCAAGTGGATAAGGCTGCATTATCACAGGTGACTATGCACAGTGCCTTGAAAAAGTATTCAACCCCACAACTATCTTCACCTTTTATTGTCTCATTTTCTAAATTTAAAGTTTGAGCTAGTCTACAAAACATTGTGCATCATGTCAAATCAAAAGAATAATTCCAAAACCTGTCAATAATTGTGAGGCTGAAGAAGTATTCAGTCCCTTTCTAACTACTACATTAACTTTCCAACTTGCCCAATTTGTTGATGTAGAAAACTGGAGGATCACCTGTTTTCAATGAATTCATAAGAATGAATAGCCCCTCTCACTGTAAGGTCCAACGATATGGTAGACTTTCAACAGACCAAACCAAAATGAAGACAAAAGAGCATTCAACACAAGTTGGGGAAATGATAATAGAGAATCACACATCCGGGGAAGGGTATAAGACCACCTCAAAGGCACTGAACATACTCGGAGCTCAGTGCAGTCCTTCGTGGAGAAACTGGAAAAAATAGGAATCTACAGCTGCACTGCCTGGATCAGGCTGCCCCTCTAAACTTAGTCACCGGAGAAGTATGGCACTCAGAAGAGAAGTTACTGTGACACCAACAGTCACTCTGAGTGAGCAGCAGAAGTTAGTGTCTGCAACTGGAGGTGAAGTTCATGGCTCCCTAAGGCCCTGCACAAAAAGGGTATTTATGGAAGAGTGGCAAGGAAGAAGCCCTAGTTTTTTTAAAAAAAGCATATCCTTCTCTGTAAAGACTTAGCAAAGTGACACTTAGGAAGAAATAAAGTCTTGTGGTCCAGTGAGATTAGGTGGAACTTTTTGGCCTCAACACTAAGTGGCATGTTGTGTAAATATAATGTAATGCATCAGTACTGATTAAATCCCTACTGTAAAGTATGGTGGAGGTAGCATCATGCTACGGGGATGCTTTTTCAGCAGCAGGGATTGGAAATTTAGTCAGGATTGATGTGAAGATGAATACTGCTAAATACAGAGCAATACTATATCAAAACCTGCTAGCCTTTGCCAGAAAGTTTAAACTGGTGAGGAAGTTTGTTTTTCAGCAGGACAACGATCCAAAGCACACTGCCAGAGCAATCATGGAATGGCTTCAACTGAAGAAAATTGATGTCCTTAGGTGGTCCAGTCAGAATCCCCTGACCTTAACCCAATCAAACATCTGTGGCGGGTCCTCAAGGTTGCAGTACACTGTCACTCCCAACTAACCTGGCATAGCTTGAGCAATTTTGTAAGGAGGAATGAGCAAATCTTGCCCCATCTTCTTGTGCAAGGCTAATAGAAACTGATCCAAAAAGATAACTGGCTGTAATAGCTGTGAAAGGTGGTTCAACTAAGTACTGAGTAAAGGGGGATGAATACTTTTAAACTGCTGACGTGTCAGTTTTGGAATTTTTAGTTTTCCTGGGCTACACTATGGGGGAAAAAAATCACAAATAGAAGTCTCAATTAAATTGTTCAAAATCCCTGGTTGTAATACTCATTTATGTAAACACAGGGTTGGGGGCTGAATGCTTTTTCAAGACATTGTAGATGAAGGTGCATTCATAGCAAGTATTGCATGTGCATAAAACAAAAAATTCCTCTGAAATCACTGAGGCTTTAAAAGGCCAATGTATCCACATACAATTCCCCATAATTCATTTAATTTTAATTTAAAGCTTTTAAGATTTTATGACTTCCATTTTGAAAATATTTATGCAAATTGAAAAACGTGTCCGGTAATGTAATGTCCTGACAAAGGGTCTTGGCCCGAAACGTCGACTGTACCTCTTCCTATAGATGCTGCGTGACCTGCTGCGTTCACCAGCATTTTGTGTGTGTTGCTCGAATTTAGTCATAGTCATACTTCATTAATCCCGGGGGAAATTGGTTTTGGTTACAGTTGCTCCATAAATAATAAATAGTAATAGAACCATAAATAGTTAAATAGTAATATGTAAATTATGCCAGTAAATTATGAAATAAGTCCAGGACCAGCCTATTGGCTCAGGATGTCTGACCCTCAAGGGAGGAGTTGTAAAGTTTGATGGCTACAGGCAGGAATGACTTCCTATTACGCTCTGTGTTGCATCTTGGTGGAATGAGTCTCTGGCTGAATGTACTCCTGTGCCCACCCAGTACATTATGTAGTGGATGGGAGACATTGACCAAGATGGCATGCAACTTAGACAGCATCCTCTTTTCAGACACCACCGTGAGAGGGTCCAGTTCCATCCCCACAACATCACTGGCCTTACGAATGAGTTTGTTAATTCTGTTGGTGTCTGCCACCCTCAGCCTGCTGCCCCAGCACACAACAGCAAACATGATAGCACTGGCCACCACAAACTCGTAGAAATTTCCAGCATCTGCAGATTTCCTCGTGCTTGCGTCTGGTAATGTAACTTTGTTATTAGGGAATTTTTTTTTCACTGAAATATCAAATGCGTTCTAATTGAATCAGGCTGGCAATCTCATTGTTTTTGAAGTTTGTTCTTTTGGTTGTATATTGTGCATCAAAATGTCAACTCAGAAATTCATGCATCAACGCAAGTTCCAAACCTCTGTTCAACTGATCACTCATGATTTCCTGATTATCCTGTGTTATTGGACATCTCATGAAATCTAGCAATGTGATACAAATTTTTTGAGATTCCTTTGCGTTTACTTTGGGAACTGTGATCCCACTCATTTTCAAAGGGGAGGAAATGGTGCAAGGGATTTTTGCACAATGGGGAAATGGTTAAGAGCTGCATGCGACATAGGAATGCATTTGAAAGGATATAATATTGTGCAGCTGCATTGTAAAAGCATGGGTTTCATTCAACCACAATATCAAAAACTGCACATAAAACAGTTGCTGGTGGAGTTAATTAGCAACACTAGAAGGCTAAAAGATAGCTAATTTGAGAAGTGGAACGGTAGCCATGAGACATAGGAGCAGAATTTGGCCATTCAGCCCTTCAAGTCCTCTCCGCCACTTCAACCCCATGCATCTGCCCTCTTACCATATCCCTTGATGCCCCAACCAATCAGAAATCTTATCAACTTCCACGTTAAATATACCCACAGACTTGGCCTCAACTGCAGTCTGTGGCAGAGCATTCCACAGAATCACACTTTTGGGCTAAAACAATTCTTCCTTACTTCTGTTCTAAAAGGTCACCCCTCAGTTTTGAGGCTGTGCCATCTAGTTCTGGATACCCCCACCATTGGAAGCATTCTATCCACATCCACCCTATTTAGTCCTTTCAACATTCACTAAGTTTCAATGAGATCCCCCCACATTTTTCTAAATTCCAGTGAGTACAGGCCCAAAGCTGCCAAACACTCCTCATGTGTTACCCACTTCATTTCCGGAATCATCCTCATGAATGTCCTCTGGACTCTCTCCAATGACAATACATTCTTTCTGAGATAAGGGGCCCAACACTGTTGACAATACTCCAAGTCCGGCCTGACTAGTGTCTTATTGGGCTTCAGCATTATCACCTTGTTTTTATATTCTATTCCCCTTGAAATAAATGCCAACATTGCATTTTCCTTCTTTACCACAACTCAACCAGCGAATTAACCTGGGAGTCTTGCATGAGGACACCCAAGTCTCTTTGTGCCTCTGATGCTTGATTTTTTTTCCCCCATTTAGATAATAGTCTGAACTACTGTTCCTTTTACAAAAAGTGTATTATCATACATTTCCCAACACTGTATTCCATCTGCCACCTTTTTGCCCATTCTTTCAATTTGTCTAAGTCCTGCTGCAATCATATTGCTTCCTCAGCACTACCTACTCCTCCACCTATCTTCATATCATCCACAAACTTTGCTACGAAACCATCAATTTCACTATCCAAATCATTGACAAACATTGTTAAAAGTAGCAGTCCCAATACCGACTCCTGATGAACACCACTAGTCACTAGCAGCCAACCAGAGAAAGCCCCCTTTATTCCCACTCGCTGCCTCCTGCCTGTCAGCCATGCCAGTATATTTTCTGAAACACCAGAGGATTTTATCTTGTTAAGCAGCATCATGTGAGGCACCTTATCAAATGCCTTCTGAAAATCCAGGTAAATGATATCCACTGCCTCTCCTTTGCCCACCCTGCTTGTTACTTCCTTGAAGAATTCCAACAGATTTGTTAGGCAAGATTTCCCTCTACAGAAACCGTGCTGACTTTGACTTAGTTTATCATTGGTCTCCAAATACCCTGAAACTTCGTCCTTAATAATGGATTCCAACACTGAGATTAGGCTAACGATCTTATAATTTCTCTCTTTTGTCTTGCTCCCTTCTTGAAGAGTGGCCCTTGTAAAGTAGAGTCAAATTTATATTTTTCTCATGATCAGTGGGTTGCAGAGATGGAATTTCACTTTGCTTTAACTTGCCTTGTGCTTGTTTTTAACACTGGTGTTGAGCAGTAACATTATTCCCTTGAGGGTTTCAAAAGGTACTGATTACTTATGAATGGGCTTGAGGGTAAACCAGAAATCAACTTATTACTGACTTTAAAAGAAACTAAAATATCACACTTTTAAGTATAGTCCATGTTTGAAAATATTTATTTAGCTCCTGGTGTTGCAATAAAATTGGAATTGTCGCTTCAATTGCACTTTTCTACTCAGCAAAGAAAGTTAAATTCAATCTCGTTAAGGCATCTTGATGAACCAGCGGTATTAGAAAGGTGTATGCAATGCAGAATCAGTCTTGGATATTATAGAGAATTGAGCTGGTTTTCACATTTCCATTTCTGCCTTTACTTCCATAGGAAGAAAGTACAAATTCAACAAGGGCAAATAATTACACTTTGTGTCATATACGGAGAAAGGATCATTATGTAGTTTCGTTTGCTTCAAAGCAAGAGAAGCAGAGGCATATATTTAGAGGAAACGGACAAGTTCAGAAGTAAGTTTGTATTCTGTCACCATAAACTATACTGATAGAGGTTAAGATGGATCATGTGCATGCATGTGTGTATATACGTGTGCACATTCAAGACAGTAAGACTCAAACAATTGTAAGTCTATGGTAATAACATCCTTTTTCAATGATTTTTTGAAACTTGAATTCTCCATGAGATCCATTTGAATCACCTATGAAAATCTTCAAACAGTTAGTAAATCTCTCCACTGCACCCTGTAAGATGTCTGTACATTCTCCCCGTGACTGCATGGGTTCCCTCTGGGTGCTCCTCCTCCCACTGTCCAAAGATGTACCTGTTGGTGGGTTAGTTGGTCATTGTCAATTGTCCCATAATTAGGCTTGTGTTAAATGGTGGGATTACTGGGCAGCATGGCTGAAAGGGCCAGAAGAGCTAGTCTGTGCTGTACCTCAATAAATGAATTTAAGGACACTCTTAAACCAGAGTTTGGCATAGACACTAGAAATTGTGGGACATTAGTACTGTGCGACGCTAGAATTGTCGGAGGGAGGGCATACTCCATTCTGAAGACTACATTTCCAGAAAAGATTAAAAAAAGAGATGAGACATGAATCAATTTCCAGAAAAGCTTTATAAGAGTTAGGTTTAATACCATGGGCATATGTTGTGAAATTTATTGTTTTGCGGCAACAGTACATTGCAATACATTATAATAAAAATCTATAAATTTGTGAGAAATATGTATAATAATATTATGAAATTAGTGTGAAAAGAAGTGTTTATGGGTCCATTGCGCATTCATAAATCTGATGGCGAAGGGGAAGAAGCTGTTCTTGAGACGTTGAGTGTGTGTCTTTAGGCTCCTGTACCACCTCCTTGAAGGTAGCAATGAGAAGTGGGTATGTCCTGGGTGATGGGGGTCCTTAACAATTCTTGAGGCACTCAATGCTGGGAGGCTAATGCCCAAGATGGAGCTAGCTGACTTTCTACAGCTTTTTCCAATCATGCACAGAGGCCCCACCATACCAGACAGTGATGCAACCAGTTAGAATGCTCTCCACAGTACTTCTGTAGCGTCTTTGATGACATACCAATTCTCCTCAAACTCCTAATGAAATATAGCTGTGTTTTGTTTATAATTGCATCGATATGTTGGACCTTGGATAGATCTTTAGAGATGTTGACAATCCAGGAACTTGAAACTGCTCACCCTTTCAACTGCTGATCCCTCGATGAGGACTGCTGTGTGTTCCATCGACTTCCCCTTCCTGAAGTCCTGAATCAATTCCTTGGCTTTACTAATGTTGAGTGTAAGGTGGTTGTTGTGACACCACTCAACCACCCGATCTATCTCCCTCCTGTACACCTCCTCATAGGCAAATTTATCGATGGCATTGAGCTGTGCTAGCCACACAGTCCTGAGTGTAGAGAGAGTAGAGCAATGGGCCAAGCACACATTCTTGAGGTGCTCCAGTGTTGATCGTAAGTGAGGAGAGAATGTTATTTCTGATCTACACTGATTGTGGTGTCCTGGTGAGGAAGTTGCAGAGGAAGTACAAAGGCCCAGGTTTTGGAGCTTGTTGATTAGAACTGAGGGTGCGAGGGTGTGATTGTGTAATCAGTAAACAGCAGCCTGACACAGGTATTTCTGTTGTCCAGATGATCCAAGGCCAAGTGAAGAGCCAGTAAGATTGCATCTGCTCTAGACCTATTGTGATAAGCAAATTGCAGCGGGTTCTGGTCCTTGCATAGGCAAGAATTGATTCTGACCACAATCAACTTCTCAAAGGTTTTATGTCAAGTATTAGACTTTTCAGCTATCACTTCAATTGGCTAGACATTCCACTTGATAATGATAGGTCACTGGTGATCACGTAATACAAAGCTGACTCTGAAATGCCAGAGGTTACAAATTTGGATGCTTTACACTGCAGTTTTTTAACTCTGCTCCAGTGTTGCTCTCCTGCTTTGGAAACCTCAGGGAGTTCAGCAGTGAAATGTGAACTTGTGTGGTTCTCCAGCTCAGGTTCTAGTAGTTCTGCTAATTGACCCAGTGTCAGGGTAACCCTACCGTGGGAGCAGTGAATTCCATTCACTTAAATGGAGGAATGTGGAAAAGACTTGATGGGTTGAATGGCCTAATTATGCTCCTGTGTCTTATTATCTCATGGTTTAACAGCAGCAGTGACAACATAAATTGTAGATGACTTACATTTTAAATTATTTGAACTGGTTAAATGTTTTAAAATGCTTAAGCATGTTCTTCTAATTTAATTTAAAAAAAATAACTTTTTAAATATATATTTTAAGAATTTATTTGAAAGTCTTTGTTTCCAAATGTTTGAGACATACAAGAGTTCTGTTGGGTTTGATAGCCAGCCAAACCACGAGCTACGGTTTGGCCAATACATTGTTTACAGCTGCTTTGTGGTGGGGCTCATTCACTCCTCCCACCATCACTCACATCCCACCATATGATGACAACACTATTAATGGTTGGCTTGGCTTGAGAGCACAAACTGATCAGCAAAAGTAAAGTTTGTACTCGCTTAGGTCAATATCAAGTGCAAAATGTGTGTGTGCTGATTTTAAGGAGCTAATTCTAAATGTTAGCAGGTTCGTTGTGATGTATTTCTTGTTGCCATTGTCACAGATTAAATTAATTTTTTCTTGCACCAGCTTTCCAAATTAGGTGGTGACTTGGTGTTTTTAGTTTCCCCTGCACTTGTCGAAGGGAAACTGATGGCCATCATATGTACAAGGAGATATTTAGGGTCATGTGTGGATTAGAAATGTCTATTTGTGATGTATATTGTCACATTTAATTTGCAAGTTTTCTCTCTCGTTCTGAGCCTCCAATACTTAACGAATGAATGAATTAATCCGAGTACTTAACATTTCTAACAGTACAGGGACCTTAAGTTACAAACAAACTGACATGCAAATCTGGCTCTAGGTAAAATCTCTCATACATTTTTGAAGAATTTTTCAAGCTAATAATATGTTCCATGGTAATCATTAATAACTGGATACAAGTATAATATATTCCACTAGTTTAACTCCGGGTGGTGTTTGGGTGGTCATTTAGTGAAATGAAAGAATTATGCCATGTATGCAGAGTGATATAGTATGGATTATGTTAGAAAATAGACATCTCTAACAGAGAAACCAGCTTCTTAGGAACGGAACCCTTATGTAACCCAAGGACTGCCAGTATATCACAAATGTTGGTTTGTGTTGCAGAAGTGAAAATTATTTTATTCAGAAATTGAATTGAATGTCAAAGAAATAATTTTCAAATATGTTCTTTGTTTTCTCTAGAATAATAGTCTACCCTCCTCCACCAACTAAAGGAGGACTTGCAGTTACAACTGAAGATCTTGAATGTTTGGAAGAGGGAGAGTTTCTCAATGATGTCATCATTGACTTCTATTTAAAGTAAGTCTTGTCTCTATATTTTACACTTTATATTGATTTGTAAGAGCACTTGCTCTTTTAAAGGTAAAAGAACTGGTGGTAAATCACAATAATTGTTCTTGGTTAATGTTCTTAAACAGGATTAATATTGTCATCAGAATTTGCAGAGACCATATGTTTTTTTTCTTCTACTCAAAGATTCTTTTTGTCTTATTTGGAAAGATATTTAGGTACTTAAAACAGATTTCAGCCCTACCAAATCTTAAAGCAGGTCATTTGTAAGTCATCTAAATTAGTCTGATTTGATTACATTAATCTCTTGGGATCAACTTAGAGGTAAGAAGCAAATTACGGGTTACTAGAAAGAAAATGCTGGCAGTAGTCAATTAAGTAGATGGATATCAGACCACCCTCTTCTAAGGTATGATTTATTGTTAAGGGCTACTCTGCATATTGTAGAAGTCGGTCATGTTTTGCAGCCCACAGCAATCAGTTGAAACTTTGTTCACTGGTTTATTTGAGCCTAGTGTAGGAATTATACTATGCAAGTAGCACACTAAATGTAATTGAACCTAGGGGTACCATGCCTAGTTTGTTGAAAGCAGTTTCACAGATAGACAGGGTGGTGAATAAAGCACTTAGCTTGCTTGCCTTCATCAGTCAATGCTTTGAGTATTGGAGCTGGTCCATTATATTACAGTTGTATAAGACGTTGGTGAGGCTGCACCCTGCAGCTTTGGTCACCACATACGGGGGAAACTTGGTGAAAATTGAAAGTGTGCAGAGAAAACTTACGAGGATGCTGTCAGGACTTAGAGGGCCAGAGTTATAGAAAGAGGTAGTCAGCTCAGTTTTTATTCCTTGGACTGTAGGAGAATGAGGGGTTACATATGACAGTATTTAAAGTTATGAGAGGCGTAGATAAGGTAGATGTTAACGGTCTTCCCAGGAGTTGGGAGTCTGAAATAAGGATGTGAGTTTAGGGTGAGAGGGAAAAGATTTAAAATGGACTTTTAAATCTTTTCATGTAGAAGGTGGTGTCAGAGGAAGTGGTTGAGGCAGGTACAGTGGTATGGCTAAGTACAAGAAGGGAATTGGGCAAAAGCAAGCAATTGGGATTAGATGGTCAGCATGGTCTCATTAGACCAAAGGGCCTGTATCAGTGCTGTATTGTTCTATACACTATGCATAGAAGCGTCTTGATTAGTTCCAGGATTACTTAAAAATCACAGTTCATTCAGTGATTATTGTATCCTTAAGATAATACGCGACGTGCCATTCATTTCTAAGGTTCAGATCTTAGATGAGCATTTTCTTGTCGGTCTTCAAATACTTATCTATTACTTTATGAGCACATAAGAGATCATACCTCCTAATCAGTATGCAATTACAATAAATCCCTTTGATCCAGCCAATAAAGTAGTGTGACATACTGTAAAAGATCTCTTGTACTCAATAGACTTTTTATTAGTAGCCACATTTCTTTTTGTGACCAGAGCTGTTTCTAAAGTCATCATGGCTCCCTACATTTGTTTTTATGTTATCTGCTTTAGGAATCTGCTACAGTACTATAAAACTATATTAGTTCCTAATAGTTATCGAGGAAGAATTCATTCATTGTACACTGGCATGTTCTTTTGATTGACTGTAAATGAACAAAATCTGCACAGGTAACTAATGCAGATAGTGGACTGCCTTAAAACAATGTTATTTACAATTGCATCCTCCAAATCTTCATTGTAGCATTCAAGATGATTGTCGATATCTTCAAATTCTTTCCAGTTCCTAACTTGCTGAAGTAGTGAAATACTTTCACTTTCTCTCCTGGTCATTTCTGGCCTGGATGCTTAAAACCTCAGTGAGTAAAGCAGTTCTAAATTTTTTTTACTGCTTATTTCTTGGTAACTATCAGTGACAAGAATCACTGCCTTTTGAACATAAGTGCATACAACTGATGCTATTTAAAAACTGTTTGCTCTCAGCATGGTGTAATGCCTAATGGCCACACGATGTGCACATGACTGACACTGGTTAGAAAATGTCCAGTATCAGTCTCCTTTCCCAATTAAGTGGCCTATTGTCTCAAGTAAAACAAAGGGAATCCTGCTGGTTTTCTTGAATTGTTTTTGTTTTTTAAGAGTTGTCCCAAATAAGTGGCTGCTCCAATTAACCAATAGCTCAATTTATCAGAATCCACTTTCCATTTAAAACTGAGTTAATCATATAAATAGATCTATGTACAGTGATAAAATCAGAATCAGGCTTAATACTACCGGCATATGTTGTGTAGTTTGTAGTTTTGCGGCTGCAGTACATGGTGGTAAAGCTGTGAATTACGATAAGAAGTATATATGAAAATAAATTAAATAAGTAGTGCAAAAGGAGAGGGAAACAATTACTGAGGTAGTGTTCCTGGGTTCATTGTCCATTCAGAAATCTGACGGCAGAGGGAAGAAACTGTTCCTGAAACGTTGAGTGTGTGTCTTCAGGCTCCTGTGGGAGGTGGGCATGCCCTGGATGATAGGGGTCCTTAATGAAGGATGCCACCTGACCTTTTGAAGGTGTCCTGGATACTGGGGAGGCAAATGCCCATGATGGAGCTGGCTGAGTTTACAGCTTGTTGCAACTTTTTCCAATCCTGTGCAGTGGCCTCTACATGCCAAACGGTGATGCAACTAGTTAGAGTGGTGCACATTTAGAAATTTTCCAGTGTCTTTGGTGACATACCCATTCTCCTCAAACTCCAAAGGAAATATAGTCGCTTTTTTTTGTAATTACATCAACATATTGGGCCCAGGGTAGATCCTCAGAGATGTTGACACCCAGAAACTTGAAATTGTTGACTCTTTCCACTTCTGATCCCTTGATGAAGACTGGTATGTGTTCGCTCAACTCGACTTTCCCTTCCTGAAGTCCACAATCAATTCCTCAGTCTTACTGAAGTTGTTGCTGTGACATCACTCAACCAGCTGATCTATCTTACTCCTGTAGGCCTCCTTGTCACCATCCGATTGTCCATCACATCCCATTGTTTTCAGTGAGAGCACTGCATGTGCATTAGATTAAATCTGCATAGAATATCCTGATTGAGAGCTAGAAAATGTGATAGCTTGTTAGGCTCCATGAGGAATCTGTTGATATTGTACAGGAGCTGGGAGTAGCACTGTGGAAGATTAAACCAACACTGAAATTTGGGTCTTGCCTGGGAAAAAAAAACATGGTTAACTCCAACTGAAGTATTGGCGTGGGCTGGAAAATTTGTCCCTCTTCTGCAGTCCTATCATGCTTGTAAAGGATTCTTAAATACATCATCAAATTTGATCAATGAATGAATTTTTCAACAACTGCAAATAACATGGACCATAAAGAGTGCCCTTTTCTCTTATGTAATATGGTCGTGAATTTGAGATTGCGGGTTAATTGTTCATTCTGAGAAGTTCTATCAAAGCTTGTTGCATTACATTTTCATTGTAAAAAGCTTTATGAAAAATTTAACCTCATTTTCATAAATCATTTCAATATTTTATAAGGTACCTGTTGCTTGAGAAAGCACCTAAGGAACTTGCTGAGCGTACTCACATTTTTAGTAGCTTTTTTTATCGACGTCTGACCCGAAAGGATAATGCTGAATCAGAGGAGGTGAATAATCTCTCGTAAGTAAATCTTCCACAATTCACATACTCAATTTTGTGGTGTTCATTTGTAGATTTTTTTTAACGGGGATATAAGCATCATCTGTAAGGGCCAGCTTTCATTGCAATTGGGAAGATGATGGTGTGATACCATCCTGAACCACAGCAGGCACTCCGATGAAGGTACTCACGAAGTGCTTTTGAGCTATTTTGGGATTAGGACTTCATTATCAATATCTTTCCAAATCAGGATGATATATGACATAGAAGGGATCCTGCAAGTGGTGTTCCCAGGTGTCTGCTGCCCCTTCTTGGGTGGTATGGTTTGGGAGGTGCTGCTGGAGTAGTCAGTGTGAAATTTTGTGCATGGTATTCACAGCTCTGCTTTGGATGCATAGGGAATGAATGTTCTGACTTTGAATGGGATACCAGTCAAGTGAATTGCTTTGACCAGGATGATGTCAAGATTTTGACATCTGTTGAAGCTGCACTCCAAAAATCCAGGCAGTTAAAATAAAGTATTCGACCATGGTCTTGATGTAGATGATGGCAGTTTTTTGGGGTATCAGGAGGTGAGTCACACATTGCAGAACTCCCAGCCTCTGCCCAGCTCTTGCAGCCTTGGTATTTACATGGCTGGTCCATTTGATTTTCTGATCAAAGTGATTCCAAGAATTATTATCAAACCATTTGCACTTTTACAGCTTTTTTTCCGCTCTGTGTATTGTCAGTTGTAGATGTAGGTTAAGTTGAATTGCTAGATTTAGATACTGGAAAGCTACTCTTTTCACTCTGCTTGTTTTCACTAACTTTGTTTTTCTAAAAACAAAAAAAGATGTTGAATCACGCAAACAACAGGAATTCTGCAGATGCTGGAAATTCAAGCAACACACATCAAAGTTGCTGGTGAACGCAGCAGGCCAGGCAGCATCTGTACCTCTTCTTAGAGATGCTGCCTGACCTGCTGCGTTCACCAGCAACTTTGATGTGTGTTGCAAGATGTTGAATCATTTTGGATTCATTCAAATTCAAGAAAAACTGAAGATTTGACTTGGTCTTACTGAATATTGTTTAAAATTTAGCTTGAGCATATCTGATTTTGTTTGGAAGTTCATGCAGATGATCTTTCCATTCTGTCATCTATTTAATACATAAGGTTGCCTCTTCTCTTGATTGGAAGATCAATGGGCAAAGTAATACCTTGGACCAATTGAAGTCTGGTATTGTGTCAACTGAATACTTCCAATCTAAAAGGACTGTTGAAATGAAATAGTAATGTATGTAAATATTTGTTGTTTCTTATTATTTGGCAATTCTGACTCTGAACGTTATATTTAGGCAGATGCACAGTTTGAAGTGCATCTTTTTTCCTTGTCGATATTTGTGCTGGAACTGGCACAATCATTTTGAAATGCAGATTTAGACTACTTCAGATCTTCAGTATCACTAGTACTGTTTTTTGAGAATGAGGCTGCAAAAGCAAAAATTTGAAACTATTCAACAAACTATTCCAGTTTTTATTTGCAAATAACTCCCAGTAGCAAATCTGTAATTTACTATCTGGGAATATTGTACTGACTTTCCAGAATACAACAGAAGAGGCATCAACGTGTGAAAACGTGGACTCGTCATGTGGATATTTTTACAAAGGATTTCATATTTGTGCCGGTCAATGAAGAGTGAGTACACTTTATGCAGGTGTTTCGAAAATAAAGACACTGAACTATTTTTGTCAGAAAGCTGAACCTGGCTAGTGTGCTGTGACTGAACTAAAATATTAATTGTTAACTGACAGAATCTGCTAATATTTTAAATTTTTTGCAAGAGCTATCTAATGGTAAAAGATCAACACTAGAAACAGTTAAGATAAGCCACATTTTGAGTTATCTGTTTTTGTATGATTTGCACATGGATGATCTGGTATTATGAGAAGAAATGCTGAATGTCTGCAGCACTTTAGTTTTACTAGTGACCGACTTATCCACTTGAACAAATATTGGACTGAAGAGACATGTGGAATATTAATTATTAGTAACTGTGAACTAGGGACAAACTAATAAGATGCAAGCTTGTTAGTTTATTGCTGTCGTATTTTCTTCCAGGTCTCATTGGTACCTTGCTGTGATTTGTTTTCCTGGGTTAGATAAAATAGTTTATGAATCTGATTTAACCAATGAACCAAAGGCAAGCAGATTACTTTCAAACTCATCTTCCATACACTCTAATAGTGAAAACATAAATAGAGATCATATGTCATCACCGGATGAACTGGAGGATAATACCTCTCAAAGTGTGCCATCAGAGGATTCAGAAGGTAAGAAACACAAGCTTCTTACTTAGATGTTTGTTGTTTTATTGATATGTCTTCAGCGACGGTTAGTATAATCAATTTTTTGTGAGACAACTGTAGTTTTAATAGATCTCTCAGAATTAAATACTTCAGTGGTCTTAATGATTAGAAGAAGCAAGGAAAACATTTATTTGCTGAAACAAAAAAAGAAAGTGAACATATTTTTTCTCAAGCCACAGGATTAATCACTTTATTGGAGAAATCAAACATGAAAAATTATTCAAATAAAATGCTATAAAAGTTGATCCTGCTAACATTTGCTTAAGCATTTAAAATGTTAAAATTCATAGTTATGTATGAACTTTTTATACTTGTTTCTTAAACAAGAAATCCAATTCAGGGGCAACCACCTAGACAATCAATGTCAACTTTCTCAATGTTGCTGTTGCTCAAAGAATGACTGTTTCAAGAAAATGTGTATTTCTTTTGCACTTTCCATTTGTTGGCAGTAGCATTTAATTCAGTGTCATCACTATCATCATCATTATGTGTCGTGTTGCAGGATGTGGGTAATCATTGTCTTTTGATTGTTCTTGGAAAATTTTTGAAACATAGAACATAGAATAGTACAGCACAGTACAGGCCCTTCGGCCCACAATGTTATGTGACCTTTAAACCCTGCCTCCCATATAATCCCCCACCTTAAATTCCTCCATATACCTGTCTAGTAGTTGCTTAAATTTCACCAGTGTATCTGCCTCCACCACTGACTCGGGCAGTGCATTCTACGCACCAACCACTCTCTGAGTAAAAAACCTTCCTCTAATATCCCCCTTGAACTTCCCACCCCTTACCTTAAAGCCGTGTCCTCTTGTATTGAGCAGTGGTGCCCTGGGGAAGAGGCGCTGGCTGTCCACTCTATCTATTCCTCTTAATATCCTCTTAATATACCTCTATCATGTCTCCTCTCATCCTCCTCCTCTCCAAAGAGTAAAGCCTTAGCTCCCTTAATCTCTGATCATAATGTATACTCTCTAAACCAGGCAGCATCCTGGTAAATCTCCTCTGTACCCTTTCCAGTGCTTCCACATCCTTCCTATAGTGAGGTGACCAGAACAGGACACAGTACTCAAGTGTGGCCTAACCAGAGTTTTATAGAGCTGCATCATTACCTCACGACTCTTAAACTCTATCCCTTGACTTATGAAAGCTAACACCCCATAAGCTTTCTTAACTACCCTATCTACCCGTGAGGCAACTTTCAGGGCTCTCTGGACATGTACCCCGAGATCCCTCTGCTCCTTCACACTACCAAGTATCCTGCCATTTACTTTGTACTCTGCCTTGGAGTTTGTCCTTCCAAAGTGTACCACCTCACACTTCTCCGGGTTGAACTCCATCTGCCACTTCTCAGCCCACTTCTGCATCCTATCAATGTCTCTCTGCAATCTTCGACAATCCTCTACACTATCCACAACACCACCAACCTTTGTGTCATCTGCAAACTTGCCAACCCACTCTTCTACCCCCACATCCAGGTCGTTAATAAAAATCACGAAAAGTAGAGGTCCCAGAATCGATCCTTTTGGGACACCACTAGTCACAATCCTCCAATCCGAATGTACTCCCTCCACCATGACCCTCTGCTTTCTGCAGGCAAGTTAATTCTGAATCCACCTGGCCAAACTTCCCTGGATCCCATGCCTTCTAACTTTCTGAATAAGCCTACCGTGTGGAACCTTGTCAAATGCCTTACTAAAGTCCATATAGATCACATCCACTGCACTACCCTCATCTATATGCCTGGTCACCTCCTCAAAGAACTCTATCAGGCTTGTTGGACACGATCTGCCCTGCTGACTGTCCCTGATCAGACCATGATTCTCTAAATGCCCATAGATCCTGTCTCTAAGAATCTTTTCCAATAGCTTTCCCAGCATAGACGTAAGGCTCACTGGTCTATAATTACCCAGACTATCCCTACCACCTTTCTTGATCAAGGGGACAACATTCGCCTCCCTGCAATTCTCCGGTACCACTCCCATGGACAAAGAGGACATAAAGATCCTAGCCAAAGGCTCAATAATCTCTTCCCTCGCCTCGTGGAGCAGCCTGGGGAATATTCCATCAGGCCTTGGGGACTTATCCGTCCTAATGTATTTTAACAACTCCAATACCTTCTCTCCCTTAATATCAACATGCTCCAGAACATCAACCTCACTCATATTGTCCTCATCGTCATCAAGTTCCCTCTCATTGGTGTATACCGAAGAGATGTATTCATTGAGGACCTCGCTCACTTCCACACCCTCCAGGCACATCTTCCCTCCTTTATCTCTAATAGGTCCTACCTTCACTCCTGTCATCCTTTCGTTCTTCACATAATTGAAGAATACCTTGGGGTTTTCCTTTACCCTACTTGCCAAGGCCTTCTCATGCCCCCTTCTGGCTCTCCTCAGCCCCTTCTTAAGCTCCTTTCTTGCTACCCTATATTCCTCAATAGACCGATCTGATCCTTGCTTCCTAAACCTCATGTATGCTGCCTTCTTCCACCTGACTAGATTTTCCACCGCACTTGTCACCTATGGTTCCTTCACCCTACCACTCTTTATCTTCCTCACTGGGACAAATTTATCCCTAACATCCTGCAAGAGATCCCTAAACATCGACCACATGTCCATAGTACATTTCCCTGCAAAAACATCATCCCAATTCACACCCGCAAGTTCTAGCCTTGTAACCTCATAATTTGCCCTTCCCCAATTAAAAATTTTCCTGTCCTCTCTGATTCTATCCTTTTCCATGATAATGCTAAAGGCCAGGGAGCGGTGGTCACTGTCCCCCAGATGCTCACCCACTGAGAGATCTGTGACCTGACCCAGTTCATTACCTAATACTAGATCTAGTATGGCATTCCCCCTAGTCGACCTGTCAACATATTGTCTCAGGAATCCGTCCTGGACACACTTAACAAACTCTGTCCCGTCTAAGCCATTGGAACTAATCACGTGCCAATCAATATTAGGGAAGTTAAAGTCACCCATGATAACAACCCTGTTATTTTTGCACCTTTCCAAAATCTGCCTCCCAATCTGCTCCTCGGTATCTCTGCTGCTACCAGTGGGCCTATAGAATACTGCCAGTAGAGTAACTGCCCCCTTCCTGTTCCTGATTTCCACCCATACTGACTCAAAAGAGGATCCTGCTGCATTACCCACCCTTTCTGTAGCTGTAATAGTATCCCTGACCAGTAATGCCACCCCTCCTCCCCTTTTCCCCCCATCTATCCCTTTTAAAGCACCGAAATCCAGGAATATTGAGAATCCATTCCTGCCCTGGTGCCAGCCAAGTCTCTGTAATGGCCACTTCATAATTCCAAGCTCTCAGTTCATCACCTTTGTTCCTGATGCTTCTTGCATTGAAGTACACGCACTTTAGCCCTTCTGCCTTACTACTTTTACACCCTTTATTCTGCTTCTCTTTCCTCAAAGCCTCTTTATATGTTAGATCTGGCTTTACTCCATGCACTTCTTCCACTGCTGTATTGCACCCATCCCCCTTGCAAATTAGTTTAAACCCTCCTGAACCATGCTAGCAAACCTACCTGCAAGGATATTGCTCCCCCTCAAGTTCAGGTGTAACCCTTCCAATCTGTACTGATTTTCTACAGAAGTGGTTTGCCATTGCCTTCTGGGCAGTGTCTTTACAAGACAGGTGACCCCAGCTATTATCAATACTTTTCAGAGATTATCCACCTGGCATTAGTGGTCACATAACCAGAACTTGATATATGCACACCAGCTGCTCATACAGCCATCCACCAGCTGCTCGTGTGGCTTCACATGAACCCTGATCAGGGGACTGAGCACCACCACCTGCTCACGTGGCTTCACATGAACCCTGATCGGGGGACTGAGCAGGTGCTGCACCTTGCCCAAGGGTGGTCTGCAGGCTAGCGGAGCGAAGGAGAACCTTGCACTTCCTTTGGTAGAGAAGTATCTCCACCCCACCACCCGACTTTAGTGTCGTAGTTTCAAATTATTTACACTCATAAGGGATAGTTGCATGTGCTGTTTGTGGATTAATTTAAGCTCATGGATATTGGCATGTGGTTAATGTGGCCATCCAGGTCAATGTTGATTCATTTAACAAGGCATTCATTTTAATATTCCAACCAGATTTTGCTTTATTGCAGATAAAGCTTCCAGCACTGCTGCTTGTATAAAGCCTTCTGCTTCACCTACGCCCAACGTGCAGGTAAATGGTAGTGGCAATGTAGTATAATTTATAAACAGTAATACTCTTGGTGGAAAGAGACTTTTTTTGCTTTAAAACGAACTGAAAAGTAAGTACATAAAAGTTGGAAAAGATCTAAGCTTATTGATAGATTCTGCTTTGCATTTTAGTTTCAGGGCAGTGGTGCCCAAAGCAAATACATTCATTACCAGGTCAGTAAAGCTCAAGCTTGTGGAAATCATGAAAGTTTATATAGTTCCCTGGATCTCTTAATTACTAAGTACAATTTCAATCACATAGCGTGAGAGAAATCAATTCTTTGCTAGTTGATAGGAGAAATCCGCAGTGATGATTTCTATTACTACAAGGGCTGTTTGATAGGATCAGCTTTTCAGTCTGAAAATGTGTTATTGTAAGAACATCCGAGTAACAAAAGTAACATTGGAAAGGTTAAATCCAGAAGCTTGTTTTGGACCATGAGTAGAAGAACTACTTAAAAATGAGTAACAAACAGGTTTAAGACCTAATAACAGTGTTCTCCCCAGAATTAGAGACTTGTATTAATGGGGAGGTATAGTCTTTGAAAAGTACAGCACAGAAACAAGTCCTTCTGCCCATGTAGTCTGTTCTGAACCATTTAAACTGCCTACTCACATATTAAAAACCATATATTAAATCAGTATTAAATACTGAAACTAGATGTAGAATCGTACAGCATGGAAATAAAGCATTTGGTCCATCCTATGTTATCTGTGCCAATCAAAAGAATATTAGTGGCTGTAAAGATTATTTAAGTCCCTTTTTCTATGCCCCCATCCCCAAGTCTATCAGAAAATGAAAATTTGTCAAGTTCATTCCAAGCTCGTTTGCCTGCTGTACCCCAGTTGACAACGTTGTTGAGTGTTCTTGAACTATTTTAATAAGAGGACAAAAGCATCTGATCTTTAAGCATCCACACCAGAGCATTTTCAAGCAGGAGCTTTATTGGAAACACTGGAAGCACTAGCCTGTGTACTGTAATTTTTTTCAACTCCCAAAGCATTCGACACTGTTTTAGTGAATTCATTACCTCATGGTTGAGATTGGAAATAAATTTCTATGCTTTATATTGCAGGTTGCATTTACCAGTTCCTGGAGTAGGACCACTTTTTAAAATGTATTATTTTAATTTCTTACAGGAATGTATAAAAGTACCCAAGATTCTACACCAACAAAGAGAAAAGATACTCAAGCAGTAAGTGGGATTGAAATGATTAATTTCGAAGTTATTTTGATTCCAGGCAATATATTATTGTTGGTAAGATTAGGTTTCTTTTCTTATTAAAGATGACTTGATGTGTCCATGAATGGCTCCAAATGCCACAATATAATGGGCAGTCCCTTTGGCACACAGTTACTTTGAGCTAAGCATTAAGATACTGGCATTGGCACACTTTATATTTACAAATAATTCTCTCCTACACCCAAAATTTAAGAGTCAAACTCAAAATTGTTCAGTGCGTGACTGTGAAAATTTCTTTAGTGAATTCTTTTTGACATCCAGGTTTGGAATGATTTAGTTAATGAACTGATTCCTTCAGAATATTTGTGAGGATAACTGTATAGAGGGTTAGGCAAATCAGAATACAGTAATCTATCAATAGGATTAAACATTCAATATACATATACATTTACTAGAATTTTCTTTGCCAGTAGGTAGATACTCTACTTTTAAAATGAATGATACAGATCCAGCCTTTGGGAATGTCACTAAGCAAAGTGGAAGCATCTGGGAAATGTTTTGGAAGGACCCATTGTAACTCTTTTACTTTTAAGGTTTTATGAAGAAGGGTAAGGAAAGAGCAGAAGCATTGGTCCTGTATTGGGAGGAACCTGAGTTCAACATGTTAGGATAAGTTCTGTTAAATGTGGATTGAGAACTCCAGTCAATCAATATGTGACCAAAATGAATTAGTTAGATTTCAAGGCCAGTGATGATAAAGGGTAAGGTGAAAAAAATTTAAAGCAACCCAGATGTCGTAGGACATGAAATACATTTATAAAAAGACAGCTTATGGAAAATTTAAAGAACAGAGTAGAAGCCTACAGGAGTAGAATGTGAGAAGTACATAAAAGAAAAAGTAAATAGAAATGAGAAGTGTCACAAAATTGTACTGATGAACAAAATTAAGAAAAATCACAGCTTTTTTCAAGTTTAAAAAGGATAAGAGGGTAACCAGGGAAAGCATTAAGGCAGTTTAGCTCTATAGTGGCATTCTGTGCATCTGTATTCAGAATGGAGAAAGATATTGGAGAATTCAAGGAGGGGGATCATAGATTTACCCATGCAATATTCTATGTCTATCCTCTAAATATTAAGGAACTGTTTTAAAAACTGAGAAGAAAACAATCCTACCTCAACAACTTTGATATATCACTGATTTGCAAAGTAAACGTGGATCTCTGCATGCACCTTTTTAAAGCAGCCCTCCTTGTTGATAAATAGTAGAGTTTACCAATAGGTATTCATTTGTTTCATGCTTTCTCTCAGCAAACATGCGGTGTCGTTTTTTCAAGCTGTGTTGGGGAGCTCTCAGGTTTGCAATAAAGATAAAATTTCTCCAACTTCCAAGGCTTTTGAATCTAAACTTTTTTGAAGTCCAGAAATAGTTATCTGAAATGTTCAAATGTTACTATCATCTTTGGTGACAATATCTTGGTCTGTAATTATTTTTCCTTTTCTCTGCCAAGAGACACAAATGACTCATTTAAATGGAATGGTTCTAATCTCTATATTTTCTTTAAAAATGTGATCTTTGGCAACTGAATTGATCTGATTTTTCCTCAGGCCATGTATTCTAATAATGGACTCTTTAAGAGCAGCTTCACAATTGCACACAGTGAAGATTTTACGAGAGTGAGTATCAGTAAAGTGCTGTGTGTTGGAATACTGTAGACATATAACATTTGTGCAAACTGCTTTGCTACTGTGTTGCCCCTTCTGCTTTAGAGTAGAAATTTGGGACATGGCACCAATCACTAGTATTCATGTACCCTAGCTATAAGTACACATGAAACCCAGCTTATGGCTGGTATGAATGCCCATTTGTTGATCCTATCCTTATCACCAACCCTAGGACCTCCAAAATGACTGCAATTCTGTTTCTGATGTGAAACAGTCTTGAAAGAAAACTATTATCTTAAATGGTGGCAACTGAAGAATATCGCTGGGTGACTGCCAGGACAGGAGAAGGAAACCGGCAGACAGTACAAAGTACCCTGTGACTGTTCCCCTCAGTAATAAGTATACAACTTTAGATACAGTGCGAGAGACGACATACCAGGCGAATGTGCAGCTGCCAGGTCTTTGCCACTGAGTCTGGCTCTCTGGCTTAGAGGGGAAGGGGGGGGGGGGCGGAATGGAGGTGATTGGAGATTCATTAGTTAGGGGAAAGGCAAGAAATCCTGTGGATGTGAGGGAGACTTGTGGATAGTATGTTGGCTCCCAGGTGCCAGTGTTCACATAATTTTTAAGGGCAAGGTGGAACAGCCAGAAGTCGTAGTACATATTGGTATCAATGACATGGGTAGGAAAAGGGATGGGGTCTTGAAGGAATATAGGGAGAGAAGTAGAAAGCTGAAAAGCAGGACCTTAGGGTAGATCACTGGTTTGCTGGCTGTGCCATGTGCTACTGAGGATATGAATAGTATAATATGGCAGTTGAATGTGTGGCAAGGTTTCAGATTAGTGGATCATTGGGACTGGGAGGGACGTAAAAGAGGTGGGGGAGCGGTATTGCTACTCAGGGACAGTATCCCAACTGCAGAAAGATGGGGGGGATCGTCTTTTGAGTCAGTGTGGGTGGAAGTCAGAAACAGGAAGGGAGCAGTTACAGTAATGAGAGTGTTCCATGGGCCCCCACAATGGAAACAGGACACCAAGGAGCAGATCAGTAGGCACATTTTGGAAAGGTGCAAGAATAACAGTTGTTGTCGAGGAGGACTTCAATTTTCCTAATATTGATTGGCACCTCCTTAATGCAAAGGGTGTAGGTGGGGTAGAATTTGTTAGGTGTGTCCAGGAAGGATTCCTGACAAAGTGTGTGGACAAGCCGGATAGAGGAGAGGCAATACTGGATCTGATAATAGGCAATGAACCTGGTCTTGTGACTGGTCTCTCAGTGGACAAGCATTTCAGAGACGGTGACCACAACTCCCTGACCTTTACCATAGCCTTGGACAGGGATAGCAGCAGGCAGTATGGGAAAGGATTTAATTGGGTGAGTGTGAATTATGATGCTGTTTGGCAGGAACTTGGGAGTGTAAATTGGGAACATCTATACTCAGGGAAATGCACAACAGGAATTTTAGAGGTTGCTTCGGGAGCACTTGCATGGTGTTCTGGATAGGTTTGACCTATTGAGGCAGGGAAAGGATGGTAGGATGAAGGAACCATGGCTGACAAAAGATGTAAAACATCTATTCAAGAGGAAGAAAGAACCATACTTGAGGTTCAGGAAGCAACGATCAGAGGTGGCTCTAGGGAATTACAAGATAGGTGGGAAGGAGCTTAAAAATGGATTTGAGAGAGCTAGTAGGGGGCATGAGATGGCCTTGGCAAGTAGGATTAAGGAAAACCCCAAGGCATTCTACACGTACGTGAAGAACAAGAGGATGACCAGAGTGAGGATAGAACTGATCATGACTTAAAGAAAATTGCCAGGAGCAGACTGTCAGTAATGTATCCTCTACATGCACACATAGAACTTACAAAAAAGTATATTTACTACTTGGTCTTTGCTACCTACTTCCTTTGCGTCGGTATTTGCCATACATCCTATGACATTTTGCTTTGATAAGGGTATTTTGCAAGTACTTGGCAGTGATAGAGGTTACAGTAATGAAACTGATGTTCACCTTGCCCTCTCCCTGTTCTAGGTATCTGCAGATAGAGTGGGAAGTGAAAAGAGGAGGGCAGCGCAGTTTCACAGCTGATGATATGAAAGGGTCAGTTCCCAGAGTCCCGAAACAAGATAACAGCAGTGACTGTGGCATTTACTTGCTGCAGTATGTGGAGAGCTTTTTTCAGGTAACTTATTTTTAGTTAATTATTACGATGTTGCAGACTTTAAATTAAGTTTCAATGCCAGTGGGCTGTTCGTTATTTCCCAATCAGGATTGCCTGTAGATCAAATATTGCTGAATAGGAAGAACCAGCAAATCTCATTCTTCATCTTACCTGTTTTTCACCTCTCTCCCAATAGTTCACATTAACACTCTCCTTACTTCTCTGATTCCAGCATTCGTAGTATTTGTGTTCATTTTTATTATGCTCCTGGCTCTGACCATCTTCACCCTACCACACCACTCCCCCAAGCTAGCCCCCATCTGCCCTTTTATTCTGCCTTTATCTATAAACCACCTGCCTCTGTTTCCCAATTTCACTCCTCTCACACCCCACACCCCTATCTGACTCTATCTGTCTGTCATCCTTCAACCCTCCCAGTCCACCAATTACCTCTGTTGAAGGGTCTTAGCCCAAAACTTCACCTGTATATTCCCGTCCATAGGTGCTGCCTGACTTGCTAAGTTTCTGCAGCATTTTGTGTTTGTTACCCCTGGCTCTTGTGTCCTCTGTATACTTCCATCTTCCCTCTCCATTCAGACCTGATGCAGGATTTCAGCCCAAAACAGTTCTTTTCTCCCCACTGATGCTGCTTGATCCACTGATTTCTTCCAGCAGATCGTTTGTTGTTCCTAATTTGTATGCTAATCTATTGAACTGCTCTGGTTTAATGATCTGCCTGGTTGAGATATCAAGTCTGCTGCAATTGCCTTACTACTTTCTAACTTCAGTTTTGAGCACTTTATCCATCCTTCTTGAAGGGGATAAACACTGCTCAGTTGTACCACCAAATTTGGATTTTCCTTAGTTTTGCTTGATACAATTATGTTGTGAATTTTAGTTCACGTAAAACCACGAGCGACTCAGCATTGTGAACTAATGTGCAAAGAAAAGCCAGAAGAAGAAAAGCCTTGCAATTCCTGAGTTTCCGGTAGCGAAGGTAGAGTCCATTGTCATCAGGCTAATCCCATGAATAATGATTTTGCTGCCCTCTGGCAACAGGCAAGGAAGAGATTTGAATAACTTGCTATGTGATAGGCAGGGTGAAAAGTGGAGCCATCAAAAATGAGTCCTTTGGAGAGAATTGGAATTTTAAGAGAGGAACCAAATGACTGGTAGGTTGCATCAGTCTTCCTGTAAAAGATACAAGTAACATTCCAGAAATAACTTTTGGAATGTTTCAGAATTGGAAGAAATGAAGGAAAATTCATCATTTTTGGAGCTGCACACTTGACAAGTCTTTGGAAGGAGATGGATTTCATCCTTGGGAGGCCAAGTGGTCTAATCCTGCTACTAATTTGTATCTATGTACTTCACTATAACAGACATAGGTGAAAAATATTGGACCAAATTTAACTCTGCTCTCAAATGCATCTCTCCCATTTCACTCACATCTGCACTCACCCCATCCTCCCGCCACCCCACTAGGAATAGGGTTCCCCTTGTCCTCACCTACCACCCCACCAGCCTCCGGGTCCAACATATAATTTCTCCGTAACTTCCACCACCTCCAACGGGATCCCACCACTAAGCACATCTTTCCCTCCCCCCCCACTCTGCTTTCCGCAGGGATCACTCCCTACGCAACTCCCTTGTTCATTCGTCCCACCGATCACCCTCCTGGCACTTATCCTTGTAAGCGGAACAAGTGCTACACATGCCCTTACACTTCCTCGCTCACCACCATTCAGGGCCCCAGACAGTCCTTCCAGGTGAGGCGACTCTTCATCTGTGAGTCGGCTGGGGTGATATACTGTGCCTGGTGCTCCCGATGTGGCCTTCTATATATTGGCAAGACCCGACGCAGGCTGGGAGACCACTTCGCTGAACACCTACGCTCTGTCCACCAGAGAAAGCAGGATCTCCCAGTGGCCACACATTTTAATTCCACGTCCCATTCCCATTGTGATATGTTTATCCACGGCCTCCTCTACTGTCAAGATGAAGCCACACTCAGGTTGGAGGAACAACACCTTGTATTCCATCTGGGTAGCCTCCAACCTGATGGCACGAACATTGACTTCTCTAACTTCTGTTAATGCCCCACTTCCCCTTCGTACCCCATCTGTTATTTATTTATTATTATTATTATATATATATATTTTTTCTCTCTCTCTTTTTCTCCCTCTGTGCCTCTCAATATACTCCTTGCCCATCCTCTGGGATTCCCCCCTCCCCCTTTTCTTTCTCCTTAGGCCTCCGGTCCCATGATCCTCTCATATCCCTTTTGCCAATCAACTGTCCAACTCTTGGCTTCATCCCTCCCCCTCCTGTCTTCTCCTATCATTTCAGATCCCCCCTCCCCCTCCCACTCCCACTTTCAAATCTCTTACTAGCTCTTCTTTTAGTTAGTCCTGACGAAGGGTCTCAGCCCAAAACGTTGACTCTACCTCTTCCTAGAGATGCTGCCTGGCTTCCTGCGTTCACCAGCAACTTTTATGTGTGTTGCTTGGACCAAATTTTGTGTTATCTTAAGCATTTTTAAAATTAAGGATCACAAAATTTACCAGGGTCATTCAGAATCCATATAAAGTGGGAATATTCTATGTTCCAACCACATTCAATGATCTTTATGAATAATTGAGAAATATCAAGCTTAGAAATTCAGTTTAAATTATAACTCAAAAGAAAAATACTGCAGATGCTGGAAATCTAAAATTAGAACAAAAATCGAGCAGCATCTGTGTGCACACCATCATAGCTAATGCTTCAGGACATTAGAACTCCATAAATACTGGGGGAGGACATTTTACCACAGAATTTGTTCTTGCATTGGATATTGGCTTTCTCCCCCCCCCGCCTTACAAAATGACATATTCTCTTTCCACAGAATCCCATCACAAATTTTGACTTGCCATTGCAGTTGGATAAATGGTTCCTGCGTCAAGAAGTAAAGAAAAAACGGGAAGAAATACAAGATTTGATTCTGCATTTACACAATCAGCAGAGAACTGATAATGAATGCATATACAGTACATGGCACACATAGTACACAAGGTCATTTCAAGCTGTCGATCATCTTGAAGATATGAAGATTTTAAATTCAACTGTAAATGTTTGAATTAGGTAACTAATGTAGCATATTCCATTTAAAGCAGTTTTGTTTATAGCAATGTACAGTTTAATAAATTATACTGATTTGTGACTTCTTGAAACTTGCTGTTAATTTCTTACATTTGTTTCAGCCCTCACAATACCTAATGTTATTGGCCATTTAGAGCACTTTACACTCCAGACAGCAGATACCTTATTAATCTTTATCACAGTCTGAAGATGATGTGGTTCAACTGTTGCAAAAATACTGATGTTGGAATATTAATGGGTGGATTAATAATCTGAACTATTTATGTTCTGTTTTCAAGTAATTACAGAATTGGAGATGTGAGTAGTATGAAATTCTATCTAGGTTAGTACAATTGTCAAATATGTACATAATACTATAGCGTACCTGCAAATTTTCATTCATTACCTCCGATTGAGTGGTTCTTTGACTGTTATGATGAGGTTGACAAGAGTGAAAACAGATTACAGTGCAGTAATGAAAAAATTGTGCATAGGTGCCAACTATTGTTTTTAATAGAGGGGTTTTGTCAAATGTCATATTTTGCATAATTCAGTGACTACTTGTATATTTTAATCTTGGCATTGTAGGAACAGAGTGAAACTTACCAGGAAAATGAAGCTCAAAATAGAGAAAATGGAAAACTAAATGCATTATGTTAAAGGACTATCTTCCTTTTGAAAAGCTGTTCTCTAACTTTTTGTAGTTTATCCATCCATATTGAACAGATACAAACAATTTTGTCTTAATGTCTGAAAAGAAACAACATGTGAATGTAGAAATGGTAGAACTCATTTTGGAATACTGGAGAGATGCAAGTAACTTACATTGCAATAACAATTGTGCTAACTGCTTTGCTACTGTGTTGCCCTGTCTGCTTTAGAATAAATTGCCTCATGCAATTTATTTGAAGATGGAGCAGATAAGGTCAATAGCACAAATGCAGAATGTACAACTGTTTTAATGTTAATATGAGTGTATATTTTAATTAAAAGAAGAAATATGAAGGATGGTGAGTGGATCAACACCAGCATTTATTTTTCAAAGTATTAACTACTTTTGACATCCAAAAACCTTTATAAGAACAGAAGTAATCAAAGTGGGGGCAGACCATGTGTTCTGCGATTCATAGTTGATCATGTACCTTCCAGTACTTTCCTATACTGATGCCATTCTTTTAATGTTCAAAACTGGACAGATCTCTGTCTTAAATATATTTAGTACTGGGGACTCAACTGTTTATAATCTATAATATAATTGAAGGGGCTGAGTAGGCAAATTTACCAATGTTGCAAAGATAGACATTTTAGCAAGTTATGGATATTGAGATATCAAGTAAGTGGGAAAGAATTTACCAGCCAAAGTAGAATGGGCAAATATGAGGTTATCCAGTTTGGAAGGAAAAATGAAAAAAGAGAATTATTATCTAAGCCGAGTGAGACTAGAAAAGTATGAAAGCCTTTCGGGAACCTAGTGCATGAAAGACAAAAAGAAAACATGGAAATATAACAAGTACTTAAGAAAGCTAACAAAATGATGGCATTTGTTGCAAGAGGTCTCAAAAATAGGGATTTAATTCAAATTACAAGATGCAGCTAAGTCTACACCTTGAGTTCTGCCTGCATATTGCCTCTGTATATGAGGAGAAATATATTTACACTGGAGCTGTTGCAGAGAAGGTTTCTGAGGCTGATTTCTGGAATGACAGAACTGACACACAAAGAAAGATTGGGCCTATACTTTTTGGAGTGTAGAAGAATGAGAGATGATCAAATTGAAACATGGAAGATTCTTAGTTGATAATGAAAGGATACTTCCCCTGGTGGAATATCTAGAATTGGGGAACATAAGAGATTACCAGTTTCAAATGAGGGATGAAGATTTCTTTCTCTAAGTAAGTGGATAGGTAAGTAAGTGTTGTGAATATTTAGGATTCTCTATACCACAGACAACTGTGGAGGCAATCAGTGAAAATATTTAAGGCAGAGATTGACAGTTACTTAACTTGCAGTTTGAGGATAATGTGGATAGACACAGAAAGTGCTGTTGAATCCAAGATTAGATCAATTGTCATCTTATCGAATGGTGGACGAGGCTTGACAGGCCAATTGGTGTATGTATTGCCAGTGCCCTTCTTAGATATGACCTCCTTTCCTGAGAACGATCTTCAAGTTTATTGTTCTGGAAGTCAGAAACATCTGTTTTCTATCACTATCCATAATCGCTCTACATACCCTTGCTACAATTCTTTTGTTGAATAATCACCCTACTGTATATATCGCATATATACTGTATTTAGTCATTAATGCATACCACAAAGCATTTTATCAGAATTAGGTTTATTATCACTGACATGTTGTAAAATTTGTTGTTTTGCAGCAGCAGTACTGTGCAATCTATAAAAAAATTAGATGACAGTAAGAAATATAGAAATAAACAGATCATGCAAAAAGCAAGATAGTGTTGATGGACTATTCATGGATTTATTATTAGCTTGTGAAAAGTGAGAATTTGTGTGTAGTTGGATTTCATTTTCAGCTCGGGAACTCCTGTACTTGAGTTCAGCAGGTGACCCACCACAGCCATTTTGGATGAACAACTCTAGAGAGTCAGTACACTCTGGAGCTCTTCTCACTTTAGCCCTGAAGGGCTTATCTCTTATTTTGTCATTATAACCTTCATTCCTGCATCTTAACCCTTTATGCCCAAAATGGATTTTTAATATTTCAGTGGCATTATCTCACATTCTTTCAGACTTGAGGGTACTGACCTATACACTGCTTCGTAAGGAGAATTCTAACCCCTGTCTTCAATCAGTCTGGTGAACCATTGTTGTCCTTTCGATCACAAGTATATCTTTCTTTAAGTGTGCACACTATCCCTGGTTCAGTCTTTCTAGAGTCCAATATAATTGCATGTCAACTTTATTCTTGTATTCTTTTCCTCTTGGCAATAATGGCCAACATGCCAATTGCCTTCTGAATTACTTGCTGTACCTGCATGTTAGCATTCACAGGAACAGTCAGGTCCCTCTGAACAGCAACACCATTTGATCTGTCACTATTTTAAATAAGAACTACCTTTTTTTTAAACGTATGTGAATGATTTCACCTTTTCCTTTATTATAATGGGACCTCACTTATTTAGTTGGCTTGTCTTATGTCAGTTTTGAAGCCTCTGCATTATCCTTGCAATCCACAATGCCAACCAGCTTGGTGTCCTCTGAAAGCCAGGATATATTATATAGTTCCCTCATACAAACCATTGACATAGATTGTGAATAGTTCAGGTCTCAGCATCAGTCACAGCCTTCCCATCTGAAAACAACTCGCCTATTCCTTATGTTTCCTGTCATTAACCACTCCTCAGTCTATGCCACTGGTATTACCACTCTGCTCTGCTTAATAACCTGTACACCTTATCCAAACGTCCAGAACTAGACCTATTAGTTTTCCCTCTACCAATCTGCTAGCTCTAGTCAGAGAGAGAAAAAAACACATAAACTGTTTTCAGATATGATATTCTTTTGTAAATCTATGCTGTTCTTGAGTAATTTGCTTTTGAAGTGTTCCATTATCACTTCATTAGTAGATGCTGGCAGTTTCTTATTAATTTTAGATGAACATGATATTACTTCCCTGCTTGTCTTCTTTCTCAGTTTGTGGTTTATGTTACCTTCCCATCTGGGATTCATTTTAGAATCTGCAACAATATAATTAACAATAGGTAACAGAATACATTCAAACTACCTGATTGCTTCCTAAGATTTATAAGTCAGCTATTGGATGTTTATTGAAAGGTGAAGCAATATGATGTCAATGTAGTGTTTAAAAAATAAAGTCAAAAATCATGAATGTACCATGGATTCTGTTGCTGCCTTCTACTTGCTCCAGGGTCTTTGCGCTTCTGTTTGCGCATTGTTTTGTATATGCGGCTGTAAAATTATTCAAATTAATCATGGCATTTTTAAGGTTAGTGTATATTCTGTGGCATTTTTAATGAGAGTAGATCACAAATTGCTGCAAGTAAAATTTAAGAAATACTGTTTGTTATGCCTAAAGATTTGTGGAACCAGCCGGTAAGGCAGAAAGACACTAATTCTCTTTATCTGTTTCAGAGCTTCATTTATAAGGACAGAACAGGGCAAGCATTAAAATACCTATCTCAGTGTGTGCAGGCCCGCTCACTGCAGCACACCTGCTCTGCTCGATCTGCGACACGGTTCATAATCCACCCTGGCGGTGAGGCCCCGGTAGACTCCCGAGCCCCCAGTTGCTCTACTGATATAAAATTCTGCAGTAAGTAGACCAGTACATCAGCGCCGGCTCAAACCACCAAACCAATCATCACTTGTCACCACTCTCACAAGTCCCAGCCCCTGTGTTCTCATGGTTGTATTGTATTCCCACAGTTGTTTTGCATTCCCATAGTTGTCATTCTGTTGCTGCTAGGCACGTAGCCCAAGACCATGGTGGTGAAGACATTCAACGTGCACAAAGATTAATCTTTTACGTACACTGTTAGACATTCAACCTTCCATTAAAACCAGGCAATGAGAATGCTAAAATTCTCTGTGAGATGATAATACGTAAGGGAAGGTTGTTATTTCATTCAGTCACATTTAATGAGCCAGGTGGAGGGAAAAAGCAGGTTGACTATTAAAGTAGCAGATATAAAAGTCTATCAATGTTGTTATGAAGGGTAGATTCCAAGTCAAAGCTAGTTAGTAATGAGCTAGCTTCAGTAATAAACACTTCAAAATATTAAAAATCTTATAACTCAGAGATGTGGAGAAATTACTTTAATCAGAGGGTGGTAAAGCTGTGGAATTTGTTGCCACGAGCAGCTGTGGAGGCCAAGCCATTGGGTGCATTTAGGGCAGAGATAGATAGATTCTTGATTATAGACAATAGACAACAGGTGCAGGAGTAGGCCATTCAGCCCTTTGAGCCAGCACCGCCATTCACTGTGATCATGGCTGATCATCCACAATCAGTATCCAGTTCATGCCTTATCCCCATAACCTTTGATTCTGCTATCTTTAAGAGCTCTATCCATCTCTTTCTTGAAAGCATCCAGAGACTTGGCCTCCACAGCCTTCTGGGGCAGAGCATTCCATACATCCACCACTCTCTGGGTGAAAAAGTTTTGCCTCAACTCCGTTCTAAATGGCCTACCCCTTATTCTTAAACTGATTAGCCAGGGCATCAAAGGGTATGGGAGAAGGCAGGGGAGTGGGGATGACTGGAAGAATTGGATCAACCATGACTGAATGGCAGAGCAGACTTGATGGGCCGAATGGCCTATTTCTGCTCCTATATCTCATGGTCTTAATGTTTATCTGTACACTCAGCGATTCAGGAACACCTTCCCCTCTGCCATCTGATTTCTAAATGGGCATTGAACACTACCTCACTACTCTTTTAAAAACTTGTTTTTGCACAATCTACTGACTAGCTATTTAGTATACATACTTACTATAATTTTTTCTATATTTATCATGTTTTGCATTGTACTGCTGCTGCAAAGTGATGTTAAACCTTATTTTGAGAGTGCTGTAAAAAGGAAAATTGGCTGTTCCGTCTTAAACTGTTAACCAGGTATTTTCTTGAGTATGAGTGTGGGCCACGCAGGCTCATCCAGTCAGAGACAGCATTCCTCATTTAACCTTTAATTGGTTTCAGTGCTTTATATAGCTTCACTTTTCCTCTCAAAAGATAAGTTGTTTAACTGCCTGACCCACCAAAATTAAAAATTACTCTTTATAGCACCATGACTACTCTAGACTTTAGGCTACATGTGGAAAAAATGCCATGGCAGATCCACCACTTTGAACAAAACATCTGAATACAGGGTTGTAATCTCTAAGATTAGAGTGAATATATATGGTGGAAGATAATTGGGAAAATAAGGTATTTTGAGATTATGATGCACAATCTTATTCGGCTAACTCAACTTGGAGTGTATTATCCTACTTGCCTATTTAAACCTGGGGTTTAAATCTACTTCAGGGTAAGATACTGTGAATATAGTAACAAGAATCAGAATCAGGTTTATTATCACCAGTGTATGTCATGAAATTTATCAACTTGGCAACAACAGTACAGTGCAATACATAATACAGAAATAAAAGAAAATCAATTACAGTAAGTGTGTGTATGTATATTTAATAGTTAAAATAATGCAAAAACAGAAATAATAAAGTGAGGTAGTGTATAACGGGTTCAATGCCCATCACTGAGTGTGTGCCTTCAGGCTTCTGCACCTCCTTCCTGATGGTAATAATGAGAAGAGGGCATGTCCTGGGTGATGCTTTATACTTTTATCGATAAATAAATCCTGACAAGACAAATAAATCCTGTAAAACTATAATGGGGAACAAGCAGACTACTTGTGTAATGCATACTTTATATATAAACAGGATCAGCTAATGGGAGTAGAATAACAAGATCAATGCAAATCCACCTTATAAAGACTTCTACAAGTATTAACTTGTTAACAAAGTTGTAGAACGAGTAAACAATGAATTTCAGTGAAATTGTAAATAAAAATCTATCAATGTTGGAAATCTAAAACAATAGCAAATGCAAGAAATATTAACAAAATGTGGAAAGGGAAATGGAATGGTTCTTTTGATTCAGAGACTTCTTTTCACGGATGCTGTCTGACTTGCTAAGAATCTTCAGTAGTTTCTGGGAGCAATGAAAAGTTGCTTACTTCTTGGAAAGTGAAAGGTGGAAAAGAATGTGGGGATATAAATTTGCGAAGTATTAGAAGTGACAGTGCAGGTTATTTTTATAAAGAAATCTTCAAACGCATAGCACGTGGATTCATAATGAAATTTAATAAGAGAGAATCATGTTGAGCTTGTTTTGAATCTTCTTTGCACTGCATTGGATCATCTTTGATTCCATCATACTTTATACTTTATTGTTGCCAAACAATTGGTACTAGAACGTACAATCATCACAGCGATATTTGATTCTGCGCTTCACATGCCCTGGATTGCAAATATTAACTATTATAAATATTAAAAATAGTTAAAATTAGTAAATATTAAAAATTTAAATTATAAATCATAAATAGAAAATAGAAAAATGGGAAGTAAGGTAGTACAAAAAAACCAAGAGGCAGGTCCAGATATTTGGAGGGTACTGGCCAGATCGGGATCAGGATCCGTTCAGCAGTCTTATCACAGTTGGAAAGAAGCTGTTCCCAAATCTGGCCATACAAGTATTCAACCTCTTGAACCTTCTCCCAGAGGGAAGAGGGACGAAAAGTCTGTTGGCTGGGTGGGTCGTGTCCTTGTTTGTCCTGGCAGCACTGCTCCAACAGCGTGCGGTGTAAAGTCAGTCCACGGACAGAAGATTGGTTTGTGTGATGTGCTGCGCTGTGTTCACGATCTTCTGCAGTTTCTTTCGGTCTTGAACAGGATAACTTCCATACCAGGTTGTGGTGCACCCTAGAAGAATGCTTTCTATGGTGCATCTATAAAAATTAGTGAGGGTTTTAGGGGACAGGCCAAATTTCTTTAGTTTTCTCAGGAAGTAAAGGTGCTGGTGGGCCTTCTTTTCAGTGAACTCTGCTTGGTTGGACCAAGTCAGGTCATTTGTGATATTGACCCCGAGGAACTTAAAGCTTTTGACCTGTTCCACTTGCGCACCACCGATGTAAATTTGGTCGTGTGGTCCGCTACTCCTTCTGAAGTCAACAACCAATTCCTTCGTCTTGCTGACGTTGAGGGATAGGTTATTGTCTTCGCACCATGCCACCAGTTTCTTAATTTCCTCTCTGTACTTAAACTCATCATTACCCGAGATACGGCCTACAATTGTTACATCATTACAGAAAGACCATGGAAACATTACTCAAGTTATTCCAAAGCTCAGATCATGCCAATCAGAGAACACTAAAAAGTCTGACAATCTTAGAAAAAAACTAAATAGTAACTTGATAGCAGTCTTTATGATTATATAAAAAAAGTTTGAGGTAGATCAATATGCTTCTGTGTTGTAATTATTAGGTAATGTGTAAAATTGCTAAATTTGGCTGTCCTTGGGGCTAATTGGGTTTTATGTTGCTTCAGTATGGGGAATTTTAACCTTCATCTTGAAGCTTGCTAGTTCTTAACCAAAATATTGAGGTTTTTGCACAGTACTTAGGAGTTTCTGCACGTAATTTATGTGCTTTCTTCAGAGCAACATTCCATTTGTATCACTCGGAAGATGTGAAACCTGTCTTGTTTTTCATAATATGTTCCACATCCCAAATGGACTTTGGATCCAACCAGAGCAGAATTAAATAATGTTATATCAAACCTGTTTTTATTGCTTGAGGAAAAAAGGATATTTGAATATCAAGACCTCAGACTTGGCACAAAATGCACGGTTTGCCAGGAAGCAGCGAACCCTGCCCACCTGCATGCTTCTAAGAGCAGGACTTTCCACAGCTGTCAATCTCTAGGCTCTGGAAAAATACCTTATAAAGTTGTCTTCAAAACTATCTTCAGATTCATTGTAAGGATCCAACATCAGCATGCTTTCCTAGGTCTATGTCCTCAACACAGAGATGTTGTTGGCCATGTTGAGCTGGCTATGTCACTTGCCTGCCCAACACTAGACTCTTGAAACACGTACTTCACCAAGCTCAGTGGGAGGGCTGACAAAGGAAAACATTCAAGAATATGCTCAAAACCTATTCCACAAAGTGCAACATTCCCACTGACTCCTGGAAGCCTCTAGTGGCCCATGCGAATGCTCACAGGAACATTCAGAATGATATTGTAAAGCTGGAAGGCTATGCATCAGGAGCACGCAGAGGCCCTCTGTAAGCAGCAGAAGGAATGCACCATATTATAAATAACCTCTTGTCTACACCATCAGCCAGCTCCTGTCCTATCTTTAATAAAGTTCATGGTTCGCTCAATGGAAATCGCAAATCCCACAAAATCAGAGTGGAAGCATCCTTAACCCGGAAATTAAGGAGAAGAGGATTTTGTTCTAGTAGTCCACAACTCTTGCCATATCCAAAAGAAAGGTATAGGTGGAGTCAGAAAGTGATTTCCTCATAATAAGTTACCCAGCCTTTATGGTTTTATTTTTCTCCACCCTATGGTGGGGGGGAGGGGAACGTTGACTCAGACCATGAGAGGCCTGCGTCGGGCACAAGGCGCAGATTGGAAGTCTGTGTGGGGCGCCACCCCTCGCACAGACTAGAGCAATGTGTGATTAAGTGCCTTGCTCAAGGGCACAAACACGCTGCCACAGCTGAGGCTCGAACTACTGACCTTGAGGTAACTAGACGAATGCCTTAACCACTTGGTCACGTGCCCTATAAACTAACTATCAACTTAAAGAATCCTTAATTGTATGGACAATGCAAACTATCCTAGTAAATATAATTGCTAATAATAGAAAGTTCAAAGTTAATTTATTAACAAAGTACATATATGTCACCATATTCAAACCTGAGATTCATTTTTTTTGTGGGCATACTCAATAAATCATAATCAAACAATAACCAGAATAGAAGTAATGAAAGACCCCACCAAATGGATTTTCAACCAATGTGCAAAAGGCAATAAACTGTAAAAAACTAATAATAAATAAGTAATAAATGTCAATAACATGAGATAAAGAGTCCTTGAGAATGAGGCCATAGGTTGTGGGAACATTTCTGTGATGGGGCAAGTGAAGTTATCTCCTTTGATTCAAGAGCCTGGTGGCTGAGGAGTAACAACTATTCCTGAACCTGAGGGTGTGAGTCTTGAGACTCCTGTACCTTGTTCCTGATGGCAGAAACAAGAAGAGAGCACCTTGGTAGTGGGGCGCTGTGATGATGATGGATGCTGCTTCCCTGCGACAATGCTCCATGCTGATGTGCCCAATGGTGGGGAGGGCTTTACATGTGATGGACTGGGCCCTATCCACTACTTTTGTAGGATTTTCTGTTCAGGAGCATACCAAGCTGTGATATAGACTGTCAACATACTCTCCACCACACATCTTTAGAAGTTTGTCAAAGTTTTCAATGTCTTGCCAAATCTTTGTGAACTATTAAGCAGGTAGAAGTGCCAGATCCAACATCTGATCATTCAGAAATCCTCTGGGTAGGCATCTAATTCACTCACCAATTCAGGATGTAAACTGGGGCTTTGTGCTACAGCCAAAAGTCATGAGTGCAGGCTGGGGTGAAGACTATAGGCTGGATGTGTGATTGCAACCAGGGCTGAGGTCTGGAACACCAAGAGTCAGGAACATGGGCAGGTATGCTGCCAGACCTGGGTCCAGAGTGCTTGTATATTTCCCACCCCTTTTAACCCACCCAATTCACTGGGCAATTTACTTGTTGTCGTGGCTATCCCTTGAGGTCGAGGATGATGGTCTTCGTTCGGAAGTAGTGGCCCAGAGAGTGAAGACACCTGTGCGTGTATTTGTTTAACATGTACTTGATGTTGTACTCCAAGAAGCACACGATGCTTCACAAATCAACCAACTGATTCCAATGGCATGGAAACCACAACAATTGGAACTGATGGATTTGTTGCAGCCTTCACCTGCCTTCACATCCTCTGAGTTCGAAGTAACCTCGTCCGCCTGTTCCACCGTTGAGGTCTTGGTTGGATTGTTCTTTGTCAGGTTCCTCACTCTTGACCTTACCGCCATGGGTGACCCTACCAGGAGCATAGCTCCAGACGGCATTGCTCTTGGGATCACAGGACCACACAAGCTTCTCCACCACGACAAGGTGACAATCCATGGAGAAGGCAATTTACTATACAGCTAGATAGCATGTGAAGTAAAAGCTTGCTTGGATATCTTAGAGGGATGATGTCCAATAATCCCGAAAATTGGTTAGTCCACCGCTACTGAAGTTCTGAAAGTGCTGAATTATCAGACGTTTACCCTACAAAGTCACTATCCTTTCAGAAGTGAGGTGCCAGAATCAAAATGGTCTATGTGAGGTTTAATCACTGGCAAGATCCATTGGGTCAGCATAGAGTGGGGGAAAGTACATTGGCAAGACTAGAACATATTAATTCAGAAATTTGACAAGAGAATAATAGAAAATTATTCTGATTTGCTAAAGGAAAATGTCACAGTGATCAACTGGGAGAATATTCAGAAATGTACAGAGGAAATGCAGCATCTTATCCAACAAAGGGCTAAAACCATGACAGTGGTTAGTGGAGTTGAAATACCAAGTAATAATAAAAAGCTATGGCGGGGAAATGAGGTTCTCCTTTGGTGATGAGAATCGCAAATTCTTTCTCTGTGGTGATTTTATATCAGTGCATTATTTAGTTTTCTTTCAGACCAGACAAATTGTTCCATAAACTACGGCTTTTGCATTCACCACAGACTATTGTCACTGGAAACATTAGATCATCTTCAGAGGTTTTAGAACTTTATGTATGGTATGACATCTTCTGAGTCGGAGCTTTTTGAAAACATTTTTCTGATACAATAGCACCAAATGTTTTCTGAAATCTGGTCCTGAAAGATGAAGTGTTGTCGTTAAGTCCTGTGCAATCACTTCAGTGTATCTCTTTTTACTTTGGTTCATTTTATTTTGAAAGATTGATGTTATTACAAGTATGTCACACAATGCACACCGCTGTAATTTGTAAGATATAGTAATGGAAGTAACAAGAATGCCACTAATAGTCTATTTGGTATTTCTTTAATAGAGCCACTTTTTCCCATTCTGTTTTCCTGAGTTTTCTTAACTCCTCCATTATTTCCTCAAAGCCAGCCTTTCTGACAATAGATGTTTCTATTGTTAATCATTTGGGAGTGGGAATGGGGAAGTGTTTTTCATCCATTTTGATGTGGTCGCATTTAGTTATGCATTCTCTGACTAACCTCTCTGCCACTTTTCGTTTGTTAATATCCTCAATACAATCCTTAATTCTGGCAGTCATGCAACTGACCGCTTGGCCCCTGAACAACCGCTAGTGTTTTTATTTGAGCAAGAAGCTTTTGATCCTTAACAGGCTGTTGTTTATGCTATTGGCCTCAAATCCTATGGGTGAGTTTCCACCTCGACATCAAAGGTACCATTCATCCCACCTTTACATGAAAGACCGAAACATCTTCAGGTTCTGATGAAGGTTCGCAGACCCGAAATATTGACTTTCCAGATGCTGCCTGGCCTGCTGATTTTTTTTTCCAGCATTTATTATTTTATTCCGGATTTCAAGCATCTGCGGTTTTTTTCTCATCTCTGAGATGTCGATTTAACTATTTCATTATGGGGGCCCCAATCGCCGGGTTTTTTTTTGTTCGATTCTCCATTCGTCTCTTCCTGTTTCATTCATCCAGGTTGCAAAACTGGGACCCGTGGCATAAAGGTTAATTACACGCTTGCTTTCCGAGAATTTAGAGCAGACATTCACGGAGCCTGAAATCCTCGCATTCACACCCGTGGAGAAATGCTCGTTGCGTGTGGGCTGAAGAATCTAAGTCTTGAACCTGGTTGCGTGCCCCGAGAAGCTTCTTAGCATTAGCGTGGTAATGAGTGGTTGTAAACTCACAGCTCAGTGAAATCCAACCTCTGCCTGCAAGAACGGTGTTGAAAGTCAAGCCAGCGCACAAGTACCTGAAAGTTTTGGGCCGCTGGTTCAAAAGGAAAACAACACAATGCATAACTGCGAATGGCCGCCCGCATCAAAATTTTAAGTAAAAGAAAAGGGGGTTGAAATCAGTACCAAACTTCTTGTGTACAAAATGTCAAAAATTGTAACTTTCCAGCCAGCTACCCGTGAACTGCAGTTCATGTAAATAAAGCACATACAGTAAATTTTAAAAGAATAAAGAAATGGATAAAATAACCCCGGTGTTTTTGATGCGGCTGGGCTTATGATCCGATTTTTTTTAAACTTTGAGAGATATAATATATTGTGCCGAATTTCCAAGATTAGTTTGATCAACTATAAACACAAATATAACGAGCGAGAAGCTTCACTGAGCTCTGCATAAGATTGATAACAGATTCCATACACGCTTATTGAATCGAGTTACGATGGGTAGGATTGACTTGACGAAGGGCCTCGGCCAGAAATGCCGACTGTTTATTCATTTCCATAGATACTGCCTGACCTGCTGAGTTCCTCCAGCAGAGTAGCGTGCTGCTTTTGATGTGACAGTGTTCAAAGTTTGATAATTAGTTTTTTTTAATAGAACAAGTTAGACGTGTGTTCCGACATCCAGTTAACAACGGTAAATGACGCGGTCCCTATAATTGGAAAGCCGATTAGAGGGATACGGGTGTCGTTGAAGTCTTCTGCGGCAGTAGGGACAGGTTTCTCTTAGAACCGTCCCCTTGGCGCCTGATTACACGTTCATTAAGTTCATAAGCGCACTTAGAAAAGGTGAGTTACATGTTTTAATTAAAATATTTACAAAGGCTGTCTCACCATTGCCAAAAATCCTCACTGCAAGTTATTGAGGTCTAGTATTTATCAAGTACCTATATTTATAGAACCCATTTCTCCCAGATTGTCCCCAACCATAGACATGTTTCTATTGATTCTCTCTTTATTTTGTAGATTGTATAAAGGAAAGAAAATGTTAGGTTATTGGTGGAAAACCTCTTCAGTGTTTCCATGTGTCTTTCTACTCAACTGCGTTTTAGAGGCAAATTCAGGTACTTTTTTAAAAAATTAGTTAGCGTTTCCAAATAGTATGCAATGCACTATGATTAAAATAAGTCTTGCACTTGAAATCGGCACTGCAAATGTAATTAATTGTAATCGTTGTACTGTTCTTTCAAATACACATACAGAAGTGATGCAGAATGTAAATTGTGTTGAGATGAATGCACGCCTTTTTGTTTAAACTTTTCCTTTTTGCTTTTCTGTATCTGGCTCTTCCGTTTGCTCTCTTGCATCTGGCACGGATGGCTGTGATTCATGTCTGAGCATTGACAGTGAGTGGTAACAGGCCATTCACCACGATAATATCACAACCAAGCCTGACGTTGTCCCGACCCGCTGTCCACATACCTGGGTGTTTGGCAGGGCATTCTGGACAGTGAATAGGAGCGGAAATCCTGGCTCCACTCTTTTCCTCCGAGACTGGAATAAAATTGAGACAAACTGTGGCATCATTTTTGCCATCCTGTCTGAGTCCAGGGAGCTCAGTACAAACAAGGGACTAATACACTTCGAACTTCTGTATCCTCCTAATAAGTATTTAAACATCCTGAAGAATTTAATGCCAATCAGACAAAACAAGAAATGAAAGAAAATTTTACATTAGGGAGACATTTTGAGAAGTAATTGAAGTAAAAGAGATTGTTTGCTATTTACGTAGCCAGTTGCTGTCTGGAGTTATGAATGCTACAAGGTTTAGAATAACTCAGCTTCACAGTATTACAATTACAATTCATGAAGCCTACTTGCCTTAGTTCTTTACCAAATAATTGCAGTGCTGATACTAATGTATATCAGCTGTGGTATATTTGTTAGGATTGTTGCCTCCGAGTCAGAGTCTGAGTCCCGCAGGAGACGTGAGAATTAATCCCAATTGAAAAAAAAATTAAAGTGCTGGAAATACCCAGGAAGGAAGGTTGCGTTTATGGAGAGTGAGGCAGAGGCAAAGTTTCAGTTCAAAGTGCTTTCATTAGAATCTTGATGCCTCAGGGTATGAACTGAGACGATTTTGCACCGTCGAAGGCCATCGTTTTGAGTGTGACACTGAGTTGCTATTTCAGCCAGAGTGTAAAAGATCCAATCGATTATTTTGAAGCAGAACCAAGGAGATATCCATGGTGACCTGCCGACTATTTTGTTCTCAGTCCGTATCATTATAAAAATAGCAGAATATTTTTGACAGGCAGTGAGGAGGCAGGTGAAGGTGAAGCTGGTTCAGGGGATGAGCCATGCTGGGGTATTGTGAGGAGCAGCGTGTTTGAGCTGGGGTAGCAGATGGAGTTGGTAACACTGCCGGAGATCGTGTGAGCAATTTGGAGAGGAGTCAATGCCGAAGAGTTTCGATAACCCTCCACCTAACCCGGACAATTTAAATGCTGGCACAGATAGTGTCGGGAATGAAGGTGATGGTCGGGTTGTTTTTGCTCGCTCTCCCACGAATGTGCATTCCTTACTCCACAGCACCAAAGCTGTTGTGCGTTTTTGCCTCGCTGGTGTGATGAACTGGGCCCAAGACTTTGGCTTACTCTGGCTGCTCAGGAAGTGCATCCCGGACTCACTCTGGTTTGGAATGCTGTTCGTTTGCTTCTACTGTTTGCATGATTTGTGTTTTTTTCCTCTCTCTGCGCAGTGGTCTTGGTCTTTTTTTTTCAAATTAGGTTATCTGGGTTTCTCGTTTTGTGGCTGCCTGTAAGCAGACAAATTTCAAGGTGCATAATTCATACATTCTTTGATAATAAATGCTCAATATCACTCTGCTCTTTGTGGAACCTTGGAATGTCCTGACTTACCACCATATTTTCTATAATAAAGAAGTGACTGCATTGCTTATGAGATACCTTGAGGTTTGTGATACAGTATTTATAATTTATTTCCCTTAATCTGTTTCATGAAAAGCAAAGTAGAAACACAAGTGACTTCAGGTGCAGGCATCAGGACTTATTCAGGGTCTTGACCTGAAACATCGACGATCCCTTTGCCTCTCCAGATACTCCCTGACCAGCTGAGTCCTCCCGCAGTTCATGAAGAAAAAAATAGTTGAAAATTCAAGCCTAAAAATAAAAATACAGGAACTATGCTAAATTTTTGCTGGATTTGTCTTGAGGCAAATCATAAATGTAAGAATTAATATACCTGTATGAAATAGATTATGCATTTCACTTGAATCTGTGCTTAGGTTTTTGAGTAAAATTAACAAATCAATAGCCCCCATTACAATGTTTTTCTCTGAGGATGCGAATATTCTAAATTTTAACTACACTGTGCATTGATTTTCAACATTAAATAAAACATTACATCTACAATCGATATTTTGTTGTAGACAACAGCATCATGATAACATTAGTTGGAGCTTTCGCATGAAAATGAGGTAATTTCTGATCACTGGAGGCAGATGTGATAAAAAGCCTCAATTCTTCAGACATATTATCTACTGTGAGACATGTTTTAGCCCAGGTTTTTCCAGATATTTTAATGCTCATATGTTTTGATTTTATAATTAAGATCATTAGTTTATTCTGAATAAAAGGCAAAAGCTAGTTTTATTTTATTCAGTTATGAATTTAGAAATCATTTTTTAGGTCTCATTCTGTTACTTTAACTATTTTAGATCTATTTTTATCACTTAGAACAACAGTCTCAGTTTACTGTGGTGACATGTTACAAGATATGTAGGTGAAAGTAAAATGCTGACAATGTCAGGTTATCGGTAGTGCACATATGGATTTATCTGTTTCAGATGTATTGAAGGGGACTTCAGGTGAGAGAAGACAGCATCAAGATCCTGGAAGTCTGCCTCATGGCAGCACTAAATCGCTTGAAACTGGAAGCGCTGTGCAGATAACTGATCGGAGTACCAGACATAAACGATCCTTTTCATTTCCAAGTGATATTAAACTGTGCCCAGAGGAAACTGTGTCACAGGCCATTGGCAGCTACTTCAAGTATTACAAGTTGAGAGGTAAGACAAGTCCTTTTACTATTTAGCAGCCTTTAACTTTTTCTATGCTCTCCAGTGAAACTTCTGAAGACGTTGTTTTTTCTGGAACAACTATACATTTCTTCTGTGTATCCTTTGCATCCAAAATTTTAGAAATATATACTTCAGAAAAAGGAATTAAGAATGATTTATTATGAGATCTTGTATTTTAAAACAAAATAAATCTGCGAGGGTTTTTAAAAATATCTGCAGCTTCTGATGATGATATTAAACACAGATGAGCCAATGTTGCAGCTCCCAGACTATTTCAGATGGATTCAATTAAGGCCAAAAGTCATCTCAGATCCACGAAGCTGGGATATCACTTATTCCTGATAATAACTAAAGATGTTTTAAGAACACAAAGAATAGGAGCAGGACTAGGCAATACTCCAGTTGTGACTAAGCCAATGTTTTATGACCTCCCTACTCTTATATATTCTATAACCTGGACAATGAAGGCAAGGATTCCATATTCTTTTTTACAGGCTGATCTTCCACATCAACTCTGCTTTCTCGTCCTCTTCCTATAATCTTTAATTTCTTTTATGCCCAAAAATCTCCAATCTCAGTCTGACTGTAAGCATCTGCAGGCTCAAGGGAAAATGATTCCAATATTCTGAGTGAAGGAATTTCAGCTCATCTTGTTATGGAGTAACTGATCACACAGTATATAAAAACGCCTTTTGGTCCACCATGCCAACCATCAAGTACCCCTCTATACCAGTACAAAGTTTTGGTATGTGGTCCCTTCCTTTGACTTCTATGCCTTGGTGGATCAAGACTTGGTCTGGGTAATGATGATCGCATTGTTCTGTCTCAAAAGACAGTGGAAATTATGTCACTGGAGTGACCTCTCCAAGGCACAAGATTGGGTGGAAGGCATAGAGATCTTGGGATATCCATTCGTCAAGATCCCCCCTGTCGGCCTCACCAGTGTAGTCCAAAGGAAAGTGAACCAATATGTTTGGCACCGGCTTGGCTGCAGGAGCTGCCGGAAGGATGTTCAATGACGTTCAACTGCCTTAGGAACTCCACTCCAGATTTTCTGTCTGGGTTTACTCCTGTAGCCTTCATCTCTCCCGAGGTTGCCCACAAGGCAGTGGGGCTATTTACCCATAGCTGGGGATATGGTTCATGAGTACCAGGGCATGTCCACGTGCTGGTGGGCCTGCCTGCTGTGTGTGCAGGGGCCAGACCTCCTCCCCGTTCTCTGTAGTTCAGCCCCAGTCCGCAGGGTGTTCAGTTTTTGTATGTTGCCAGCAAGGAGGCTCTACCTGAGTCTTGCTGTTGGAAAGGCCATGTACTGGCAGGGAGAGACTGACACATTCAGCTCCCTTTTCACGTGACTGCTAGCTGGCAGTGGAAGCTGAAAGCGAGAGCGACAAGCACTGCACACTACACCACCACACTAGACGCATCACGACAACCATTTGACACACACCTCACTCACCCCTAACACTGAACTAGTTCCACAACCCATGCAGCCAATTTCAAGAACCCTACAACTCATGTCCTCAGGAGCCCACATAACCGGTCAGCCCACATACCACAGGCAGTACATCCCAGAACCTGTCCATCCAAGTTGTTAATGAATACAACAAATAGTTCGGTTTCCAGTACCTTTCCTTGTGATTCCCCACTGGCTATTGACGGTCAATCATAAAGCAATGCGACCATCACCCTCTTTAGCTTCCTTGCATTAATACACTCGCACAAGGGCTCCATGGGCTCAGAACACCATGAGTTGTAGAGTTCTTGAAGTTGGGTCCATGGGTTGTGGAATTAGTTCAGTGTTGGGGGTGAGTGAAGTTATCCACACTAGTTCAGGAGCTTGATATTTGAAGGGTAATATTGAAGCAGACCTCAATTTGGGACCTTGTCAAGGGTTTATTGAAATCTATCTAGACTATTCAATGGCCCTTAGATACCTCTGCAAAATAATTGAATCAAATTGGTCATACAGGGATCTAACAATGGTATGCATTCTTTGATTAATCCCTATCTGTCCAAGTATATATTAATTTTGTTCTTCAGGCTTTTTTCCAACAACTTCCGTCCCATTTATGTTAGACTCACAAACCTGTAGCTGCCTGGCTTATCCCTTACAGCTCCTCCTGAATAAAGATATCTTGTTTGTTATCTTCTGGTCATGTATCACCTCACCTGTGGTCAATAAAGATTCATATATCTCTATCGGAGTCCCAGAAATATGTTTGCCTGCCTGAGAAAGCATCCTTGAATAGCTATCGCCAGGCTTTGGAGATTTATTCACCTTTAAGCCTGCTAATAGTGTACAACTCGTTTATTTAAATGCAAATACTTATTTGGAAACTGATTCCTAAGTTTTAGATGCTTCAACCAGCAAAAGCAATCTTTTGGATTTACTCTTATCAAAGTTTATTTTCCAAGCACATGTATGTCACCATATACAACCCTGAGATTAATTTTCTTGTGGGCGTTGACAGTAGAACAGAGAAATACAACAGAACCAATGAAAAACTAGACATAAAGACTGACAAAACAACCAATGTACAAAAGAAGGCAAAGTGTGGAAATACAATAATAAATACGTAAGTAGATAAACATGGAACACATGTTCTAAGATCTATGGGTTCTGGAACTAGTTCAGTGTTGAGGTGACTGAGGTTATTCACACTAGTCCCGGAGCCTGATGTTCGAAGGGATATTACTCCAAGGAAGAAAGTCCTAACTGTTTCTGAATCTTGTGATGTAGCACCTGAGGCTCCTGTACTTCCTTTCCATTGGCAATGGCCAAAAGGGAGCATGGCCTGGACGGTGGGGATCCTTGACGATGGATGCTGTTTTCTTGTGACAGGCAGTATCAATCACTTTTTATAGGCTTTTCTGTTCTTGGGCACTAATAGAGTTGTAGAGCCATAGAAAAGTACAGCACAGAAACAGGTCTTTTGGCCCATCTAGTTCATGCCAAGCCATTTAAACTATCGACCTGCACCTGGACCATAGCCCTCCACACCCCTGCCATCCATGTAACTATCCAAACTTCTCAAGCTTTGAAATCGAGCTCGCATGCACTGGCAGCTCATTCCACACTCTCACAACCCTCTGAATGAAGACGTTTCCCCTCATGTTCCCCTTAAACTTTTCACATTTCACCCTTAACTCCTGACATCTGGTTGTAGTCCCACCAGCCTCAGTGGAAAAAGCCTGCTTGCGTTTACCCTACCTATACCCCTCATAATTTTGTATACGTACCTCTGTCAAATCTCCTTTTAATCTTCTATGTTCCAAGGAATAAAGTCCTAACCTACTCAATCTTTCCATGTAACTCAAGTCCTCCAGAACCGGCAACATCCTTGTAAAATTTCTCTGCACTCTTTCAACCATATTTACTTTTTTCTTATAGGTAAGTGATTAAAACTGCATACAGTACTCCAAATTAGACCTCACCAACATCTTATACAATTTCAAGATAACATCCCATCTCCTGTACTCAATACTTTGATTTAATGAAGGCCAATGTGCCAAAAGCTTTCTTTATGACCCTATCTACCTGTTACACTACTTTCAATGAATTATGAACCTATATGCCCAGATCCTTTTGTTCTACCACCCTCCTCATTGCCCTATTGTTCACTGTGTAAGACCTACCCTGGTTAGTCTCACCCAAGTACTTGTCTGCATTAAATTCCATTTGCCACTTTTCAGCCCATTTTTTCAGTTGATACAGATCCCACTGCAAGCTCTGATAGTCTTCCTTGCTGCCCACTACATCCCCAAACTTGGTGTCATCTGCAGATGTGCTGATCCAGTTAACCACATTATCATCCAGATCATTGATATAGATGACAAACAACAAAGCACGCAGCACTGATAACCTGTAGCACTCCACTAGTCACAGGCCTCCAGTCAGAGAGGCAACCCTCTACTACCACTGTCTGACTTCTCCCATGAAGTCAACGTCCAATCCAATTTACTACCTCATTATGAATGCCAAGTGACTGAAGATTCTTGACCAAACTCCCATGCAGGGCCTTGTCAAACGCCTTGCTAGAGTCCATGTGGACAACATCCACTGCCTTGTGTTCATCAACTGAGGAAATTACCTTTCTGGTAACTTCAAAAAAACTCCATAAGATTGGTTAGACGTGACTCACCACACACAAGGCCATGCTGACAATCCCTTATCAGCCCGTGTCTATCCAAATACTCGTATATCCTTTCCCTTAGAACACCTTTCAATAATTTTCCCAGTACCAATGTCAGGCTCACCAGTCTATAACTTCCTGGTATAGTTTTCAAGCCTTTCTTAAACAATGGAACAATATTGGCCATCCTCCAGTCCTCCAGTACCTCACCTACTAGGACTCCTGCAGTTTCTATGCTTGCCTCCCACAATGTCCAAGGGAGCACCTTGTCAGGCCCTGGAGATTTATCCACCCTAATTTGCCTCAAGACAGTAAACACCTCCTCCTTTGTAAACTGTATAGGGTCCATGATCTTGTTTCTGCTTTGCCTCACTTCTATAATCCATCTTCTGACTAAACAGAGATGCAAAAAATCCATTTAAGATCTCTTCCACCTCTTTAGGCTACATGCATAGATTACCGTTCTGATCTTCCAAAGGACAAATTTTGTCCTTTGCAATCCTTTTTCTCTTAATATATCTGTAGAATCCCTTAAGATTCTCCTCCACTTTGTCTGCTAGGGCAGCCTCATGCCCTTTTTTAACCTTCCTGATTTCTTTCTTAAGTGTTCTGTCAAATTTCTTATCCTCCATAAGCACTTCATTTGCTGTTTCCATACCAGGCCACGATGCAACTAGTCAGGATACTCTGTACTGTGCATCTGCGGAAGTTTGTCAAAGTTTTAGATAACATGCTGAATCTTCACAAGCTTCTAAGAAAGTAGAGGCGCTGCTGTGCCTTCTTTGTGATGGCATGTGCTGGGCTCAGGGTAGATCCTCTGACATGATAATGCTGAGGAATTTAAAGTTACTGACCCTCTGATTCCATAAGGAGTATTCGCTCACAGATCTCTGGTTTCTTTCTCCTGTAGTCAATAAGTAGCACCTTGATTTTTGCTGACATTGTTGTGGCACCATTCAGCCAGATTTTCAATCTCCTTCTCGTATGTATTTCATTGGGATCATTGAAATCACTTTGCATTCTCCTAAATGCCAGAGAATAGTGGTCAGCTCGGTTAGGTAATAACAGAAAAAGCTAGAAATAGCCAATAGGTAAAACAGTATCCCTGGAGAACGAAACAGGATTAACATTTCAACCTGATGAAACCACAAACAAGCCATAAACTCTCTCCTGAATCTGTCCTGATGCAGGGGTTAGACTGAAACGTTGACGATTCCTTTCCTCCCGCAGATGCTGCTTAACCTGCTGAGTTCCTCCTGCGGACTGTTACTTCAGGTTCTTGTAATTGAAGTGTCTTGTGTCTCCAGAAGTTCTCTCCACAGTTGCTGCCTGATCTGCTGAATATATCCAGCATTTTCTTTAAGATTTTCAGCATTCACATTACTTTTCTCTGCTTTCCCAATTTTTCTTCTTCCTCTGTCACTCCCTGTATCCTAAGAAATGAAGCAGTGACCAGTTACCCACTCACCTCCTCCCTCACCACCAGACAGTCCTTCCAGGTGAGGCAACACTACACCTGCGAGTCTGTTGAGGTCATTTACTGTATCCAGTGTTCCTGGTGCAGCCTCTCCTAGATTGGTGAGACCCGACTTAGATTGGGGGACTGCTTCATCAATCAACAAGCAGGATTTCCATTTTAATTCCAATCCCCATTCCCATTCTGACATTTCATCCATGACCATCTCTGCTGCCATGATGAGGCCACCCGAAGATTGGTGGAGCAACACTTCATATTCTGTCTGGGTTGCTTCCAACCTGATGGTATGACCATTGATTTCTCTAACTTCACATAATTTCTCTCCTCCACCATCCTCCTTTTCTCTTTTTCCATTTCCCCCTTTTAGCTCTCCTCTTACCCTCATCTCTCTCCTCACCTGCCTATCACCCCTCTCTGGTGCCCCTACTCCTTCCCTTTCTCCCATGGCCCTCTCTCCTCTCCTATCAGTTTTGTTCTTCAGACCTTTATCTTTTCCATCTACCACCTCCCAGCTTCTCATTTTATACCCCCTCCCTCCCAACCTACCTATCATCCCACCTGGCATCACCTATCACCTCCCAGCTTGTATTCCTTCCCCTCCCCCCCACCTCCTTAATCTGACTTCTTCCCCCTTCTTTTCCAGTCCTGAAGAAGGGTCTCAGCCTGAAACATTGAATCTTTATTCCTCTCTATAGATGCTGCCTGACCTGCTGAGTTCCTCCAGCACTTTGTGTGTGTTGCTCTGGACTTCCAACATCGGCTTTCATTGACTGTCCTTCAGAATGTCCCAACAACGCACACGCTCTGGTGGTCAGTTAGGGACGGACAATAAATGCTGCCTCTCTCAGCAATACCCATAATTCTTGAATGATATTTTTTTCTTTAAAATAGATTATGTCAGAACCTACCAAATATTAATTATTTCTTATTACAGACTTCTTTTAAAATCCCCATCTGTTGGTTGTGCAACTACCGTTCAAATACTTTGAAGTTCATGTGTTCACTTTTGTTTTTGCTTTAAGCAGCAGTCAGCTTCATTGCAGATCAGGGAATGGAGTAAGCAGATTGGTAATCTTCACTCCACTGGACATCTGTTATTAGTGCTAATTCAATGCTGACAGTTTGCTGCCAATACCTGTAAAATAACAGTGGGATTTCACAACCCCTTCAGTCTTCCGTCCAGCTACTTGTAGAATATTCACTCACTCTATTTGCCAAAGAACATATTGAAGGCTGATGTAACTGCCCAGGCAGCCTCAACAAGTTGCCTCTGAATGGAAACCTTGAATCTCCCTGAGCTTAGCTTGAAGCTTAACCTGTTTATGACTATTGGTGCGCTTTGCTAATTAGTTATTTGCTAGGTTACCTTTTGAAAACAGTTTATGCTAACAATGATAATCCAAACAATAAAGGATTCATTTAACATCCCAATAATTTTTCATTCCTTTCTTCTTGATTCACTTGTGAGTTTTACTGTGCCCTGTTGCAGCCAGTAGGATTCTTACCTTAATCATTGCTCAAGAACAGTTGCTATCCTTCAACTATCATGCTATTGAAGAAAAGGAGATAACTACACTCATTTAAGGACTCTTTTATCTTGTTATTTCATACTTACCATTTATTGCTAGTTATTTATATCTACATTTGCACAATTTGTTCTCCATTGATCCTGTTTACAGTTATTGTTCTATCAATTTGCTAAGTATGCCCACGGATAAAGAATCTCAGGATAGGAAGTGGTGACATGTATGTGCTCTGAGAATAAATTTTACTTTGAACTTTGTTTGCATAACTGGTAGGATATAATTGTGAGCTACAAAGATCTAAGATCATTTTTTTTTAATTTCCAAAGTACATTTGCAATAAAAAATGGGAAGTTCTAGGAATACTCTGCGCAGGACAGGCAGCATCAGCGGAGAGGGAATGAGTTAACTTTTCCAGCTGGTAACCATTTCACTAAACCATGAATAGTCGAGGTAACCAGATTGTAAGTTGCAAATGAATAAGGGAGGGGGGAAATCCTGAAAGGGAAAATATGTGATACTGTGTCAAAGTCGAAGCTGAGTTCATTGTCATCTACACAAGTCCATGTGTGCTATAAAAAAAACTTACTTGCAGCATCATCACAGGCAGATAAGCAACATTCACAAAAAATACATAAACTTGAAGTAGACACAATTTTTACAAGAGAAAGCACAGTTAGGACACAAAAAAGCAAAGTCCATTTTAGTGCAGAGAGATCAAAGTGGTCATAGTATTGTGAAACTAAGTTTAAAGATTTTGTCTGTTGGTTCAAGAACCTAATGCTTGAACCTGTGGGTAATGATGACATTACAGATTCAACGACAGAAAGAATGAAAGTGTTTAAGTTAAAAGAAACAAAAGACTGATCTAGAAGCGTAATTGATATGAGAAGCTAATCAATATTACCATCGGAAAGCACTGTGAGTGGTGAAAGACTGAAATATAAACACTGTTGTACTGAATGAGCAGTGCAATGGCAAATAGATCTCGGTCAAGGCAAGTGCAAGGTGGTGCATTGTGGGAAAGCTGTTAGCGCTGTGAGGAACAGAAGCATCTCGGTGTATCATTCCAAATATCCCTAAAGGTAACAGCACAGGCAGATAAATTGTTTAATAAGGAATACAAGAATATTGTCTTCATTAACTCGGGCGTAAAATGTAAGAGCAGGGAGTTCATGATACAACTTTATAAAATGTTAGGCCACATCTGAAGTACAACGTGCAGTTCTAGTCAACACGCATTGTGAAAGGATGTGACTGTACTAGAGACTATGCAGAAGAGGTTCACCAGAATGCAGCCTCAAGCTCGGATAGTCTGTTTGGGGCAGAGATAAGATAGGGAGAATATTCAACCCACCATATCCATGCTCACAACTGAGTACCTGTCTATAATCTCGTTACAATATTTTGTCCACAGCCTTCCATACCTTTGCATGTTGATGCTTCTTATATATTGTGACAGTACGTGCTTCAGTGCGTGTGTTTCAGATTCCATCCACTCTCATTGTGAAAAAATGATACCGTTTTAAGTCCTTTGCCATTTATTTAAATCTATGTTGTCTACTCTTAAAAGTGTCCTAATATCTATCATATCTCTGCCCCAAACATATCCCACTTTAGTCGCCTCCACTTCAAGAAAAACAGGCACAGACTATCCAAGCTTGAGGCTATATTCTGGTGAAACTCTTCTCCAAATTCTCTAGTGCAATCACGTTCAACACCAGAGCTCACTGCTCTTCACTTGTCATCTCAAAGTTCAAAGTACATTTATTATCGAAGTGTGTATACATTATACAATCTTGAGGCTCATCTCCTTACAGGCAGCCACTAAACAGAGAAACCCAAAGGAGCCCATAAAAAAAGAGACCATCAAACACCCAAGGTGCAGAGAGGGGAAAAAGCAAATCATGCAAATGATAAGAGTCAGCAAATCGCATTCAGAATGTGAGTCCGGAGCAATCGAAACAGGCCACAGCGTCGGTTCAGTGCAGAGCCAAGTAAATGTCACAGAGGAAGAAATAGCTTCTGGTAAGATGGTGACGCGCTTGGACGTAGCAGCTTATACAGGGTCAACCAAAGGTCCTGCTGAAGGGTCTCGGCCCGAAGTGTTAACTGTTAAAGAGGTTGTTAGCTTTAAAATGCACCCACCTCATTGCTAAAGATCCTGAGATGAAGATTAATCAGTGACATGAAAAAAAAATGGCCCATCAGTTTACTACATCAGATTGATTGGCATCCTCAAATTGTCCTGTACAGTGCTGAGATGCTGATCATGTTGTCGTTTGGGAAATAGAGGCCTAGCTGTGGAGGGTGTTGTATGATGCCAAGTTCAAGACTCATTTAGCACAGTGCCAACATGTGAATTTCCAGAAGCCAAGCACCTTCTCTTAAAACTCTACACCATTCCTGAATTAAACATGCATGTCCAACCTATGGCCAGGAGGACGGTGGTAGCTCACTGATTTTTGTAGCATATCACATGTAAAGGAGACCTATCTACTCATGATTCAGACTTCCATTTGAGAGTCCACTGTACATCTTGAAAACTGGCAGGATTTCTTTTGATCATGCTGACCTCATGGTCACACAGGTGTAAATGGATGATTTTGAAAGAAGTAACCATTATGGCAGAAGCCACAATTTGTAAAAAGTTGTATATGGGGTGATGTGAGCTCTGGGGTATGGATATGCTGGTTGGCTATGCAGATTTAGTTGGTGCACACTACAGGTTTTGTTGTTGCCTGACTGTTCTGTATTCTGTGTTAATATAACATTGTAATGAGTAAATATAGCTGGTTTTGCCATTATTTAATTTTCAAATTCCTTAGCACAATAAGAGTAGTTTGCAAATGTCTGCCTAGCTAATTATTAAAGATAACTATTGCAATCGCAAATGTGCTTTACTATTGAAAATGAACTTATCCTTCAGATGGTTACCTGAGATACACAGATGAATTAAAGCAGTTTTATGGAAGAGTTGGTGTAAGTCACTCTCTCAATGTGACTATTTTTTTTAGTGTGTCAAGAAGCAATATGGGAAGCATTCAAAACCTTCTGGGACAGGTTACCTGAGCGACATGAACATCAATCTTGGATAGACGCTTGCAATCAAGGCATCATCAATATTTTTGACATCGGCATGAACTTCAGCCAATCAGAAGAACACCAAAACTTGATTAAGGAGGTATATCATGCATTGTTATTGAAATGTAGTCTTATATTTGCCTTTTTAAAAATCATGTTCAATTGGGGTGCATATTCGTAATTAAACTCTGTTGCGCTCCTCTATAATTTCTTCTTCAATTTTCTCTATCTTTTCAACATGTGCTGACCTATTCCTTTCTGTTGGTAAAGGTCAACTGTTTATGCTAAATTGTTGTACCATTGGCAGCAGTCAACACCTCTTTTAATCCTTCATGTATGAGCAAGGCCAGGGTCTTATTAGTTGACTCTACTCTTGACACTCACATTTGTATCCTTCCAGCAGGGGACACTGGAAGACAATCAGCATTAAACAGCTTGGTTCACTTTTTGCTTCCCTTGCTGACACAAGATGTAAAATTTAAAATGTCCTTTGCCAGTGCCCCAACCAGTATTGAAGAACTCAAAGCAGACAAGAATTCAATTATGTATTTGCCTGATCTCTAAACTCTGTGCTGTGATTATCTGACAAACAATTTAAACTATACAGTGTAATTTAAATGTAAAATATGTTGGAGACTGTAAATTGTTCTATTTATACATAGATGTTATTTAAACTTCTCAAAGGCTGAGATTCAAATTGAACAATTGACTCATCTGTTGATAGGGTCTAGATGGCAAAATGGCTGCTTTTGTCTTTGGTTTAGAACGTTCGAATATCTTCTGCTTTGAGATGTGTAATTTACATGTAAAAATGATAAGGAAAATGGAAATGCAGTCTGATGTGACTGATTTAAAGAGAACTATTATTGATTCCATCGTGACTGAAAAGGACTTGATATAACTTGAGTTTGTTTTTGTTTCTTTTTCTCTCTGCACCTGCTTTGAATTGAGATGGAAAACCAGAGCTTTCCTGGAATATATTTGGAGAGTTTACTGTTTTGTTCCTCTTAGATCCACAGAGCAAAACAAATGAAGGCGATGAAGAAGCTTCTTGTGCACTGCATTTAATCTCCCATTAAACATTAACAAAAGAAGCTATTTTACTGCTTAAGTAGGTTTTGTATGACAGATGTTTTTATAATACTTCTAAAAAGTTGTTACACCATCATTGTGGTATGCTTTATGGACTTTGGATGTAAATGGCATTCTATTTCTAAAGGGGCATGCAGTGAACTTGGCAACACAGTGAAGCGCTTGCCTTGTATGGAGTCATTGGGCTGCTCATTCATAGGAACCTTGTGACTCATAAAAGTAATATTTTTTGGCTCTAACTAAAACCCCATGAATTCAATGCTCTTCCGCAGCAATCTTCCTTTAAAACAAGGACGACAGTCCAGAGAGAAGAACTCAGTTTCACACATGCTAATGGAGCGTTTACAATGTTTTCTGACCTTATTCAATTCAAAGACTGCCCTGCTTCTATTTTAACAGTAATCAGCTGCCATCTTCAACAGGCAATGTCCAAAGTATATTTATTATCAAAGTGCATATGCCACCATATATTAACCTGAGATTCATTTTCTTGCGGGAAGTCACAGTAAATGCAAAGAACCAGGATAGAATAAATGAAAAACTGCACACAACAAAGATGAACAAACAACCAGTGGGCATATTTTAAAAGAAAAGGAAAAAAGATAAGAATAAATTAGTAAGTGATAGATATTGAGAACTTGAGTTGTAAAATCCTTGAAAGTAAGTCCACATGTGTGGAATAAATTCATTGTTGGGATGAGTGAAGTTACCTCTCCAGTCCAAGAGCCTGATGGTTGAGGGGTAATAACTGCACCTGAACCTGGTGGTGTGGGACTTGAGGCTCCTGTACTTCCTTCCTTACGGCAACTGCAAAAAGAGGACAGGGCCTGGATGGTAGGGATCCTTGATGATGGATTGTGACTTTCTGCAACAGTGCTCCTTGTAGACATGCTCAGTGGTGGGGAGGACTTTACCTGTGATGGACTGGGCCATATCCACTACATTTTGTAGGCTTTTCCATTTAAGGGCATTGGTGTTTCCACACTAGGCTGTGATGCAACCAGTCAGTATAATCTCCACTGTGCAGCTATAGAAGTCTGGTAAACTATTGGATGACATGCTGAATCTTTGCAAACTTCTAAGAAAGTAGAGCATTTCTGTGCCTTCTTTGTAGTGGCAGTTTCATGCTGGATACAGGACAGGCCTTCTGAAATGATAATGCTGAAGAAATTAAAGTTGCAGACCATCTCCACCTTTGATCTCCTGATGATGATGGCTCACAGACCTCCAGCTTTCTCCTCCTGTAGTCAATAAACAGCTCTTTGGTTTTGCTGACATTGAGTGAGATGTAAGAGCAATGGCACTATTCAGCTGACTTTTCAATCACCCTCTTGTGTGTCAACTCATCACCTCAGTCCCTCAGGATGAGGGATAGCTTACTTCTGCTCTGGTTCTAATTTGACTAATGAGGCCAATGTGGGAACAATAGACTCTTGCACAGGTATGGGGGAGGGATAGGTTGGGTGTGTAGCTTGATGATAGCAGGTCCTTCTAGCATTGATGCTGGGTTTCTGTGTGCTCCTGATTTATGGCCACCTTGAGTCCTCCTTCTCTACTTTGAGTTGTCATGGTCCAAGAATTCCCAGGAATTAGTGGAATGTTGTAGTTTTTTCAGGGAGACTTTGAGAATATAATTGAATTGTTTTCTTTTTGCTCTCAATAACCTCTTCCTGTCATGGAGCTCAGAACAGTGCCCACGACTTGGTTCTAACCAACAGAGCAAATCTGAATCTTGACTAATGCCAAGGAAGGATTGTAATTGCCTGGGCTCTGTCAGCTGTAGACAGCTACAATAACTGAATATAATCTTCCATGTCAAAGACAAATGCAAAATAGCTTTTCCTTTAATGAATATCCTGAGAAGAAGTCCACTACAGACAGCCCTGAGAGATGCTTCAATGGCCCCTTGACTCCTAGAACAGCTTAAGCAAATGACTTTGTAACATGTCCACTTTCCTTTGGTTGTTCGGATACCTGCATGCAATGTCAACATCTCCATCCTTATTTGAAGACTATTTTCTTCAAGTTTCAATAGAAATAATTCTGCTGATTTAGTCTTTGGCATTAATCTCACCCTCACCCAGAGAGTGGTGGATATGTGGAATGCTCTGCCCCAGAAGGCTGTGGAGGCCAAGTCTCTGGATGCTTTCAAAAGAGAGATGGATAGAGCTCTTAAAGATAGTGGAATCAAAGGTTATGGGGATAAGGCAGGAACTGGATACTGATAGTGGATGATCAGCCATGATCACAGTGAATGGTGGTGCTGGCTCGAAGGGCCGAATGGCCTACTCCTGCACCTATTGTCTATTGTCATGAACTTCACCTTACCATATATCCTTTTACGTAAATTTGCAGGTATAGTTCCCTTTACAATAGGGTAGAATTAGAGGAATTCTGTTTCCAAACTTTTTAAATAAAATTTTGTACTTATTAACACTCCATTAACCCAGTTCAGCTGTTGTATCATGGTTATTTCCCTCTCTTGAAACATGGAGGTGTATCACATCATCAGCAAAATTTGAAATATCAATTATAGTACCGTGATCATTTTTGCTTAAATGTTCTCCTAATGAATCTCTGAAACTGCATTAGGATTATTTATGAAAATTATTTCAAGTCCATGATTACTGTTATTTTTCTCATTAAAAGTGTATTTGTAGCAAAAAATAGCAGCCAGCACAGTGAATATCAAATGGGAATGATTAAGCTAAGATTTGTTCACTATTTGAATATTTAACACATATGCTTAGCTATGATTTTACGAGCAACATGTATAAAATGCTGGAAGAGCTTAGCAGGACAGGCAACATCTACGGAAATAAATAAAAGGTTAATGTTTCAGTTTGAGACCCTTCACCAGGACTCAAAGGTCTCAGCCCAAACATCAATTGTTTATTCATTTCCATAGATGATGCCTGACCTGCTGAGTTCCTCCAGCATTTTGTGTGTGTTGCTCCAGATTTCCAGTTTACGATAATATGGCTTAATATCAACTTGGGTTATCTTAATCAGAACATTCAGGAAATTTACAAAGTTTTGTTACGTTCTGTAACTCCAAAACATAAAACTAAATGAAAGAAATACACAGAGCTGGGAATAACATGCCTACTTTTAGCGATGTGCGCACTTATGACATGGTGTCATGATGACGTATGCCATTCATGTACTTTTACATATAACACATAATAAATTATTTAAACAAAGAATGCTTAATCAAACAATGTATTTACAATATTATTCAAATATTACTGAAATATTAAATACACAACACTCCTCCCTCCTTGACTCCGACTCAATATAGAATGCAACTCAATTCAATTATGTAAGAGATTGCTCTCTAGTTATTTGTATACATATAATATCCTACAGTACCTATCAACAGCGAGTTCATCCTGGCGCTGGCAATATCAGGGAACTGGAATTTCTGCCACACATTCCAGCCATTTTGTGTTTCCTTGTAGACCTGAGACAGTGTGGGTCTTTTCTGGTTTCTCTTTGAATCATCTCTGCCGTAAAAGGGAGACTTTCCATTTGTATTAGGGAGATTGCATCAAGAGGAGTGTCCACTTTTGTAAACTTTTCAGGTATTTCCTTTTCTGAGGGTAAACGGGACAGTCCATCGACATTTCCATGATTAGTTATCCTCTTGAATTTGAACTTGTAGTTACATCCAAAAAGAAACTGAGCCCATCTCGACATTCACGCTGCATCTATTAGTGGAACAACGTTCTGTGGATTGCAAATGGACACTAGTGGTTGATGATCAGTAATGAGGGTAAACTCTCTCTCACACAGGTACTAGTTAAAATGTTTTGCACTCCAAATCAGACTTAAGGCCTCTCTGTGAATCTGTGCATATTTTTTCCCTGTAGCAGTAAGGGGTCATGATGTAAAGGCCTTGTCCATCACTCATGAAACATGACAGCACCTATATTATAAGGTGATGCATCACAGGCAAGCTTCACTGGTTGATGTGCATCATAATGTGTGAGTACAGTGTCTGATGTCACCACTTCCTTTGCCTTTTGGAAAGCCACCTCACACTGCTTTGTCCATTGCCATTTCTTCCCAATCTGTAGTAATGAGTTCAAGGGGTGGAGAACACTAGGCAGGTTTGGCAGGAACCTGTTGTTATAATAATTGACAAATCCTAAAAAGAATTGCAACTGTGATACATTCTTTGGCCTTGGGACATCCAACACTGCTTGAATTTTCTCAGCACACTTGTATAATCTTGTGTGTCAATGGTGTGACCACAGTAAGTGATGCTTGATTTAAGGAACTCACACTTGTTGTGTCATGCTCTGGGCCTGTAATCTTCTAATCTTTTTAACACTGTCTTGAGATTTTGGAGATGTTCCTTGTCATCCTCACCAATAACAATGATGTCATCCAGGTGACACTGAGTGACTGGGCAGCCTTGCAGCACCTGGTCTAAAGCTTTCTGCCAGAGTTCAGGTGCAGAAGCTACCTCAAAAATAAACCTATTATATGCTAATGTCCTTTGTGAGTGTTTATGATTTATACACGTTGGACCCCTTTTCCACCTCCATCTATAGTTAGCCTCAGATGTCCACTTTACTGAAGTGTTTCCCTCCAGAAGGTATGCAAAGAGGTCCTCTATCCTGGGCAGAGGGTATTGATCTACCTTCAGTAATAGGTTGAAGGTGACCTTAAACTCACCACAAATCCTGACATTCTTATTTGCTCCTGGGACCTCTGGCATTGCCCATGGGCTCCACTTAACTTTGAAAAGAATCCCTTCAGCCTTCAAGCGATCTAGCTCACTGGCTATTTTGTCAAGGATGGTATAGGGAACCAGATGGGCTTTGTAAAACTTGGGTGTTGTATTTTCATTTAACACTATTTTACACTTGATATGTTTGGGTTTTCCACTGCCATCCTCAAACACTGCTGTGGCATCATCCAGTACCTTTCTTAATTTGCTTTCAGCTGACTCTGTCACAAAAGATGTGGCATGCAAATGGTGGATGGATCTTCAATCAAGTTGTAGCTGACTCAGCCAATCATGCCCCCACAATGCTGGCCCTCCTGTTTTTACCACATACAAGCTCAAAGTGGTTGTATTTCACTGTTACGAATGTCACTCTCACCGGAATGGTCTTTTCTTCAGTATAGGTTCTTAGATAGATAGATAGATAGATATACTTTATTAATCCCGAGGGAAATTTGGTTTTGTTACAGCCGCACCAACCAAGAATAGAACGTAAATATAGCAATACAAAACCCCCCAACAATCAAACAACAAAATGCAAACTATGCCAGATGGAAAATAAGTTCAGGACCAGTCTATTGGCTCACGGTGTCTGACCCTCCACGGGAGGAGCTGCACGTTCGATGGCCACAGGCAGGAACGAAGGTGGATATTTACAGGCTTCAATTCAGTATCTTTGAAATGCTGCTTGAGCTCATTTTGTGGAATGACTGAATCAGCCGAGCCAGTGTCCAATTTCATTTAAATTAATTAATTTGCTGCTCACTTCTGGTGTAAGTGCTATTGCTTGTCTATTGTTAGTTTTCACATCATAAATCTCAAGGTTACCCAGTCCTGTGTTACTCTCATCATTTTATAAATTTTTCATCAGCAGCATGCAGTTGAGTGCTCTTTTCGAAACTACAACTTGACTATTTATTTTTCTCTGCCTGAAGTGCTGTTTGTATGTGTCCTACTTGGTTGCATTTTCTGAAACTTCACCTTTAAACGTGCACTGGCCTGATGTATATGAGCCCCTGCCACAACAGTAACACAAATGGTCAGCCGGGGTAGTTTCTGTGTAAATGTTGAAATTTTGGCCATGCCCACTTTTATTTCTGACTACAACTCAATTGCGTCTCAGTCTGCTGTTTCTATTGAGGCAGCAATTTCTACTGCTTTTCTAAATGTAAGTGAGTTGTGCTTCAGTTAGGAGCCATTTTTGAATGCTTTCTTGTAAGATTCCACAGACTAAACGATCTCTCAATGCATCATTAAGCCCATCACTGAACTGACAATGTGCAGACAATCCCTTCAATTCAGCCACGTATGCTGAAATGGACTTACCTTCCCTTTGATTCTGCTTTTGAAGCCTAAAGCATTGTGCAATCAACAATGGTTTCAATTCTAAATGTTACCACATTACTTTCACGATATCAGCAAACCTAATTTCAGGAGGTTTGGTTGGAGCAGTCAAACTTCTAAGCAAACTATAAGCTCTGGAACCCATTACACTCCGCAAAACTGGCACTCGTTTCTCATCAGCTATTCCTTTTGCTTGAAAATACTGCTCAATGTGCTCACTGTACATCAGCCATTTATCTTTATTTTTGCATTCAAGCACATCTATATTTCTGATTTTGTCAGCCATTTCTGCTTTTCGAAAAATTCATGGTACTCACTGTTTCTGAACCATGAATTTGTCAATTTTCTGCCTTTTTAAAAAAAAACTCACTGTCTCTGTCCTTTCTTGTAGAAGCATGTGCTTTGCTTCTTTTTTACTTGACTATTTTGCTGCACCTTCTTTTAAACTCAAACTTCCCGCTGCACTTCAACAGGTTAGTTAGGAGTCTCATCTTCCTCATCTCCACTGTTATGTTTTGTAACTCCAAAACATGAAACTAATCAAAAGAAATACGTGGCGCCAGGAATAACATGTCTTAGTTTCAGTTTACTTTTAGCGAGGCACGCACTTATAATGTGGTGGCATGATGTTGTTTGCCATTCACGTACTTTTACATATAACCCGTAATAAATTATTTAGGCAAACAATATATTTACAATATTGCTGAAATATCAAATATACAACAAATTTCACCACTACTGATCCATTAAGAAGTGTTACATGGGTGAGTCGACATAGTGATGTATCCCACAGTGATACAGCCTGCTGCCAACCATTAATCAAATTTGTGTGTAGAATGACTACTTTAGTGAGAGAAAGGAACAATATCACAGCACTTCGTGTGTTTAGCTATTTAAGTAATGTTACATTAATGGAATTGTATAACGTCAAGCTAACAGTTTAGAGCTGATCTTCAAACCCTATATGTACTAAGCCTATCTCTGTGACCTGCTCTATTACACATCACTATTACTTTCTGTTCAATCACTGTACATTTCTGAGGAACATAAAATGAAGCTTATGCATTGTGCCCATGTGCTGTGGGCTACAATTTAATTTGAATCATAGAGTTATGCAGGATGGAAACAGAGTCCTTTGACCCAACACATTGGTGCTGACCAAAACACATTCCTAAGCTAGTCCTATTTCCCCGTGTTTGGTTTATCTCCCTCTAAAATAGACTTATCCCACTTTATTCTCCCCATATTCCCATTAACTTTCCCCAGATTTTACTTATACACTAAGGGTAATTTACAGTGCTCACTGAACCCACAACCTACATGTCTTTAGGGATGTGGAACACCCAGAGGAAATCCATGTGGTCAGAAGGGGAGCATGCAATCTACACACACACGCTCATTGTCCAAGGCTAGGATCGAACCCAAATCGCTGGAGTTGTGAGATAGCAGCTGTGCCACTGTGTCACTGGATTGATTTGAATTTTCCATTTGCAAAATTAGCCTTAATTTTAAATTCTTTTTCATTTGTTGAAACACAATACCATTTATTGAATGGTTCAGTGATTTATGATTTGTATTGTTTTTCCTCTCATTCCACTGAGAACCTTATTTCCTCCCTAGAAAGTATCTCTACAGATGGAAAATGTGAGTAGGTAAGTAGATTTCTATAAAATACATTTTCCATTGTTGGCAGTATACTAAATTCTATCATTCAAGTTATGGATCAGTCTTCATGGAAAAATTAACCACATCTTCTCTTCTTTTTGTAAGTTCCGTCCTTGAAGATGTTTGCCCGTAAGTCCACATTTCATTCTGTGATTTAGAAATGTGCTTTGGAGAAATAATGTGTTTTTCTTTTTAAAAGATATGCAGTAGATAAATTGTTTTTCACTATTTATAACATTAGTCACCCATGTTACTTACTGGCCCCAATTAAATCAATGAATCAACTTTCAAGAAAGGAGCTCAGTGGGTCTCTAGAAATCAGAGACAAATATTTGCTCGTAATTTAAAGTACGTGTTCCACTATGGATTTGTAATTGTACTTGGTAACATCAGGCAAAAGGACCAAGTCCTAAAGGATGAAATGGATATTGTCTTAACGAAGTACATTGCACACTTGATTGCCCCTGTACATATGTGCAAGTTGTTAAAATAGTTATTTTCTTTTCCAGTCTAACCACAAATACAATACCAACAGAAGTAAACCTCACACTAGATGGTATGTACATTCTTTAGTCATCTTCTTGTTTTAAATTGCTTTAACAGTGAGACCTATAACAGTCAAAGTTATTTTCACTGAAGTGATGATAGCTGGGCCATCTCTCTTGAGATAGTTCTTTTTCTCTAGTATGATGCACTTCTTCTGGACCCCTGGTGGACTCTACTTCTGTAAATTCCGTTATAGTTCCTTCGTCCTTCTAGATTTCTTTAAAGGGATGAAGATGCAGGAACAACCATATTGATAAATCCTGTCCCTGACGTTTGGAGATATAACTGGTGCAATAGCAAGGGTAAAGAAAATATTTACCAGACTGCTGTCAGGGAAAAGGAACAGAGGGGCTTGGATTATTCTCAAAATGGAGGAGGTTAATTAGCGATCTGACAGAGGTGTACAAAATCATAATGAGTTTTGATTAAATAAGTAAAAACCTGATGAAAGTGGATAAATTAAAAATGATTGCCAAAGGAGCCAAAGCAAGCACAAGGATTTTTGTTTTCAAGTAGCAAATAGTTGTATTTTGCAATGTACTGTGTAAAAAGCTGGTGGAAGCACATTTAGTGCTAATTTTCAGCAATGAACTGGCTAAACTTTTGAAGGGAAACAGGGATGTTGAATAAGTGCTGTATATGAATACATGGAAGGAGCAGAAGACTGGGTATTATGAGATAGTACCAACACAATAGACCAAATGGCCTCCCATGGCGGTATTCCATTCTATGAATCTACTATCAATTGATGTATGAAAGGTCTCTCTATAGCATTACATCTCAGAGAAAAATGTTCATTATTTGCTTTTGATATGCATTTATTTTCTGAACTAACTGATATTATGTTGTACTCATGTGAACTAATGACTTTAAAGGGGCCAAAAATTTAAAGTTATCTCTTTCCAGGTGCTGATAGAATTTCCGTCGATGGTATTACTGTCTCAGCAGAAGAAAATGAGAACACTGTAAGTCTTGTTTTAGCAGGTTTGGTATGTAGCTTTGGATTAGTATCAGAACTCGTGTAATGTCAACATGATCAAAGCTCTTGATAGAAGACAGCAATTAACCCATGTTGGAAACATATTGTTTTCTGTTTGTCCTTAAAATAGAACTTCTTGGGGCACAGCATGGTCTTAAAAGACTGGCAAAATTTTAAATGCGACATCAAAATTAGTGTCACACAATTCTTCAAATTGCTTTATGACATTACTCTTTACGATGGATCCTACAAAGAATGACACAGCTCTGCTCAATAACTAACCTATAATGAAAGAGTGAATTTTGCATTTTCTCAAAATGATGTCTTCAGCCAATACCCGGTAAGGAGCCTTGGCTGGACATTGACTACAGTCCACCATGTGGCACAGAAAAGGTGGGCTGAATAGCCCATTTGTCTGACATGTATTCTGTGTTCTGAGGCTTTCAATAGCATGAAGCCACTGGTCTCTTGGTTAGCTGAGAATTAAATGCTAAAATAACCAATCTTTCAGAACATTTACTACAGATGAATTCTTGTGCTATTATGTTAAGCATTACAGTAAAACAGAATGAAAGTGATATGGATAGTTATTTCCTGATTCTGAAAGTTTTTTTAAATTAACTCACTGCTTTAAATAAGCAATGAAGAAATAATCATAGGCTTTCCTGTTATCAATATGAATGAGGGGAAATGTAGTTAGGGTCTTCTGAGCTACAACTGTGCAGTTTATCCCTTTTGTTTTTGGATGGACAATTTACATCATGGTAGTTCTTTTAAAAAGAAAAATAGGCAAAATGCCAATTGCCAGAATGCCATATATATTGTCTTTGTTTTTATTTTGCATTCCTTCATATTAGCAACACCACGAAGCCTGCAATCCCACAACCACTCCTTGCTTTCTCTATTACTTGTAGCGTGTCCTGGGTTGCACAGGGAACCTTGATTAGTGTATTTCATCAGGATATGGCAAGTACTCTTTTCTCATCCAAAGCCTTAGAATAAACATTGCCTCAGACCATGGTTTAGGATATCAGGAGGTTTTATTAATAAGTAAAATGTCCACTGCAGAATTATAAAAGACACTCTCTGATAAAGTTGAGAATGGGAGAGGACTACAAAAGCCTAATTGTATTTTATTTGACTACTACAGTGCCTTTAAATGTACTCAAACACCCCGCCCCACTTGGAAGTTTTCATGTTTTATTGTTTTACAACATTGATTCACAGTGGATTTAATTTGGCTTTTTTTGGCACTGATCAACGGAATAAGACTCTTCCATGTCAAAATGAAAACAGATCTCTACAACGTAATCCAAATTAATTACAAATATAAAACACAAAATAATTGATTGCATAAGTATTCACCCCCTACAAGTCAGTATTTAATAGATGCACCTTTGGCAGTAATTACAGCCTTGAGTCTGTGTAGATCTGTGTGCTTTGCACATCTGGACTCTGCAATTTTTCCCCATTCTTTTTTACAAAACTGCAATTTTTCCCCCATTCTTCTTTACAAAGCTGCTCAAGCTCTGTCAGATTGCATGGGGATCATGAGTGAACAGCACTTTTCAAGTCCAGGCACAAATTCCCTGTTGAATTTAGGTCTGAACTCTTACTTGGCCACTTCAGGACATTAACTTTGTTGTTTTTAAGCCTCCCCTGTGTAGCTTTGGCTTTCTGCTTATGGTAATTGTTTTGCTAGAAAAAAAGCTCCTAAGTCACAGTTCTCTTGCAGACTGCATCAGGTTTTCCTCCAGGATTTCTCTGTATTTTGCTGCATTCATTCTACCTTCTTGCTTTCACAATTGTTCCAGGGCCTGATTCAGTGAAGCACCCCCACAGCATGATGCAGCCATCACCATGCTTCTTGGTAGGGTGGTGTGTTTTTGATGATGTGTGCTCTTTTTCAACAGTGGCTTTCTCTTTGCCACTCTCCCATAAAGCTGTGATTAATGGAGCACCCGGACAACAGTTGTTGTATATGCAGTCTTTCCTATCTCACCACTGAAGCTCGTAACTACTCCAGAGTTGTCATAGTCTCTTGGTGGCCTCCCTCACTAGCCCCCTCCTTGCACGATCACTCAGTTTTTGAGGACAGCCTGATCTAGGCAGATTTACAGCAGTGTCATATTCTTTCCATTTCTTGACGATTGACTTAACTATACTCCAAGGGATATACAGTGACTTGGAAATTTTCTTGTATCCATCTCCTGCCTTATGCTTTTTAATAACCTATTTGCTGAGTTGCTTGGAGTGTTCTTTTGTCTTCATGGTGTAGTTTCAGTTGGTCCTTCCAGGTGTATTTTTACTACAGTCAATTGAAACAACGTGACTGCACTCAGGTCTCCAAAAACAGATCTCCATTTAAATAATAACATGATTCCTAAAACCAGTCGGTTGCACCAGCAATGATTAGGTGTGTCATATTAAAGGGGGATGATTACTTACACAATCAAATATTTTGTGTTTTATACTTGAAATTAATTTGGATAACTCTGTAGAGATCTGTTTTCACTTTGACACAAAAGAGTCTTTCTCTGTTGATCAGTGTCAAAAAAGTCAAACTAAATCCTCAGTGATGCAATGTCGCAAAACAATAAAACATGGAAACTTCCAAGGAGGTGAATACTTTTTATAGGGACTGTAGATTGGCAAATTGGCTTATAATTGTCACATGTACTGAGGCAGAGTGAAAAACTTGTCTTGCACTCCATCCATATAGACATTTAATTATGACAGTGTATTGAGGTAGTGCAAGGAAGAGCAATAACAGAATGCAGGGGAGAGTGTTACTGTTAGAGAGGAGCTGTAATGCAGTTAGACAATAAGGTGCAAGGCCTTAACAAGGAGATTGTAAGGTCAGGAGACCATCTTTTCATGCCAGGGGACTATTCAGTAGTCTTATAACAGGCCAGAAGCCACTCTTGAGCTTGGTGGTACATACTTACTGGCTTTTATATCTTTGCCCAGTGGGAGTGGGGAGAAGAGAGAACGTTCATGGTAACTGTGGAGTTTGATTATGCTGACAGCTTCACAGCTTCACCAAAGCAGTGTGAAATGTAGATTGGGTCCATGGAGTGGAGGCTGGTTTTTCCATGATGTGCCGGGCTGTCTCCACAAACTTCTGCAGTGTCTTGCAGCCCCGGGCAGAGTAGTTACTGTATCAGACCATCATGCACCTGGATAGGGTGCTTTCTACAGTGCACTGATAAAAACTGGTGGGGTCAAAGGGTACATGCCAAAATTCTTTAGGCTTTTGGGGAAGTAGAGATGCTGGTGAGTTTTTTTGTCTGTGACATCTATGTGATTAGACTAGAACAGGCTATTGATGATATGTGATAGGAAAATGATATGGTGATTGTAGGTACTTGAATCTGTCAACACTGTTATGGTTGAGAGCATGACAATGTAGACTCAATCTTTTCAAAGTCAATGAGCTGCTGTTTTGTTTTGCTGATATTGAGGGAAAGGTTGTTGTCATGACACCCTATCACTAGGCTCTCTATCTCCTTTCCTATACCCTGAGATACAGCCCATTACTGAAACCAATAGAGTTATGTAGCCATGCAACAGGGAACCGATGTGAGGTTATCTGTTTTAGGTCTTTGCCCGTGTCTAATCACACCTTCATTACGTTTTCAAAACAATAAAAGTTTCACAGTATTTCAGCAGAAGACAAATAGAATAAATAAATTGTAAACTAAAAGTTAAGAGATCCTTAATATCATTCTTAAATGGTGTTTTGTTGTCACTGTGTTCCTTATAACACTTCCAGACATATTGATTTAATAGCACATCTAATTGAGCAGCAGATTCCATTGGCAACCATTGCATACCCACCCTGCACTGTTCAGCACATTCCTTATTTCCACATCACTCAGTCTAAGGGCAATTCAGGAATGTTGTGAACTAAGGGGCAATGCCAAATGTTCTGAAGTTCACGTACCATCACAGCTGACCTCTCACTCCATCACTAGACTCACCATCAAGTTCAAAGATGGTTTCAGATCATACTGAGCTGAGGCACTGGATACATTTCATAACTTCCCCCGTCAAGTTTATGTCCTTTGTTGCTTGTGCATCTGTTTTCTGGAGGTACATCACAATCTTAGATGTGCTTGCTATTTCAGCATCTCGGATGTTGACTTGTTTTGCTGTGGTTTTGGCTTCCCCTGGGGTGGTGAGGTGGAGATATGTCTCTACTAAAAGAGGTGTAAGGTGCTCCTCCCCTCCACTATCCTGTAGGTCACCCTTGAGCAGATGAGGCACCCGCTTAGCAACATCCCCCCCCCCCCCCCAAACCCTGATCTGGGTCACGTGAAGCCATGGGAGCTGGTGGTAGATGGTTGTCTGAGCAGCCGGTGCAGATCACAAGTCCTGGTTATGTGACCACTGACGCCAGGCAGACAGTCTCTGAAGAGTATTGATAATGGCTAGGGTGACCTGTCCTGCAAAGACACTGAACAGAAGAAGAAAATAGCAAATGACTTCTGTAGAAATATTTGCCAAGAACAATCATGATTATAGACCATGATTGCCTATGTGAAGAGTTATTCTCTTCACATTCCTGCCAACTACCATTCTCCAATGTATGGGTAGCAGTGTACAGTTGCTAGCTACCCTACAGATTCTCACATCATTGTGATTTGGGAGAAACCTGGAGTATCCAAAGGAAAGCCACAGGTAAAGTGTGAAAGTTCCACGTGGGCAGTGCCAGGAGTCAGGATTGAACCTAGGTTGCTGTAACTGAGGAAGAGGCTCCACCAGCAGGGCCAGTATGCTGTCACAAGGGTCCTAATACTGCAGTTTTTTCTGGAAGATGATAAACAGTGCATTCACTGTCTTTGCTCTAGTATATGTGTTAGCTTTAAGTGCCTCCCTCACTTCCTCTTAGACCAAGAGTTCCCAACACTTTTTATGCCATGGGCCCGTACCATTAACCAAGGGGTCCATAGACCCCAGGTTGGGAACTCCTGCCTTAGACTTTCTACTATTATTGGAATGCTCCAGACACATGTGCTTTAGATGCAAATGCTTTAAACCTGCCATCTTGCGTTAGAGGCTCCCAAGCTCCTCAAAATGGTTTTCCTCCTCCTGTGGACAGACTCAACTTTCCTCTTTTACTTTGTTTAGACCTGGTTCACGATACGCCTGTATTGTGACCACAGGAATTTGGCCCCTTCTTTCATTATCTTCCCAAGGATTGTCATGTGTTCTGACGTGAGGGATGAAAGAAAGCATGTACTTAGTCCTTTGGATCTTGTTAATATTTTCTGGTTTGGCTGAACTCCATCTGGTATGCATATCATTGAGAAGGTCTAGCATTGTTTCTCTCTTGATGCATTTATCAGTATTTAGCTTGAGATCAAACTTTTTGCTTTCTTCAATGTACTTCAGAGATGACAGTTGTGAACCACGTTGTTCTTTCCATGGGTATAAACTGTCCCAGCTTCTATTCCCTGGTGTCCTCTGAAAGTCAGATCTACTTTATGCTAAACACACCCTGGCTGACTGGAAAGCAACAGAGCAGCAACCTGCTCCATCTGAATAGTGCGCTAAATGTTGTCCACAGTGAAGATTCCACTTCAGGCTTCACATTCCATCTTGTTTCTGGTAACTGGCTTGCTGAAAACTTTCCCTCTGGCTCAGCTGGTATGTTTGTTCCTGACTTAGGTTTGGCATTGTTATCCTTTGTTGGCCTGGTTCAAGTCATAGAGTGACTTATTTGCATAGCATGGAAACAAGCCCTTTGATCTAACACACCAACTTATCTACCAATGCTGACCCTGTTTTCCCCAGGTTGGCCCATATTCTCTATTTCTTTCCTATCCACGTGCCTGTCCATATGTTTATGTTTAATTCTGTGATTCTCCTCTGCCAGATTGTTCTGTATACCCACCAGATTCTCTTGAAATATTACTCATCTCACCTTAAACCTATGTTTCTCGACCTCCTTACCCTTAGAAAAAGGTGGTAACAATCTACCCACAGCTTATCCAATCTGTCCTTGTAGCCAAAGTCCTTCATTCCAGGTAACATAATGAATCTCTTCTGTACACTTCTTAGCACTACTATATTCCAAGAAAGAAATGTGGTGAGAGTGGTGTCTTGATAGAAACATAGAAAATAGGTACAGGAGTAGGCCATTTGGCCCTTCGAGCCTGCACCACCTTTCAGTATGATCATGGCTGATCATCCAACTCAGAACCCTGTACCTGCATTCTCTCCATACCCCCTGATCCCCTTAGCCACAACGGCCATATCTAACCCCTCTTAAATATAGCCAATGAATTGGCCTCAACTGTTTCCTGTGGCAGAGAATTCCACAGATTCACCACTCTCTGTGTGAAGAAGTTTTTCCTAATCTCGGTCCTAAAAGGCTTCCCCTTTATCCTCAAACTGTCACCCCCTCGTTCTGGACTTCCCCAACATTGGGAACAATCTTCCTGCATCTAGCCTGTCCAATCCCTTTAGAATTTTATACATTTCAATAAGATCCCCCCTCAATCTCTAAATTCCAGCGAGTATAAGCCTAGTTGATCCAGTCTTTCATCATATGAAAGTCCTGCCATCCCAGGAATCAATCTGGTGAACCTTCTTTGTACTCCCTCTATGGCAAGGATGTCTTTCCTCAGATTAGGGGACCAAAACTGCACACAATACTCCAGGTGTGGTCTCACCAAGGCCTTGTACAACTGCAGTAGTACCTCCCTGCTCCTGTACTCGAATCCTCTTGCTATGAAAGCCAGCATACCATTTGCCTTTTTCACCGCCTGCTGTACCTGCATGCCCACTTTCAATGACTGGTGTACAATGACACCCATGTGTGTCTTAACAAGTGTGTCTTAACCAATATCTTGTACAGTGCAATATAATAATATCCCAGCCTATGAAGGCAAAGCCAGTCTTCACTACCTTAGCTTCCTGAAAATGACAACATGGGTGGATATGAACTTGAATTCCAAGTCCCTCTATGATTCCTGCCGTATACTTTATATTATATAAATTTATTTTGAACTTTGAACATACATGTACTGTATACACCTGGCCAGTATGAGATGAGCCAAAATACATTACCTCAGCTTTGTTCAAATTAAATCCCACTCTAGCTGATCGATGTTCCTTTGTATCCTCCGGCAACCATCCCCGCTTTCCACAACTCTGCCAATCTTTGTGCTATCAGAAGACCACAGACATTCCGATACAATTGTCATCTGCATAAATGACAAACAGTGAAGGGAAGGTCCCAGCACCGATCCCTGCAAAACACCATTGGTTACAGATTTCCAGTCAGGAAAATGCCCATCCTCCACTACCCTCTGCCTCCTATCACTAAATCAGTTTTGGTTCAGGAGGTCATGTGCCCTGACTTTTTGGACCAGTTTACCATGTGGGATTATGTCAAAAGTGTTGCTAAAATCAATGTACAGCATACCTACACTTCTGTCTTCATCAATTTTCTTAATAATGTCCTCAAATAACTGATTAGTGAGGTAGGATTTCCAAGATACAAACCATGTTGGCTCTTCCTAATCAGTCCCTGTCTTTCCAAGTGATCATAAGTTCTATCTAAATTAATTTTTTTCCAGCAGCTTTCCTACTATTGCATGCTGGCTTTCATCAGTCACAGCATTGGGTATAGAATTTGAGATGTTATATTGCAGTTGCATAAGTCATTGGTGAGACCACCCTTGGAGTACTGTGACAGTTTGGTCAACTTGTTGTAGAAAATATGTGGTTAAACTAACCCACCCATCTCCATTTTCAAGCAACACACATCAAAGTTGCTGGTGAACGCAGCAGGCCAGGCAGCATCTCGAGGAAGAGGTACAGTCGATGTTTCAGGCCAAGACCCTTCGTCAGGACTGAATTTCATTTTCATCCAGGTCATTTATATACATCACTAATCACAGACTTCCAGCTAGAATAAGTCCCTTCAATCACTACCCTTTGTCTTCTATGGGCAAGCCAGTTATGAATCATTGATGCATGCTTAATAATCTCCTTGATGAGCCTTCCATGAGGGACATGATCAAATGTCTTACTAAAATCCGAAGGTCATGAGTTTGAGCCCCAGCCGATGCAACGTGTTGTGTCTTTGAGCAAGGCACTTAACCACAAATTCCTCCAGTACACCCAGCTGAAAATGGGTACTGGCAAAATACTGGGGATTAACCTCGCGATAGACTGGCGTCCTATCCCGGGGGGGAGTCTTGTACTCTCAGTCGCTTCACACCACGGAAACCGGCATAAGCACCGGCCTGATCAGCCTATAAGGCTTGGGACAGACTTTAACTTAACTTACTAATATCCACGTGGACAACATCCATAGCTCTACCTTCATCAATCACCTGCGTCACCTCGTCAAAAAAATTATATCATATTGGTAAGACACGACCTGTCCTGCTCAAAGCCATGCTGGGTCTCCCTAATTTGGCCATGGTTTTCCAAATGCTCATAAATCCTATCCTTAAGAATTCTCTCCAGTAACTTTCCTACCACTGACCCAAGACTCACTGGTCTATAGTTTCCAGGATAAATGGAACAACATTAGCTACTCTGGGACCTCATCTGGGGTTAAGGAAAACACAAAGTTATTGGTCAAAGTCCCAGCAATCTCTTCATTTGTCTCTCTCATTAACCTGGTGTATATCCTATCAGGCCCTGGAGACTTATCCACCTTAATGCTTTTTAAAAGACGCAATACTACCCCCTCCTTTACCTTGAAGTGCCTAGCATATCAATACTCTCGGCACTGATCTCCTATCCTCCACATCCTTCTCCTTGATAAATACTGATGTAAAGTACACTTCAAGGACTTCATCTACATCCTTTGCATCTAAGCAAAAGTTACCCCCTTTATTCTTGAATGGTCCCACCCTCTCCCTAGTTTATGCAGATCAACAACAGTAGTTTCTTCTCAAACTCGGGATAGAAGATCGTTCCTTCTCCTTGATGTTGGACATGCAGATGACTTCTTTTACTATGTGCACCAATTTGATTTGATTTAGCCCAAGTTGTGTAATTTTACATTCTTCGTATGATATGTTAATAGCGTGTTCATATCGACTGCTTCTCTGGAGTTTTGGAGACAGAGGAAAAACCTAATAGAAGTTTATAAAATTATGCAAGACATAGATAATATAAATAGTCAGAGCCTTTCATGCAGTGTAGAAATGTCTTTTTTTTTTAAATTTTATTTTTTTTATTTGGATAAGGAATTCACAAATATGTACTTTTTTCACACATATAACCTTTTCCATTTTTTTATATGTATAAAACTATAATTATTTATACATTTTTAAGTACACATTGAGATGATATAAAAGGAAAATAGACACTTAAATAGATAATTATGTACTGTGGTAAATCTAACCTACTAGGCTAAGTAATGGAATTAGTTGTTAAGAAAAATGGTAATAATAGTTACCATATAACTCTTCTGGACCATTTCCACTGGTCCAAAATGTTGTATGTAAGCCTATGTAACAACCATTGTAGGTGTTTATATCCTAATTTGTTCATGCTTGCTCCTGCCCACAGACATAATTATCCAATCCCTATGTACTTATTTACTTAATTTTTTCATTTTTTATCCCTTTCCCAAATCTTTCCCTTTACTTGTGTTAATTCTCTATTTTCCAAAAGAAAACAAAAAAAAAGACATTTAGACTAGGGGTGCTTACGTTAGCAATATTACTGTGTTGATGAGAAGAGCAGTATAAATCATTAGGAGAGTCATCTAAAGTCTGCTCGCATTGGGGTTATATATTCAATCCATTTATTCCAGATTTGATAAAATTTTTCTTTTTGAATTCTCAGGGAGTAAGTCAACTTTTCCATTTTAAATATTTCCAAGATAATTTCGTGCCAATCTTCTAATGTAGGTGGTATTGGATTTAGCCACTTTCTAGTGATAGGTTTCTTACTTGCCGCTAAGAGGGCCTGCAGCAACTTTATATCTTCCTTCTGTTCAAGAAACAATACGTGCCCCAAATAGAGCGTCTCAAAGTTCAGAGGTATCTGGGACCTAAGCACCTTAACTAATGTTCTATGAATACCTTCCCAATATAGACTTAATTTAGGGCAATCCCAGAAAATATGAAAATGATTTGCCTCCTTGGAGCCGCACCTTCTCCAACACGTCACATTTGTATCTTTATATTTTTCCTGATATGGGGTCTTGAAGTATCTTATAATGTTTTTCCAACAATGTTCTCTCCAAGTCAAAGAATTAGTCGAGGACCATTGAAAGCTGCAGATTTTCCCCAAAGCCTCCTCTGAAAGTACCAACCCCGCTTCTTTCTCCCCCTTCTCTTTAATATACAGTGTATTTACATTTTTAGCATGGGAGAGTGCATTATATAATCGAGAAACTGATTTACTAGGTATTGATCTGCAAGCCGAATTCAGAATCTTGAAAAATTCTAATTCTACTGTTGATAGGTCTGCAGTGTAGAAATGTCAAGTACTAGTTGGCCACACACAAAGTACGGAAGGAACTTGTCAGGTCAGACAGCATCTATGGACAGTAATAAGTAGTTTTGGGCTGAGATGTCAATGACTTGGATGATGGAATTGATGGTTTTTTTACAAAATTTGCAGACGATACGAAGATAGATGGAGGGGCAGGTAGTTTTGAGAAAGTAGAGAGGATACAAAAGGGCAGAATGGGCAAAGAAGTGGGAGAAGGAATACAGTGTTGGAAATGCAGTTTCTAAATGGAGAGAAAATTCAAAAGGGACCTGGGGGTCCTTGTGCAGAATTCCCTAAAGGTTAATTTTCAGGTTGAGTCATTGGTGAGGAAGGCAAATGCAATATTCACATTCATTTTAAGAGGACTAAAATATAAAAGCAAGGATGTAATATTGAGACTTTATAAAGCACTGGTGAGGCCTCACTTGGAGTATTGTGAGCAGTTTTGGGCCCTTTATCTTAGAAAGGATGTGCTGAAGCTGGAGATTGTTCAAAGGAGGTTCACAAAAATGATTCCAGGATTGAACAGCTTGTCATATGAAGAGTGTTTGATGGCTCTGGGTCTGTACTCACTGGAAATTCAGAAGAATGAGGGGTGACTTCATTGGAACCTATTAAATGGTGAAAGGCCTTGGTGGAGGTCGCTCTCATGTAGCACAGCTTCCTCTTGAACAGATTTCCTCCAGGTGAATCTGTGAAGTGCAGTTTTCCCATTTTTTAGATGTAATGTTGAATTTCTTCAGATAGATTTTGATGTCACCAGGGGCTTGCTGACCTTCCTTCAACTGGGAGCAGAGCTTTGAGCAGCATCCAATCGGAGAGATTGGAAGCTTGAGAAGACGTAGCTCACTCAGGTTCGCCGATTGAATAGAAAAGGCAGCAACTCGCAGTAGTTTGGAGCTTTGAACAGTGGCCAATCAGATTTTGGGATTGATTGGCAAGAGAAATTAAAGTAAGGCAGGGGCAAACAGAACGGCTATTTTTGGAGTGGACAGATCAGAGTGGGGACTTTGAGGCTTTAGCTCATTGAGGCTTCAGTCAGAGAAAATGATGGCTTTAGGGAGAACTCCCACCCCTGCCCCCCATACAGTTTATTGTTCTTTCCTGTTTATATTTGCTTTCAAATATTTTTATTGTGAAGCAACATCAGTTTAACCACAACCAACAATGTCCTAAAGTACAATGCTTCTTTTGTCTTTTCTTTCTCCTTGTTTATATTTGCTAAGTAGAGACACCAGGGAGGATAGTGTAAAGCTCCTCTTGTTGGATGTGGGAAGGCAGGGAGACCTCCAGTATCCCTGACCACTACAACTATGAGAAATACTTCCAGCTGCAGCTTCTAACAAACCACGTTAAGAGTTGGAGCTGGAACTGGATGAACTGCAGATCATTCGGGAGGCTAAAGAGGTGATAGATAGGACACATAGCAGGTAGTTACACCCTAGGTGCAGGACAGAGGAAACTGGGTGACAGTCAGAAAGGAGAAAAGGGTTAAACAGCCAGTGCAGAGTACCCCTGTTGCCATCCCCCTCAACAACAGGTATTTCACTCTGGATACATTTGGGGGGATGGTGGAAATGACCTAGCAGAGGAAAGTCACAATGGTCAGGTCTCTGACACTGGGTCCGACTCTATGACTCAGAAGGGGAGAAGAGACGAGCTGTGGTGATAGGGAATTCCATAGTTAGGGGAACAGAAAGGAGGTTCTATGGCGAGGTCAAGATTCCCGGATGGTATGCTGCCTCCTGGGTGCCAGGGTCTGGTGTTATCTCGGATCGAGTCTTCAGCATTCTTAAGTGGGAGGGTGAACAGCCAGAGATCATGGTCCATATAGGTACTAATGACATGGGTAGAAAGAGTGACGAGGTTCTGCAAAGGGAGTTCAGGTGTGAAGTTAAAGGGCAGGACCTCCAGGGTTGTGATCTCAGGACTGCTACCCATGCCATGTGCCAGTGAAGCCAGAAATAGGAAGATTATACAGTTTAACACCTGGCTAAGGAGCTGGTGTAAGAGGGAGGGCATAAGATTTTTGAATCATTGTGTTCTCTTCCAGGGAAGGTGAGACCTGTACAGAAGAGATGGTTTGCACCTGAACTGGAGGGGGACTAATATCCTAGCAGGACCATTTGCTTGTGCTGCATGGTGGGATTTAAGCTACAATTGCAGGGGGATGGGAACAGAATACCAGAACAGTTAGTGGAGAGGTTGTGGAGGCAGAAGTTGTGAAGACCTCAGGCAAAGTCAGGAGCCAAAAGGTTGAGTGTGGTGTGACAAATGTCCCCGGCTTATATCTTTAATGCAAGAGGTAGGAAAGGCGTATGAGCTCAGGGTATAGATCAACACATGGAATTATTATATTGTAGTCATTAGGTGAGACTTGGTTGCAAGGGGGGCAGGACTGGAAGCTCAATATTCCAGGGTTCTGTTGTTTTAGATGTGACAGAGTGGGAGGGATTAAAGGAGGAGGGGTGTTACTGGTCAGGGAAAATCTGTATCCAAAGTGGAATACCTGTTGTTGGCAACAGGGGTACTCTGCATTGGCTGTTTAACCCTTTTCTCCTTTCTGACTGTCACCCAGTTTCCTCTGTCCTGCACCGAGGGTGTAACTATCCGCTATGTGTCCTATCTATCACCTCTTTAGCCTCCCGAATGATCTGCAGTTCATCCAGTTCCAGCTCCAACTCTTAACGCGGTTTGTTAGAAGCTGCAGCTGGAAGTATTTCTCAGCAGTCCTGCTGAACGGTCTCTGCCAGAAATGCAGACTGTAGTCTTTTCCATAGATTCTGCCTGGCTTGCTGAGTTCCTCCAGCATTGTGTGTGTTGCTTGGATTTCCAGCATCTGCAGATTTTCTTTTGTTTGTGAAAAGGAGGTTCATAGCAGGTATAGGCAGGTAGGAACAAATGAGCTGCTTATGGAGTATAAGAAATGCAAGAGAACACTTAAGAAAGAAATCAGGAGGGTTAAAAGGAGCATGAGGTTGCCTTAGCAAACAAGGTGAAGGAGAATCCGAAGATATTCTACAGATATTTTAAAAGCAAAAGGATTGCAAGGGACAAAATTGTTCCTCTGGAAGATAATAATGGTAATCTATGCATGGAGCCAAAAAAGATGGAGGAGATCTTGAATAGATTTATTGCGTCTCAGTTTACTCGGGAGACAGACCCAGAGTGAGGCAAAGTGGCATCAACTTCATGGACCCTATACAGAGTACAGAGGAGGAGGTGTTTGCTATCCTGAGGCAAATTAGGGTGGATAAATCCCTAGGGTTCCTCCAACCCTGTGGGAGGCATGGAGAAATTGTTGGGGCCGTAACAGATTTAATTCATCCTTAGCAAAAGGTGAGGAACCAGAGAATTCTAGGATAGCCAATGTTGTTCCCCTGCTCAAGAAAGGCTCTAAAAATAAATCAGAAAACTATAGGTCAGTGAGCCTAACATGAGTAGTGGGAAAGTTATTGGAAGGTATTCTGAGGGATTGGATATAAATATTTGGATAGACATGAACTAATTAGGTACAGTTAGCATGGTTTTGTGTGTGGTAGGTCATGTCTAACCAATCTTATAGAGTATTTCAAGAAAGTTACTAGAAAAGTTAATGAAGACAAGACTGTGAATGTTGTCTATATGGACTTTAGTAAGGCATTTGACAAGGTCATGCACGAGAGGTCGGTCGAGGTTCAGTCGCTTGGTATTCAAGATGGATTGGATTAGACCATAAGACCTTAAGACATAGGCCATTTGGTCCATAGAGTCTGCTTCACCATTTAATCATGGCTGATCCTTTCAGCCCCTCCTCAGCCCCACTCCCTGGCCTTCTCCCTTTAACCTTTGATTCTGTGGCTAATCAAGAACCTATCAATCCCTGCCTTAAATACACCCAATGATCTGGCCTCCACAGCTGTCTGTGGTAACAAATCCCACAAATTCTCCACTCTCTGGCTGAAGAAATTTGTCTGCATCTCTGTTTTAAATGGACACCCCTCTATCCTGAGGCTGTGCCCTCTTGTCCTAGAATCCCCCACCATGGGAAACATCCTTTCCACTCATACTCTATCTAGGCCTTTCAACATTCGAAAGATCCTGCCTCATCCTTCTGAGTTCCAGTGAATACAGGCCCAGAGCCTTCTAACGTTCCTCATATGATGACCCTTTCATTCCTGGATCATCCTTGTGAATCTCCTCTGAACCCTCTCCAATGCCAGTACATCTTTTTTTAGATAAGGAGCCCAAAATTGTTCACAATACTCAAGGCGAGGCCTCACCAGTGTCTTATAAAGTTTCAGCATCACATCCCTGCTCTTGTATTCAATACCTCTTGAAATGAATGCCAACATTGCACTTGCCTTCCTCACCACCACTGACTCAGTCTGCAAGTTAACCTTTAGGGTGTTCTGCAGAAGAACTCCCAAGTCCTCTTGCATCTCATTTCTTTGGATTTTCTTCCCATTTAAAAAAATAGTCTGCAGATTTATTTCTTCTACCAAAGTGCATGGCCATACATTTTCCAACATTGTATTTCATTTGCCATTTTCTTGCCCATTCTCATAATCTTTCTATGTCCTTCTGCAGCCTTCTTGTCTCTTCAACAATACCTGTCTTTCTACCAATCTTCATATCGTCCGCAAATTTGGCAATGAAGCCATCTATTCCACCATCTAAATCATTAATATACAGCATAAAAAGAAGCAGTCCCAACACCAACCCCTGCGGAACACCACTAGTCACTGGCAGCCAACCAGACAAGGATCCTTTTATTCCCATTCTCTGCCTCCTACCAATCAGCCAATGCTCTCACCATGCCAATAACTTTCCTGTAATATCATGGGCTCTTAACTTGGTAAGCAGCCTCATGTGCAGCACCTTGTCAAAGACCTTCTGAAAGTTCAAATATACACCATCCACTGCATCCGCTTTATCTATCCTACTTATAATCTCCTCAAAGAATTCCGGCAGGTTCATCAGGCAAGATTTTCCCAATTTTCCATTCCTCTGGCACCATGCCATTTCCTTGTCCCTCATAATTGTTCCTCTGGCCTCATTTTCTAGCAGTGTTAGATCCATTCTCATCTCTCATTTATTTTTTGGATACTTGAAAAAACTTTAATATTGTTTGCTAGGTTGCCTTCATATTTCATCTTTTCCCTCCTAACAATTCTTTTAGTTGCTTTCTGTAGGTTTTTAAAAGTTTCCCAATCCTCTATCTTCCCGCTAAAATTTTACTTTGTTGTATGCCCTCTCTTTTGTTTTTACATTAACTTTGATTTCCCTTATCAACCATGGTTATACTATTTTGCCATTTGAGTAATTTTGAAGAGTAGATCTATCCTGCACCTTCCTCATTTATCCCAGAGCCATTTGCTGCTCTGCTGTCATCCCTGTCAGCATCGCCTTCCAATCTACTTTGGCGAACTCCTGTAATTTCCTTTACTCCACTAAAATACTGCTACATCAAACTTTACTTTCTCCCTATCAAATTTCAAACTGAACTCAATCATATTGTGATCACTGTCTCCTAAGGGTTCCTTTACCTTAAGCTCCCTAATCGCCTCTGGTTCATTGGGTCTGTGGGAGAAGCCAGAGAGTGGTAATAGAGGGTTGCTTCTCTGACTGGAGGCTTGTGACTAGCAGAATACCGCAGGCATTAGTGCTGGGTTGTTGTTGTTTGTCATCTATATCAATGATCTGGATGATAACGCAGTTAAATGGATCAACAAATTTGCGGATGACACTAAGATTGGGGGTGTAGTGAACAGCGAGGAAGACTGTCACGGCTAGCAGAGGGATCTGCATCAGCTGGAAAAATGGACTGAAAAATGGCAGATGGAATTTAATGCAGACTAATGCAATATGTTGCACTTCAGTCGGACCAGCCAGGGTAGGTCTTGCATAGTGAATGGTCGGGCAATGGGATCTGGGAATACAGGTGCATAATTTGTTGAAAGTAGCTTCACAGGTCGATAGGGTCATTAAGAAAGATTTTAGCACATTGGCCTTCATAAATCAAAGTATTGAGAACAAGAGATGGGATGTTAGTTACATTGAAGTTGTATAAAATATTAGTGAGGCCTGATTTGGAGTATTGTGTGCTGTTCTGGTTACCTGTCTACAGGAAAGATGTAAATAAGGTTGAAAGAGTACAGAGAAGATTTGCAAAGATGTTGCTGGGTCTGGAGGACCTAAATTACGTGGAAAGATTGAATGTAGGAGATCAGATAGAGGTGTACAAAATTATGAGAGTATAGATAGGGTAAATCCGAGCAGGCTTTTTTCACTGAGGTTGAGTGGGACTTCAACCAGAGATTATCGGTTAGGGGGAAAGGTTGAAAGTTTAAGGGGAACGTGAGAGGAAATGTCTTCACTCAGAGTGTCGTGAGAGTGTTGAACGAGTTGCCAGCCCAAGTGATGCATGCAAGCTCAATTGCAATGGTTAAGAGAAGTTTGGATAGGTACGTGGATGGTAGGGGTGTGGAAGGCTATGGTCCGGGTGCAGGTCGATGGGAGTAGACAGTTCAAATGGTTTAGCATGGAATAGATGGGCCAAAGGGCCTCTTTCTGTGCTGTACTTTTCTATGATTCTATGGGAATAAAGGATTTGTTTGGGGTGGTGCTGACCTTTAAAGTAAGTTACAATAATAATATTGGGAAGGAGTTAAGAGCTACTTGGCCACTGAAGGCAGTCATGACAAGGGCAAAATCTAAGGTGTGGACCACATCCAGTGAGATACAGCTCCAACCCCTCCCTGCACAGTCCTTGGACAACAAGGTTACCCTAAAGTTTGCCTCTTTTATGGGAATTTATGCCTGCCTTTTACAGGAAGATGGTGATTACAGCATTTGGATTTATTCTCCAGCAAGCAAGTTTTTGTTAGTATGATCAGGATTTTTCATCATGACCTGATATGAGAAAGTACGTATCCCAGGACATTTCGCAGGAATTCAGTGGCATCCAGGAACAGTGAAGTTAGTAATGTGGGAGACTGAGAAACTCTCACTCAGCAAGACAGAAAGTAAAAGACACAGCTAATAACTAAGTTTCTAATTATTTTACAGAAACGTGATTTTTAAAGTAACTGAAAAATCTATAGGTCTCACAAAAGAGGGAGTATGACTTTTGATAGTTAGTTTTCCAATACCAGAGAGTATGACCATTAATAATTGTACAATAGGACTATATTAAAAATTCTGTTATAAATCATTCATCATGACTTAACACTTTCATCTTTTTCACTGCATCAAATATTGACATTAATGTCAAATTACTGATGTGATTGCATTCAAAAAGGCTCTTTCAATATATGATTGTGTTTCAGCATGCAACTAACCACATACTGATGACAGCTATGTCTGATGTCTTTGGCTACATTACAATTACAAATTCCAGACCATTGTTCATTTAAGCTTCAAAACTATCATGATATCAAATTGAATAATACTAAGTGACAACACAATTTTGCAAACGCAGTGTATCTGATTATAAACATAAGGTGCTGGAAATAGCATAAGTAATGAGACAAATTGGGTAAAGTTTTTAAATTAATAATCTTTCATGAGGATCTATGTAATTAATTAATAAGAAGACTATGTAAAGAACAAAGCTTGTTGATAGTTGTAATTTAAACATTGATGTGGAATTGTATTTTATAAAATTTTCCATTTAAAAAATAAATTGCAAGAATAATATTTACGATGTTATTAACTCGAGTCCATATGCTTCTCCTTTTATTTCCATAAATTTAAAATATTTTTTCTTGTCTAATAGTTTCCTTATGATTATGGAGTTTGGGTCCCTTGCTAGTATTCCTTTACAAGAATGTGATCAAAATGAGATCACTCTCCTTATTTTGGGTTTTGTCATTCCTGCAAATCTGTAGCAAGTGTTAAAAGTCAAATAAGACCTGGACGAAGTTTCCAAAAGCAAACTAGATCAAATGTCAGAAGTCTGAATTAAACCAGAAATTGCTGGAGGTATTCAGCATGTCAGGTAGCACATCTGAAGAGAGAATGAGGATTTTGGTCCATGACCTTTTATCAGATTAAGTTCTAATTGGACTTCATCTCAATGGAGATTGTCTTTGGCAGAAAATTTGTGTTAGGAAGTTTTAACCCAGACCTACTAATTATCTCAAGCAACACAAATCAAAGTTGCTGGTGAACTCAGCAGGCCAGGCAGCATCTCTAGGAAGAGGTGCAGTCGACGTTTCAGGCCGAGACCCTTTGTCAGGACTAACTGAAGGAAGAGCTAGTAAGAGATTTGAAAGTGGGAGGGGGAGGGGGAGATCCAAAATGATAGGAGAAGACAGGAGGGGGAGGGATGGAGCCAAGAGCTGGACAGTTGATTGGCAAAAGGGATATGAGAGGATCATGGGACAGGGAGAAGGAAAAGGGGGAGGGGGGGAAACCCAGAGGATGGGCAAGGGGTATAGTCAGAGGGACAGAGGGAGAAAAAGGAGACAGAGAGAAAGAATGTGTGTATATAAATAAATAATGGATGGAGTACGAGGAGGAGGTGGGGCATTAGCGGAAGTTAGAGATGTCAATGTTCATGCCATCAGGTTGGAGGCTACCCAGACGGAATATAAGGTGTTGTTCCTCCAACCTGAGTGTGGCTTCATCTTTACAATAGAGGAGGCCATGGATAGACATATCAGAATGGGACATGGAATTAAAATGTGTGGCCACTGGGAGATCCTGCTTTCTCTGGCGGACAGAGCATAGGTGTTCAGCAAAATTATCTCCCAGTCTGCGTCGGGTCTCGCCAATATATAGAAGGCCACATTGGGAGCACCGGATGCAGTATATCACCCCAGCTGACTCACAGGTGAAGTGTCGCCTCCTCTACTGTAAAGATGAAGCCACACTCAGGTTGGAGGAACAACACGTTATATTCTGTCTGGGTAGCCTTCATCCTGATGGCATGAACATTGACTTCTCTAACTTCTGCTAATGCTCCACCTCCTCCTCGTACCCCATCCGTTATTTATTTATATACACACATTCTTTCTCTCTCTCTCTCTTTTTCTCCCTCTGTCCCTCTCACTATACCCCTTGCCCATCCACTGGGTTTTCCCCCCTCCCCCTTTTCCTTCTCCCTGGGCCTCCTGTCCCATGATCCTCTCATATGCCTTTTGCCAATCACCTGTCCAGCTCTTGGCTCCATCCCTCCCCCTCCTGTCTTCTCCTATCATTTTGGATCTCCCCCTCCCCCTCCCACTTTCAAATCTCTTACTAGCTCTTCCTTCAGTTAGTCCTGACGAAGGGTCTCAGCCTGAAACGTCGACTGTACCTCTTCCTACAGATGCTGCTTGGCCTGCTGCGTTCACCAGCAACTTTGATGTGTGTTGCTTGAATTTCCAGCATCTGCAGAATTCCTCGTGTGTGCCTACTAATTATCTTTCAGGTTAACTCTTTTAAGGGAAATAATACTCCTTTGAAGCTGACAATATTTTAAAACAATTTTCTGATAACCTCATTAACATTTGTTACTTTAGAAAAAATGTTGTTACATTCTGACAGTAATCATTGAGATGGAGCCTGCAGCATAGTGTGGTCCATCATCTGAAGAGCCTGGCCAGGATCCCAAGCTTTCCTGTTACAAACGTCTGTTGCCACGGAGATAATAGGCTCAGGTTCCCAATATTTAAATACTTTGCCATGCAGTTGAAGATCACAAGTCACTATTTAAATATTTTTCCTTCATGATGTTAACATAGAAACATAGAAAATAGGTGCAGGAGTAGGCCATTTGGCCCTTCAAGCCTGCACCACCATTCAGTATGATCATGGCTGATCATCCAACTCAGAACCCTGCACCAGCCTTCCCTACATACCCCCTGATCCCCGTAGCCACAAGGGCCATATCTAACTCCCTCTTAAATATAGCCAATGAACTGGCCTCAACTGTTTCCTGTGGCAGAGAATTCCACAGATTCACCACTGTCTGTGTGAAGAAGTTTTTCCTAATCTCGGTCCTAAAAGGCTTCCCCTTTATCCTCAAACTGTGACCCCTCGTTCTGGACTTCCCCAACATCGGGAACAATCTTCCTGCATCTAGCCTGTCCAATCCCTTTAGGATTTTATACGTTTCAATCAGATCCCCGCTCAATCTTCTAAATTCCAACGAGTACAAGCCCAGTTCATCCAGTCTTTCTTCATATGAAAGTCCTGCCATCCCAGGAATCAATCTGGTGAACCTTCTTTGTACTCCCTCTATGGCAAGGATGTCTTTCCTCAGATTAGGGGACCAAAACTGCACACAATACTCCAGGTGTGGTCTCACCAAGGCCTTGTACAACTACAGTAGTACCTCCCTGCTCCTGTACTCGAATCCTCTCGCTATAAATGCCAGGATACCATTTGCCTTTTTCACAGCCTGCTGTACCTGCATGCCCACTTTCAATGACTGGTGTATAATGACACCCAGGTCTCGTTGCACCTCCCCTTTTCCTAATCGGCCACCATTCAGATAATAATCTGTTTTCCTATTTTTGCCACCAAAGTGGGTAACTTCACATTTATCCACATTAAATTGCATCTGCCATGAATTTGCCCACTCACCCAACCTATCCAAGTCACCCTGCATCCTCTTAGCATCCTCCTCACAGCTAACACTGCAGCCCAGCTTCGTGTCATCCGCAAACTTGGAGATGCTGCATTTAATTCCCTCATCCAAGTCATTAATATATATTGTAAACAACTGGGGTCCCAACACTGAGCCTTGCGGTACCCCACTAGTTACTGCCCGCCATTCTGAAAAGGTCCCGTTTATTCCCACTCTTTGCTTCCTGTCTGCTAACCAACTCTCCACCCACACCAATACCTTACCCCCAATACCATGTGCTTTAAGTTTGCACACTAATGTTAACAGGTACAATGTTTAAATAGATTTGAAAAGCAAGTTGTGAGATATGTATAACTAAGACTAATTTTAATAACTTTGTTATGAGTGCCTAGTAATTAAATAATAACTGCAATAATATTTAATCTTGACAAAGCGGGATTGAATTAACAGTGGTAATTAGGTGTGAGAGGACAGGAGGGTTAAAGATAGTTGCAATGAGTATAAAAAATGCTAAGATAACTCAACAGATCAGACAGCATTTGTGGAAAAAGAAACCAAAGCATTTGTCTTTTAGCTCTATGACTATGAAGAAAAAAATACAGAAGCATGTTCTTCATTACACATCACCAATGATCATGGTTGTCAGAATCAGAATCAGGTCTATTATCATCGGCATGTGTCGTGTAATTTATTAACTTAGTAGCAGCAGTTCAATGCAATACATGATAATTTAGAAAGAATAAAGACTAGTAAATCAATTACAGTAAGTATGTAATCGTATATTGATTAGATTAAAAATAGTACAAAAACAGAAACAATATATATTTAAAAGAAAGTGAAGTAGTGTTCATGGGTTCAATGTCCATTCAGGAATCGGATGGCAGAGGGGAAGAAGCTGTTCCTGAATCGCTGAGTGTGTGCCTTCAGGATTCTGTACCTCCTACCTGATGGTAACAATGAGAAGAGGGCATGCCCTGGCTGATGGGTGTCCTTAATAATGGACATCGCCTTTCTGAGGCACCACTGTTTGAAGATGTCTTGGGTACTATGTAGGCTGCTACCCAAGATGAAGCTGACTAATTTTACAACTTTCTGTAGCTTCTTTCAGTCCTGTGCAGTAGGCTCGGACGTCCCCCCCAACCCCCACCACACCAGATAACGATGCAGCCTGTTAGAATGCTCTCCATGGGACATCTATAGAGGTTTTCAAGTGTTTTAGATGACAAACCAAATTCTTTCAAACTGCTAATGAACATAGCCACTGTCTTGCCTTCTTAATAGCTGTATCGATATGTTGGACCAGGTTAGGTCCTCAGGTTGTCTGTAATAACCAGCTAATTTGAAAGGCCTAAATAGAGTGTGTGTGGAGTTGATGTTTCCAAAAGTGGGAGATCTCGGACCAGAAGGCCTTTGATAAGATTCTTGATTAGAAAGAGAGTTAAGGGTTACAGGGAGAATCAAGGAGAATGAGGTTGGAGGGAACATAACTTGGCCATGATCGAATAGTGGAGCAGATTTGATTGGCCAAATGGCCCAATTTTACTCTTATCTCTTAAGGTTTTATGGCCTTTTAGTTCTTAGTCAGGCAATCTGAGGAACTAGTTCTTGTAAAGTTCATTGGGTCATTAGATAATCACTAGCTTATCTGTTTTATGCACCCATTTGTTGCTGGTGTAGTTTAAATCGATTCATAAATTCCACATATTATATTGAATGAAAGATCTGTTTTTGACTGATGTATTGAAAGGAAACAAATGAATATCAGTAAACTGACAGCATTGAAGGTATTCAATATGCTGCATGATAGGAATGGGACTAGGAATTGACATTAATGGTTTTTTTTACCTTTAGCTAGATCACATGGATACTGCAGGTTAATCTTAATTGTAATGCGAATTTGCAGGAATTATGGCTTTTTTAATCCCCAAAAAAATCTGCAAGGTGTAAGGAGGAGTTGCAAAACAAACAGTCTTCTTAACTAAAGAAGGACAGCAGTGAAAAAATATTAAATAAAAAATCAAGTTGCATTACAATTAGTCCTTTGCATTGGCAATATTCTTGCATATTGGCAAAAGCAAAAAATTGCTTTCCACTAACCTTGACCAGATCAAAAAGCAGATTTAGGCTGGTGATCCTACCCTGATTAAAAATTCCTTGGATTTGTCCAAACCTCCTTTTTCAGAGTGGTATACCGAGACATTGGAAAAAGAGGATTTTCATAGTTTAATCTTGCCTTGGACTAAATCCAGGTTCTGCAGAATAAAGCACAGTGTATTAATAGCCCTTGTTATCCAGGTCCCCCCATCCCCTGAGGATACTCCTGTGTGTCTTCAGACTGACCGTACTGTTCAAACATCTTTATTCCATTTTTCTTCATTATAATATCCACTGTGTATTAATATTGGACATCAGTGGGCTAGTTTGATCTATGTTGGGCCAGATAACAATGTATTGTTTTCTGCATTTTAGTAATTTATTCTTACACCCTCGCAGACCCCTGGAGAAACTGAACAAATTACAGATCTGCCATCAAGTCAAGTTGTGGAATTCTTCGTCCAGGTTCTAGGGGAGTATTACACTGAGGAGCTCTCTGATCCAGCTACTAGGGAATATCAGAGGTTGGCTGATTATGTCCACACCAAGGTAAACTAAAGGGTTCACTGCAAATTTGAAAAACATATAGAATTAAGGCCATGTTGAGAGATTGTGAACATCTGGTAGTCTATGGAAGTAAATATAAGCACTGAAATCTATGAGTTTTCATTCGATATAATCGATAACAGTAGATACTGACAGTTTTCCATTGACAACTGTAATGCATTGTAAAGAATGAGTTCGTAGTATTACACGCAAAACGCTGGAAGATCTCAGCAGATCAGGCAGCATCTATGTAAATGAATAACTAGTTGAGATTTCAGGTCTGGACCCTTCATCAGAACTGGAAAGGAAGGCTGAAGAAGCCAGGATGAGAATGTTGGGGGAGGGGAGGGAGTACAAACCAGAAGATGATAGGTGGAGTCACATGGGTGGGGAAGGGAGGGGTGAAGTATGATGCTGAGAGGTGGTGGGTAGATAGGCAAAGGGCCGGCCAAGAAGGAATCTGATAGGAGATGAGAGAAGACCAAGGGGAGGAGGAGGGTCACCTGGGGGAGGTGATAGGCAGGTGAGGAGCAGCGAAGATGGGAGCCTGAGAAGTGAGAGTGGGGGATTGAAGAAGAGTGAAGGAGCTGGGGGAAAAGTTAGAGAAATCCATGTTTATGCCCTCAGGTTGGAGGCAACCCAGACAGAATATGAGGTGTTGCTCCTCCACCTGGAGGTGGACTCATCATGGCAGCAGAGGAGGACGTGGACTGGCATGTCAGAATGGGAATGGGGTTTGGTATTGAAATGGCAATCCTTCTAATTGCAAACGGAACGAAGATACTCGTGAAAGCAGGCTTCTAATCTCGACTGGGTCTCATCAATGTAGAGGAGGCTGCATCAGGAGCACCGGATACCATAGACAACCACCACAGATTTGCAGGTGAAGTGTTGCCTCACCTGTAAGGACTGTTTAGGCTTCTGAATGGAGGTGAGGGGGGAGGTGCATAGGCAGATGTGACTTTCAGGGAAAAGTGCTAGGAGGGAGATTAGTAGTGAGGGACAAAAGGACAAGGGAATCCCAGAGGGAGTGATCCCTGCAGTAAGTGGAGAGTGGGCGGGAAGACGGGTAAAGATGTGTTTGGTGGTAGGAGCCTATTAGAGGAGGTGGACGTTGCAGAGAATGATGTGTCTGATTCGGAGGCTCATGGGGCGGTAGATGAGGACAAGAGGAGCTCTCTCCCTGTTAAAATGTTTCCTGACCTGCTGAATTCTTCCACCATTTCACGTGTATTGCTCTAGATTTCCAGCATCTGTTGAATCTCTTGTGTTTAGTTCTTAGAATTAGCCTTTGTTCAGGATGGGAAATAAGGATAATCCAGGTAATTATAGGCAGTGAGCCACATTAGTAGTGGGGATGGTATCGGGGAGGAAGCTGAGGGATAGGATTTATGTCCATTTGGAAATGCATAGCCTGCTTAAAGACAGTCAGCATTGTTTTGTGTAGGACAGGTCAGGCCTTACAAACTTGGTTAAGGTTTGTGAGGAGGTGTCAAATGTGCATGATGAGGGCAAGGCAGTGGACATTATTAATATGGATTTTAGTAAACATTTTAATAAGGCCAAAGTCAACATGGTTTCCTTCAGGGGAACTCTTACCTGACAAATCTGTTGGAATTCTTTGAGGAAATAATAGACAGGATAGACAAAGGAAAATTAGTGGATCTTGTTTACTTGGAATTTCAGAAGGCCTTTGACAAGGTGTCGCACACGAGGCTGCTTAACAAGATAAGAGCTAATTATTAGAGGAAAGATACTAGCATGGACAGAAGATTGGCTGACTGGCAGGAAGTAAAGAGTGGGAAAGAAGGAGGCCTGTTCTGGTTGGCTGCCAGTGACTAGTGGTATTCCGCAGTGGTTGGTATTGGGACTGCTTGTCATATTATATGTCACTGATTTGGATGACAGAATTGATGGTTTTGTGGCCAAGTTTGTAAATAATACAAAGATAGGTGAAGGGGCAGTATTGAGGAAGCAGGGAGTCTGCAGAAGGACTTAAACAGATTGGGAGAATGGGCAAAGAAATTGCAGATGGAATATAGTGTAGGGAAGTGTATGGTCATACACTTTAGTAAAAGGAATAGAGGAGTAGATTATCTTCTAAACAGGGCCAATATTCAAAAATAAGATATTCAAAGGGGTTTAGGAGTCCTTGTGTAGGATTCCCTGAAGGCTAACTTGCAGGTTGAGTTGGTGGTAAGGAAGGCAGGTGCAATGTTAGCATTCATTTCGAGAGGACTAGAATATAAGAGCAAGGATGTGATGCTGAGGCTTTAAAAGGCATTGGTCAGACCACACTTGGAGTATTGTGAGCAGTTTTGAGCCCCGTATTTAAGAGAAGATATGCTGGCATTCGAGAGGGTCCAGTGGAGGGTCATGAGAATGATTCCAGTAATGAAAGGGTTAATGCATGAGGAAAGTTTGATGTCTCTGGTTCTGTACTCACTGGAGTTTAATAGAATGAGAGGTGCTCATTGATCCCATCTCATATAGAGAGGATGTTTTCGATAGACGGTGAGTCTAAAACCAGAGGATACTTCCTCAGACTAGAGGGACGTCTATTTAGAACGGAGATGAGGAGGAAATTCTTTAGCCAGAGGATGGTGAATCTGTGGAATTCATTGTCACAGATGACTGTGGGGCCCAGGTTACTGAGTATATTTAAAGTGGAGATTGATAGTTTTTGATTAGTCAGGGCATCAAAGGTTGAGGGGGGGGAAGGCTCGAGAATGAGGTTGAGGGGGATAATAAATCAGCCATGATGGAATGGCAGAGCAGAGTTGATGGGCTGAATGGCCTAATTCTGCTCCAATGTCTTATGATCTTTATGGAATATCATGACAATTTGATAAGGTCCCCCATGGTAGGTTGATTCAATAGATAAAGATGCATGGGATCCAGGGTGAATTCCAAGTACTAGCTTGCTACAGAAGACAGAGTAAGTTGGGGGGGTGAAGGCTGTTTGTTCATTTAATGGCAGACCCTTCAATGGCAGTGAATTGTAGAAGGATCTTGGGGTCCAAGACCATAGTTCACTGGAATTGGCTATGCAAGTGTATAATATGGTATAAAAGGCATAGGGCGTGATTGCCGTCATTGGTAGAGGTGTGGAGTGTACGAGAAAGGAACTTATGCTACAACTACGTAAAACTTTAATCAGACTCCACTTCGAGGATTGTGCACACTTCTTGTCGCCACATTATAGGAAGGATGTGGAGGGAGTGCAGAAGGGAATCCCCAGGATGCTGCCTGGATTAGAGGGAAAGGCCGGACAAATTTGGTTTGTCCTCCCTTGAGTACCAGAGACTGAGGAGAGACCTGACGGAAGTTTTCAAAACGATGAGCGGCATAGGTGGAGTAGAGTCTTCTCCCCAGGGTAGAAATGTCAACGAGAAAATGCTTTTAAGGTTAGTGGGAGATGTTTCAGGGTGACAAGGGGAACAAGTCCTTTATACAGAGAGTGAGACAGAGACAGTGGTTTGCCAGGGTAGTGGTGGAAGTAGGCAGTTTGGTGGAGTTTAAGAGGCAGTTAGAGAAATACAATGAATGGAGAGATATGGATGACAGAGAGGAAGGGGACATTAGTATAAATTAGCATCAGGTTCAGTAAAGCCTCATAGGCTGAATGGCCCACCCAGTGTTGTACTCTTCTATGCACTTGCGTCCACCCTGGACCCAAGATCAATCCAGCTATAACTGTCAAACTGCAACAGGCATTTGACAGATATACTGCTTATGTGCTGGGTTTAGATATCATCCTCAGTGTCATCATCAACACGTTCACTGAAATACGCAGAAAATGAGATTCACTCTCAATATCTGCAAGGCAATGGTCTTGCAACCTCTCCCCCCATCATGCAGTACTACCTCCTAGCAATAAAGGCCTATAATGAGACCCCAACAATGCTCAGATGTCACCTCTCAGTCAAGCCAGTTATCAATGATCAAATTCACATCTAATTAGTACATCTGTACAGCAATTGGATAATTCAGGTAAAATAAATGTCCAAAGATCAAGGTACTGATTGCCAAAACACTGAGTGAAAATCATTTTGCCCCATGTCCCCATTGATTCTTTTGTCAATCACCTTAAACTTGTGACCTCTGATTTCCAGCCCTTTCACCTAGAGAAATAGGTTCTTCTCACTTTGTCCAGCGCCGTCTTGATTCTGAACTCTTCTGTCAAAATCTCCCAAATGGTGATCATTGTAGAGGGTGGTGAATTTCAAGAATTCTTTATTCCAGGGGATTGAAGAGTTTAGATCACTAGGGGGATTTAAGGAATTTGAAAATAATTTTTTGAATGATTAGGGAGTTGCAGGCCAAGAGTAACTGGCACAAAAGAGAAGATAACACCTGGGGCATATTAACCATGACCACATTGAAAAATCAGCTAGACTTGAGTGGCCACGTGGCCTATCCTGCTTCTATTTTATTCTTATGATCTCCTATCAACCTTTTCTGCTTCATGTTGAACAATCCTGGCTTTTCCAATTAGTTCTAATAATTGAGCCCCTCATCCCTTGAGATAGTGCAGTAAATTTCTATTGGATTCTGTTCAAGGCATTCACTTTTTTTTTAAAGTGTAATGACCACAATTGGATGCAATACGCCATTTGCAGCCAAATCAAAATTTTTGACAACTTGTTGTTTTCCACAGCTGATTTTATGAAGTGCAGACTATAAATGTATTATTCACTGACAAATCTAGGCAAATTTCTCTCAGATGGAAGGTCTGGTTTGACAAGTGCTACATAACTTACTCTTATTCCTCAAAAATTAATTAAAACATAGAGATTATTATTGGAAAACTTCTGCAGTTAGCTTCAATGTCACTGAAAATAAAACCCCCCAGAACTTTTGATACAAAATATAATCTGATAGCATTGTCAAAAATTAAATTTCCAATCCAAAATTTTATATACACATTTTAAATGCAAAAGATATCATAACAATTTTAAATTTTCATTGATTTCAAGAAATAACCTGGAGCTGTACATCAGTTTGATAACAGAGTAATGAGTTTCAGTGAGAAATACTGGAACTGAGTATGCCCGTAAGAAAATTAACCTGAGGATTGTATCTCATGACATATATGCATTTCGATAATAAATTTATTTTGGACTATGAACGTTGAATTTCTGCTTAATTTGAAATCATTCAATTTTGTTTGTTACATTCACAGAACGCTATGACCATCCTCGACATGCTACACAAGACTAATTTTCTGCAAGGCATCTTTTGTTCTAATCAAATTATTTTGACAAACATTGCAATTGAATTGAAAGATGCTACAGAGCATTTAATCCTAAATAAAATATCAAACAGAAAACCATAGAGTCATAGGGAAGTACAGCACAGAAACAGACAGCTTCAGCCCATCTAATCCATGCCAAACCCATTTAAGCTGCCTACTCCCATTGACCCCCATGGGGACCATAGCCCTTCATACCCCTACCATCCATATATGTACCTATCCAAACTTCTCTTAAATATTGAAATCGAACTTGCATGGACCTCTTGTGCTGGCAGCTCGCTCCATGCTCTCACAACCCTCTGAGTGAAGAAATTTCTACTCATGTTCCCCTTAAACTTTTCAACTTTTCAACTTTTACCCTTAACCCATGACCTCTGGTTGTTGTCCCACCCAACCTCAGTGGAAAAAGCCTGCTTGTATTAATCCTATCTGCACCCCTCATCATTTTGTATATTTCTATCAAATCTACTTTCAATCTTCTACATTCTAAGGAGCAAAGTCCAAACCTATTCAATTTTTCCTTCTAACCCAGCAATAGTCTTATAAATGTTCTATGTACTCTTTCAACCTTATTTACATCTTTCCTGTAGGTTGGTGACCAAAACTGCACACCATACTCCAAAGTATATGCCTCACCAATGTCTTAAACAACTTCAACATAACGTCCCATCTCCTGTACTCAGTACATTGATTTATGAAGGCCAATGTGCCAAAAGCTTTCTTTATGAGCCTCTCTACCTGTGACTCCATTTTCAACGAATTTTGTACCCGTATTCCCAGATCCCTTTGTTCTACCACACTCCTCAGTTCCCTACCGTTCACTGTGTAAGACCTACCCTGATTGGTCCTACAGATTTGCAAAACCTTGCACTTGCCTGCATTAAATTCTATCTGTCACTTTACAGCTCGTTTTCCCAGCTGACATAGATCCCTCTGCAAGCCATGATAACCATCCTCACTGTCCACTACACCCCCTTTCTTGGTGTCATTCCCAAATTTCCTGATCCAATTAACCACATTATCATTCAGATCATTGATATAGATGACAAACATCAACGGACCCAGCACCAGTCCGTGCAGCACAAGGCTCGTCATGGGCCTCCAGTCAGAGAGGTAATCGTTCTGTTAATTAGGATGCTTTACAAGTAGGATTTGCAATGATTGTTGGATTTTGTGAATATGCAGCAACACTTCCAGTGTGTCCTCAGCTCCCTACTTTACTCCTTATACACCGAGTGACAAGATGTCCTAACAACAATCTTTCCCTCAGTGTTAGCAAAACAAAGGAGTTTGACTTCAGAAAGGAGGGTGGTACAAGTGGTCCCGTTTACGCCAATGGTGCTGAGGGCGACAGGGTTGAAAGCTTCAGATTCCTAGGTGTGAACATCATCAATAGCTTGTGCTGGTCCAATCATGGGCAATGAAGTTTACTACTGTCTCTACTTCCTGAGGAGAATAAAGGAACTTAGCAATCTCCTTTGACCCTCAACAATTTATATCAATGCACCATAGAAAGCTTCCTATCTGGATGCATCATGTCTTGGTCTGCCAACTGTTCTGCGTGTGACCACAAGAAACTGCAGGGAGTTTTAGAGATAGCTCAGCACATGCTGAAACTAGCCTCCCCTCCATGGACTTCATCTACTCTTTTCTCTGCCTTTGTAGAGCAGCCAACATAATTAAAAACTCCATCCACTCTGGGCTTTCCATGTTCTCCTGCCTCACAATGGACAGAAGATACAAAAGCCTGAAAGCATGTACCACCAGGCTCAAAGAAAACTTCTGTCTCTCTGTAATAAATTATTGAACAGTTCCCTAGTATGATAAGATGGTCTTCTGACCTCACAATCTACCTTATTATGTTCTTGCACCATGTTACCTACCTGAACTGCACTTTCTGTGTACTTGTACCACTGTCTGTACAAGAGAGAAACGCTATCGATATTTCATCCAATGACATATCATCAACTTGATTCTGCTTTTCTCTTCACAATGGTGTCCAACCACCCAAGAATTTCCAGTGTCTCCTGTTTTTTTTATTTTGCTGAACCTACAAATTGTTGATTAGTGGGTGAAACACTGGAGTCATACTAGTAATTTATAATAAATTGATCACTGATCAGGCCCATTTGACAGTCTCTGCTATCACACAACTTCAAATTAATCACAAACAATCAGCAATCTGCAGATGCTGGAAATCCAAGGAACTGGCACAAAATGCTACGGGAACTCAGCAGGCCAGACAGCATCTATGGTAAAGAGTTCAGTCAACATTTCGGGTCAAGACCTTTCAGCAGGAATTAGTTCAAATTAATTCCTGTTTCTAGATTTCAAATAATTTCTTTCATACTCTAAAACCTTCATTGTATACATTTTTAAATTTCAGATTGAAAATGTCTTTGAAAAATTCCCAGGATATCAAGCAATTAATTTCTTGGAGTTCAGGTTTGGGAACTTAAATGTTAAAATGTATTATACTATAAATTAGTATATTTCAATATGTGGTTTATAAATATATGAAATGGATGATTAATTTTTATTATAAGTTATAGAGCCAGATGACAATGTATTTTAACAGAATGTATAATATTTTAGTGTCTTATAATAGGCTGATGGTGGTTTAGGATTTTATATGTGCTTATAATTGCTAAATATTTAGTATTTTTCTTGTGCCATCCACATTAAAAAATCAATTTTCAACTTTAAAATAATATGGTTAAATTATATCAACAATCATTTTTATTTTGTGTGCGCGATTCATATTCATTTTTATTCATTTCAAAATCTCTATTTTATGCATTTGAAATCTAATGTTAATTTTCTTAATTTCTGTTTTAGGAAAAGCCAGAATCCAGACAGGTAAAATGATCCAATATGCCCATTTTAATCACAATTAGAAACATGTACACACAATATCAACTGCAAAACTTGGAGTGGGTTCAGTTAACAGATTTATGTAATTTTTAAATGATTTTGCTGTGTTTATAAAGCAGTTAGCCACCAAGAATTAGCTTCAAAATTGTTCACATTTCTAATATTTCAACAACTAAAATGTACTTGTTGTTTGAGAAAACTTTAACTCCAGGGGTTTGCTGTCTAGTATACTTGTCTCTGTCATGTTTAAGTAGCAGCCAGGCTATGGCATGTTCTACCGTTCAACTAAACCTAACACAGAATTCTTTCCAAAAAGAAATGTTTGAAAATATAGTATTAAATTTAAAGAATAAAAAGTTATTAAACAACTTTTAATCTGAAATTTTGTTTGATTTATTACTTTTTAGTTAACTTACAAATCTATTTTTTGTTCAGGTTTTTTGGCAATAGAATCAATGTGACATTGCAACTGAATAAAACCTTTTTATTTAGCATAGACACAAGTTTAGAAACAATGGTCTCCTTTATATCTATGGTGACTACATCCTATTGTGCCTATGAGACAGATGCATTGTGCCCAAATCATGCCTCCTCTCTGCTTTGTAAAATTGCTAAGTATAATCCTTCGCTTTGAAAGTCAGCAACCAAAAGATTGTTGTAATCTCTGACCACCAATTCGGCAATTTACAAACTATTTTCAAGAACTCAAAAAAATTACAGTTTTGTGGTCTGAGTTCGTTGACAGCTTCTTCTCCATGTAGTAGAAAACGTTTGCTTCAGCAATATGCTGATTGTTAGTCCATATTTGCAGTAATTTTGTGCTCTGTTAAATTTAACAGTATTTGTTTCTCTAATACCTATTCCTTCCTTAGTAACAGTAGTAATGTGACAGTTCACTGCACGGTTACATTTGATGTGGACACTGGAGTTTTACAGAGAGAAACACTTAAATTCATCGACCTAAATTCCAAAAACATGGAAGATGACCTTCCCCTGGAAACTGAGGATCAACTTACAGCTGCATACACAATTACTGACTTTCAGAATTACATAGCTGACGCCTTGCATAAGGAAAATCTAATTGGAAATGGATCGCTGACTTTTAATCCAGATTCTCTTCAGTTCATGAATGGTAAAAGCAGTTAATGTGATTATTAAACTTCAGAATTAGAAAATATAATGAAATTTAAATTCTGCAGAAACAAAACTTTAAGCTTTTGGTCTATATACTTTACAGAGCATTCAATCAGCCATGCATTAAGCAATATTAAAGTTTACCTGGAAGACCAATCAACAGGTACCCATATTTTTGTGTGCTTTATCCCTAGTTAGACATCCCAGTAGCAATCATGGGGAATGTAGTTAGCTCCATGTTACAGTTAGGCCAGATTGTGCTTAATCCAGCTGCCCTTTGCGTTCACACCTTGAAGGCCATCTGTGGCTATGTGGTTGCCCATGATCTTCTGGCCTCCCTGCTTCACCCTACATCAGGATCATGAGCAGCAACTAGGTCACAGGTGATGGAAACAAAGGTTCTCCGACTCTAAGCATCTCTGATGATTAGGAAACCCTTCACATGAATGGCATTGTGCCAGCTACACCTGGCATGGTGCCGTAAAGCTGAGAGATCGGATACAGTCTGTCTCCCCTCTCTGTGTCTATGTCACAAATGCCCCAGGACTTTGGGCGGTACTAAAATGCCATCTTTTATTCACTGTGAATATAGGGACAGGATGAATAAGTTGAACAGGTTGGGACTTTATTCCTTGAAGCATAGGAGAATGAAGGGAAATTTGACAGAGATGTACAAAATTATGAAGGGTATCATCATCATCGTCATGTGCCATGTCGTATGACCTAGGCGATCTACACATGACCATGATTGTGCTTGGCAAATTTTTATTCTACAGAAGTGGCTTGCCGTTGCCTTCTTCTGGGCAGTGTCTTTACAAGGCAGGTGACCTCAGCCATTATCAATACTCTTCCGAGGTTGTTTGCCTGGCATCAGTGGTCGCATAACCAGGGCTTGTGTTATGCATGACCTTCTTGGATGAGCGTCCACCACCTGCTCCCATGGCTTCACATCACCCTGAGTGGGGGCTTAAGCAGGTGCTACACCTTGCAGGCTAGCAGAGGGAGGGAGAACCTTACACCTCCTTCGGTAGAGACGTATCTCAGCCTTGCCACCCATTGAGATAGGGTAAACGCAAACAGGCTTTCTCCACTGAAAGGTGAAGTAACTAACAGGAACACCAAGAGGAACTTCTTTACACAGAGTGTGGTGCAAAGTGTGGAATGAGCTGTCAGAGGAAGTGTTGCGTACAGGCTTTAAGAGACCTTCAGATATGTACATGGAAGGGAGGGGTATGGCAGGCTGTGGCCTGGGTGCAGGTTGATGATTCTAGGCCAATAACAGTTCAGCATGGACTGGATGAGCTGAAGGGCCTGTTTCTGTGCTGTACCGGTCTATGACTCGACGAAAGCTCGAATAGGAATAAAGGCCACACAGCCAAACTCTCTAATTAGGGCCAAGGTGTCTAGTGCCAGGGGTCACAATGTCAAAATAGGGGTCAGCCGTTTAGGTTAGTGATGAAAAAACATTTCTTCATGACCCATTCCATTTGTGAGTTTCTCCAAGAAACTGCCTGAATTGATGTATTACAATTGTTGCTCCCACCAATTTAACCAATTGGATCCTATAAAGTTGATAAGCTTCCCTGCTATTTTGTTGTGACCAGCAGACTTAAACATGAAGTAACGAACATGCATTGGACTGCCACAACCTACCACTGATATACAGAATAGTGAGACATTAATAGAACTGCCCAAACTATAGATGCAGACACTCTAACTCCCGTGAGCCTATAAGTAAAACAAAATGTGCTTTTGTCTTTAGATCTTTCAAAAGGAAAGGATGAAGAAAGAAATTTCCTGGAGGAAGATGGTGTTTCAATACAATCACATTCAACATCTATTGATCTTCTATCCGAAGAAAGAGAGTTCACTGCAGAAACTACCCCTGTTACTTCAACGGAGCAAACAACACCTTTGGAGCAGCACGATGTTTTTGAACACATGGTCCCACTGCCAAACAGCAGAATGTTCACAATATCCACAGCATCTGGAATCGATGGGAGCACAATGATTAACGTTGGTGAAAAGATAAAAGAGACCTCTGATTCCCGTACATCACAGATCATCGCATCAAACACACCTGATGGTATAGTTACTCGGCCCATTTTTGGTGAAGAGACTGATTTTGGCTCTGAATCGGGGTCTGGGATTGAACAAGACTATTTGTGGTCCTGGTCTACAGCAGTTTCTCAATCAGTTTCTTACAGGCCACACAGTGGGCCACAGGACAGCAATTCTAGTCAATTCACCAATGTGAAGGATCATGAGGGATTGCCTGTTGACGATTATACTGATCAATCAAGCGTTAATATCGAGGACTTGATTAGTGATCCAACTGTAGCAGACGCTGCCGCAGCCCTTTCAAATGAAGTAGATGCAGTCTCGTCAATGGAAGCAGCTTCAGGTTTTGGCACTGAAATTGTACCTCATAGGGCTGAAGGGATGATTAAAGGAGCCTCTGTTGAATGGACACTGGATTACTTCCCAGAATCAACAATGCAAACATCACAACCAACAGAAGCCTTTAAGTACTATTCAGTTGACTCAACCGCAAGAGCCCAACCCTTCACAGAGCATCCAACAGCATCTGAGTCAGCTGAAAGTAGCTTTGCTTCAGCACTGCCAGTTACTGAGTTATCCGCCCTAGGTCAATTTATAACGGAAACATTTATCACACAGCGTATAGCAACACAGACGTCTACCAGTGGAAACCGAGCTTCTGATCCTTTCATTATAGAACAGCTTACCGTTGGATCACATGCCAAGGGCCACTTACTTACTGAACTGGCCACCACACAGCGAGAAATATTGCAGTCAGCCACCACAGGACATGCAGCGGTAAAACTTTTGTCTTCAGAAGATGAGGCACTAGAGTCATCTGCCACAGGTCCCATCAAAAAACTGTTCACACTGTCTTCTGAAATGGAGCAGCTGATCACTGAGTCATCCAGAAGCGATGATTTCTCTACTTTAACGTGGGAACCCCTGGAACTGGTCACTGATCCTTCCTTCACAGCACGACCAGCATCGGATTCTTCAGATGTGATCCAACCACACGCCGAATTATCTAATGATGTGCAACCTTTCACTAAAATACTAGCTCCAGTAGACATGGTGGAATCCAATATTATTGATACTGAATTGAGCAACTCCATCCAACAGAATATTGTTAACTCCATACTTACTGAGCCTAGTACTCAATCAACTACTGTAATGCCCATTTCTGAGTACGTTACCAATGCTTTTCAATTGTTCAGCGAACATAACAACGTTGTTAATTCTGCTAATGAATACATCGTGGCATCAAACCTCAGAGCAACATCTGCAGCTGTACGGCCCTCCACTAAGCTATCTGCCAGGCAGGATATGATGGGAGAGTATAATACCTTTGGGCCCCATGATCCTACCTTTATAGAGCACAATGAGGTGAAATCCTCTCAAAGTGCATCTCAGGACAATGAAGAGTGGTCTAAGGTTCAAGACATCTCAGTTGAACTGGATCAGTCAGACATAGTCTATCCTCATGAAGAATCCATCAATGAAGAAATTATAAGTGGCTACAGAGACTACAGTGCCACTGCACCAACAAATCAACCTGTATCAAGTGATAGTCGTACATCCTCACAGTCACTGATAGTCTTCTTCAGCCTACGTGTTACAAATATGATTTTTTCAGATGACCTCTTCAACAAAAGTTCACATGAGTACAAAGCTTTAGAGCAGCGATTCCTGGAACTCGTAAGTTTACTATTTCAAATCTGTTAATTATGATCCTGAATTTGAAGATGGGGGTAAAATGATGATTATTTTCAGTGACCCCAGATTGTTTTCAGAAAGAAATAGTGATCCCTGTGACAAGACCTGCTCTTCCATGATATCCACTATTGTTCAGTAGGAAGACAAGCATCTGTAATGTCATTGGGCTAGTTCAGGATTCGCACCGAGAGAAGAGCAGGGAGGAATATTCATAATTTTAAGACTAGAGCTTTGGTATGTGAGAAAATTAGATTAGAACATAGGAATTTGAGCGGAGTGAAGTAGAAACACATGAGTTTATTTCAATTGTAAAATATGCTCAGAACCATTATTTGAGAGCTGTTATGTTTCCTTGATTCTCCACAGCACCAGCTACGTATATTGATCAGAATATAATTTGTGGTTTAATGCTCTTCCTACATTTGATATCATATAATTACATCTGAAAATTACTGCCCAATTATTGATTTTACTGATATCCCATTGCATTTATCGTTGATCTTCTAAAGAATAGCATATTCTGTTGATTGAGATACAATTTGAAAATGGAGACTACACCCGGGCTATTTCAGTTATTTGGGATACCACTACTTTTCTCTATTCATGGTGAAATTATGCCTATAATTTCAAAATCCTGCTCCTCCTCCAACCGATTATTAATTCAGTTTGTTCTCCTAAATTTCCATGTCCTTTAATATTTAAATGTTCTTCTCCTGGTTCTTTGATAAAGACTTTCCTGAAGTCCGCATGCTTTACATCCACTTTGTCCACTAGCATCACACAGAATTCTATGGGTTGTCCTTCCATTTGGAAAAAATGTTGGCGTTTGGAATTACAGAGGGAGTAATATGTAAGCAACACGCACACACACACACACACATACACACACAATGCAGGTGGAACTCAGCAGGCCAGGCATCATCTATGGAAAAGAGTACAGTCAACGTTTTGGGCCGAGGCCCTTCTTCAGGACTGGAGAAAAAAGATGAGGTCAGAAGGTGACAGGTGAAACCGGGAGAGGGGGAGGGGTGAAGTAAAGAGATGGGAAGTTGATTATCAAAGGGCTAGAGAAGAGAGTATCTGATAGAGGACATAAGACCATGGAAGAAAGGGAAGGGGAGGTGCTGGGCAGGTAAGCAGATAAGGTGAGAGAGGGAAACAGGAATGGGAATGGTGGAGGGAGTGGGGCAATTACTGGAAGTTGGAGAAATGGATGCTCATGCCATCAGGTTGGAGGCTACCCAGATGGAATATAAGGAGTTGCTTCTCCAACCTGAGTGTGGCTTCATCGTGGAAGTAGAGGAGGTGATGGACTGACATGTTGGAATGAGATTGGGAAGTAGAATTGAAGTGGGTGGCAACTGGGAGATCTCACTTTTTCTGGTGGACAGAGTGTAGGTGCTAGCGAAGTGGTTTCCTAATCTACACCGGGTCTCACCGATATTCAGGAGGTCATACTGGGAGCACCAGATACAATAAATGACACCAACAGACTCACAGTTTAACTGTCGCCTCACCGGGAAGGACTGTTTAGGGCCCTGAATAGTAGTGAGGGAGGAGGTGTAGGGGCAGGTGTGGCACTTGTTCCACTTGCAAGGATAAGTCCCTGGAGGGAGATCAGTGGGGACGGACAAATGGACAAGAGAGCAATCCCCTTGGAAAGCGGGAGGTGTGGGGGGAGGGAAAGATGTGCTTGGTGGTGGAGATGGCGGAAGTTACGGAGAATTATGTGCTGGGTGTGGAGTCTAGTGGGGACAAGAGGAACCCTATCCCTTATGGGGTGGGGACAGATGTGCGTGAAGTGGAAGAGACGTGGGTGAGGGCAGTGTTGATGGTGGAGGAAGGGAAGCCCCTTCCTTTGAAGAAGGAGTGTTTGTGAGAGTAATACCTAGAGTCTAGAGCTTGATGCAGTTTACATTTCACCTGCATTTTAATTGCTCTGTTCCAGCTTGTTCCTTACTTGCAGTCTAACTTGACTGACTTCAAGCACCTTGAAATCCTGAACTTCAGAAATGGAAGTATCATTGTGAACAGCCGCGTGAAGTTTGCAAAGCCTGTACCACAAGATGTCACCAATGCTGTTTATCTAATCCTGGATGACTTCTGCAACACAGCATACCAAACTATGAACCTGGCCATAGACAGATTTTCTCTGGATGTTGAATCAGGTGGACTATTTCTCCTGTTTTGTGTTTGATCTGCCAATGTTTATTTTTGAGTTTCTGTTCATCTACGTGATATGAGATTAGCTTGATTTGTCACATGTACCTCGAAACATACAGTGAAATGTGCCAATGACCAACACAGTCCGAGGATGTGCTGGGGACAGTCGGCAAGTGTCGCCATGCTTGCAGAATCAGCACAGTTTGCCCACCGGAGCATCTGGAGGAAGTCCACATGGTGACCGGGACAACGTATAAATTCCTCACAGGCAGTGGAGGGAATTGAACCCCTACTGCTGGCACTGTAAAGTGTTGCTCTAGCCGCTACACCGCCATGCTATGGGATTAGGACGGACACCTATTTCCTTGTGATCACAGCTAAATCTATCAGTTGTATTTTCTTACATTATTTAAGTTGGATGGCACCGTGACATGCTTTGTTGACTGACTGCTTCACAGTGCGGAGAACCAGCTGCTATCCTAATTGCGGGTGCTGTCCGTGCAGAGTTTGTACGGTCTCCCTGTAACTGCATGGATGGCGCTCCTGTTTCCAAAGACATGCAGGTCATTTGGTTAACTGGCCACTGTAAATTGCCCCTTGTGTGAAAGTGAGCCATTGAATTTGAGGGAGTTATAGAGTTATACAGGCCAGCCAAGTTGCCATCAAGCGAAAGCCATTTGCCATTGTTTGGCCCATAACCTCCTAAACCTTTCTAATCCATGTATCTGTCCAACTGCCTTTTAAAAGTTGTTATTTTATTTTCCTCAACCTCTTCCTCTGACAGCTCATTCTGCATACAGTACGTTCACACACTGTGAAAGGTAGGAACTTTCCCTTCAATTCTGTAACCTGGGAAAAAGACTGAGTACATTCATCCTATCTAAATGTGTCAAAATTGTGATGTAAAGACAACCATTTTATTAAATAACTAATCTTCAGAATGACAAGCAGAAGAGAATTCAACTTGTATCCAAGGTAGGTGATGGGCTAAGTGTGCTTAGAGTTCTGAACAAAGCAGTTTGCCATTTAATGAGCAGTATATCTGGCAACTTTGTACATTGCAAACACAGGTAATAGATGAATAAACTCTTCTTGGGCTTCCAGCCGGGTACAGGTATCGATTATATTCGATGTTTTGATGACAAACTCTGCTATCTTCTTTAGGGATGATGCCCTAGGCCCTTTTTCACAGGTAATAGACTTACTGTGGCTCGGTGACCACATTGATTTCTATGTAGATTAGGTGAGGGAGCGAAGGTAAATTAGATTTTTAATTATTTATAAGCACTTTCAGATATTTTAGTTAGTTATATTTTAACTTAAGAAATAAACTTTAATTATTCACTAATATTTGCATCAGTTTTCAAATGTCTCTGAGTATGAGAGACATTTAAAGACAATTAAAATCATTGAGTTGAGTTGTTCTCTGACCTTGGTAAGATCAGAGAAGAACTCAACACAACCATCAACCACGCGAGCTACACATCTTCTGCATTATTTGCATTGAAGTCAGTAAGAATATTTACAGCCTTGTTTGGAGAGGGGTGGGGCTTTAAGGGTAAAGATAGTGTGGTTCATCCCAAGACATTGGGATCCTTGGACCAGTGAGATTGGCTCTTTTCATCCAGACTAGGAGGGACAGGCAGCAATGGAAAGCGAGCCCAAGTAGGGGAACTAAGTCAGCAAGATCTTGCCCAATACTTCTCAGATACAAAAATGGTTAGAAAAGACTAGGTGCAATGATCAAAAAAGCAAAAGAATCAAACAAAATAGGCCCTGAAAATGAGAGAATCCTACAGATTGTGCTAAATTCATGATCATCCGAGGTATTTTCAAAGCTTGCTGGTCTGAAAAAACCATTAAGATATATGTCAGAAATGGAGAATTTCAGTTCACCTTCTTGGCAATGGGATTGAAAAATTCCTACAGATTGTATCAATTTATGCATAGCCAGATCCCACAAGCAACATCAAAAGAACAGATAATAAGAGATGTTTTCAGACTGTGCCAAATGTACTTAAAGATTATAATGTATGCTTGGTATGTGTTCAAAATAACAGTTGGGAGTTTCGGCCTTCTGCTCTTTTCCCAGTCAGACGAGTACTCCTGTGCAGCTAGATGTTTGGTGATAGGGTTTATTGTTCAGGCTCTATACCGAGCCTGTCTTCAGGGGTGTTTTGTAGTAGCCGAAGTAAATGTCTCTGAATGGGAGATTGTGTGAGGGTTGGGAGCTTTTGCTCTCCCTGGTCATAAATGTGTCTTGGCATGGCAAAAAGGACTGTGTTTTGAGAATGGCCTCTCTATTGTTGATTTGGTCTCTCAGTGTCTGGAGAAAAAGGATTTGGCAGCCTTGAAGCCAGAGTCGGGTTTCTACAACAGGTTTAAAAATCCTGCAAGCAACTGCTTCCTTTGGTCAGGAGTCAAGGCTTTTAATTTAACCCCTCAAAGTCAAAGTCAAAGTAAATTTATTATTTACTTATGTATATGTCATCATATATGACTTGGAGATTCATTTTCTTGCAGGCATTTACAGGAAAATAAGGAAATACAATAGAACTTGTGAACAAATATATACACTAAGAAAGACTGACAAGCAACCAGCATGCAAAAGCGGACAAATTGACCAAATAAAAAAATTTACATATATATATACACACACTTTGAGTGGATATGGGTACAGGTTCAAGAGTGGTGTGAACATCACCACCACTATGGATGACATCAAGCTGAGTGCCAGAAATGAAAGAGACATTGGCTCACTAATCCACCTGACAAGGGTGCACAGCAGAGACATCGGGATGTCATTTGGACTGGAAAAGTGCAGCCGGATGGTAGTGAAAAGAGGCAAACTCATCAATACTGAAGGAGTCGAGTTACCAGAAGGCCACATACCAGATGCACAGGACAGCTACAAATTCCTGGGGATCCCGCAGGTGCACGATAACGACGCAAGGAAGGCTGCAACATGCAAGTACCTCCAAAGAGTGAGACAGGTCCTAAACAGCCAGCTGAATGAGAAGAACAAGATCAGAGCCATCAACACATCCGTCCTACCATTCATCAGATACACAGCTGCAGTAGTGTGCTGGCCAAGGAACGAACTGGAAGCCACTGACGTCAAGACCCAGAAACTACTAACCATACATGGAGGATTCCATCCAAAGTCCAATGCCGAGTGAATATACGCCCACCAGAATAAAGGAGGACGGGGACTTGGAAGTGTCAAGGCCACAGTCTTTGAAGAAGTGAGAAACATCCATGAGTCTGTCAGGAAGATGGTCCCAAAGGACGACCTGCTAGGAGAATGCCTCAGACAGCAGGCAGAAGTTTCCATTTCCATGGTGGGGGAGTCTAGGACAAGAGGGCACAGCCTCAGGATAGAGGGACATCCATTTGAAATGATATGCAGAGAAATTTCTTTAGCCAGAGGGTGGTGAATTTGTGGAATTTGTTACCACGGGCAGCTGTGGAGGCCAGGTTGTTGGATGTATTTATAGGCTTCCGTTAGTGTCGTGAGACCATGGATTTGTGCCTTGGAAGGTTTTCTGGGCAAGGTTGTATGGAAGACCAGCAGTTGCCCATGCTGCAAGTCTCCCCTCTCCATGCCACTGATGTTGTCCAAACGAAGGGCATTAGGACCCATACAACTTGGCACCGGTGTCGTCGCAGAGCAATGTGTGGTTAAGTGCCTTGCTCAAGGACACAAATGCTGCCCTAGCCAAGGCTCAAACTAGCAACCTTCAGATTACTAGACGAACACCTTACCACTTGGCCACGAGCCAACACCGGGTGTATTTAAGGCAGAGATTAATAGTTCTTGATTGGACATGGCATCAAAGATTACAGGGAGAAGCCCAGGGAGTGGGGCTGAGGAAGGGAAAAAGGATCAGCCATGATTGAATGGGGAAGAGCAGACTCGATGGGCCAAATGGCCTAATTCTGCTCCTATGTCTTATGGTCTAAGCAGAGCCTGAGGCTGTGGCAGGACAAGCCACTGCACGGGATGTACCATTGCCAGATATCAGAGGTGACTGACATAAGAGAGTCCTACCAATGGCTGGAAAAGGCAGGGTTGAGGGTCAGTACAGGGCGTCCCTCATGGCTGCACAAGAAAAGGCGATGAGCACAGAGCGACAGGAACAAGGGGCTATCACACCAGACAGACACAAGATGCAGACTGTGCAAGGGATCTGCTGAAACCATCCAGCACATAGTAGCAAGGTGCAGGACACAGGCAGGGATAACATACACTGAACAGCACAACCAAATTGCGGGAATTATGTACAAGAACATCTGTGCTGAGTATGGATTGGACACTCCCAAGTCCAAATGGGAAACACCCGAGAAGGTAGAGGAGAATAACAGAGCTAAGATCCTGTGGGGCTTCCAGATACAGACTGATAAGCAGGTACTGGCCAACAAACCAGACATAGTAATACTGGACAAGGAACAGAAGAAAGCAATAGTAATAGATGTGGCAATCCTGATTGACAGTAACATCAGGAAGAAAGAATATGAGAAGCTGGAGAAATACCGGGGCTTGAAAGATCAGATAGAAAGGGTGTGGAAGGTTAAAGTCAGAGTAATCCTGGTGGTCACAGGAGCACTTTGGGCTGTGACACCTGGACGAGGAGAGTGGCTCCAACAAATCCCAGAAACAACATCTCGGTCCAGAAGAGTGCGCTACTAGGAACAGCAAAGATACTGTGCCAAGCCCTCAAGCTCCCAACTCTCTCATAGATCTCCTGAGACCGAAGGAAAAACACACATACACACCATACATTAGGGGCGAGAAAAAAATATATGTACGCGTATAATATTCTATGATGCTGAGAACAAGAGTTGCAGAGTCCTTGAAAATGAGTCTGTAGGTTGTGGGATCATTTCTGAGTTGAGGTGAGTGAAGTTATCCACGCTGCTTCAGGAGCCTGATGGTTATAGCGTAATAACTGTTCCTGAACCTGGTGGTGTGGGACCTAAGGCTCCTGTACCTTCTGCCCAATGATGGCAGTGAGAAGAGGACATGGCCTGAAATAGGAGATGGGGGCCGTTCTCCTTATAAATGCACTCAGGGTGGGGGAGGGCTTTGCCTGTCATGGACTGGGCAGTGTCTACCACTTTCTGACGACTTTTCTGTTCTTGACCATTGGTGTTTCCATACCGGGCCGTGATGCAACCAGTCTCCACCGTGCATCTATAAAAAGTTGGTCAAAGTTTTAGATGACATGCTGAATCTACACAAACTTCTAAGAAGGTAAAGGCACTGCCATGCCTTGCTTGTGATGATGATAATGTCCAGATCTAAGGGCACATCCTCTGATTATAATATCATGAAAGAATTTAAAGCTTCTGACTCTCTCAACATCCAGATTCCTAATGTGGACCGGCTCATGACTCCTTCAGCTTCTTCCTCCTGTAGTCGATAATTAGCTCCTTGGTTTTGCTGATGTTGATCACTTGCCAGCTCCTCGCCTGAGAGCAATTCTGGTGGGTAAATGGGTGTCCAAAATCCTTGCCTTCTTTCAGCTGCTGTTTTTCAAATAGTACTTAGCTTATATTACAGTGCTCTAGAGGTTTTGTCGTGATATTGTAAATCAGTTCTGCGGACTTCTGAGTAAGTATAAATAAGGGCAGCTCAAAGCTCTGATGTAAGCAGAATGCACAGCACCAAACAATAAGAATGATTATTTTTGCTCAGAAATGTGCACTTTTTCCTATTGAGTTCCTTGTGGAATAATTGTACATTATTGTGCCCACTGCTCCCATACGTGCATTCAACTGGTTGCCTTGTTCGCTGTGAACAGTTGTGGCTAAAGTACTCCCATGCCATGCAATTTCAGGTGATGATGCAAACCCATGCAAGTTTCAAGCCTGCAATGAATATTCTGAATGCCTGGTGAACCAGCAAACAGGCGAAGCTGAATGCGTTTGCAATACTGGGTATCTGAGTGTGGATGGCCTGCCCTGTCAAAGCATTTGTGATATAGACACGGACTTCTGTCTCAATGATGGCAAGTGTGATACCATTCCAGGCCAAGGAGCAATCTGCAGGTATATTATGGCTGATTTTCTCAGGACACTAAACTGCCAATTGTTATGTTAATTATAGTCGCTGATGTTCTGTTAGTCACTATTTCCCTGACTTAATATCTGATAGCTTTTCTCTGTTTTTCAAATCTGCTTTCAGTTCTCAGTAAATCAAATGTTTTACTGTTAATAATCGGTTAGCAACATCAACTGAAAATTTTCCCATAAAACTTTAGACAGTCAGGATTGTAATTAGAATTTCCATCCTTGCACTTTCTAATTTTGATTTGAGATAAGTGTACTCTAGAAAAAAACACCCACTGTCCTGCCAAAATTTGAGAATGTACTAGATTTGAAGTAAAACATGCTAATGTCCAAATGCAACAAAGTGCTGCTAAGATTGTACTTCATTGTGCAATTTACAAGAACTGATCTTCTTACCGATAATGTGAAAATAATGAAAGGTAAATTATATGCGCTATTAATAAGATGGTTTGACACGTTTAAAGTAGTTAACATGTCACTGAGTTAGTGTAAATGCTCATACAGAGGTGCTTTAAAGTTTATAAACCCTGTCAAATGTTCTCTGTTTCTGCACAAATATGACCTAAAATGTGATCAGATTTTCACATATGTCCTAAAACTAGTTAGAGAACCCAATTAAATAAATAACACAAAAACATTCTACTTGTTCATTTACTTATTGAGGAAAATGATCCAATATTACATGGATTTGTTGGAAAAAGTATGTGAACCTTTGCTTTCAGCAACTGGTGTGACCACCTTGTACAGCAATAACTTCAACCAAACATTTCTGGTAACTGGTCCTGCCCATTGGCTTGGAGAAGTTTTAGGTCATTCCCCCTTACAACACTGCTTCAACTCTGGGATGCTGCTGGGCTTCCTTGCATGAACTGCTTGCTTCAGGTCCTTCCGTAATATTTCTATAGGTTTAACATCAGAACTTTGACTCGGCCATTCCAAAACATGAATTTTCTTAAACCATTCTGTTGTTGATTTACTCTTGTTTTTCAGATCATTGTCTTGTTGCAATATCCAACTTCTATTAAGCTTCAGGTGATGGACTGCTACCCTGACATTCTCCTGTAAAATGTCTTGATACAATTTTGAATTCATTGTTCCCTCAATGATTGCAAGCTGTCCAGGCCCTGAGGCAGCATAGCAGCCCCAAATCACGATGCTCATTCCAATATGCTTCACAATTGGGACGAGGTTTTGGTGTTGATGTGCAGTGCCCTTTTCCCTCCAAATATAGCAATTCTGCCTAAAAGTTCAGCTTTTGTCGCATCCGTCCACAGAACATTGTCTCAGAAGCGTTGCGGAACATCCAGATGGTCTTTTGCAAACTTGAGATGTGCAACAATGCTTTTTTTTTTGGAAAACAGCGGTTTCCTCCGTGATGTCCTTCCATGAACACCATTTTTGTTCAGTGCTTTTCTTATAGTGGACATAGACAGAGACTTTAGCAAGTTCTAGAGATTTCTGCAGGTCTTTTGCTGTTAACCCTTGGGTTCTTTTTCACCTCCTTCAGCATTGTACATTGTGCTCTTGGTGTGATCTTTGCAAGATGCCTGCTCCTAGGGAGAGTAGCAACAGTACTGAGTTTCCCCCATTGGTAGTCAATTTCTCTTACTGTGGACTGATGAACACTCAGGTCTTTAGAAGTGCTTTAGCAGCCTTTTCTAGTTTCATGCATCTCTGAAATTCTTCTTCTAAGGTCCTCTAAAAGTTGATTTGATCGAGGCATGGGGCACATAAACAGATCTTGCCTGAGAAGGGCAGGATCTGTCAGTAACCTGACTTCATGTGTCTTTTTCATAGGGTAGGGCATCTCTGCAACCCACAGCTCCAACCTCATCTCATTGATTCGAACACCTGACTCCAAATAGCTTTTGTGGAAGGCATTACCCCAGAGGTTCATATACTTTTTCCAACAAATACATGTAATATTGGATCATTTTTCTCAATAAATAAATGGACAAGTATAATGTTTTTGTATTATTTGTTTAATTGGATTCTCTTTATTGAGCTTTAGGACTTGCATGAAGATCTGATCACATTTTAGGTCATATTTATGTAGAAATAGGGAAAATTATACAGGGTTCACAAACTGTCCAGCACTACTGTGTAATCCTGCTAGGAATCATGCAGAGTTTCAAAGAAATATCCATACATCATCAAGAAGAAAATGGTAGATTATCAAGATCTGTGATTACTAATAACCTCAAAAACGAACAAACAGTTTTGTTGGGACTGGTATCAAAGCCATTATAGATAGACTCATTAACAGATAGAAGCATTACATTAGGTAGTTGGTGCTGCTGAGGACAAGATAGTTTTCCTGAACTGCATAAGAATCCAGAGCTGAGAGCTGTACCACTCTAGTACTGCTAGGTGGTTTAGGTAATGCGAAATGAGCTTTAACAGCTGTATGTGCATATGGTTTCTATATAACTTGTGTCACACATCACCAAAGGAGTCTTTACCCAAAGAGGCCCCAGGAATAATAGCATAATCTTGCCTGAATGCTTCCACTGTTACTTTAACTGGCTTTGAGGAATAATAATGGAGGGATTCTGAACTCCCACAGAAGCCTAGCACTCAGCATTCCAGCAGATCAGTGGTTTCTGCAGCAGCTCTCCGCTGGCAACCAGCCACAGTAATTGCTGCAAGTGACACAGGACACTCCTTTTGAATGTGTTAAATACCCGCCAACTACAGCCACAAACATCCACCATGGTTTGTTGCAGGTACTGGTCTTGTACATCCATGAAAAATGCTGCTTGGGAGCGTAGAGACCTAGCTGGATTCTTCATTAATTTGGGCATTTTACCCTGGCCCCACTTTAAATTTCCAGTAGCTTCAACCACAGTACTGCCAGACATTAACAAATACTCACACTGACATTTAGCTTCACACAAACATGGGAGAGATTTATATTGATGTGTATATTTACACATATACCTGTGGTGAATTACAAATTTAAACTGTTTTATTTCTTCCGTAGTTTACATGGCTAATTCTAGGTCATTCATCATGCAGAAAGTAATTAAAAATCAAGTAGATATTGCTTCATGACATGTGTATATCATGGAATATTCACAAATTTAAAGATCAGAGGAATGTGAAAATGGTTTGTTGGCTAATTTTTGGACTTGTGTTATCCTGTGTGATGTCTGTCAGATGTTGAGCCCTTTCCACTGTAGTAATGCATTTAAGTTCTGCAATGGTCAGTAAGTCAACGTATAAACTTGATTAAAATGCTAAGATCTCTGGTTCTACGGCAATCTGAGAAATGCTGTCTTTATCAAGACATTAACATTAATAAGAGATTTTTTACTATTTTGTCCTATTTTTGCTTAAGAGTGCTGAATTGTGCAACATTTTTAATCTACTTTTAATCTAACACTCCACCTTGCTTTGGTTGTATCTAAAGATCTTTTGCCTCTCGATCCTGAATATGGGATCAGTGAGTTCCCAGTCCTGAATGTGCTGGAGAAGCATCAAAGTTCATGGTCTGATTTTGACAGATTTTTCTCTGTTAGGTTAGGACTGTATTGTGTAAAATCCGTGTAAAACGTAATTCAGTTTTCATTTCCAAGTCAAATAAATATTATCAAAGTACATATTTGTTGCCATATATTATCTTGAGATTCATTTTACAGGAAAATAAATGCAATAGAATTTTTGAAAAACTATATATAAATAGAGACAGACAAGAAGCACTGTGCAAGAGAAGATAAATCGTGCAAATTTAAAACAATTAATTAAATAAATAATACTGAGAACTTGAGTTTATGAGTCCATGAAAGTATGTAGGAGAATCAGTTCAGAGTTGAAGTGAGTGAAATTATCCACACTGGTTCAGGAGTCTGATGGTTGTGGATAATAACTGTTCCTGAACCTTGTGCTGTGAGAACAAAGGTCCCACACCACCAATGTGCGGTAAATTACTAACTTATGTTTACAATGGTGCGATAATTTAAATGTCTGATTAATATGATACTTTGGATGATACAATTCGAGGAGAATTCTAGCACTTGTTGATTGCAATCATAGGCGCAGTTAAGTAATTAAATATTGACAGGATGACAGGATTGGGCCAAGATTTCTGTAATGGCCACATTGATATTTTTTCCCATTCAGCTCCTTCATGACAGAATTAGTAACAATTTCAGTAACGAAAAAAGCTGTACTATAAATATTTCTGATAACTCCTGAAAGTGACAACCCTCTTAATTTTTTTTTACACCATCACTACTTCTAAGGTAGCTCAGTTGTTCATGAACTATTAATGCAGTACATCTGATGAGATCATTAAATGACAACCTAAAGTTCCAAGTACAGAGTGATGAAATGTAACTTATCGGTTACAAATATTAAAAAAAGCACATTTAATAAACACCCATCAGACACTGTCAATTTGGTGATAAGAACATAGGAACATAAGAAATAGGAGCAGGAGTAGATTACCTGGCCCATCGAGCATGCTTTGCCATTTGATAAGATCATGGCTGATCTGGCCATGGACTCGTCTCCATCTACCTGCCTTTTCCCCATAACCCTTAATTCCTCTACTATGCAAAAATCTATCCAACCTTGTCTTAACTATATTTACTGAGGTAGCCCCCACTGCTTCATTGGGCAGAGAATTCCACAAATCCACCACTCTCTGGGAAAAACAGTTCCTCCTCATCTCCATCCTAAATCTACTCCCCCAAATCTTGAGGCTATGTCCCCTAGTTCTAGTCTCGGCTACCAGTGGAAACAACTAGGTCCTGCCTTTATCTTATCTATCCCTTTCATAATTTTATATGTTTCTATAAGATATCCTCTCAAAGATACATAAAGTTTAATAAAAAAGGGAACTGTCAAGACCTGCATTTACTGTCCCTTCACGTTGGCCCTGAAAAGATGGTGCTATGCTGGTTTCTTGGTAGTTTGATACTGCTAAACAGCTTGCTAAGTCAATTGACAGGGTAGTTAAGAGTCATCTAAACACACGATATACACGTGGCCACTTTATTAGACACAGCTAAACACCTGTTCGTTAACGCAGATATCTAATCAGCTAAGTGTGTGGCAGCAACTCACATGCCAACGTCATCAAGATGTTGCTGGGAATGGGGGAGAAATGTGATCTAAGCGACCTTGTTCCTGGAGCTGCAGGGTGGTTTGTTTATCTCAGAAATTGCTGATCTCCTGGGATTTTCATGCACGACTCTGGAGATTACAGAGCATGGTTTGAAAAACAAAGAAGATCCAATAAGTGACAATTCTGTGAGTGATAACACCTTGTTAATGAGAGAGGTTAGAGAAGAATGGCCAGACTGGTTCAAGCTGACTTGAAGGCAATAGTAACTCAAGTAACTATGTGTTACAACAGTGGTGTGCAGAAGAATATCTCTGAACCCACAAAGTGTCTAGCCTTGAAGATGGATAGGCTACAGCTGCAAGTAACCATGGTCTAGGTGCTTGAAGCCCATCCAACGTCTGGGGCCAAGTCCCTAATAGCCATCTGCTTTCAAGTCATTTTAAAAGGTCTCAGATCCTGGAACCATCCAGTGCCCTCCCTGAACAACCGTTACTTGGACCCTGGGAACAGAACAGACAATTCTCTTGCTGTAATTTCAAAGACTACTTTTAGCCTGAAGGTTTTGTAGGTAAAGCAGATGCTGCAAATGTCACTTGGGTTTGAGGGTTGGAGAGGAATCAAGTATGACCAGCCTCCTGACTTAAGGCAGAGGGGAATGTTTATTTTCTGTTTTTCATGTGAGCAGCTCTTTTTTTTTGAAAAAGTAAACTCCACTTTTATGTATTGCTGAAAAGCCTGGAGCTTTGCCTTTAGAGTTTAATAATCGAATCTGAGAAACAGCTGGATCCTGTACGATACTTTCTTTTTCCCCTTACTTACTTAGTGCCATTTCATGCAATGTCAACAGTTACAAAGACAGCTTGGCCTATTGAGACCGTACTGCTCCTGGGATCTTCTAACACACAGCAGTTACTTGTTGGAATAGAATTTTGGCAACTTTATCCATGACCCCATTACCCTTTTTTGTATCATTAATAGGGAATGATCTATATGCAAATATTTTCCATAGCTTCCAATGCATACTGTTCTTACGACCTAAATCACTGCTGTGTTGACAACTGGACTCATTACTTCATCTCCCACTTAACTCATTCATTCACAGCTGATCAACATACTGCACAACCAAGCCCCTTCGTTTCCTCTAGTGAACCACAACTTTTTATATGGTTTTGATCGAGAGAACCATTTTGATCCTTCTTCCACACAATTAATTAGAAACAATTTTTAAAAAAACTAACCCAAAGTTTTGTTTCAGTTTTAAAGAGCCTTGATTCAATTTCAGGGCATATCTAATTCAAGATCCTAAACTGAACTTTCTCTGCAACCAAGAAACACAGGAGGTTGCAGATGATAGAATCTGGAGCTAAAAAGCAAACAGCTGGACACAAAGGGACGTATTAACAAATGCCTTGCCTGTTGAATTCCTCCAGCAGTTTGTTTTTCTCTCAGGAGGAATAAAGGATGGGTAACAAATGCAGGCCCAGTCAGCAACTCCCCACATCCATCAAATGATCCATAAAAGTGTCCAATTAAAGTTTCATTGTTTTGGGAAATTCTATTGCCATTTATTCAAACCAATCACCATAAGGATTTTCGATGGTTTTACTTAATTTCTAAGCTGTGTGCAATACTGGAAAAAGAAGTCACTTACGCGGGACGCAATACTACCAGTTCTCTGTACCTATCAATAAAATCACGCTGCTGATATTTTTGGCAAACTAATTTGAAGACTATTGTTCAATTACTGCAATGTCATGTCAATTTATTTATGAATCACATAGGAAAACCTTCAAAATTACACATCTGCACATATTATATGGTAACTTTCTTTTAATAAACTGAAGATTTCTCCCTCAGTCGGGTATAGGGCACACGGAACCATTCGATCAGAGTCCCAGATGATTCCTAGGACCCCAGTAATCCTGTGCCCTGCAACAGCCATAGTCTGCTTTCTCCAAAACTGAATGTCCCACTCCACTCCTTCACCAATCTATTCCCTGGCCCACTCTCAGTGAATGTAAAACCACGTGTTCTCACAACAGCTTGCTGGAGAACACCAATGGAGTGAACTAACATATTTAATTCATTTGCCAAAGTAAAACAAAATGTATCAGTGTGCATTTCACTGAACCCCGGTCATGTATGCCATCCTAACGGGAGAGAGATGGCAGTCCTAATCACACCACATGATGTTCTGGTTCATGCTTGCTTCCATAGAAGAGGACTGAGAATTCCAATTCCCTCAGCTGCCTCTTTCTCATGCACAGAATTTTTCAGTAAGACCTGGGACTCCCCAGTGCAGGTGAAGGATCCTTTGCTGCCTGGAATGAGTTATGGTGAAGTGTGCTGAGTATTGTAGTTTCACAGGAAAAGGATGAAAGCCACAAGCCCTATATCTCACACACCAAGAATTTGTCAAAAGGAGTTATATCTTTCAGTTTTGTTGAAAAATCAAGGCTGTGTAACAAGAGCAGATATCAAATCACAACCCTCAGAGACTAGGGATCAGACTATCCAATGAAACTCCCTGTATGTATAGCTGCCTTTATGAAGAAATGTTTTTTCATTCATTTGCCGGATGTGGGGAGTTGCTGGCTGAGCCGGCATGTGTTACCCATCCCTCATTGTTCCTGACATTCCAGGGAGCTGCTAAGTGTCAATCATCTTGCTGTGACTCTGGGGTCACACATAGGCCAGACTCCAATAAGGGTAGCAGATTTATACCCCAATCCAGTAGTCTCCCAGCTAGCTTTATAATTCAGTAAATCATCTTTTCCCTAGAATTATGTATTTTTTAATATTTTAGTTGTAATTTTTTTGTGTGAGAATAAATAGCACTTTACCGATGGAATGAAAGAGTTTTGCATTAAGTTAATAACTCATTTGAGAACCATCTGGATTAATTTTATCGGTAGATGTTTTCTGAATCAGTAATAGCTTTTGCCCTGACTTAAACATATGGCTTGGAACAAAGTGTATATATTTTACAATTTTTATTTGGGGTCAAAGCAGAGACGTGCAGTGTGAAAAAGTTGGTCTTACACTAAAGTACAGCTTTGAGATATGACCTTGCCCTCTGCTGTTGTCTCTATGGGGTTGGCATGTTCTTTCCGTGATTTTATGGGCTTCATTCCAGTGCTCCGGTTTCCTCTCACATGCCTGCTATAAATTGTCGTTTCATATCAGTTACTGGCAAAAAGCATCTGGGAATAACTGATGGCTATGGGTGAGAAGAAAATGAGATATAGAAACCATAGAAAAACTGCAGCACAGAAACAGGCCTTTTGGCCCTTCTTGGCTGTGCCGAACCATTTTCTGCTTAGTCCCACTGACCTGCACACGGACCATATCCCTCCATACACCTCCCATCCATGTATCTGTCCAATTTATTCTTAAATGTTAAAAAAGAACCCGCATTTACCACCTCATCTGGCAGCTCATTCCATACTCCCACCACTCTCTGTGTGAAGAAGCCCCCCCTAATGTTCCCTTTAAACCTTCCCCCTTCACCCTTAACCCACGTCCTCTGGTTTTTTTCTCCCCTTGATATAAGGTACAAGGATGTGAGTTGGGCTGAATATGATGGTTCTCCTGCATGGACCCAATGAGACAAATGGTTTTCTTGAGTCATTATAAATATTGGATAGTTCCCTTCGGGTTATGGGACTCCCTTTTTGCAACTTATTTGAATTAGGGAGGCCTTTCCATCTGCCCGGTGATCTGCCGAATATTCTGTTGGTGAACCAAGGTGGGAGAAGCACCATCTTGCCATTTCTCAGAGACTACGTTGGATGGCTTTCTTCCTTTGCTTCAGGACCTGATGAAGTGTCCCAGCCCAAAACACTGACTGTTTATTTCCTTCCATAGATGCTGCCCATTCTGCTAAGTTCCTCCAGAGCTTTTGTGTGTGTTGCTCAGAGCTGTATCAATATTTATGACGCAATGAAGCACTAGAATCATCAGTACCATATCATGGTTATTATAAAGGATTGCACTCAGGCTTATTGTCTTTTTCTTCATTGGTCACACTATACACAACACCAGTAGATGAGATTGAAACAAACAGAGGTAACAACAGAACAGCAGCTATGAATCCAATAAATTGCATCATCCTTCTGCTTGCTTTTAATCATTCTATGATTGGATCCTCACCATAATCAAAAGTCACCTGAATGATTTATGATTTTTATTATTCATTCCATTCCTGGGTAATGAACAGCCTCCCTTTTTACAGATGTCCATAGGTTGACTTTGTTCATAAGTCAGGTAATGTGCAAAAGCTGTCCGATGCAGTAACCATATCTCCACAGTGTTGTAATGAATGGCAAGCTATCAGATTTCTGGACACTACTTCACTGCTTGTGCTCTTCTTGCTCTAATTTACTTCTTTTATATTTCTTATTGTAACTTATAGTAATTTATTTTAATGTATTACACTGCACCGCCGCCACAAAATAGCAAATTCCATGACATGTATCGGTGATAATGAACCTGATTCTCATCAAAACTCGATAAGAAAGAACAATTACTCTAAGTGGAAATGGAGAGGCAATTAATTTCAAGTAGGAATGAACATGCACATGTAAACAAAATGCTGAATTTAATAATACGATAGGAGATTGTTCTTCTGTAGGGTGTGCGTATGTCTAGTTTTCTTAACCATGGGATAGTCTGTATTAACTTCTAATTTCTTCCAAGAATTTTGGTTCCCTTATCATTGCCTTGAGAAAATGTTTGCTTTAAACTTGTTAGTGATCATGCTCTTCTGAAAGCTATTTTAACTAATTGTCTGAGATTCCATTCACAACCAATATATTGAGGCTTTTGAATCAGGCAGACAATTATTCCTACATCTGAGCTCTTTAAAATGTGGCCGGCAATAAAACAGTTAAATCCTCCTGACCAAAAATATCTGCCGCACCTGTTACTTTCATTCCTTTCTTAACATCAGGCCATTAAATTTGCACTAAAGAACCAGATGACCTTAAGTACTGTGGACTGTGTCAGAGCAGTAAGCTGTCAGATCTAAAACCTAATAATTTTTTACCTGGCAGGTGTCGTGTGGGTGAGAACTGGTGGTATAGAGGAGAGCACTGTGAAGAGTATGTCTCTGAGACTCTCATTGTGGGCATTGCCATCACTTCAGCAGCTGGCTTCCTTTTGGTAGCTTTTGCTGTGATTTTCTTTGTAGCCAGAACTCTTCGTGCTCAATATGCCAAAAGTGGAACTGAGGACTCTGGAGAGTAAGTATCAGGATAAATCGATATATTAAACGTAAGTAGCAGGATGCTCCTTCCAATGTTAAGGCAGTATGATAGAGACAGTTGGCTCATGCTTTTGATGCCTTGGGTGAGCACCCAACCCCAATCTGCCAACACACTTTGGTTAAACCCTAAACTATTCCCATAATAGGTGAGTTGTCTTTGGAGCATCCGTGAGTCCAATCTGGAAACACTGGAAATCCGCTCCCACTGGTTCCCTGAGTGCTTTCCATCTTTTATTCCAGATGATCCAAAAGCCTGGCTCATTTCTGCAGGGAACCAGTCAACTGAAATTACATGGAAATGTCACCATTAAAAAAAAGTTCAATTAATCTGTGCCTCCACAAGCCTCTTCCAGCTTCGAATCCAATTGATTTTTCTTTTCTTCCCTCTTCCTTTGTATATTCATCTGACTTTACCTTAAGAACATCAATTCACTTCGACAGTTTGTTGTGGTAACATGTTCTATGCTCTGAACATTCTTTGGTGAAATATTTTGCCTGAATTCTCTGCAGGATTTTGTTATTATAGACTCATACTATTGGTCTGACCTGAGTAGCCCAGAACTCCAAGGTGGAACCAACCATTTTGCCAGAAATTTAAAAACTTCTGGCATTACTCCTCCAAAGAAAATGAACCGTACTCTGCGAAATCATGAACGGCTCAGGCCTCTTCATTTTCAACCTAACATGCTAAAATTATCAACAGAGCATTGTGTTAAATTCTCCCCAATAATAGTTGAGGTTTATGGTTTCCTGACAAATCCCAGTGTATCTGACAAATCATTTTAAAATAACATGCTCAACTTTTGTCCTTGACTGTGAATACAACTCCTATTTTGTTACTGCTCAAAGAATCCAGAAAAATTAGATGTGTGTAGTTTGCCTTCACAGTTTAACATGTTAAAATCTTGCCATCTCTTCCATAGAGTTAATGATAGCATGGCATCAATGGAAAATGGGACAAAGTATAACCCTATGTACGAGAGTGATGCCACGACTGGTTATAGTCATTACAAGAAACGCTACCCACCTTCATCCAGGTACAGTTCAAGCAGTGGAGAGGCATCCGCCAGCTTCAGCAGCGATGAGATCAGACACGTCTACGAGTGCACCGAACTTAGCAAAGAGGTAGGCATCCGAAGGTTTTGGGCCTTAGCTTTAATTGAGCTGCATTAGAATAAGCAGTGAGGTTAAGGTTCAATACTGCCTTAATAACTATTGCACCTGGTGAAAATCTGGTGTAAAAATATCCTTACTGATGGATGTTAATAATGCTTCAGCAGAATCAAGTTTCCATTGAACTGCAGGCACTTTACAGATATGCCTCTTAGGATAGGAATATGTTTGATTCTGAAGTATTATGAGGTTAATGGAAGCTTTGTTCTTTGTAACTACGTATGTAATCTTAATTTATGGTGCAAAATAAAGTTATAGCTGTATAGAAGTTGTAATTCTACAGCTGTTAGCTTGTAGGCTTTGTGAGAGCTCTGCTTTTCACTGGACATAACGAAAGGCTACCTGACAATTCTGATAAATTCTTATTTTCTGGAATGGAGTTGGAATTTTGATGGCTGCCCATTTGATATTTTTTGTCAACAATCAATTGCAGCCATTTGGCTATCGGGTAAGCATATCTTAGTTGCATATCTTTCCCCTGAAATCATGTATGAAGTGATTATTTAAGCACTGTTTATGTCAGCTGACTCAGTTGGCAGCATTCTAATCTCTGAATCAGAAGGTTTTAGGTTCAAATCCTACTCTAGAGACTCCAGCATAACAATTTAGACCGCCATTCCCCTGTTGCACATACTATGTTGCTGCCTTCCAGATGAGGCAGTAAGCCAAGGTACATTATGACCACTCAAGTGAATGTGAAAGGTCATCTTTTAAAAAGATACGTGAACTATCCTTGGAGATGTGGCAAAAGTTTAATATCAATCAGTGTCACTGAACGGATTATTCAGTCTTTTCTGTGTTTTTGTCTATAGGAGCTTGCTGGTTGTTTCCTACACTACATCAGTGACCCTGCTCTTCAGAATGACCTAACCTGTAGATCACAATGAGACAGTTGAAGCAATGGAAGGCATGATATAAATCCAAGCTTTCTTTATTAGTCACAGTTCAGCTGAAGCAAATAGTCATAAGGCTAACTCAATTTATGCAAAAATTCTCATTTATCTCTGTGCTGGAGAGTAAGATGAATTTAATAATCAAGCCACTGTCTGTGTGTTTACTGTTGACATTTCAGGAAATTCAAGACAGACTTCGGATCATAGATCTGTACACTAAGGACAAGCAGTTTGCCGAGTTTGTGCGACAACATCAGGTGTAAGTTTTATGTGTTGTGTTCACAATAACTTTGTCATTACAGCAGGTCCTACCATTTTGAAAGCAGATACTGTTGTGAAATGCAGATTTCCTGAAAGGTTTTACAGTCATTGTATTGATTACGTGGTGTGCCATTTTTAACATCAACATATTCCTCATGCTGGCAGAATCAAAAGTGTAAAATTGTAATATTAAAATTCAAGCTAAGCCATTGAGTGAGAGTATAGTTTTTCGCAATATCTAAAATATTTTCCCCAACACCTTGTGGATTTTGACACAAATGAACAGAACAATATTAATGGACATTGGAAGCAATCACGGGATTAGAGCATTTGAAACTTTGCACCTGCATCGCCATTCGTTAATGTCACATTTGATCCTCCACCTCAGTGTCATGGTGCTGCAATAACCGTATATCCATTAATTCCTTAATATTCAACTGTGTTTCAAACACTGTCTTGAATATTCTCAGCAACGGAGCTTCTACAAACCACTGAAAAGAGAATTCCAGAAAATCTCAGTCCCTGGCTGAAGAAATTTCTTCTCAAATCAGCCCTTAACGACTGACAGCTTATTGTGAGATGGTGGCTTTTGGTTCTAGACACACATGCCAGGGGAACATGACTGTACCCACGTTATCAATCCCGTAAGAATTTGTTTCAACGCAATCAACTCTCATTCTTCTGAGCTCAGTCTAACCACAGTTAGGCCCATTCTATTTCATGTCTCCTCAAAGAACAACAACACCTCCATTCCAGGAATGAATTGATGAATCTTTACCACACTCCCTCACAATCAAAAGTATATCCTTCCTTAAGAAGCCAGGCCAGACTTGTACATGATATTTCACATGAAAACTCACAGGGCCTTATATATGTTCTGAAGGAAATCTTTAGTCTTACAATTAAGTCCAACATTCAGTTTACCTTTCTAATTACTTGCTAAGTCCGCAGGTCGACCTTCAGTGACTCATGTACATGTATGCCTGTGTCCCACTGTACAGCAGCACCCTTCAATTCTAACCATTCGAAAAACTTGTGGCCTTGATTTTCCATCAGTGTTGACCTCGCACTTTCCCACATTATATTTTTCACCTGCCACATCCCTGCCAATTCCCGTGACTTGTCCATGTGCGGCTGAAGCCTGCATGCATCCTTCTCACAGCTCACATAAATACCCAGGTTTGGAACATCAGTAAACTTGCACTGTGGAGAGCATCCTGACTGACTGCATCTCCCTCTGGTATGGTGAGGGCTGGGGCCAACTGCACAATATTAAAGTAAGTTGCAGGAAGTTGTAAAGTTACTCAGTTCCATTATGGATACTAGCCTCCACAGTATCCAAGACATCTTCGAGGAGCAGTGCTTCAGGAAGATGGCATCTGTCATTAAGGATCTCCACCCAGGACATGCCACCTTCTCATTGTTACTGTCAGGAAGGAGGTACAGAAGCCTGAAGGCACACACTAGGTGATTCAGGAACAGCTTCTTCCCCTCTGCCATCCAATTTCTAAATGGACACTGAACTTATGAACACTACCTCACTACTTTCTATTTCTGTTTTTTTGTGCTACTTATTTAATTCAACTACTTAATAGACCTGTATACTTACTGTAATTCAGTTTTTCCTATATTTATTATGGATTGTATTGTGCTGCTGCTGCAAAGTTAACAAATTTCACAATATATGCCAATGATATTAAACCTGTTTCTGATGCACTAATGCTAATGGTACTGAAGCTTAACTCTAACTCTGACCCTGACCCCAACCCCAGCCCTAACCTTTAACCCTCAATTAAATCATTGATATTGACTGAGAATAACTAGGCACAGATGATTGTAGTGTCATGCTAGTCACAACCTCCCAACCAGTTTTTTTATCCTCATTCTCTGTTTTCTGTCCATTAATCAATTGATAAGATGCTTCAAGTCTATAAAATCTCATACAGGACAGACATATTTAGCAGTGTAATTGTCATAATGGTAACTATGGTTACTAATCCCCAGATGCCACCAACTAGAACCAAACTTGGTGCACATCGCTTTTGACCAGAGCAGATGGCGACTTATTGAATAAACCTCAAATAAAATACACATGAAACTTACTTTAAAATTAATGCGGCATAGCTTAATACGATCTACTGGAATGAAACTCTGGACCTTGAGGAGCACATCTGAAATCAGATTTTCTGTGTGTCATAGGATTTATTATCACTTATTTTGTATCCAGGTAATTGACAAAATGGTTCATCATGGACTTTAAAAAATTATTGAATTGTTCAAACTAAAAATCTTATGAGTGATTACAATTGAATGGGCTCAGATACCTCTGACGTGGAACAAATTTAGCTTTAGTTGGACTCCTTTTCATGAATAGCCAGCATAGCTGAGCAATGGTATAGCTATCTTGGTGTTGCTTCTAAATGACATTTATCCCTATTTTTGCTTTCTCCTATAGAGCCATGGATAATAAGCAAAGAAATCCTATAAGCTAGTCAGAAGGCGAAAAAAAATGGGTAATGATTCTGGATTTAATGTTTTATTCAAATATATGCTTAATATAATCTTGCTGATATTCTCCATAAAAATGGAAGGTTCATAAACATCAAACTGTCTCTATAGGACACAATTCCCACAATACATTTGTCCTGATAGTGATTTCAATGGAACTGAATATCAGGGTGTGATTACAGCAAGTAGACAATAATGGCATCTGTAAGCAAAGCTGAATTCCCACATTTACATACTTGCCCACAACAGAAGAGCTGGGCGGCAGTTTATCAACAAAAATAGAAAATATTGCCTCAGATGAATAAAATTAACCAATTCTCCCCAAAAAAGGTGTTTTCTAACAAGATAAAGAACTAGAAATGTTATATCAGCAGATCGAGTCCAGGCTTGTTCAACCTGGAATGCTGTAAACATTTAGTAAAAAGAGTAAAGAAACACTGGAACAAAAGAGTGTTTACTAGAATGAAACAAAATAATTTGCCTGAACTGATTCGGTCAGACTGAAAGAGAAAATGCAAGGTTGACCCACTGGGGATGTACAGATTAAGAAAGGATTTGATTGAGCAGAAGATGTTTTCACTTGTAATTGAGACCATGTGTGGGCCATAAATACAACCGATTTGCTAATAAACCCAGTAAAAAATTCTGGAAATAAAAATTTAGAAAGTGATTGTAATGTGCACCTTTTCAGTAGAAGAAAATACATTGGGAACTGCTTGTGAATAATAGGGGGAAAGGAATTGATGGAAAAGCTGATGAGATAAGCAAATTCAATTCCTTCCAATTATTTACGTTTTGAGTTGTCCAGAAGAAGGATCATGGGCATTTAGAGTTTTGAAATTCAAAGATGAAGTAAGAAACCATTTTGAACATAAGACTGTGGCAAAGTCTTGGGAATTGTTTCTAGGTTAACTGCTAATTTTGTAGGGTCTACAATTTTGCTTTTCCCTCAGGAACCTCAGAAATGTTTTTCTCAATTTAAACAAAATATAAGTGCAGTTTTTGTCTCTGCTGTTTTGTTCTGGAATTGTCTTCTGGGATTTTTAAGACATGTCAAGTTAAATCAACTCAGAAAGTTAATTCAAGCGCACGGACCCTGGACTACTGAATAGCTGAGGTGGGGGATGGAAGATACAAGTCATAGTAACTGAAAGCAAAACCCACTGGTTGTGTTTTACCACTTTTTAAAGTTACAGGCACAAGAAGGGATAAGCCTACAAAAGGACTTAAAAAAGGATGATAATGTTTTGAATTTGAGGCATTTGTAGAATCCATTTTTAGTTTTTATCTGATCATTTCTAGAAAGCACTGTTATAATACTTAGGTCAGAACGTTGTCCAAGTCCAGGGTATGGAACTTCTGTTAGCTCATCTTAGAAGTGATTAAACTGCATCGCATTGCTGGTAAATTAATCCTTTGTTTCCGAACAGATTTTTCAATCTTCTATCGATCGCTTCTCCTATCAGTAATGGAAAAGACAAGGAAGGAGTCATGTTCAGTTGCTCATATAATCATTGTTACTGCAGTAACAGAAACCACTTTTGTAAATTTAAATATTATGTTGGTGCATCATTTATTAATTTCTAAATTTAGCATTCATTTACAGTATTTCTCTGTTGTAATTCTAGCAACCTTGTGATAAGTGGAAGCTTAAAAAGAAAGAAAATAATCTTATTGATATTTAAATACAGCGATGTTCTATGTGTAAAATGTGTGTAAAATTTTGTTGTGTAAAATTTCTTGCAGTTTTGAATAATCCTAATTGCAGAATATTGTTAGTAAATGAGTAAACTAAAGAAGAATTCTGAACAGTTAAGCAGTGATGTAAAATGAGAGCTGCGAATTTACTCAGGTGGAAAGGGAGCAGAAATGAAAACCAAGCCAATTTTCCCCTCCAGGGTCTAATCGGCCGAGACCAATTTTAGCTACATTTAGCTGAATTACCCAAGTTAAAACATGTAATTTGACTTAGAATAAGATGAAACTTAAACTGAAGTCAGACCCTTCCTGGCTTTATGACTATTCAAAGATGCATTTCATTGGTGCCATTGAAAGCAAGATTCTTCCATCAACAGTGACTAAAATATTCTGGATACAACTTTACAGTTTGTATTCCAAATCAAATAATTAAATGTCACAAAATTCTGTATATAATGTTTTTATTCCACTCCTAAAGTTTAAAACTGCTCTGATTTTATTAAGCTACATCCATGGCACTTGATTTATGCATCTGAATAATAAATAACATTATTATGTGCTTAATATTTACACTGTACCATATTCATAATTCATTTAACACAGCCAAATGAACTTTGCTGTTTTTAATTAGAAAGTATCTTTAATATGAGCAAGTTATGCATGAAATGCTTAAACGGAATCCATTTGATTTAATAGCAAGATTAAAGCAAGAAACTGCAAGCGGTGGAACAGAAAATGTTGGAGATGCTCAGCAGGTCAGGCAGGATCCATGGAGGGAAAAACAGAATTAAATTTTCAGACCTATGGCCTTGTATCAGCATGGGAAGAGAACTGGCTCGCTGAGTCTGTCCAGCACTTTCTGTCTTTATATCCGCGCACTTTATAGCATACTTGAAATAAATTTCAGTAGCAGGAGGAGAGGCTGGGTGATGGGGTGGTGAATCTGTTCAGCTAGTCTGCATTTGCATATATCCCCTCTCCTCCATAAATGTAAGTTATAGAAAAGCACAGCACAATACAGGACCTTCGGCCCATAACGTTGTGCTGATATTTTAATCTACTCCAAGATCAACCTAATGTACCCCTCCATTTTTCATTCATCCACGTGCCTGTCTGTCTCTTAGATCTCCCTAATGTATCTACCCCTACCACTTCACCCACCTCCCCTCTCCACCCCCCAAATCTGCAGTGCGTTCTATACACTTGTCACTCTCTGCAGAACACCTGCCTCTGACGTCCCCTCTATTCTGCACATACTCCAGGACTTATAAAAGAATCCTTTTGTGAGAATTGTAGCTTCCATGTCAAGTCTTCTGCTACCTCGCTCATGGAAATCAAAGCTTTGGGGGCTTTAAATTGTGTTTGAGTGGTGTCCTGTAGGAAAAAATCAGTTTAAGGTAAAACTTACTTTTCAGAATGTGAACATTCCACATTCTATTCATGCATCCTTAACTGAAACATTTTGATATTTAAAAAAAGATGGATCAAAAATGTTATAAGTTTGACCTAAATAATGTAGAATGAGTAATTTTCTTTATTTAAGTAAGGTCCATTTCTATTTAAATAGGTTGTGTATAATTCAATACTTTTGTACATTATATATGCACACTACCTATTTTTTATTAAAATAAAGCCTCCCTGATACCTGCTTGATGTTTCATCACTGTAACACATTAACACTTCATATACAATTGAATGTATGTGATTCTAATCTTCCATCAGATATTATTAACATTAAGGCAGCCACACAAGGCTCAGGAGTTCTTTGCAGGTTGTGAGCCCTAAAAGAGAAGAATGAATCATACCATCATTCAAGTAAAATCTCAAGGCTGGAGGAAACCATATCCTGCACTTTAATTGCAAGCCTTCTGTTTGCAACAAGGTTAAAGCTCATCTGAGACAATAATTCACGGAGCACAGCAGAGTTTGGCTGCAATATGTCTAACTATGCACGATAGGAAGATGAAAATATGAACCTCTTTAAAACAAATGCATTCATGTAAGTCTCCTCTGCCTCCCAGTATCTTACTGGTGCCAGTATCTTACAGCCACTACACTAGAGTAAGGGACAGATTAGTTGATGTGTATACATACTTATAAGACATAAGAAAGGAGAATTGCTCTTAAGCCTGTGTTACCATTCAATAAGATTAGGACAGATCACTTTTTTAGCACCATTTCCATAGTTCTGCCTCTTCCCCTCTTCCTCTTCTATAAAGTCCCTCTTGGTCTTCAACATATTCAATGACTCAGCCTCCACAGCTCTCCAGGCTAAAGAATTTCAAAGATTCTTGAACTTTTCTTCCTGATCTCCATCTTAAACTGGGCAGCCATCTTATTTTGTAACTCTGTTCATTTTTTCTAGATTCCCCCATGACAGTAACACCTCTATCGCGTGAGACCCCTCAGAATTTTATATATTTCGATAAGACCATCTCTCCTTTTCTAAAGTGCAATGGGTATAGACTCAACCTGGGTCAATCATTCCTCATGAAAAAACTATCTTTTGTTTAGTAAATCTCTCCAGAAATGTTTCCAATATATTTATATAATTATCTGATGTTGAAAGACTCAAAGCACCTGATGACCCCAGGGTACATCAGTAATGATATGCCCCAGTAGGATGAATCTCACTATCAAAATAAGACATTCTTTACTCCTGAATTCCATCCCTTTTGAACTAAAGTTCAACATTCTGATTGCCTTGTCACTGATGTCATCATGTTAACTTTGTGTTTCAGGTATGAGGACAGCCAGATTCTCTGAAACAGCTCTGTAGTTTTTTTTTGCATTTAAACAATATACTGCTTTTCTGTTCTTCCTCACAAAACTGATAATTTCACAAATCCCCACACATAGTCTATCTGCTATGTCTTTACCATTCATTCATTCATTCCTATAGACATTGTAGATCCCTTGTGTCCTCACACCTTGCTTTCCGTCTATATTCATGCAAACAGCAAATTTATCTATATTACACTGGAGCCCTAATCCAAGTCATTCACATGGTCTGCAAGTTGTTGAAGCTCCATAACAATCAATGTGATGTATTCAATTTGCCTACCTCAAGTTCCTCACTTGCAGACCATAGTTTGGATTGGCAACAACATCTCCTCCACAATCACCATCACCACAGCAGCAACATTTCACTCAACACCAGCAAAACCAAAAAGCTGATTATTGACTACAAGAAGAGGAAACCAGAGGTCCATGAGCTAGTCCTCCTCAAGGGATCAGAGGTGGGAGGGGTCACTAACTTCAAATTCCTTAGCATTATCATTTCAGAGGATCTGTCCTGGGACCAGCACGTAACTGCCATTACAAAGAAGGCATAACAGCACCTCTACTTAGAAGTTTGTGCAGATTTGGCATGTTGTCTAAAACTTTGACGAACTCCTATATATGAACAGTGGAGGGTATCCTGACTGGTTGCATCACGGCCTGATATGGAGACACCAATGTCCATGAATGGAAATGTCCACAGAAAGTAGTGGATACAACCCAATCCATCACAGGAAAGCCCTCCCCACCACTGAGCACATCTACAAGGAGAGCTGCCACAAGTAGTCAACAATCGTCATCAAGGACCCCACCATGCAGGCCATGCTTTCTTCTCACTGCTGCCATCGGGAAGGAGCTACAGGAGTCTTAGGTCCCACACCACTAGGTTCAGGAACAGTTATTACCCATCAACCATCAGGCTCCTGAACCAGCGTGGATAACTTCACTCATCCCAACACTGAACTGATTCCATAACCTATGGTCTAATTTTTAAGGACTCTACAACTCTTGTCCTTGACGTAATTCATTACCCATTTATTTATTATTATCATTACTTGTTTTTTTATATTGCATAGTTTGTCTTTTGCACATTTTTTGCTTGTCGATCTTTGTAGTTCTTATCATTGATTCCATTGTATTTTTGTATCTACTGAGAATGCCCACAAGAAAATGAATCTTAGGGTTGTATATGGTGACATACGTGTACTTTGATCAAAAATCAAAAATTTTACTTTTAACTTTGAATCTGACAAATGGTCTACATCCCAACTCCTATTTATTAGTTAGCCAATTGTCTTTCCCCACTCATACACCCCTCAGTTCAATCAGCAGTGGGATGCCCTAGAATTCTACAGGGCACCATCCCACAAGAATCTGCTCAGTAGACACAGCTCAGCCCATCATGGAGCCAACCTCCCTTCTCCGGACTCTGTCTATACTTCTCGTTGCCTTAATAAAGCAACCAGCACAATCAAAACTCCCACCTACCTCAGACGGTCTCACTTCTCCCTTCTCCCATTGGGCGAAAGGTACAAAAGCCAGAAAGTAGGTACCAGCAGGCTCAAGAACAGCTTCGATCCTACTATTATCAGACTCTTGAATGGATCTCTTTGCAACAAGATGGACTCCTGGCCTCACAGTCAACCTTGTTATGACCTTGCATGTTATCATTTACCTACATTGGTATTTTTTCAGTAGCTTTTACACTTTATTCTGCATTGTTATAATTTTACCTTATTCTACTTTAATACAGATTTAATCTGTATAGACAGTATGCAGGATAAGGTGTTCACTGTGTCTTGGTACATGGGACAATAATAAACCAATACCAATATCAATATTGCAAATCCAAATATGATCCAGATTTTCTTCCAATGACAGATGTTAGAACTCCAAAACCCCGAGTGTATTGTAACATGATGGCTGTGGAGAGGATGTTTCCTCATGGGTGAACACAAAATCAGTGGTCACTGTTTAAAAATAAGGGATTCCCTATTTAAGTCATGATAAGGTGACTTCTTTCTCTCCAAAGGTGCTGGTGCTGTATCTGTCACACTCTTAAATGGCAATGGAAGATGACTTTATGAATATTATTAAGGCAGAGATTGACAGATTCTTGAAAAGTTACCATGAATAGATGGGACTCTGCAGTTAGAACATAGAACATAGAATAATACAGCACAGTACAGTACAGGCCCTTCTGCCCACAATGTTGTGCCGACCCTCAAACCCTGCCTCCCATATAAGCTCCCAACTTAAATTCCTCCATATACCTGTCTAGTAGTCTCTTAAACTTCACTAGTGTATCTGCCTCCACCACTGACTCAGGCAGTGCATTCCATGCACCGACCACTCTCTGAGTGAAAAACCCTTCCTCTGATATCCCCCTTGAACTTCCCACCCGTTACCTTAAAGCCATGTCCTCTTGTATTGAGCAGTGGTGCCCTGGGGAAGAGGCGCTGGCTATCCACTCTATCTGTTCCTCTTATTATCTTGTACACCTCTATCATGTCTCCTCTCATCCTCCTTCTCTCCAAAGAGTAAAGCCCTAGCTCCCTTAATCTCTGATCATAATGCATACTTTCTAAACCAGGCAGCATCCTGGTAAATCTCCTCTGTACCCTTTCCAATGCTTCCACATCCTTCCTATAGTGAGGCGACCAGAACTGGACACAGTACTCCAAGTGTGGCCTAACCAGAGTTTTATAGAGCTGCATCATTACATTGTGACCCTTAAACGCTATCCCTCGATTTATGAAAGCTAACACCCCATAAGCTTTCTTAACTACCCTATCCACCTGTGAGGCAACTTTCAGGGATCTGTGGACATGTACCCCCAGATCCCTCTGCTCCTCCACACTACCAAGTATCCTTTCATTTACTTTGTACTCTGCCTTGGACTTTGTCCTTCCAAAGTGTACCACCTCACACTTCTCCGGGTTGAACTCCATCTGCCACTTCTCAACCCACTTCTGCATCCTATCAATGTCTCTCTGCAATCTTTGACATTCCTCTACACGATCTACAACACTACCAACCTTTGTGTCCTCGGCAAACTTGCCAACTCACCTTTCTACCCCCACATCCAGGTCGTTAATAAAAATCACGAAAAGTAGAGGTCCCAGAACAGATCCTTGTGGGACACCACTAGTCATAACCCTCCAATCTGAATGTACTCCTTCCACCACGACCCTCTGCCTTCTGCAGGCAAGCCAATTCTGAATCCACCTGGCCAAACTTCCCTGATCCCATGCCTTCTGACTTTCTGAATAAGCCTACCATGTGGAACCTTGTCAAATGCCTTACTAAAATCCATATAGATCACATCCACTGCACTACCCTCATCTATATGCCTGGTCACCTCCTCAAAGAACTCTATCAGGCTTGTTAGACACGACCTGCCCTTCACAAAGCCATGCTGACTGTCCCTGATCAGACCATGATTCTCTAAATGCCCATAGATCCTATCTCTAAGAATCTTTTCCAACAGCTTTCCCAGCACAAACGTAAGGCTCACTGGTCTATAATTACCCGGACTATCCCTGCTACCTTTTTTGAACAAGGGAACAACATTCGCCTCCCTCCAATTCTCCGGTACCATTCCCATGGACAACGAGGACATAAAGATCCTAGCCAGAGGCTCAGCACTCTCTTCCCTTGCCTCGTGGAGCAGCCTGGGATATATTCTGTCAGGCCCCGGGGACTTATCTGTCCTAGTGTATTCTAACAACTCCAACACCTCCTCTCCCTTAATATCAACATGCTCCAGAACATCAACCTCACTCATATTGTCCTCACCATCAGCAAGTTCCATCTCATTGGTGAATACCAAAGAGAAGTATTCATTGAGGACCTCGCTCACTTCCACAGCCTCCAGGCACATCTTCCCACCTTTATCTCTAATCGGTCCTACCTTCACTCCTGTCATCCTTTTTTTCTTCACATAAGTGAAGAATGCCTTGGGGTTTTCCTTTACCCTACTCACCAAGGCCTTCTCATGCCCCTTCTTGCTCTTCTCAACCCCTTCTTAAGCTCCTTTCTTGCTTCCCTATATTCCTCAATAGACCCATCTGATCCTTGCTTCCTAAACCTCATGTATGCTGCCTTCTTCCACCTGACTAGATTTTCCACCTCACTTGGTTCCTTCACCCTCCCATTCTTTATTTTCCTCTTCGGGACATATTTATCCTTAACACCCTGCAAGAGATCTCTAAACATCGACCACATGTCCATAGTACACTTCCCTGCAAAAACATCATCCCAATTCACACCCGCAAGTTCTAGCCTTATAGCCTCATAATTTGCCCTTCCCCAATTAAAAATTTTCCTGTCCTCTCTGATTCTATCCTTTGCCATGATAATGCTAAAGGCCAGGGAGTGGTGGTCACTGTCCCCAAGATGCTCACCCACTGAGAGATCTGTGACCTGACCCGGTTCATTACCTAGTACTAGATCTAGTACGACATTCCCCCTGGTCAGCCTGTCCACATACTGTGACAGGAATCCGTCCTGGACACAATTAACAAACTCTGCCCCATCTAAACCCTTGGAACTAATCAGGTGCCAATCAATATTAGGGAAGTTAAAGTCACCCATGATAACAACCCTGTTATTTTTGCACCTTTCCAAAATCTGCCTCCTAATCTGCTCCTCTGTATCTCTGCTGCTACCAGGGGGCCTATAGAATACCCTCAATAGAGTAACTGCTCCCTTCCTGTTCCTGACTTCCACCCATACTGACTCAAAAGAGGATCCTGCTACATTATCCACCCTTTCTGTAGCTGTAATAGTATCCCTGACCAGTAATGCCACCCCTCCTCCCCTTTTTCTGCCCTCTCTATTCCTTTTAAAGCACTGAAATCCAGGAATATTGAGAATCCATTCCTGCCCTGGTGCCAGCCAAGTCTCTGTAATGGCCACTACATCATAATTCCATGTATGTATCCAAGCTCTCAGTTCATCACCTTTGTTCCTGATGCTTCTTGCATTGAGGTACACACACTTCAGCCCTTCTACCTTACTGTCTTTACACCATTTATTCTGCTTCTCTTTCCTCAAAGCCTCTCTATGTGTTAGATCTGGCTTTACTGCATGCACTTCTTTCACTGCTCTATCGCTCTGGGTCCCATCCCCCTCGCAAATTAGTTTAAACCCTCCCGAACCATGCTAGCAAACCTACCTGCAAGGATATTGGTCCCCCTCGAGTTCAGGTGCAACCCATCCAATCTGTACAGGTCCCACCTTCCCCAGAAGAGATAATTATGATTTCATTCAATGATAAGTAAGTTCAAGGGGCCCAGTGGTTTGCTCCTGCTTCTTCCTAAGTTTAAATTGCCTAAGATTCTCAGCTTTCTCTCCTCCTCCTTTCTTGAATCAGAGTGTTCGATTTCTGATCCTCCATTCCACTGGTAGCTTTCCAAATCTTGGAGATTTGAAAGATAACAGCTCATGCATCCACTATCTTAACGGCCAGTTTTAGAACCGTCAGACGCAGACCATTATGTTTCAGGGATTGGTCGGCCTTTGATTCTATTAGTGATGAAAATAGAAAATGCTGAAAACTCGGCAGGTCAGGGAGCATCTGTGAAAAGAGAAATAGTTAAAAATTCAGGTCAAAAACTCTGTCAGTCTCAGTCGAACAGAACAATTCATCTTTCTACATTGCTGCTGCTGTCATCCGTGAACTGAAGACCCATCCTTCCACATCAGTCCTTGAGCTATGCTTTCCCTTTCATTATAATCTTTATGCTTCTGTCTTTGAATTTAGAGTCTAGCTACTCAGACTTCCTCAGTCTGTTTCATGGTCCCATTGATATTGTTGGAACCCACATAGACTATCTTTCCCCTCCTATCCCAAGTTTCTTGTCAGCAGGCAGTGATATGCCCTTAACACTAGCTACAGGAAGACAACATTGCCTTTGGGAAGTGTGACTGCTGGCTGCAGAGAACAGTGTTATCCTCTTGGCTACATTGGCCAATAGCATTGCTACATTCTGTTCAAAACTTCCGTAGCTAGTTTGCTAATCTTGCCAGCAGTCCCTGTTCTTGTCATCACAGACTGCAAGAACCTCATACTTGCTGAGCAAGTAACAAGACTAAGGCTGCTCTAATGCTTCCTTCTGGATCACTACACTGACCATATTCTTCATATCTTCACATTCCTGTCCGTTGGCCCAATCTAAAAGGAGTGACGAGTTAGTGCTTATCTGTGTCTTCAGTGCATTAACACAGCCTTTGGCCATCAGAGGAAAAGTTACTTTCAGCTGGGGAACTGCCCACACCTGAAACATGGACATCCGTAACTCTCTTGGCAAAATATTCCAAATTCATTCTCAAGTTAGATTTACATCAGTGTCCTCTCTCAAGTCCTTAAGTCAGCATTGAGGCTCTAATTACATCCTGTCAACTCAAAGTTTGAAGTATATTTATAATCAAAGTATGTACGTAGTATACAGCCCTGAGATTTGATTTCCCACAGACAGCCACGAAACAAAGAGACACCATGAAGACATTAAACACCAAATGAGCAAATAAAAATCATGCAAATGGCAGACAATGAGCGGAGCACACAGAATATAAAACATCAAACTACAGAGTTATTGAAATGGTCTAGGAATGTTCAGTTTAGTTCAATTCAATGACTGCAGGCCACAAGCCAGTCCACCCCAACCAAAATCACACAAAATAACAACAAACAAGGATTAACTAGAAACTGTATACACATATAACATGAACTGCAGAGTCCAATCCACAAACTGTGCCAAGTAAACCTTGTCCAAGACTGAAGACCATCCCCTGGCAGCATCCAGTGAGAGGGAAAGAGAGAACAGTCAAATGTAGGCACTCTCCTCCAGGAGCAGTGAGAGAGAGGGAGAGAGACCGGTTAAACGCAGGCAGATGGCACTGAACACCCATTGTTCTTGGGCTCTCGTCCTCGTTGGCTTCAATCTTGCTCGACGCTTTAATCGGCAAGTTGGTCGAGAAACGGAGTTGATCAAGGGCCCATGCCCCTTCTCGAGGCTGCACACTCTGCTCAAGACCTCATTGAACTCCCTTGCAGACAGCAAAAGCACCAAATCGTTCAGTCAGCCCAGAAACACACTATCAAAATGTACACCACAGGTTCCAATTGCACGCAGCTTGGTAGCTGAATCATATTTGAAAGGAAAAGAAATTAAGATTGTAAAGGAAGTAGCTTTGTGAGCTGTCTGAAGGATATTGCCTTCGGTCATTTTGTTTACTGGCACCATCTTCTCCAGTGGGTGGGCCACGTTATCCACATATCCAACACCAGAATCCCAAATCAAACACTCTTCTGAAAACCTCTGGAGGAAAACTGAACATCACCATCTCCCAAACTGTACATCTGTCAAGAACCTGCAGTCCCAGTTGTGGCAGGGTCTGGGAGTCCCACAGTTACCTCATCAGTCACCTCAGCATCCACCGAATTGGACCAGAAGTCAGTTGTCCTTTCTCTTGAGAGATTGTCTAAGAACACTGCAAATGAAATTGTAAGGTAAGGTTAAAATTATTTAAAATTTAAACAAAGTTCAACTCATATTAAATTTCAAAATGAGTTTACTTGCTTAATTACAATTTTCACACTTTGATAAATTCCATTCTCTACACTCACTCACCTATGCCTGCCAACGTAATTGTGAATCTATTATGTGTTGTCTGTTCATTCAACCGGGAAAATGAATGACTTTAAAAGCAGCAATAATCTAACAGCAGATGAGCCATCATCAAGTTTTTTGACCTACAGTACTGTGCAAAAGTCTTACACATGTATATACAGCGGCGTGAAAAAGTTTGGGCACCCCTGGTCAAAATTTCTGTTACTGTGAATAGCTAAGCGAGTAAAAGATGACCTAATTTCCAAAAGGCATAAAGTTAAAGATGATACTTTCCTTTAATATTTTAAGCAAGATTACTTTTTTTATTTCCATCTTTTACATTTTCAAAATAACAAAAAAGGAAAAGGACCCGAAGCAAAAGTTTGGGCACCCTGCTTGGTCAGTACTCAGTGACACCCCCTTTGGCAAGTATCACAGCTTGTAAACGCTTTCTGTAGCCAGCTAAGAGTCTTTCAATTCTTGTTTGGGGGATTTTTGCCCATTCTTCCTTGCAAAAGGCTTCTAGTTCTGTGAGATTCTTGGGCCGTTTGCATGCACTGCTCTTTTGAGGTCTATCCACAGATTTTTGATGATGCTTAGGTTGGGGGATTGTGAGGGCCATGGCAAAACCTTCAGCTTGCGCCTCTTGAGATAGTCCATTGTGGATTTTGAGGTGGGTTTAGGATCATTATCCTGCTGTAGAAGCTAACCTCTTTTCAACTGCATCTTTTTTACAGACGGTGTGATGTTTGCTTCCAGAATTTGCTGGTATTTAATAGAATTCATTCTTCCCTCTACCAGTGAAATGTTCCTCGGGCCACTGGCCGCAACACAAGCCCAAAGCATGATTGATCCACCCCCATGCTTAACAGTTGGAGAGGTGTTCTTTTCATGAAATTCTGAACCATTTTTTTCTTCAAACATACCTTTGTTCATTGCGGCCAAAAAGTTCTATTTTAACTTCATCAGTCCACAGGACTTGTTTCCAAAATGCATCAGGCTTGTTTAGATGTTCCTTTGCAAAATTCTGATGCTGAATTTTGTGGTGAGGACGCAGGAAAGGTTTTCTACTGATGACTCTTCCATGAAGGTCATATTCGTGCAGGTGTCGCTGCACAGTAGAACAGTGCACCACCATTCCAGAGTCTGCTAAATCTTCCTGAAGGTCTTTTGCAGTCAAAAGGGGGGTTTGCTTTGCCTTTCTAGCAATCCTACTAGCAGTTCTCTCGGAAAGTTTTCTTGGTCTTCCAGACCTCAACTTGACCTCCACCGTTCCTGTTAACTGCCATTTCTTAATTACGTTATGAACTGAGAAAACGGCTACCTGAAAATGCTTTGCTATCTTCTTTTGCCTTCTCCTGCTTTGTGTGCATCATTTATTTTAATTTTCAGAGTGCTAGGCAGCTGCTTAGAGGAGCCCATGGCTGCTGATTGTTGGGACAAGGTTTGAGTAGTCAGGTTATTTATAAAGCTTTGAAATTTGCATCATCTGGCCTGTCCTAATGATGATTGTGAACAAGCCATAGCCCTAACAAGCTAATTAAGGTCTGAGACCTTGGTAAAAGTTGAGAACTCAAATCTCTTGGGGTGCCCAAACTTTTGCATAGTGCTCCTTTCCTTTTTCTCACTCTAAAATTATACAAAACAAAAATAATACACTAATCTTGCTTAAAATGTTGAAAAGAATGTTTCATCTTTAACTTTATGACCTTTGGAGATCAGTTCATCTTCTACTCACGTAACTATTCACAGTAACTGATATTTTGACCAGGGGTGCCCAAATTTCTGCATGCCACTGTATATAGTTTGGGTGCATCAGACTTTCCCACAGTACTGTAGTAATTTTATGTATTGCACTGTACTGCTGCCACAAAAAACACAATTCATGACATACAGTTTGTGAGTGATGATAAATCTGTTTTATTATGGGTCTCTATTGTGGACCAGGAGTGGGAAATGGGGAGGGAGAGGGGAATCATGCTTGGAAAAGGGGAGGGAGAGGAAAGCACCAGAGAGACATTTTGTAGTGATCAATGAGCCAAATGTTTGGAATCAAATGACCTTGCCTGGTGTCTCAGGGGTGGGTGTATCTGTACCCCCACCACCCCCACCCTGGGTCTCCTTTTCTGCCACCTATCTCAAACCCCTCCTGAGGGCACTCCACCCTCACCATTTCCAATCTCCTTTGCCCCTGCCAGATTTATAAACTTGCTCTGCACTCCACGTTAACAAATACAGTACTGTCCAAAAATCTTCGGCGCCCTAGCTAGATGTATGTGTCTGAGACCTTTGCAGAGTACCGTAATGTTGCAGACAAATGATTTGGTAAGAGAAGGCCTACTTTCCTTGTGTTCTGTGAATAATTAATCATGTCTTTCTTCTGACGTTACTGCTACAATCTGACTTGAACCAGATTCTAGATATTTGTTGCTTCAAACTTAGTGGGCAAACTATTCCAAACTCATTTCTTTTTCTGCTTATATTTCTTACTCCTTGCTTTGATCTATTTGAACTGTTTGTTGTATCATCCAAACAATTTCCTCTGTGCACCTTTACATATACTGTAAGTAAATAGGTGGAAAGGTTAAAATAAACTTTATAACCTGAAGCTGCCAATTTTCTTGTTTTTTCATTTTTACTGTACAGGAACTACTTAAATTAGGATAAACAGCAAGTTAAAAAATGGACTTTAAGAATGAAGTGAATATATTTCAAGAACATTCTGACTTTAAGACTTGTTGCAGCTCGTTTTTATACAATGCTTGTAAGTAAGGAAACATGGCAACTAGTTAGTCCCTATATTATCCCCAGTGCTGAAATAAACTGATGACATTTGGCATTTTCCCAACTAAACTCTGAAGTTATTGTTATCAGTCATACCATTAATTTCTTAAAGCAGCCCTGGATGTGGCTGGTATGAGTCAGAGTCAGCCATATGTTCCCCCATTAGCATCATTAAGTTCCACAATAACTTTTACTCGCTGTCCTATTCCACACCATTATGAAACAAAGAGGGTTAGTATGGCAGAATTTATTCCCTGTGCTTGAGAAGAAACACTACAGAGCAAAGCGAGAGCAAAAGGGAAGATTCTGCAAAAAAGATAGAAAGAAAAAATATGGCAAAATGTGTGGACAAGGGTAGTGTTACTGATTAACTGTAAGTTTTGAACTACCTGAAGTGAAATGGTTATTTTTATTTCATATTGCTAACATCTCCAGCTGTTTCCTTTTGTCATTGTAAATAATGTTTCCGTTTCTTCCACTTACGCTACACCAGATAAATTATTTTACTTGTTACATCACCACTTCTTTCAATTCACAATATCTTTGTCATTTGTTTCTGGGGATGACATGGCAGGTGCTTGCATTTTCAGCCTTATGCAATTGAAAAATTCTTTCTTTTCCAGAACGGAATGTGATGACAGCCATTTTTGGGTTGTTTTGTATCACGCCACAAATCTGGCCAGATATTGGCTTGTATCCCTGGTGGAGTTTCCACAGTGGAATGATGGAACGAAGTTGTTTTGTAAGGAATAAAGTCAATTTAATTCACATTGCAGGGAAACTTGGACCACGTTGCTCTATCAGATACATCATCCACAGCTCAATGTTACCAGTAACTGCCTTCGGCAACCAGCCCACATTTGACCCCTCCACTGCAATGACCCTGTCACCAGTAACCCCCAAAATGCAAATCTCATCACTCCTATCACCGTCCCAAAATTCAGCAGGTGTTTTCTGTCCTTCTTTCCACTATTCAGACATCAATCGTAAGATCCCACTTCCTCTAAAAAAATCCCTCCCCCTTCCCCCCTTCTTCTATTCCCTACTCTGTCCCCTCACCTCTTCTCACTTGCCTATCCCCTCCTCCCAGGTCCCCACCTCCTTCCCTTTCTCCTATGGTCCACTCTCCTCTCCTATCAGATTCCTTCCTCTCCAGCACTTTATCTTTCCCATCCGCTTGGCTACACCTATCTCCTTCGAGTTATCCTCCTTCCCCTCCATTACCCCCCTTTCTTTCCAGTCCTGAAGAAGGGTCTCGGCCCAAAATGTCGACTGTTTATTCATTTCCATAGATGCTGCCTGACCTGCTGGGCTCCCCCAGCATTTTGTTTGTGTTGCTTTGGATTTCCATCATCTGCTGAATTTCTTATGTTTAAAATTAAATCTGTTGTTGCTCCCATCCTATATTCATGTAATATTCCCTTTCACTGCCCCAGAATTTCCAGGTAACAATCTCTTGATCATTCTACTCTATCACAGACCAGGTTGTTTGTTCCCTCCTCTGACAACCACCTAACAGATAAAACCTATTACTCTCCATCTTTTTAGTTTTTCTATATATGCTAACCAATTTGAAAAGTCCATTTGTCTTTCCATGAGCATTATCACTCCAGCATTTTGACATCAACTACCCTTCTCCTACGACCCACCTGCACGAGGGGTAACTTACAGTGGACGGTTAACCTACATTCTGGGAGGAAACCAGATCACCTGGAGAAAGCCTGCAAGGTCACAGTGACGGTGGCAGCAGGCAAACTCCACACACAGTGCTGTGGTCAGGATCAAACCCCAGTCATTGGCAGCCACATTAGGTACTGTGTCACCGTGCTGCTCTAATCGATTTTTCTTAGTTTCTAAATGCAAATTTATTTTAATTTCATGGATGGTGAGTTCATCTAAGAACATACCATGCGCAATTTATCAGCAGGGTGGATATTGTTTTTATTGCATCACCTCATAAATTGAAGGCAGGGTTTAGCAGACTGAGTCACAACCACGATAGACTATAAAACATCCTCCCGGGCTAAAGTTCCATGGGATTCCAAACCCAAGACCTCAAGCTAATGGCCAGGACACTTTTGTGTAGCGGAGATATCACTCCAGCACTGTGGAGCATGGTCTTGAAACAACACAATCTTAGATTAATGCTTCAACTTTAATTTAGTCCTCAGACGATTAACAGGAGCATTGAAGAAGTTACATGTGTAAAATCAATCCCTGTTATTTAGAACAGATCTGTCCCTAGTTGTGGCTTACAGGGGAACTACTTGACCATCTCCATTCTGGCCATGGCAACAATAAAGCTGCCTCTTCCTTAGATCTCATGGCTTTACTCAGGGGCGTATCTACGGAAAATAATGCCTATGGCAAGCACTGAAATTGCGCCCCTGTCCAAACATCTGACACCCATCTTTTAGATAACTTTACCATAATATCAGCTCAAAAATACAAGTCAAGCTCGTTAATCTTTTAATTAACAAATTATGGAACTACATGAAAATTATAACTGTACCTTCCTTGCTTTCACTGATGCAAATTGGTCTGTGATGTGATCAAAGTCGGTTTTTTCAGTTTCTTCTCTTTCTACACTCAACAGAGCAAGATCACAGAGTCTGCCTTGACCCATGGAGGCTCTCAAATACAAAAGTATTAGTTTTAACTTGCTGAATGATCTCACACAGCTGGCGATGGAAACTGAGATGGTTAGCATTATCTGAATAACAATGCAAAGATTGGGGAAGACATTCTCATCTCCATACTGAACAATAAATTCAAAAAGCTCTTCAGATCTTGATATTTTCATGTAGACCTGCCTCGATAGCAACATTCTGCAATCCAAAATTTCTTCACATAGCTGCTGATCATCAACATCAGAGCTGTACAATTTGCCCAAATTTTCGCACTTCTTCTTTAGGTCATTACTGTTGGTGCCGTAACACAGTCCCTTGACATCGAGAAGGAACCCAGACTTGGCGTCAATGTCATGCAGATGAGTGAACCTTTCTTCCATTTCTCTGTGAAGACAGTCGAGTGTTCCCTTCATGACTCTTTCCATTTCCTCCTTAGCTGTTAAACCAGCGTCTCTCGAGTTCTCATCAGCCATCCGTTTCTTTCGTCTCTGACGTCTTTCAACTTCAATATTCCATTCTTGACAGAGACTGCCTCCTTCTTCGAGTGACTCACTGACCAACACTTCTCTTTCATCATAAAAATGATCTCAGAGGGCTTTCAAATCCAGGGCAACATTGTGGAAGTTCCTGCTAAGATCCTGCAGCCTCTTTTGAATATGGTCAATGTGAATGAGTACTTTGTTCCAAAATCCAAGCAAAATCAGAAAATCGTAACTCAACATGCGGTTGTACAGCTGCCTTGCGTCACTTCTTGTTTCACTGGTCTCGTTTTCATTGTGTATCATGTCCTGGAGAACTTGAAGTATCTCCTCAAGGTACTTGTTGACAGGCTTCACTGCTTCTGTCCTTGCACTCCACCTGGTTTCCGACTCCGACTTAACAACCACAGGCACGGCGTTTTTGAGTTTTTCCCAGCGCTGTGTTGGATGAAAGAAAAACACATAGAGAGCTTCAACGGTTCCAAAAAACGTGACCATCATTGTATCCTGCTTGGCTGTATGTACACCCACCAAGTTGAGTGAGTGATTGTCGCAATTCACAAACACTGCCAGGTTGTTTTTCTCACTTATTCTTTGATGAGCACCACTTCTGTGTCCAGCCATCACAGCAACGTTGTCATAGCACTGTGACCAACAATCTTGTAGCTCCATTTCATCCTTCTCTAGCTGTTTCAAGATGTCTTCAACCAAGCTCTCAGCATCCTTCTGGCTTATCTGGATAAAAGCAAGGAAGGACTCTCTAACACGGACTGTTTTCCTCTCAAAATCAACTTCCACATACCTCACTATTTCTGACACCTTCTCACGGTGTGCCTGATCAGGAGTCGAGTCGAACATGAGACCATAGTACTTGGCTTTACAAATGCTTCTCAGTAATCTCTGGTGAACAGTGGATGCCATCATGTGGGTGAATTCATTCGAACACCCGGTGAAAGATAAGACATAGATCCAGGATGACTTTCCAAATGAGTGAGGTGTTCTTTTATGACAGGGTCAAAGGTGGCCAGTAGTTTCAGTAAGCCAAGGAAATTTCCCACATTGGAGTCATCGTCCAGCTGAAGTGACTCCCTGTGTCCTCGCAAAGCCAAGTTCTGAGTCACAAGGAATTTTATGCAGTGAAATCTGTGACTGAAATACCACATCAATAACTCCTCTGTTTCCAGCTAAATTTCTTTCCATTTCTTTCCACTGTGTGAAGCATTCCCGATGATTCTTGGAATTTTCATGAACATTAATCCTTTCAGGTACTTTCCACTGGTTGAATTCACTTTCCTGCTCCAATGAGGATTGATGGTCTGACCGGGAATAGAGAAGACAACAGATCCAAAATGCAGACTTTTTAGAAGGGGAATGGACCAGCCATGAGTGAGTCACTTCCTCACCACGACCATTTCCCAATTTCCTCTTGAACCAAGTTTTGTTCATTGAGTGGTTATTTGTTGGTAGGAAAGGCCCCTCAGTGTTCTGGAAATACTTTGAACCCAGCTTCAGGCAGAATTGCTTTTCCAGTATCCTTGTCGAACTTCAGAAGTCCAACGTCATGCTGTTCAATCACTTCTGGTATGACAGTTCGAGGCTCTTTGACACCGTCCAGTTCACTAGCTTCAGTGTCGTCAGGTTCAATCTCATCAATAAACTCAACATCACCACCACCACCATCGTCTTCCCCTCCTGTCATGTCCACGTTCTCTGTGGCAGCCTCACTCTTAATCTCGTCATACTCGGATTTATCTGACTTGACTTCCTCCTCGGCTTGTGACGCATTTGTATTTGATCCACCTTCAGATTCTAACAAACTTGTAGCAGGTGCAGGCGACTCCATGGAACGTGTTGAACTACTTGTTCCGGGCTTTTCAAAGAAGGGCATGAAGAACTTGCTCAACTTCCTGGCTTCCTCCGCCTCCAGCTTTCATCTCTTCCGTCCTTCAGCTCCACTTTCCTTCTTCTTCATGAAGAAACATTTTCATGGTCTTCTTACAGAATGCTCTGAAATAAGGCCATCCTAGTGCTTCTCACCCATGATAATCAAAGACAGATCAAACATCTGAAGAAAATTCTTTTTTCACTATCCGAGGATGGCTTGTCTGACTTTAATAGGAACTGCTCAGTGGCGCCCCCTTCAAGTGGCACCCAGGGCACGTGCCATACCTGCCATACCTTAGTTACAGCACTGGCTTTACTGAATCACTTGTCCCATTATTACCAATGCAGCATAGTCAAAAACAGAAAAAAATGCACTATAATGCATTCCTGCAACTCCTGTAGAATTGCCTGGCTTTTATTTTGTGCAGGGATGAATAGGGATGATGAATAATGGTTTTATATCATGATAAACAGTTAGGTAAATTACATAGCGAAGGAGGGTTGGTATTAGTTCTTGGTTATTGGGCAAGTTTGTTTCTAAAACTGTATTAAATCTACAACATGTTTGTAAAGAGAAAGATGGATCAAAGTAACACACACAAAATGCTGGAGGAACTCAGAAGGTCAGGCAACATCTGTGGAAACAAATAAACAGTTGACATTTTGGGCTGAGACCCTTCATTAGGACAGAAGAAGGGTGTAGAAGCAAGAATAAGCATGTGGGGGGATGGGAAGGAGTGCAGGCTGGCAGGTGATAGGTGAAACCAGGTGAGGGGGAAGGTAGTGGGGAGGGGAGGAGGAATGGCTTAAGAAACTGGCAGGTGATAGGTGGAAGAGGTAAAGGGCTGAAGAAGAAGGCATCTGATTGGAATGGAGAGTGGACCATGGGAGAAAGGGAAGGAGGAGGGGCACCAGAGGGAGGTGAGGGACAGGTGAGGAGAAGAGAAGGGGTAAGAGGAGAGCCTGAATGGGGAATGGGAAAAGAAAGAAGAGGAGGTGGGACTAATTACATGAAGTTAGAGAAATCAGTGTTCATGCCGTCAGTTTGGAGGCTGCCCAAACGGATTATGAGGTATTGCTCCTCCAACCTGAGAGTGGCCTCATTAGTAAAGGAAGCCATGGACAGACATGTTGAAATGGGTACAGAAAGACAAATTGAAATAAGTAGATCAATGCTTTAGATTGGGTTCTAAATTCATCAATTTCAAACACTGGTGATTTGTTTACAATACATCTGTAAAACTCGTCCAGCACATCTCAGTGGAGTTTCGGTTGGAAGTAACTCACTTTTTAAAGATGTCACAATTTGATGAGAATTTGCCCTGTGATTCCATTCTGGAGAGCTGGTAATTGTATTCTAACCTGCTTAATGGGAAGCCCATGGGATTACATTAGAAACCCTTCCCACATTGCACTGAATTTTTCTTTCCGTTGACCTCAGTGGAAAGTAAAACCAAACAGGGGATGCATAAAAGAGACAGCTGACCTGATACCACCAATTTCCTGCTGGGCAGGTTAGGTGCAAGTAACCTATTTTGGTTTTATTCAAGATCATTAAAAATGCTCAAAGTTTCCTTTTCCTGTTGCTGTGGGTCTGTGGTATAAGATCAACTATGTGGGTTCCATATGCTAGCCCAAGGAAAGTAGGAACTGATTTCAATCGAACAGCTGCTGGGGGAAGTTTGAAAACTTTGTTACTTCAGTAAGAACTTTCTTAAGATTGGCATGAGAACAAATTGACCTGCTCTAAATTATGGTTGTGAATTAATGGAGTCTCTTATGTGATAGATCTAGTAGACTGGCTGTGATGAAATCAGGGTCTTTGTATGACCTGCTGCATACACAGTTCGGTTTATTTGTAGCATACAAAGCTGGGATGTTCTGACTGGTATAGTTTTAATACTGGCTCTAATCCTAGATTTACAGTAAGACTGATTGGAAAGTCTAGACTGAAGTGTCTACTGGAAGTTGGGAACTTAAATGCATTCATCTCATTTTCCTCTGAGTATGGAACAGATTACTTTGAAACGGTGGGTGTATTGCACTGGTAATTATGTCTTACAAAGGCCAGATGTAATGAGAGGATTGGTGCTTGGGGCTCTGCTTTGCACCCTTACTCGGAAGAGGAGACTGAAGTTTAGAACGCTCTTTCTCAGGTGCTCTATAAATGAGTTGTTGCGTAGGCCAGTTAGGTAGGGGGAACGTCGACTCAGACCATGAGAGGCCTGGTCAGGCATTTTCATGCCTTACAAGGCGCAGATTGGAAGTCTGTGTGGGATGCCACTCCTCGCACAGACACTAGAGCAATGTGTGGTTAAGTGCCTTGCTCAAGGACACAAACACGCGGCCACAGCTGAGGCTCGAACTAGCGACCTTCAGATCACTAGACGAACGCCTTATCCACTTGGCCACGTGCCCAACACATCTGGTAGCCATCTGGAAATTGGGGAATACAAACCCTTTTAGGGTAATTTTGACCCATAATCATGAGCTAAGACTTTACCATTGTTGATCTTGATGCCAGGTGTATGAAGGAACTGCAAATGTTGTGTCATCATCACAGTGACTGCTGGGAGGATGAACTCCCCTCCATGGCAGCCGCTGGCCAACTACAGGTTGCCATTGGTGACGCGGTAAATGAGGGGGAAGTGGGAGCAGGGGCTGAATCCAATGATCTCCAGTGCGCATGGCATTCCCACCTCCACATCAACTTCTGTCCGATCCAGTCCCATACCGTAAGCAGCATCACATCACTCCAACACACAGGCTGCTGAGTTTGACGGAGACCACAGAATTCTGCATTGAGATGCACAATATATATACTGTATATAAATGCTGTGATCACAGACCTTATGTGCAGAATACAGATTAATAGGTTGAATATTTTAAAAATAATTTTACAATAGTTTAATATGTTCAAATATTTCTGTATTTTCAGTCTTGTTATAATACAGATATTGAATGTTGTTAAAATAACTTATTATTTTATTATTTTAACTACTTTATGAATTACTTTGATTTTTAACGGTTTTTTTATATGGCTCAGAATTAAACACTATTGAAATCAATGATAACTTTGACAGTTGACAGAAGTCATCTGCCAGCCTTGCCTCTTGTCGAGATCTGGGATCTGGCCCCTCCTACGCTGCCCCAGCTGCAGTTTAAATGTCGTCCAGACCTTGCTGCTGGACCAGAGGCTGTGGAAGATCAACAAGATAAACCCCCTGCACCTGAACTGGGTAAGTGTATGAAACGGCAAGGTGAAGATTGACATTTGCAGGCACTGGGCCTCATCCAATAAGACCAACCCATTGAATAGAACATGAGAGATGGTCTGATTGAAATACCTAATGTTTTTAAAAGAGATCACAAGTAGTTTTGCAGGAGGCTGGAGAGTCTAGAGATTGGAGCTGTGGTCTCTGGACAAAGAATGAACCACTTTGCACTGGGAAGAAAAGTTTCGTCGCACAGGAGACTGTGAACCCATGGTATTCTCTAGCTCGGGGCCTGTTGGTGGGTGACTGGGATTGATAATTTGTTGGGCACTAGGTTTGTCAAACAGTATAAAATAAGGTGGGAAAGTGGAGTTAATGAGAAGGTTCAGTCATGATCTTGCTGAACAGCAAGCAGGGTTAACCCAGCTCCATGTTACCTGACATATGTGAGTGACTGGGTGGCGGGGTGGAGATGCTCACATGTGTCATGAAATTTGTTCTTTTTTTTGTGGCAGCGGTACAGTGCAATGCTTAAAATTACTCCACTATTGTGCAAAGCTCTTAGGCACCTTAGCTATATAAGTGCCTAAGACTTTTGCAAAGTACTGTATAGTTATAGGAACAATGGTGTAATCATGATTCAGATCCTCATCTGAGATACATACAGTCTACCTCTTCAAAAGATCTTACTGTCTGATGATTCTGTCTAAGCCGAGCTACTCCCAGCAATGCCATCAATGATCACTGCCTGCTACGTAGCCTTTAGGTACTACCACAGCAGGTGCGTAGCAGCACGCTGAGAGGTTCTGGACTGGGTGCATTCTGTTCATCTGGACCTACTAAAGTGGGTGAACAATTGTCTATCCTGGCTGCAAGAAACATCATTAAGGTGTGAAGAGACGGCAGATATTGGAATCTGGAACAAAAAAAAGGAATGCTGGAAAACTTGACGGATGAAGCAGCATTTGAGGAGGCAGTAAATGTACGTCTTTTGGAAGTATATTGGAAGTAGGAGAGCATGGTTGGGCTGTGTTGAAAATAGTGGCTGGTGAAGACAGGTGGATCTATAGAGAGAAGGGATGACGGGCAGATGGAACCAGCTTGCAGAAGAGGTGAATAAAGGGGAAGTGTCTAGAAAGTGGGTAACTTACAACCAAAAGATACAAACATTTAGTTTACCAGTTTTAGGAAACCCACACCCCTGTGTTCTCTTTACATACACACCGACCTGTCCGCCTTTCTCATCACCTCCCATCCTGTTCCATCTGCCCATCATCCTCTCCCCACCTGGTTCTACCTATCACCTGCCAGGCTCTAGTCCCTTCCTCTTCTCCTCTCAGCCCCTAGTCCTGTGACTTCCTACAGTGTTCTATGTTTGGGTCTTTAAAGAGTTATTGAATTGCAATTTATTACAGATCACATCTTTTTCATTGAGTGTGAGTGAACACAAGGACTGGACAGCGGGAGATCATTGGGAAGTTCTATTCTTCTCTTTGGCACCTTTGTACTCAACCCTTCTCGCAATTAAGCCAGGTATGAAAACCACATGGCCATAGGGAGAACGTAAAAACTTCTTACAGACAATGGTGAAATTGAACTCAGGTTCTTGGTGCTGTAAAGCTTATGATAACTGCTATGCTCTCCTCGAGCTCTGAGAGAATATCCAACCCCTTCTGGAATACAGGAAATGATTTGGCTTCAGCTTCTTTCTGCTAATAATTCTACAAGTGATCCATTCCCTGGGGAAAAAAAATTTCCCTCCTTTCAAGCTTGAATAAGACCACAAGATATAGAAGCAAAATTAGGCCCTTTAGGCCACCGTAGAGCCTGCTCCACCATTTAGTCATGGCTGACTTACTATTCTCTCTCAACCCCACTCTCCTGCCTTCTCCCCATAACCTTTAGCACCATTACCACTGGTACTCTTACGCTCGATTCAATGTTGCCAATACTGAGCCCCTGAGGAGACCTGCAGATGATGCGGCCGGCAGCTTGGCCATCTCTGAGGCCGAAGTACACAGGTGTTTCCAACGAGTGGAAGTCGCAAGGCTGCGGGACCGGACGGCATCCCAGGACGAGTACTCAGGATGTGCATGGCGCTTCTGGCAGCTGTGTCTACAGACATTTTTAATCTCTCCCTCTCCTAGTGTAGAGTGCCCTCCTGTTTGAAAACAGCCACCATTGTCCCTGTACCTAAAAAGACCAAGGTAACATGTCTGAGTGACTGGAGTCCTGTCGCACTCACCTCAATAATAAGCAAATGCTGAGAGAAGTTGGTCAAGGATTACATCTGCAGCATGCTATCACCCACCCTGGACCCCCTACAATTCGACACAATTGATCGACAGATGACGCAATAGCCACAGCTCTACACACCATCCTTACACATCCGGAGAAGAAGGATGCTTATGTGAGAATGCTGTTCCTGGACTACAGTTCAGCATTCAACACCACAATTCCCATCAGGCTTGACAAGAAGCTCAGAGATCTCGGCTTTCACCCTGCCTAGTGTATCTGGATCCTGAACTTCCTGTCAGATAGCCAGCAGGCTCCGAGAGTGGACCCCCTCACATCTACTCCTCTGACCCTTAACACAGGTGCCCCTCAGGGCTGTGCACTAAGCCCCCTACTTTACTCTCTGTATACCCATGACTGTGTTGCCACCCACAGCTCCTGTGGAGAGCATTCTGACAGGCTGCATCACTGTCTGGTATGGTGGGGGGGGGGGGTGCTACTGCACAGGACTGAAAGAAGCTGCAGAGGGTGATGAATTTAGTTGGCTCCATCTTGGGTACTAGCCTACAAAGTACCCAGTTCATCTTCAAGGAGCAGTGTCTCAGAAAAGCAGCGTCCATTATTTTTCTCACTGTTACCATCAGGTAGGAGGTACAGAAGCCTGAAGGCACACACACAGCGATTCAGGAACAGATTCCTCCCCTCTGCCATCTGATTCCCAAGTCGACATTGAGCCCATGAACACTACCTCACTTTTTAAATATATATTATTTCTGTTTTTGCATGATTTTTAATCTATTCAATATACATATACTATAATTGATAGATTTATTTATTTATTATTATTATTATTATTGTTTTTCTTCTTCTTCTGTATTATATATTGCATTGAACTGCTGCTGTTAACAAATTTTACAACACATGCTGGTGATACTAAACCTAAACCTGATTCTGATTCTCAGCACATTTAGCTGCAATACTTCAAGTTTCTTATTCTAAGTAATTAATACAAGTTGTCAGTAGTTGAGACTCCAGCACTCCACTAAGAAGAATTTTAGAATGGAGAGGGAGCTATTTGTCTGCTTGGTTCTACCTTTTGGCGAAGCAGCCTAACCTAAGACACTTAAGTCTTGTTTTTGTTATTAGAATATACTTTGATCAGGATTGGCATTGCATGAGCTATTACTGCATGTTTATGTTAGGTTTCACTTCAATTTAGTTAATGTGCCCTGTGATATTAATCTATTGGCCTTTGACGCACGCACTTATCTTTATTTGCTGCAGGACATGACATGAGATTTATATTAAGCTATTTATACTGTCTGTTGTAAGTCTCAGCTAATTTAAATCCAGTAGTTAAAGGTAGAGATGCAGACAATGGGAAGGTATACACTGAGTTAAGGCCAGCTTGTCTAATGATCCTAATTGTCCTCTCCACTGAAGACTTTTTCTAATTAGGAAGACAGCAAAAGGGAGGTCAAATAAGCTAGAGGCATGTACAGTATGGGAATGATTTGCTTTGGCCACTGGAGAAGCAAGAGGATGATTCAACTCAGAGAGTACTGGCTAATTTGGATAATAAAGCATCTGGTTAAAATTACATTGCAACTTGCGTGAGATTGCTGTGCAAAAATTGAGTGCAACATTTCCTACATCTCTAAGTTAAAAAGAACATGAATAGGAGAAGACTAATTGGTCCCTTTCCTATGCTCTGGCATTCAATTAGATCATTGATGATCTAATCTAGCTCCCAGCATCACTTTCCCACGTTCTCCCCATAACTATTTACCCCTTATATTTCAAATGTCTGTCAATTTTTTCTTCAAATATATCCCCCGTTCTCTGAGCGAAAGAATTCCACTGAGTCTCAATTCTCTGAGAGATGGAATTCCTCTTTGTCTCTGGCTTAAGTGGCCAATCATTTTATTTTCTTAAATGATGCCCCCTAGTTCTGGATACATCAACAAAGGAAAACATCCTGCCAACACCCATACTGTTAATCTCTTTCAGGATCTTGTATGTCTAAATTAGGTCATCGCTTAGTCTTCTAATTTCGAATGATTGTAAACCCAGCTGCTCAACCTTCCCACATATGTCAACTCCTTCATCCCCAGAATTAACCTAGTGTAGCTTTTATGCACCACTTCTAATGTGGGCATGTTATTCTTTAAATATGATGCAAAACTTGACACAGCACACTAGGTGTGGTCTCACAATTACCCTCTGCAGTTGCATTAAGACGTCTCAACTTTTATGCTCCATTCACCTCGTCACAAAGGCAAGCGTTCCATTAACCTTCTCAACAACCTGCTGAACCTGCCCCTTGAAAAATGTAAGCATAACATTCTGTTGTCTTGTTTTCACAAAATATGATAGTTTTTACTTCAAGAAACAACTGAAGTATTACTTATGAATACCGAGCAGCATTACTATACTGGGCACATGGAAACCACAGCACAGTGATTAGGTAAAGCAGATTAGCAGCGGGATTTCATTTTGCCCGTCACGAGAGATTTGCATTAATTATGTTTAGGTCAATGAGATTATAATACATGCATAGATTATAATCTCACGTTTAATAAATGGTAGTTTAGAATTTCCTGTTTAAGAATTAAGGCAATACTGAATGGGCACTGATATCAGATTTATTACTGTTACTGTTGGTCACATGATCAAAAAGCTTACAAGTCTTAAATACAAATGTGGCATTATGAATATACTGAGCTTTAAATCCTGTAATACCTGCACTTGTCTTCTCTGTGCTATATTAGCAGAGGCATTAATCAGTTTATATTAAACACTTGTGCAAAAATAGTAGATGTTTGTTTTTTAACGCAGCAACCCAAGTTACAATGCATCCTACACCTGCACATTTTTAAGATTCAAAGGTTTGAAGTACATTTATTATATATGCAGTATACAACCCTGATGTTAACCTTCCCATAGACAGTGACAAAACAAAGAAAACCATGGAACCCATTCAAAAATATCATCAAACCCCCACCGACGTGCAAATGGCAAAAAAAATCGAGTGAAAAACAGAGAATATAAAACTCCAACCTACAAAGTTATTGAAAGAGTCCAGGCATGTTCAGAAGTGACCAGAAACCAGAAAGACATCGCAATGTGAATTACAGACTCCAATCCACAAACCGCACCAATTAAACCTTGCCTCAGACCCAGAATTCTGCCACTGTCCTCCGGCAGCATCGAGTGAGGGGGGAGAGAGAGACCATTCAAATGCAGGGACCTTTCTCTGCAGCATCGAGTGAGAGGGGGAGAGAGAGACCATTGGAATGCAAGGACCTTCCTCTGCAGCATCCAGTGAGGGGGGAGAGAGAGACCATTCAAACGCAGGGACCTTCCCCTGCAGCATCGAGTGAGGGGGAGAGAGAGACCATTGGAATGCAAGGACCTTCCTCTGCAGCATTCAGTGAGGGGGGAGAGAGAGACCATTCAAACGCAGGGACCTTCCTCTGCAGCATCGAGTGAGAGGGGAGAGAGAGACCATTCAAATGCAGGGACCTTCCTCTGCAGCATCGAGTGAGGGGGGAGAGAGAGACCATTCAAACGCAGGGACCTTCCTCTGCAGCATCGAGTGAGGGGGAGAGAGAGACCATTCAAATGCAGGGACCTTCCTCTGGCAGCATCGAGTGAGAGGCTGTTAGACGGCGCTGAACACCCGTTTGGCATCCGCTCACACTTTGATGATTTCAGTTTTCCTTGATGCTTTAATCAGTGAGATTGGCAAGAAATGGAGTCAATGGTGAGCTGGCGCCCCGTCTCCAGGCTTTTTGGCCTCAAGGCCACACTCTTCACTTGAAACCTTCCTGAACTCCCTTGGAGACAGCAAAGCGCCAGATCGTTCAACCAGCCTGAAAATACACACCAACATGTAGTTCACATGCTGCAACAGTAGCAGAACCACATTTGAAAGAAAAAGATGTAAAAGAAGTAGGATTGTGAAATGTCTGGTTCAACAAACTCTTCTATTTCCATATTTCCTGATGACAATAAAGGCTATTTGGCTCAGCAAGTCTGTGCCAGTTCATGGAGCATAATTTTAATCTTATGTTGGATATAAGCTTGAAAAAAATTATACATATATTCTTTCTTTCACTATCACGTCTTTTCTTCTTTCAGTAGTCTCCCTGTATGGTAATGGTCCACCAGACTGATCCCAGAGATGAGAGGGTTAGACTATGAGGAGAGATTGAGTTGGCTGGGACTGTACTTGCTGGAATTGAGAAGACTGAGAGGAAATCTTATAGAAACAAATAAAGTTATGAAAGGGATAGGTAAGATAGAGGCAGGAAAGTTGTTTCCACTGGTAGATGAGAACAGAACTAGGGGACACAGCCTCAAGATTCGGGGGAGTAGATTTAGGACAGAGATGAGGAGGAACTGCTTTTCTCAGAGAGTGGCGAATCTGTGAAATTCTCTGCCCAATGAAGCAGTGGAGGCTGCCTCAGAAAATTTATATAAGATGAGGTTGGGTAGATTTTTACGTAGTAGAGGAGTTAAGGGTTATGGGGAAAAGGCAGATAGGTGGCGATGAGTCCATGGCCAGATCAGCCATGATCTTATTGAATGGCGGAGCAGACTCGACGGACTAGATGGCCGACTCCTACTCCTATTTCTTATCTTCTTATGGTCCTCAATAATCTTAGCTTCTGATGAAGAAATTTAATTTATGTACACTAAGAAAATCTGGTCTTGTTTCAGCTGAAGGGAACTGATAAGACAATAACTTCCATACACTCAAAAAGGAGATTTATTTCATGAGTGATAAACAGTCTCACAAGAATAACAGAAAAACACTTGTTTCCAAACAGAAGCTCTTCTAGGAAAAGAAGAAGGAAAGTTGATTACACTAATGTTGAATTTTGATAAGGTTTCTTTCTTCAGGCCCAAACCAGTTTAAAACAATGGCAAATGTACAAGTGATTAAAATGTTATCCAAATGGTGTCACACAAACAGGACAGAAGAGAACGTATAAAAATAGCTCAGTGTAAGATAGCTGCTAGTTCCATAAATTTGACAATCTTTGATAATATTCCAACCAATAAGAGGATGTGCTGGAACAAATGCATTTAATCAGTTGATAACAGCTATTGTTTTATTGTTCCTATGAGTTGTAGGTTCTCCTCTTTGTCATTGCTTGTGTTTTCTCCATTTTACACGTTACTCACTCCAATCATCCGTTATTATGAAAGGGAGTTGGGGTGACAGCCTGTCCTTTCCTGCTACTCTTGAATTAGCCATTGTAAGATTTTGGTCAATTCAGCCATTCAAATTACAGCAAAAAAAGCATTATATTAGCTAACAGAAAATAATTATTCTAGTTTGGATATCTCTTAATCGCTTCTAATGTTCTTTCGAGTGATTAAGTAATCCATGCATTTCCAAATAGCCAATGGCTACATTGTTAGCCAGGTCCTCAACACTTTACAATGGTGTCCTTTACCCATGTTATTATGTAGCACACCTCCTACATGAAAGGGTAATGAGAGGGATACCATCAAACATTACGCATTTATGAATGTTGTCAAAAACAATGTCCGAGCTATATATCTTTAAGTAAGTGCTCCAGTAGAATGTGTGGAGTAACCTCAATTAATTTAAAGTTTGCGGGATGAAAGATTGTGCCACATCAGAGATAAGAAATTGTTTTCTTCTATTTCCTTTTCTACATCAAAGTGGTAGTACCTTGATTCTAAGCCAATCTCCATTAATTGAGTTGGTCAAGAACTGATATGAGGTTCATTGAGCTGAAGCAAATAAAGTGTTAAGCAGCTACGAGACCCAGTCCAGAAATGTTCTTTATTCTGCTGCTTAAAAAGCCAAGCCATATAAAGATGACACCATTTGACCTTTATTAAGATTGCCAAAAGTATCAACATTTCCAAACAGAGAAACGATCTTATTCTTTATTTTGAATTTAGATACATTGTGAATTCATTCAAAACAAAATGGACCTGAACAACCTTTATATTTAACATGTAACCAATTTGATTACATTTAATTAGCATGAAATTTCATAATACTGTGAAATTCTGAATCCTGTTATTTTCTTCTTGGAATAGGTTCTGTGGCTGGGATTTTCCTCTCTGACTGAGATATTATATAAGGTCAATGACTCAGATCCTGTGCCTCCATACTACTCCCACTGACAATCCCAGAGCACTTTCAAAACCAATGGCAGTAATTTCTTTCTATATTAGTTCCCTTTAATCTCTTCAATCAGATCATCAATCAACCCATCAAATTCCAAGAATGAACGCAATTTTTCCTTTTGAACTCCAAGCTCATCCCAATAAATCTACACTGCTCACCTTCCAAGGTCATTACATCTTTATTTCAGATGTGATGTGGTACACATAGATGCTCAAAGTGTTCCTGGATGGTTTAACTAGAACATTGTAAAAGAGCAATATGATTTCTGCATTTGGTATTTAATATTAGGGTGTATTTTGGAGTTACGGTATATGGCAAATATTAATTTCAACAGCAACCACCCTTCAGATCTGAATATGGATTGTAAATTGAATTTAAAACACAGCTTGGAACAATGGTCTTCCTGAAGCTACATTTTAGAGTAAATTACAGAGCAGGAAACAGCCAATTGACGGATATATGTCTGCATATGCATGAATGCAATCAACACCTCATTGCATGAATACAACTCAGAGACTACAGTAATTAATACTCGTTTTGGGTGTGTTGTAGGAAGACACCGGAATTTGGAAAATTACATGTAACTCAAAAGAAGCATTATGAGGGCATTGTAACTATAGAAATTGTCCTGTTTCCTTTGTTCTTTAACATATAAAAATGTGCTGTAATGTTGGGTCAGGGACTTTAAAGACTTTAAAGACTTTTATATCTACCAGCTACATCCCTCTAGTGACTTTGTGCACAATCATAACAAGTCGTCTTGTTATGAAAGCCTCAACCATTTTGATTATATTCTCTATGGGTGGAAGTTAGGAATAGGAAAGGATCAATAACTATACTGGGTGTTTTTTATAGACCACCCAATAGTAACAGGGACATCGAAGAGCAGATAGGGAGACAGATTCTGGAAAGGAGTAATAATAACAGGGTTGTTGTGGTGGGAGATTTTAATTTCCCAAATATTGATTGGCATCTCCCTAGAGTGAGGGGTTTAGATGGGGTGGAGTTTGTTAGGTGTGTTCAGAAAGGTTTCTTGGCACAATATGTAGATAAGCCTACAAAAGGAGAGGCTGTACTTGATCTAGTATTGGAAAATGAACCTGGTCAGATGTCAGGTCTCTCAGTGGGAAAGCATTTTAGAGATCGTGATCACAATTCTATCTCCTTTACCATAGCATTGGAGAGGGATAGGAACAGATAAGTTAGGGAAACGTTTAATTGGAGTAAGGAGAAATATGAGGCTATCAGGAAGGAACTTGGAAGCATAAATTGGAAACAGATGTTCTCAGAGAAACATATGAAAGAAATGTGACAAATGTTCAGGGGATATTTGTGTGGCATTCAGAGTAGATACATTCCAATGAGACAGAGAAAGGATGGTAGGAATGACTTGCAGTGGACTGAAAAACTTGAGCATGTAGATATTAAGGAAGAGGATGTGCTGGAGTTTTTGGAAAGCATCAAGCTGGATGTCACCAGGACCGGATGGGATGTACCCCAGGCTACTGTGGGAAGCAAAGGGGGAGATTGCTGAGCCTCTGGCAATGATCTTTGCATCAACAATGAGGATGGGAGAGGTTCTGGAGGATTGGAGGGTTGCGGATGTTGTTCCTTTATTCAAGAAAGGGAGTAAGGATAGCCCAGGAAATTATAGACCAGTGAATCTGACTTCAGTGGTTAGTAAGCTGATGAAGAAGATCCTGAGAGGCAGGATTTATGAACATTTGGAGAAACATAATATGATTAGGAATAGTCAGCATGGCTTTGTCAAAGGCAGGTTGTGTCTTACAAAAACAACAGGAATTCTGCAGATGCTGGAAATTCAAGCAACACACATCAAAGTTGCTGGTGAACGCAGCAGGCCAGGCAGCATCTGTAGGAAGAGGTGCAGTCGACGTTTCAGGCCGAGACCCTTCGTCAGGACTCTTACAAGCCTGATTGAATTTTTTGAGGATGTGATGAAACACACTGATGAGGATAGAGCTGTAGATGTAGTGTATATGGATTTTAGCAAGGCATTTGATAAGGTACCCCATGCAAGGCTTATTGAGAAAGTGAGGAGCATGGGATCCAAGGGGACATTGCTTTGTGGATCCAGAACTGGCTTGCCCACAGAAGGCAAAAAGTGGTTGGAGACGGGTCATATTCTGCATGGAGGTCGGTGACCAGTGGTGTGCCTCAGTGATCTGCTCTGGGACCCCTACTCTTTCTGATTTTTATAAATGACCTGGATGAGGAAGTGGAAGGATGGGTTAGTAAATTTGCCGATGACACAAAGGTTGGGGTGTTGTGGATAGTGTGGAGGGCTGTCAGAGGTTACAGTGGGACATTGATAGGATGCAAAACTGGGCTGAGAAGTGGCAGATGGAGTTCAACCCAGATAAGTGTGAGGTGGTTCATTTTGGTAGGTCAAATATGATGGCAGAATATGGTATTAATGGTAAGACTCTTGGCAGTGTGTAGGATCAGAGGGATCTTGGGAAGCAAGGGAGCTACACAGCTGCTACAGAGGTTGACTCTGTGGTTAAGAAGGCGTACGGAGCATTGGCCTTCATCAATCGTGGGACTGAGTTTAAGAGGTGAGAAGTAATGTTGCAGCTATGTAGGACCCACTTGGAGTACTGTGCTCAATTCTGGTTGCCTCACTACAGGAAGGACATGGAAACCATAGAGAGGGTGCAGAGGAGACTGAGGAGGATGTTGCCTGGATTGGGAAGCATGCTGTATGAGAATATGATAAAGGGTGACCTGATAGACGTGCACAAGATGATGAGAGGCATTGATCGTGTGGATAGTCAGAGGCTTTTTCCCAGGGCTGAAATGGCTAGCACGAGAGAGCATAGTTTTAAGGTGCTTGGAAGTAGGTACAGAGGAGATGTCAGGGGTAAGTTTTTTACACAGAGAATGGTGAGTGTGTGGAATGGGCTGCCGGCGGTGTTGGTGGAGGTGGAAACGATAGGGTCTTTTAAGAGACTCTTGGATGGATACATGGAGCTTAGAAAAATAGAGGGCTATGGGTAAGCCTAGGTAGTTCTAAGGTAAGGACATGTTCCGCACAGCTTTGTGGGCCGAAAGGCCTGTATTGTTCTGTAGGTTTTCGATGTTTCTGTATTTCTATATTCTGTAAAGCATAGCATTTTAATTATCTATTTGTATGGATGTTAGACCACCACATTTCATTTTTCCTGATGTCTCATTCAGTACTTTAAAAAATCCAAAGTGGATTTATGTATACACACAGCATGTAGATATCCATTTACCACAGTTTTATCAATTTCCTTTTATCAAATATTTCTCTACTTTTATACATCCGCCCAATTACTTAACATGCCTTTCTGGATCTAACTGAGATGTTTGTAGCAAGGAATCTTGTATGTGGTGGACCACTGGGAGATAAGGGAGCAGCTTCCCATTCCATCCTTGGTCCCTACTGCTTGCATTTCAGTGGAAACCTGGCACTACTTCATCAGAAAATCTCCCCAGATGATTGCCACTCCACTTTTTCTCACAGTAAGAAAAACCATTAATAACACTGGGGCTGAGTGACTTAAATACAATTTGTACACTGAGTTTACTGGCTGCTTTACAATAATATGCAAATTAAGAACCAATATAATTTTGATGATTGAATTCAAATACTAAATGTCCTGAAATATCTCACTGGTGCTTCTCCACAGCCCACGGATTGTGAAAGGTATGCTAGCTATACGTCGGGATTTTATTTTCTTACTTATTTCAATGTGTCTACAGTAGACTGACAGCCTTAAACAGCAGACTCTGTAAATTAGGGTATGGCTTAGTGTCGTTTATATCTGAGCATATGGTAAAAACATCATATTATCTGGATTAAAGAATCTGGGGTATTTTCTGTTAACTCTTTGAGCACATAAGGAACAGAAAGTTTTTTTTTATAATAAATTGCAGGTTTATGTCGTGTGAGCAGGGGCTGTGTTGAGTTTAAAAATGGAAACAGAACATAAAATACATTTGTGCAATTTTATGCAAGGTTTTCATCTCGTATTGATTAGTCAGGAATCAAAGTCTACTCAGCTTACAAAGGGTAACAGCAAGAAGCCAGTGCTCTTCGTTTCTTCCTCCACCCTCTGCTTCTCTATCAGTGGGAGAGCTATCAGTTTTCCTACTTGCACAGATTAAGTTTATCCTTTTATAACTGCTCCACTTGACCACAGTGGGCCGAAGTCGCGAGGTATTTGGAATCATGTTTTGAGTAGCAGCCATTTCCATCAAGGCAGGCAATGAAAGTGGGAATATCATGGAACCAAATGTTCAGTCTTGACCAGCACTAATGTAGCCATATACTTTGAGTAATAAATCCCGGCTAGCTTGGCCTCGCAGCTTATTGTGAAAGTGGTTTAACAGTGCTGATCACACACTCAGTAGCCACTTTATTATGTATCTCCTCCTGTCCCCAATAAAGTGACCATTGAGGGTAGGTTCGTGGTCTTCTGCTGCTGTAGAGCATCCACTTCAAGGTTCGATATGTTGTGCATTCATAAATTCTCTTCTACATACCATTTTTGTAACCACTTGGTTATTTGAGTTACCTAACCGTCCTGTCAGCTTGAACCTGTCTGGCCATTCTTCTCTGACCTTTTTAATTAACAAGGTGTTTTTGCTCGCAGAGCTTTGCTTTCTGGACGTGTTTTGATCTTTTTTTGCACAATTCTCTATAAACTGTTGTGCGCGAAAATCCCAAGAGATCAGCAAACCACTCAGTCTGGCACCAACAATTATTCCACAGTCAAAGTCACTTGGATCAAACTTCTTCCTTATCCTGATGTTGGTCTGAACAACAAATGAACCTCTTGACCATGTCTGCATGCCTTCATGCATTGAGTTGCTGCCACATAAATGTCTGATTAGGTACTTGCATTAAGGAGCAGACGTACAGGTGCATCTAATAAAGTGGCCACTGACAGTAAGTTACAGTAAAATGAGAAACAGAAATGAATCAGGAAATATTTTGCAAATCATTGCCAGCTTTCCAGTGGAATACTGGCATTGGGCTCTAAGAATAGAGTGGAAGCTACTCTCTCAAATCCCTGTGGCCAAACACACGCAGAACTTTATGTTGTGCTTCTTGTTTAGACCAGGATAGGCAGCACCATAAGCAATGTGGATGGATTCATGAAGTTATATAGTGAGTTAATGGGGCAAATAGGCAAGACTGTGGCAAATGGATTCCAATATTGCCAATAATTAGATCATCCACATTGGGCGTGAAACCATTAGATTACAGAACATTGTCATCCATTCCCGAGACTCTCCATATTGCCACACTTAATGTATCTTTAAAGTAGACTTCCCTTAGTCCCAAGTGTCATTGGTCGCTCTCTTTTCCCCAGCTCTTCCACAGGAAAGCCAGATTATTTCACTGAAGGAATGATCTGTGTTCTTGGATCTTTTCCACTTATGGGCTCGGAATAGTTAAAAATCAGGATTTTGTGAAGTTGGAAGTCTCATTTGTTCTGATTCCCACTCAAAAATTTAATTTTCAGATACACTGAACACTTGTTTCAATTATTTTTCTTAGCTGCCTCCAATGAGTTACTGACCACCCGTGCTGCAGAAAGTACCAAGAGAGCATTGCAAACTTAACACTCCTTCACTCTGGGTTATTGTGTGGACAAGAACTAAAGGGAGGCTTGAAACACATCATCTTTCAGCTGAGATGTGAGGGTTTATACAGCACCGTGCAAAAGTCTTAGGCATATATCGTATAGTCTGGGTGCCTAAGGATTTTTCACAGTGCCGTAGTAATTTGATGTATTGGACTGAACTGCTGCTGCAGAAAAAAATCATTACATACGTGAGTGATGATAAACTTGATTCTGATATGGGTCTCTGTTGTGGTCTGAGAGTGTGGGAAGGGGGCAAGGAGAGGGGAGTCATGTTTGGAAAAAGGGGATGGGAGAGGGGATGGTGCGAGAAGCACCAGAGGAACATTTTGTAATGATTGATAAATCAATTGTTTGGAATCAAATGACCTCGCCTGGTGTTTCAGGGCCGGGTGTGTCTGCACCCGTGCACCTCCCCGCCCTGCCTGCCCTGGTTCTCGGCACTCCTTCTCTGCCACCCGTCCCATACCCATCATGTGCCACTCCACCCTCACCATTCTCAACATCCTTTGCTCCCACCAGGTTTACAAACTTGCCCACCACTCCACATTGACTAATACAATACTGTGCAAAAGTCTTAGACGCCCTAGCAATATATATGTGCTGAAGATTTTTACATAGTACTGTATTTAAACATTTAGAATATGTTTGTTCTCATCATCTTGATATTTGTAAAAAATGTCTTCCTGTCTACAGTTTTTCTACTGTTTGTGGTTTGATTCCACTCTGAGCTATTCTTTCAGTGCACTTTGACAATACATTAATGATCGCTAGACCTGTCTCCTCTTGCTGAAGCTGTGTTGCTTTAGGTTCCTATGAATTGAAATGAATTGACTTGATTACTTACATACTTCACAGACATGAGGATTAAAAATCTTTACGTTACGTTTCCATCTAAACGTGCAATGTGCAATTTATAGTAATTTGTAATAAATAGTATGTACAACAGGACGGTCAATATAGCATAAAAATACAATTGTTTCAGCATTAATTAATCAATCTGATGGCCTGGTGGAAGAAGCTGTCCCGGAGCCTGTTGGTCCTGGCTTTTATGCTGCGGTACCATTTCCCCGATGGTAGCAGCTGGTACAGTTTGTGGTTGGGGTGACTCGAGTCCCAGTGATCCTTCGGGCCCTTTTTACATGCCTGTCTTTGTAAATGTTCTGAATAGTGGGAAGTTCACAACTGCAGATGCGCTGGATTGTCCTCACCACTCTCTGCAGAATCCTATGATTGAGGGAAGTACAGTTCCCATACCAGGCAGTGATGCAGCCAGTCTAGATGCTGTCAATTGTGCCCCTGTAGAAAGTGCTTAGGATTTGAGGGCCCATACCAAACTTCCTCAACCGTCTGAGATGAAAGAGGCACTGTTGTGCTTTTTTCACCACACAGCCAGTATGTACAGACCACGTGAGATCCTTGGTGATGTGTTCTGAGGAACTTAAAGCTGTTCACCCTCTCAACCCCAGATCCATTGATGACAATAGGGGTTAGCCTGTCTCCATTCCTCCGTAGTCCACAACCAGTTCCTTAGTTTTTGCAACACTGGGGGAGAGGTTGTTTTCTTGACACCACTGTGTCAGGGTAATGACTTCTTCTCTGTAGGCTGCCTCGTTATTAATTGAGATTAGGCCAATAAATGTGGTATTGTCAGTGAATTTAGTTCGTAGATTGGAGCTGTGGATGGCAACACAGTCATGGGTATACAGAGAGTAAAGGAGCGGGCTTAAGACACAGCCCTGAAGGGCACCTGTATTGAGGGTTTGAGGGTCAGAGAGTCAGAGGGGCAGAGGTGAGAGAGTCCACTCTTCCCACCTGCTGGTGATCTGACAGGAAGTCCAGGATCCATCTACCCAAGGCAGGGTGAAGGCTGATGTCTCTGAGCTTCTGGTTGAGCCTGGAGGGAATTGTGGTGTTGAATGCTGAACTGTAGTCCAAGAACAGCATTCTCACATAAGCATCCTTCTTCTCCAGATGTGTAAGGATAGAGTGTAGAGTTCTGGCTATTGCGTCATCTGTCCATCGGTTGTGTTGGTAGGTGAATTGTAGGGGGTCCAGGGTGGGTGGTAGCAAGCTGCAGATGTAGTTCTTGATCAGCCTCTCAAATGTTTGCTTATTATTGAGGTGAGAGTGACAGGACGCCAGTTGTTCAGACATGTTACCTTGGTCTTTTTAGGTACAGGAACAATGGTGGATGTTTTGAAGCAGGAGGGCAGTCTACAAAGGGAGAGGAGAGGTTAAAAATGTCTGTAAACACGCCTGCCAGTTGTGCCGCGCACATCCTGTTTACCTGCCCTGGTATGCCGTCCGGTCCCAGAGCCTTGCGACTGTCCACCCATTGGAAATACCTGTGTTTTTCATCCTCAGAGATGACCAAGGTGCAGGTCACTTCAGCGGCTCTCCTCAGGGGCCCCGTGTTGGCAACATCGAACCGAGTGTAAAAAGATTTAGCTCATCTGGGAGAGAGGCAGTGATGTTGGAAACACCACTACATTTAACTCTGAAGTCTGCGATGGTGTGCAGACCTTGGCATAAACTGCGTGTGTTGTTGGTGGAGAGCTGTGTCTGGATCTTGTCTTGGCCTGTGGCGCTCTCTTGTAATCTGACCACTGTTTTGTTTTAAAAGGATTTCTGTGCTGATATGGCATTTCACTGGCAGTAGTTGAGATGTAAATGTGCCCCAGGTGAGTCAGCAGTAATCTGAGAGATGGTAGAAACATTCTCAGGTAATCCAAGGGAACAAGAACAAATAACCATCAGCTACTGAATAAGGAGAGAGTTTACATTTGGTCTTTTAAGGGTGTTGGATATTGTTTGAATAATTAGTGGATATTAATTTTGCTTATCTGGTTGCACATTGTTGGTGAACTGTTTATTCACGAGTCAACTTCTGTCCTTATAATTTCTGTGCTGCCTTCTCATATTGAAGCCTTGATGACACCTTCTCTGTATCAGTCACAGTCCTTGTCAGCGAATCTCAGGATCGTGCATTATGGAAGTGGCCCACACAGCCAAGTGGGTTTGCAATGGATTTCCCTGTGAGAGAGCTAATTTCTTTCCCCATTCCATTATCTTTCCTTAAAATCACTGCAATTTCTCTTGTGTCAGTATTCCATTTGAAGAGGAATTTAACCTTTTTTCACTATGATTTAAACAGCCCATTCCTAACTCAAACCATTCCCTGCAGAGATGAAAAGCTCCTCCTCAGTCTTTTCTAAACAATTAAAAAATTTGGTGTATACCTTCAGCCACCCCAGACAGTTTCTACTTACTCAAGGCAAACTGTTTACAGTGTGAGCCTGTTACTTCAGATAGATTATAGAGCAGTACAGTAGAGGATATATCTTAGAGAATATATTAGTGGAGAATATATATGCATGTCAACCACAATGCCAAATGTTTGTTCCTGCACATGATTCACATCTCTCTAGTTCCTGTTCATGTGCCTGCCTAAATGCCTCTTAAATGCCATTAATGTGCCTTCTTCCACCACCAGTGCATTCCAGGCAGCTAACATTCTCTGTGTAAAATACAGTACTTGCTTTGCACATCTCAGAACTGGAATCAGGTTTAATATGACTAGCATACGTCATGAAATTTGTTGTTTTGCGGTAGCAGTGCAGTGCAATACATAAAAATAAAATCTATAAATTACAATAAGAAATATATATAAAAAAGATAATTCAATTAATTAAGTAGTGCAAAAAGAGAGGCGAAAAATACTGAGGTAGTGTTCATGGGTTCATTGCTTATTCAGAAATCTGATGGCAGAGGGGAAGAAGCTGTTCATGAAACACTGAGTGTATATCTTCATGCTCCTGTACCTCTGCCTTGTTGGTAGCATTGAGAGGAGTGCATGTCCTGGGTGATGTGGGTCCTTAATGACAGATGCTGCCTTTTTGAGACATCGCCATTTGAAGGTGTCCTGGATGCTGGGGAGGCTGATGTCCATGATGAAGCTGGCTGAGTTTGCAACTTTCTAACACTTTTTCTGATCCTGTATAGTGGCCCGTCCATACTTGACAGTGATGCAACCAGATAAAGTGCTCTCCAGAGTACATCTGTAGAAATTTGCGAGTGTCTTTGGTGACATACCAATTCTCCTGAAATTCCTGATAATAGATAGCTCCTGTTGTGCCCTTTTTGTAAGTGAAAGAATATATCCGGTCCAGGATAGATCCTCAGAGATGTTGACACTCAGGAACTAGAAACTACTCACTACTGATCCCTTGATGAGGACTGGTGTGTGTGCTCCCTCAACTTCCCCTTCCTGAAGTCCACAATCAATGTTTTGGTCTTACTGATGTTGAATACAAGATTGTTGCCTTGACACCACTCAACCAGCTGATATATCTCACTCCAGTATGCATCCTCATCACCATCAGAAACTCTGCCAACTGTAGTTGTGTCATCAACAAATTTATAGATGACGTTTGAACCGTGCCTAGCCACACGATTGTGGGTGTAGAGAGAGTAGAGCTGTGGGTTAAGCATGCATCCTTGAGGTTCACCCGTATTGATGGTCAGTGAGGAGGAGATGTTACTTCTGATCCATACTGACTGTGGCGTCCCGGTGAGGATGTCAAGTTGCAGAAAAAGGTACAGAGGCCCACGTTTTGGACCTTGTTGGTTAGAACTGAGGGTATGATTGTGCTGAATGCTGAGCTTTAGTCAATAAGCAGCAACCTGATGTAGATAAGACTATTGTCCAGGTGGGTCCAAGGTTGATTGGAGAGTCAGTGAGGTTGCCTCTGCTGTAGACCTGTGGTGGTGATAGACAAATTGTATCAGGTCTAGGTCCTTGCTTAGGCAGAAGTTAATTCTAGCTATGATCAACCTCTCAAAGCACTTCATCACAGTATACGTGAGTGCACGGGGTCTAGTCATTGAGGAAGCTTATCCTGCTCTTCTTGGGCACTGGTATGATTGCTGCTCTTTTGAAGCAGCTGGGAAGCCATGCCTGCAGCAATGAGATACAGAAGATGTCCTTGGACACACCCACCGATTATTTCCAGAGCCCTACCAGGTACACCATCAGCTCCTGATGCCTTGCGAGGGTCCACCCTTTTGAAAGGTATTCTGACGTCGAACTCTGAGATTGAGATCACAGGGTCACCAGATGCTGCAGGGATTCACGCAGTTGTAGTTTTATTCTCCCTTTCAAAGTGTTCATAAAAGGTGTTGAGCTCATCTGGGAGCGAAGCATCACGGCCATTCATGATGTTAGGAATCACTCTGGAGGAAGTCATGGCCTGCAAACCCTGCCAGAACTGGCATGCATTGGGTTCCATCTCTAGCCTCAACTGGAACTGTTTTCTTGCCCTTCAGATAGTTTTCCGCAGGTTGTACCTGGATGACTTGTATAGTTTAGATCACTGGTCTTAAATGCCACAGGTCCAGCCCCCATGGCTTTTGGTTTGGGTATGTCCAGTATGTTCTCAAGGGCATACACTCATCCACACGGGTTTTGATGAAGTCGCTGACAATTGTGGTGTGTTCATTCAGACTTGAAGATGAGTCTTTGAATATTGTCCAAAGCAGTCCTACAAATGCTCCTCTGCCTCCCTTGACTATTCCTTCTTGGTTCCCACCATTGGTGCTCTAGTCTTTAACCTCTGCCTATATGCTAGGAGTAGAAGTGCAGCCAGGTGATTAGACTTTCCTTGGTCTGGGCATGAGATGACACAGGAAACGCTCTTGATGATGGCTTAACAGTGGTCGAGTGTGTTGGATCCTCTGATTCCACTGGTGATATGTTGGTGGTAGTTGTTCAGAGACTTCTTCAAGCTGGCCTGGTTGAAATCTCCTGCAATGATAGGGAAGGCATCAGGGTGTGCTGTTTTGTGTCTGCGGATTATGTTGCTCAGCTCTCCCTGAGCCTGCCTGACACTGGCCCGAGGTGGAATGTACACCACTACCAGAATGATGGCAGAAAACTCTCTCAGCAGATAAAATGTATGACATTTGACCTCTAGATTTTCTACGTCAAGTGAGCAGGACTAAGACAGAACTGCCACATTTATGCACCACAATGAGTTAATCATAAAGCATACTTCATCTCCCCTTTCTTTAAAAACTCAGCTGTTCTGTCTTCACAGAGAATGGTGAAGCCACTGAACTGCAGCGCTACATCCAATATGGTGGGGAATAGCCATGTTTCCATAAAGGAAAATACACAGCAGTCCCTGATGTCCCTCTTGTACAGCAATCTTGCTCTGAAGGCTTCAATTCTATTTTCCAGAGACTTTACATTCACCAGTAGGATCGCTGGGAGTGTAAGTCCAAGACCTCTGCATTTCAATTGTACCTGTAGACCGGTGCCATGTCACTGCTTCCATTTTCTAAAGGGGAACTGCACTTGTGACCCAAGTCTGCCGTTTGAGGTTTGCTGATTTTGAATATTGATAGATTTTTCAAATACCTTAAAATAATGCTTCTTACTGAAGTATTCATGGCTGTGACAGAGAATTTCAGCTTTAGTAGTCCTAAACAGGAATATTTAATGATATACTCTGGGGAAAAAAACTGTATCTACCCTATTTATGCCTGTGTTAATTTTATAAACCTCTGTCAGGTCTCCATTCAGTCTCTGACTCTTGAGAATTCAGGCAGCCCCCTGCTAAAACACTTCTATTAGCCTCCTTTGTTGAAAAAAGAACAACCAAACATCTGGAGTCTGTGAACAACAGGAATTCTGCAGATGCTGGAAATTCAAGCAACACACATCAAAGTTGCTGGTGAACGCAGCAGGCCAAGCAGCATCTGTAGGAAGAGGTGCAGTCGACGTTTCAGGCCGAGACCCTTCGTCAGGACTGACTGAAGGAAGAGTGAGTAAGGGATTTGAAAGTTGGAGGGGGAGGGGGAGATCCAAAATGATAGGAGAAGACAGGAGGGGGAGGGATAGAGCCAAGAGCTGGACAGGTGATAGGCAAAAGGGGATACGAGAGGATCATGGGACAGGAGGTCCGGGAAGAAAGACAAGGAGGTGGGGGGGGGGGACCCAGAGGATGGGCAAGAGGTATATTCAGAGGGACAGAGGGAGAAAAAGGAGAGTGAGAGAAAGAATGTGTGCATAAAAATAAGTAACAGATGGGGTACGAGGGGGAGGTGGGGCCTAGCGGAAGTTAGAGAAGTCGATGTTCATGCCATCAGGTTGGAGGCTACCCAGACGGAATATAAGGTGTTGTTCCTCCAACCTGAGTGTGGCTTCATCTTTACAGTAGAGGAGGCCGTGGATAGACATGTCAGAATGGGAATGGGATGTGGAATTAAAATGTGTGGCCACTGGGAGATCCTGCTTTCTCTGGCGGACAGAGCGTAGATGTTCAGCAAAGCGGTCTCCCAGTCTGCGTCGGGTCTCGCCAATATATAAAAGGCCACATCGGGAGCACCGGACGCAGTATATCACCCCAGTCGACTCACAGGTGAAGTGTTGCCTCACCTGGAAGGACTGTTTGGGGCCCTGAATGGTGGTAAGGGAGGAAGTGTAAGGGCATGTGTAGCACTTGTTCCGCTTACACGAATAATTGCCAGGAGGGAGATCAGTGGGGAGGGATGGGGGGGACGAATGGACAAGGGAGTTGTGTAGGGAGCGATCCCTGCGGAATGCAGACAGAGGGGGGGAGGAAAAGATGTGCTTAGTGGTGGGATCCCGTTGGAGGTGGCGGAAGTCTATCCACGGCCTCCTCTACTGTAAAGATGAAGCCACACTCAGGTTGGAGGAACAACACCTTATATTCCGTCTGGGTAGCCTCCAACCTGATGGCATGAACATCGACTTCTCTAACTTCCGCTAGGCCCCACCTCCCCCTCATACCCCATCTGTTACTTATTTTTATGCACACATTCTTTCTCTCACGCTCCTTTTTCTCCCTCCGTCCCTCTGAATATACCTCTTGCCCATCCTCTGGGTCCCCCCCCCCACCTCCTTGTCTTTCTTCCCGGACCTCCCGTCCCATGATCCTCTCATATCCCCTTTTGCCTATCACCTGTCCAGCTCTTGGCTCTATCCCTCCCCCTCCTGTCTTCTCCTATCATTTTGGATCTCCCCCTCCCCCTCCAACTTTCAAATCCCTTACTCACTCTTCCTTCAGTTAGTCCTGACGAAGGGTCTCGGCCTGAAACGTCGACTGCACCTCTTCCTACAGATGCTGCTTGGCCTGCTGCATTCACCAGCAACTTTGATGTATGTTATCTGGAGTCTGTGTATATTTTAGTAACTCTTCATCACTGGTCTCTCTGTAACTGTTCCTTTTCAAAGACTGCCCAGAACTGTTGGGATAGAATGGATGTTTCACATGGAATCTCTTGGGTTTGTGCATTCAACTTCAAGAAACCAAGAATCCTGCTTTATTAACCAGCCCAGTCATTGTACATAAATGTTTTAGGTTGCTCAGGTACATCCTTTATGTTTTTCGCATTCTTTCTACCCAAATGTATTACCTTGCATTTCCCAGTGTTGAATTTAATTTGGCACAAATCTTTCATGACCTGACTCTAATTTCTTGAAGTTCATTACTATCGTCATCACTGATTGCTACATTTTAAATATTATTGCATTTGCAACATTTGGTATTTTACCCTGCTGAAAGTCCAAATAATTTAAATCAAAACAAACAGTGGTCCAAATAATGACTTGGGGAGTTGCAACATATTCCTGCTCTGTATAACTCACTTCTGTGTGAAGAATTGCCACCAATCTCACCTCTAATTTCCAAAGCAATTTTTATGCCTGTAATTGTTCATCCAATGTTGTTAACAAGTCTAATATTAATTACAGTATGTTACTTCATAATAAGAAAGTTGCATAAGAATTAAAGCTTAGAAACAATCTGTGCTCGGGCTCTTCCATTGGTCCATCACCCCATTGGTTCATCCTTCCAACTGATCTTACAAAAGAGCATGGTTTAAGATGGTGCTAGTGATGCATAGCAAAAACCTATTGGCAGCAAACACAACAATTAACTTTATTACTCACACTTTTTCTTGAAAATGATTACTGCAATTGATAGCCTGAAACTTCCATTTGGAGTCGAGCTTTTGAACCACCTATACGATCTGGCATTTTTATTTTGAGAACTGAAGTCTCGAAGTTGCGGCACGGCACGTACAGGCCGAACCAAGGTGGCGGGCACGAGTCGAAGGCAAATCTCAAGGTTGTATACAGTATACATATTTTGATAATAAATGTACTTTGAATTTTGAACTTTGATGGAAACCTTAAGGCACATAAAGATTGATAAATCGCTGGGGCCTGATTAAGTATATCCTAGAATATAGTGAGAAGCAAGTAAAGAAATTGCTTGGGCCCTGGCAGAGGTTTTTGCATCTGTATTAGCCAGGAGTGCAGTATCAGAAGCTTGGAGGGTGGCTAAACTTGTGGCTTTACTTAAAAAGCTGCAAGGACAAGCCAGGGAACTCTAGGCTAATGAGTCTAACGCCAGTGGTGGCAAAGCTACTGGAAGAGATCCTGATCACAGGATCTGTTAGTTTGGAAATGCAGTGGCAAAGCAAGGATACCTGACATGGCTTTGTGTAAAGGAAGTCATGTCTCATAGATTTGTTTGAGTTTTTTGAGGAGATGACCAAGAGGATTGATAAGGGCAGGGTAGTAGATGCATTCTGTATGGACTTTAAAAAGGCCTTTGGCAAGGTCATGCATGGAAACCTGGTCTAGAAGTTTCTATCACATGGGATCTAGGGTGAGCTAGCAAATTAGATGCAAAATTGGCTTTGTGAACAACTGGGTCGTGGTTGTGGGTTGTTCAGATTGGAGCCCTGGGACCAGTGATAGGCCACAGAGATCGGTGATGGGTCCCCTGTGGTTCATAGAAGCATAAAAAACCTACAGCACAATACAGGCCCACAAAGCTGTACCGAACATGCCCTTACCTTAGAACTACCTAGGCTTACCCATAGCCATCTATTTTTCTAAGCTCCATGTATCCGTCCTGTAGTGAGGCGACCAGAATTGAGCACAGTACAGGTTTCCCCCGCCATCCGAAGGTAGAGCGTTCCTATGAAATGGTTCGTAAGCTGGAATGTCGTAAAGCGAAGAAGCAATTACCATTTATTTATATGGGAAAATTTTGTGGGCATTCGCAGACCCAAAAATAACCTACCAAATCATGCCAAGTAACACATAAAACCTAAAATAACAGTAACATATAGTAAAAGCAGGAATGATATGATAAATACACAGCTTATATAAAGTAGAAATACTTTTCCACAATCATTGCCGGCACTGTTCACCATAGCGAAAATCTCAGGCAAGCGCTGTTAGCAAAAACACGGCGCAAGTGCTCTCCAGTAACCTTTAAGCTATGAAGCTGCCAAATAATATCAAATAACATGTAAAAATACGCTGCCTATATAAAGTAGAAATAACGTATATACAGTGTAGCATCACTTACCGGAATTGGGAAGACAGCGCCGAGCACACTGATGATGGTGTGTTAGGCTGAGTCGCAGGTTGGGGTGGTGCAGTGGCCCCCACCCTCCGGGCAGCGACCCGATACTGATCCATGAAGCATACAGGGGTGCAGCGGTAGCCGGGAGGCACACAGCACATCTTTAAGAAAAAAGCCGAAATAAACATGTTAATTAATTAGGTGCCGCCTGGCACGTAATTGTCAGCCCAGATCAGTGCCGTTTTCCGATTGCATCGCTTCTGATCTGGGCCGACAATTATGTGTCAGGCAGCACCTAATTAATTAGCATGTTTATTTCAGCTTTTATCTTAAAGATGTGCTGTGTGCCTCCCAGCTACTGCTGCATTCTCTGTGAATCGATATCTGTCCGTGTCCTGGGTGTTGGGGTGGTGGGACACTGGGGTGTCATCTCGTCGTCTGTTTCCATTAGAGCAGGCAGCTCATCTTCTCCTATGACTGCCTGCCTCGATGTCGAAGGTCGAGGTTCGTCGTCTGCTCTGGCTGATGTGGAAGGCTTGCTTGACTGCTGAGCCTCGCGCATTTTTCTATCACACAGTTCTTTGTAAGCACTCAAACCATCCTGCAAATATCCCCTAAACCGACGTACCCTTTCAAAATTAAAGTCATACTTTATCATTACTCATTTGGTTTCGATTGTTATCCTTTCCTTTTACAATTGCATCAGCTCTTCATCTATCAGTTCTTGGTCATGGGATGCCAAAACCTCTTCAACATCATCTTCGTCAGCTTCCAAAAGCCAAACTCACTTTGTCCTTACTTCGTTCACCACGATCAAAACGCTTAATTATGTCTAGTTTTACACTAAGTGTAACACCCTTACGAGCTCTTTTAGGCTTTTCTGATACCTTAGAACTCATCTTGCAATCGGCTGCTTACAGGCACATGTTTAAGCAATGCCAGCTAGAATGCAGTTCCATATCCAGGGGAGTTTGGCTGCTCGGGGCGCGCGCTGCCTTTTATCGCGCGCTGCTTTTTTCATAACAGTGAAAACACCTTCTGTTAGCGAAAACAGGGTACTAATGTAGGTCTTTCGTAACAGTGAGGTTTCGTAAAGCGAATGTTCGAAAAGCGGGGGACACCTGTACTCCAAGTGGGTCCTATATAGCTGCAACATTACCTCTCGCCTCTTAAACTCAATCCCACGATTGATGAAGGCCAATGCTCCGTCCGCCTTCTTAACCACAGAGTCAACCTCTGTCGCAGCTGTGTAGCTCCCGTACCTCCCAAGATCCCTCTGATCCTCCACACTGTCAAGAGTCTTACCGTTAATGCTATATTCTGCCATCAATTTTGACCTACCAAAATGGGTTGAACTCCATCTGCCACTTCTCAGCCCAGTTTTGCATCCTACTAATGTCCCGCTGTAACCTCTGACAGCCCTCCACACTATCCACAACACCGCCAACCTTTCTCATCATATATAGTAACAAACTGGATGAGAATGTAAGTGGCATGATTAGTAATTTTGTGGATGACACTGAAATTGGTGGTGTAGTAGATAGGCTGAAGAAAGTTGTCCGAAGTTACAAAAGAATCTAGATGAAGTGGGAATATGGACAAATGGAACTTAACTCTGGCAAGTGTGAACTGATGCATTTTGGAAATTCAAACCAGGAGAAGTCATAGATCATGCATGGCAGGGACCGAAGAGGTGATCAAGTTCAAGTTTATCCTCATTCAACCATACACATGTATACAGCTGAGTGAATATTATTCCTCTGCAGCCAAAGAGCAAAACACAGCACATATCATCACACACAGCACATAGAATATTAGCACAGGTCTCTGAGAGGCATGGCCCTGAAGATGCATGATTACGTAATGTTGCCAGTACTACTACAATAAAAACACACAGTTGTGTAGCAGTATAAATGTTGAGACCCAGAGTTGTTGTGAAGAACGGGACCCAAACGCAGGACACTGGCACGGAGTAGAGTTTGGATGCAGACGAGGGCGTGAGTGTGGCTGGAGCTGTACGGCAAACAGGAGGATGAATGGAAAGGCAGGCAGCAGGCAATACTTATCTTGACATGGAGCGTGGAGTTGACACAGGCAAACCTTAGAATACACAATCCTAAACGGCCGGGAATGTGAATTACCACACTGGCTGAAACAACGATCTGGCGATGAGTGGATGCAAAGCCAGGGTATTTATGCTGCAGGTTTAGATGAGAATCAGGTGTGTCACAATCAAGGAGCCCGGGAGAACACGGGGAAAAGGGAATTAGGAGAATATGAGGAATCAACGGTCGGGACCCTGACAGTACTCTCCCCTGAACGGGAGTCTCCAGGCAAACCACCAGGCATGCCCGGAATGTCGCGATAGAAGTCTCGGATGAGGGAGGGGTCTAAGATGAAGGAGTGGGGAATCCAGGTGCACTCCTCAGGACCGTATCCCTCCCAATCGACGAGGTACTGGGGACCCCTGCCTCGGTGGCGCACATCCAGTATTCGCCGGACAGTGTCAGCTGGGTGATCGTCGACGATCCGGGCGGGGGGAGCAGGTTCAGCAGGAGGGCACAAAGGGCTGACAGACACAGGTTCCAGTTGGGAGACGTAGAACGTGGGACGAATGCGCATGGATTTGGGTAGTTTGAATTTGACCGCCGAGGGGTTGTTGATGCTCTTGATTTTGAATGGTCCAATGTAACGAGGGGCGAGTTTCTTGGATTCAGTTTTGAGGGGGACGTCTCTTGAAGAGAGCCAAACCTTCTTACCAGTTGGGTGCTGGAATCCAGTGGCGATCGGTGATACTCCGTTTGCGGTCAGCGGAGCGGAGCAGGGTCGAGTGTGCATCGTTCCAGACCTTGCAGCACCGGCGGAGATGGGCCTGAACTGAAGGCACAGCGATGTCGTCTTCGTGGGCAGGAAACAGAGGGGGTTGATAGCCTAGGGAACATTCAAAAGGGGACATATCAGTGGTGGTGCTTGTCAGGGAGCTGTGGGCATACTCAACCCAAGTGAGATGTGTGCTCCAGGACGACAGGTTACTGGCGGAAATGCAGTGCAGTGCTGCTTCCAAGTCCTGATTGGCTCACTCCGTCTGACCGTTAGTCTGTGGGTGGAAACCAGAAGACAGACTTACTGAAACTCCAAGGGCTTGACAGAAGGATTTCCAGACTTGAGAGATGAATTGAGAGCCCCAGTCAGAAACGATGTCAGAGGGAATTCTACGAAGGCGGAAGACATGTTGGACAAGGAGGTCGGCAGTTTTTCGGGCTGTAGGAAGTTTGGGGAGGGCTATGAAGTGCACCACTTTGGAAAAACGGTCCACCATGATGAGTACAGCAGTGTTACCATGTGAAGGGGGTAGATCAGTGACAAAATCGAGAGCTATGTGGGACCAGGAGCGGCCAGGGACAGGTAAGGGACGAAGCAGCCAGCAGGTGATCGATGGGAGCTTTTTCTGCGGGCACACACAGTACAGGCAGAGACGAAGGAGCGAGTGTCAGCATCCATGGTGGGCCACCAGAAATGTCACTTCAAAAGGGACAGAGTTCGACCGATTCCAGGATGGCAGGTGAACCGGGAAGTATGCCCCAACTGGAGAACCTGTGAACGGACAGACCCAGGGACGAAGAGGTGACTGGGGTGGGGGGGCCCATTGCCTGGGTCAGGTTGAGTCCATTGGGCCTCTTTGACTATGGATTCGATCTCCCAGGTGAGGAGAGCCACGACACAGGATGGTGGTAGGATGGTATCGGGGTTGGAAGGGTCCTCCTCAGAGACGTACTGGCGTGAGAGAGCATCTGGCTTCACGTTCTTGGAACCAGGACGGTAGGTGAGGGTGAAATCGAAGCGGCCAAAAAACAATGCCCAACGGGCTTGGCGGGAGTTAAGGCGTTCAGCTGTCTGAATGTATGCCAGGTTCTTATAGTCCATCCAAATGATGAATGGATGTTCTGCTCCCTCCAGCCAGTGCCTCCACTCCTCCAAGGCGAGTTTGACAGCCAGCAACTCCCGGTTCCCAATGTCATAGTTCTGTTCAGTGGGGAATAGACAGTGAGAGAAGAAGGTGCAGGGATGGAGCTTTTGGTCTGGGACGGAGCGTTGAGAGAGGACCGCCCCCACCCCAGTGTCGGAGGTGTCTACCTCCACTGTGAACTGGTGAGATGAGTCAGGCTGGACCAGGATGGGAGCGGAGGTGAAATGCCTCTTAAGCTCTGAAAAGGCCGAGTCTGCTTCGAGGGTCCAGTGGAAGGGGGTCACAGGAGAGGTGAGCTGAGTAAGGGGTGCTGCCACTTGGCTTTACTCCCTAATGAAGTGACGGTAGAAATTGGCAAATCCCAAAAATCGCTGGAGTTGTTTAAGTGTCATAGTTTGGGCCACTCTGTCACCGCTCGGATCTCTTCGGAATCTGCCCTCACCTGCCTGCTCTCAATGATGTACCCCAGGAAACTGATGGAACAGGCATGGAACTCACACTTCTTAGCCTTAACAAATAGTTTGTTCTCCAAAAGCTTCTGAAGAACCTGGAGGATATGGTGGGTGTGCTCCTGGAGGTTACGGGAGAAGATTAGGATATCGTCCAGGTAAACGAAAACAAATCAGTTAATAAAGTCCCTAAGGATGTCGTTGATCAGAGCCTGGAACACCACGGAAGCATTGGTCAGGCCGAAAGGTGACCGAGGGGGGGGTTAAAGTCCGTCTTCCATTCATCTCCCTCCCATATCCTGACCAGGTGATAGGCATTCCGCAAGTCCAATTTAGAGAATACTGTGGCTCTGTGAAGGGGCTCGAATGCTGAGTTGATCAGGGGCAGGGGACACTTATTCTTTATGGTAATGTTGTACAGGCCACGGTAGCCGATGCATGGGCGTAGTGAGCCGTCTTTCTTCCCCACAAAGAAGAAACCAGCGCCTACAGGGGAGGATGAGGGTCAGGTGATGCCAGCTGTGAGGGAGTCATTTACATACGTCTCCATTGCTTTTCTTTCTGGGTGGGACAGGCTATACAGCCGACTGGTGGGTAATGAGGCTCTGGGGAGAAGGTCAATCGGGCAATTGTAAGGGCGATGTGGAGGCAGAGAAAGGACCCATTGCTTACTAAACACCTCTCCAAGATCATGATATTCTACGGGAACTGTGGACAAGTCAGGGGGCTCAGAGGCGGACGAGGTTTGCATGACCTCCACTGGGGGAAGGGCTGATTGCAGGCAAGAGGATTGGCAGAACGAGCTCCAGCTGACTATTTTCCTGGTGGACCAAGTCGATGTGGTGGTTATGACGGCTTAGCCAAGGGTGGCCGAGAACCAAAGGGGCTTGAGGAGAGGAAATTATATTGAATCGTACCTGTTCCTGATGGTTCCCGGAGAGAAGGAAAAGCAGGGGTTCCACGCAGTGCGTGACTCGGGCCAGGAGTCTACCGTCTGGCGCCTTGGCGTCTGGGGGGTACTCAGAGAGACACGAGAAATACCAGCTTGGAGGGCTAGGTTTTTGTCCGTGGAGTTTCCCTCTGTGCCGGAGTCCACTAGCGCTAGCAGAGGCAAGGACTGTTGCTTGTGACACAGAGTGGCTTGAAGCTGCATCCGGGGTCGGGGGACGAAAGGGAAGGTTATCTGGCTCACCAAAGTCCCCCCTGCTACTGGTGAGCCAACCCCCCACCCCCCTACCTTTTGGTCGAAGGGGCAGGTGGCAAGGAAGTGGCCGGACTGACCGCAATATAAGCACTCGCCCGTTCTCAATCTCCGGAGACGTTCAGTGGGAGAAAGGTGGGCCCGCCCCAGCTGCATGGGTTCCTCTCCCGGGGTGGTGGAAACGGCCAGGCTGGGAGCCACTCGGGGAGCAGAAGGAAGAGAGAGGCTTGTTCTGGTGGGAGGTGGTAAAGAGAGCCAAATGTGGTGGACGACCAGTTTTCTCTCTACGGCGCTTCTGGAGGCGATTATCCAACCTGGTGGCCAGGGAGATCAGGGAATCCAGGTTGTCGGAGTCGTCTCTCGCTGCCAGCTCGTCCTTCACCAGGTCGCTGAGTCCATTCAGAAAAATCCCCTGGAGTGACTCATCGTTCCACCCCGAGTCGGCTGCTAATGGCCAGAACTCCAATGAATATTCAGCAACACTGCGGGAGCCCTGGCGGAGAATGAGTAGATGCTTGGCGGCGTCTTTACCTCAGACGGGGTGATCGAAGATTCTTCTCATCTCCGCGATGAAGCTGGCAAAAGTGGAGCAGATATCAGATTGGTTGTCCCAAACTGCTAATGCGCTCCCCCGTAGCAACCGCATGACATGAGCAATTTTCGACTTACCTGTGGAGTAAGTCGGCGACTGCTGTTCAAACACCAGGGAGCACTGAAGGAGGAAACAATGGCACTTCCCCAAATTTCCCGCGTAGTCCTCTGGCTCTGGTACGTGAGGCTCTGTGGGCGAGGGTGTTGGTGACGTGTGGGAGGTTGCCGCTACAGGCGGTCTGGGCTGGCTAGGCTGGGTTCCAGGAGTGGGTCGAGTGATATGAGTGGAGACACGGTCCACCTGGTTACCAATCTGCGTGACGTGAGCAGCCAGGGAACGGAGGTTCTCCATGGCCACCCAGAGGAGTTGATCTTGCTGTCCCAGTAGGGAACCCTGACTGGCGAGGGCTTGTTGAAGGATATTTGTGTCCGCTGGGTCCATGGTGGCCAGATAGTTCTGTTGTGAAGAACGGGTGGACCCAAATGCAGGACACTGGCACGGAGTAGAGTTGGGATGCAGACGAGGGCGAGGGCGTGAGCATGGCTGGAGCTGAACGGCAAATGGGAGGATGGACAGAAAGGCAGGCAGCAGGAGATACTTATCTTGACACGGAGTGTGGAGTTGACACAGGCAAACCACAGTGCTGAAGCAAAACTTAGAATACACAATCCTAAGTGGCCGGGAACATGAATTACCACACTGGTTGAAACAACGATCTGGCGATGAGTGGATGCAAAGCCGGGGTATTTATGCTGCAGGTTCAGATGAGAATCAGGTGTGCCTCAATCAAGGAGCCCAGGAGAACACAGGGAAAAGGGAATTAGGAGAATATGAGGAATCAACGGTCCAGACCGTGACAAGAGTTACGCAGTTTGACCAGTTTCTTGTTATAGCACATGCCCTCCAATCCAGGCAACATCCTCTCCAAAGCCTCAACATCCTAACTATAATGGGGTGACCAGAATTGTATGCTATACTCCAGATGTGGCCTAACCCGCGTCCTCCGCCAAATACCTAGTTCCCTGGCAGCGCAGATGGATGATGTGGTGGAAAAATAATTTGGCATGTTTGCTTTCATCAGTCAGGGCATTGAGAGTAGGAGTTGAGACATTATATATATCAACAATTACACTGTGGAAGTACTAGAGTTTTAACATTAACATTTAACATTTTTTGGGAAAGGATTCTGATTGTAAAAGGTTACAGGGAGCAGTATTTCTGGATCATGCAGGTACCAAGAGAATAGGAAATCTGGTCTAATAATGTGTGGGGAAGATCATGCCAGATGAGGGAATCTCCAGAGATATGCAAAGATGCTGAAATGGGACTTTCTGCATTTATTTGCCAATGTTAATCAACCTTAAGGCAGTGTTTTAATAACACAGTAAACTAACTGTCACTAATTGAACTAATAGTGAAATGTTTTCCAAGAGTAAGTACAACACTTTTTCAATAATGTCACATCTGAAGTCAGATAGCACAATAAGGTCAAACGTACCTCTGGGTGTGCTTTAGTAAATGCTCATTGAAAGCAACTGGTAACATAGACAATGCCTGCTATATGTCTAGGACTTTATCTGATGTAAAATCACACATAAAGCAATAATGCCTGGCTAATCCCTGAAGTGTTTCCATTGACTTATTCCATCCAGATTTACCCAAAAATCTCTGATGGTTGACTCAAGCTGTTATAAAATCAGAAGGAATCTCGTGCTGTGTAGGTTGTAAAACAATTGACAATGAATTATTCATGGCTATATCTGTACAATACAGCTGTGGAGATTAAAAGTTAACATTTATAGTTCACAGAAATAAGCCAGAGCAAATAATATTTAAAGAATTTCTTGTTCATAGTTACTGAAAAAAGCAATCTGTTATTATCAGACTGTTTTCAGTACCTTACTACAGTCTGTCTCTCCTACTTTAAATGCTTATGATTAACTTTCAGATTGAGCATACTGTTGTGTCACTTTGATTTTCAGTTTACTGAGAAACATGTGGTTAAAAAGATGAAAAATAGTAATTGGCAGAGGCAAATGATTCAAATTTGTTTGCAAATCTGACTCTGAGAGAATAAAAGTATTCAGTGTCATTAATTCTAATATTAGCCTTGAGACAACTATAAGGCAATGCAATTTTGATGTGCCATATAGTTTATACATTACAATGCTAAAAGACTCCTTCTAACTAAACAGAACCATGCATGATCACTTCCAAGATAAGCACTGAAAGTGTGGTTACATTATACTGTCAAGCCATAGTGCAAGGTAAATATTGTGACTAGAAGCAGGGGAACTTTGTGAGGTCAGGGAACTTTGAAAAGCATATTTCCACAAAGACTTGCAAAGTATAGTTGCAAGGCAATTTTAATGGTGAGTCTTCACTTCCAAGGACCCTGATTCACTGGAAGTGACAGAGGTCTTTCAGTTGGAAAGCCTGCGTCAGAAGGCTGAAGCCTGCAAGGACTAGTGATAGGCAGAATCATTAGAGATGGACAGAGTGGGGATAGACAGACTCAACATTGTGGATGGATAAGAATTGTGGTGGGAGTGTGATCTAGAACATGGGAAAGGAGGGAGGAGCAGTCCAAATCCAGTCTAATGAAAATCAAGGAGACAGACCACAGGATGTTGTCCAGAATATGTTGGCCCATCTTGTAGACAATATGTCCCAACTTATCCAGGCTGATTTTGGCTATGTACGGTATCGAATGGAAGTTACCCAAGATGAAGGGACTCCTGCAGTCTGTTGGTGATTGGGGAGGAAATGCTGTCAGAAGGGTAGAGATGGTGCTGGGGAGGGGAGGGGGGTAAGCAATGGTAGGAATTGTGGGGTTGGGGAGCCCGATGATGTTTGGAGCTGTGGCAGATGGCCCGTTGAACCGGGAAGAAACTCTCCTTACAGCTTGTGCAACAGCAACATCTACCACATGGATTCAGCCTTGTTTGGTAGCTTTCCCAAGACACCCGACTAACTGTAGTTAAAAACTAAATGGATGATAAAATAAAAAAGCAGACATTTGAACTGCATGTTCCTCTGGTTATTTCCCTTATAACAGTTGGGTGGATAGTCTTGGAATGGGTTCAGCTCTTGCTTCAGGTTTTTGCATTTAAGTTAATAATGTGATCTCAACCCGGTTGTTATTGAGAGCTTATATTTGGCCCACAGAACTTGATCAAATTCCTTTATTATAAACCATATAAACCATATAACAATTACAGCACAGAAACAGGCCATCTCGGCCCTTCTAGTCCGTGCCGAACGCGTACTGTCACCTAGTCCCACCGACCTGCACTCAGCCCATAACCCTCCATGTCCATATATCTATCCAATTTTACTTTAAATGACAATATTGAGCCTGCCTCTACCACTTCTCCTGGAAGCTCGTTCCACACAGCTACCACTCTCTGAGTAAAGAAGTTCCCTCTCATGTTACCCCTAAACTTTTGCCCCCTCTCAACTCATGTCCTCTTGTTTGAATCTCCCTCACTCTCAATGGAAAAAAGCCTATCCACGTCAATTCTATCAATCCACCTCATAATTTTTAATACCTCTATCAAGTCCCCTCTCAACCTTCTATGCTCCAAAGAATAAAGACCGAACTTGTTCAACCTTTCTCTGTAACTTAGGTGCTGAAACCCAGGTAATATTCTAGTAAACCTTCTCTGTACTCTCTCTATTTTGTTGACATTTCTCCTATAATTCGGTGAACAGAACTGTACACAATACTCCAAATTTGGCCTTACCAATGCCGTGTACAATTTTAACATTACGTCCCAACTCCTATACTCAATGCTCTGATTTATAAAGGCCAGCATACCAAAAGCTTTCTTCACCACCCTATCCACATGAGATTTCACCTTCAGGGAACTATGCACCATTATTCCTAGATCCCTCTGTTCTACTGCATTCTTCAATGCCCTACCATTTACCATGTATGTCCTATTTTGATTAGTCCTACCAAAATGTAGCACCTCACATTTATCAGCATTAAACTCCATCTGCCATCTTTCAGCCCACTCTTCTAACTGGCCTAAATCTCTCTGCAAGCTTTGAAAGCTTACTTCATTATCCACAACACCACCTATCTTAGTATCATCTGCATACTTACTAATCCAATTTACCACCCCATCATCTAGATCATTAATGTATATGACAAACAACATTGGAACCAGTACAGATCCGTGAGGCACACCACTAGTCACTGGCCTCCAACCTGACAAACAGTTATCTGCCACTACTCTTTGGTGTCTCCCATCCAGTCACTGCTGAATCCATTTTACTCCTTCAATATTAATACCTAACAATTGAACCTTCCTAACTAACCTTCCGTGTGGAACCTTGTCAAAGGCCTTACTGAAGTCCATATAGACAACATCCACCGCTTTACCCTCGTCCACTTTCCTAGTAACCTCTTCAAAAAATTCAATAAGATTTGTCAAACATGAACCTTCCACACTCAAATCCATGTTGACTGTTCCTAATCAGACCCTGTCTATCCAGATAATTATATATACCACCTCTAAGAATACTTTCCATTAATTTACCCACCACTGAAGTCAAACTTACAGGCCGATAATTGCTAGGTTTGCTCTTAGAATACTTTTTAAACATTGGAACAACATGAGCAATACACCAATCCTCTGGCACCATCCCTGTTTCTAATGTCATTTGAAATATTTCTGTCAGAGCCCCTGCTATTTCTACACTAACTTCCCTCAAGGTCCTAGGGAATATCCTGTCAGGACCTGGAGACTTATCCACTTTTATATTCCTTAAAAGTGCCAATACTTCCTCTTCTTTAATCATCATAGTTTCCATAGCTTCCCTGCCTGTTTCCCTTACCTTACACAATTCAATATCCTTCTCCTTAGTGAATACCGAAGAAAAGAAATTGTTCGGAATCTCCCCCATCTCTTTTGGTTCCACACATAGCCGTCCACTCTGATTCTCTAAGGGACCAATTTTATCCCTCACTATCCTTTTGCTATTAATAAAACTGTAGAAACCCTTTGGATTTATTTTCACCTTACTTGCCAAAGCAACCTCGTATCTTCTTTTAACTTTTCTAATTTCTTTCTTAAGATTTTTTTTACATTCTTTCTATTCCTTGGGCACTTCATTTACTCCAAGCTGCCTATATTTATTGTAGATATCTCTCTTTTTCCGAACCAAGTTTCCAATATCCCTTGAAAACCATGGCTCTCTCAAACTTTTAACCTTTCCTTCAACCTAACAGGAACATAAAGATTCTGTACCTTCAAAATTTCACCTTTAAATGACCTCCATTTCTCTATTACATCCTTCCCATAAAACAATTTGTCCCAATCCACTCCTTCTAAATGCTTTCGCATCTGGCCCTCAGCAGATTGCGGATCTCCTGGTTCATCCTTGGCTTTTGATTGGAGAAGACTCTGAATGATTTTGTGGAGACTCCCTCATCTACAGCTGTGTTAATAGCCCGTTACAACCATGGTGTAATCATTCAAATCCACAGATGAGTGCTTGAACACAGCCCAGTCCACTGACTTTAGCAATCCTGCAACTGCAGCTCTGCCTCCTGTGACCCTCTCTTTATTGTACTAATCTCTGGAGCTTTGCTCTTTAGCCTCTGCCTGTATGCAAGTGGGAGAAAGGCAGCCAAGTGATCCAATTTATCAAAATGTGGTCTGAGCATGGAACGGTAGGCATTCCTTATCTTAGTATAACAGTGGTCTACTATGTTGGGACCTCTGGTGCTATAGGTTATATGCTGATGGTAATTAGGCGGGGATTTCTTTAAGCAAACATGGTTGAAGCCCCCAACTATGATTTGAAATGCACATAAACTGTGGTCAGGATTATCACATGTACATCGAAACATACAGTGTAATGTGTTATTTGTGTTAACAACCAACACACTTAAGGTTGTGCTGGGGGCAGCCCACAAGTGTCACCACACACTCTGACGCCAACATAGCATGCCCACAATGCTCAGCAGACCAACATGGAACACAACAAAACAGAGCCTGTGAAGTGACAAGGCAACAACAACAAAACAAGCCCAGTTCCAACCTCTCACCCACCCAGCCGTGCACATACACACTTCCCTATTCCCAGCACAGGCCGTCTTCAGTCTCCCGCCTCATAAACATTGGGCCTTCGACTTCACAGCGGACTTGGAGATAACCAGAGACTCAGGGCTCTGACCATTGGGCTTCAGATGCACCATGGGTAATTGTTCAGATTTCTGATCAGTGTCATTATCAGATATAATTGGTTATTTAGAACCAAATTTTTCATGCCGGGATCTCCTTATTGTTTAAAAAATACTTTGCAGTGGTAAAAAAAGTATTTCTCTGACTTCTGATCAATGGTCCCTTTAATTTGTAATGACCAGTGCGTGCAAAAATCTTGTGCTTTGCAATTTTTTGCTCATAGACAATATTGTGTGTGCACTGAATAATTTCTTCAATTAAAAACAGTATAAATAAGTTAGTTCTAAAATCCGCAGTCAAATCATTACAAATTCCTCTCTGTCATCACTGCCCGCATCAGAAACAGGAAAAGGAAATGTGATCGTGTACGATCGTGAAATATGCTTAACATGCCAACGAGGTAGAGGATGACAATCTTTTGTGCGCAGTCTAAATTCCTTTATGCACTAGTAGCAAAAGATACGTGTGCACACACACCTTAGAGGAAACGTTGCTTCTGATCAGAGGATAAAAGGAACTATCTTCATTTTAATAGAATCAATAATAAAAAAAACGATAACTGCATTGATGTAAACAACAGGAATTCTGCAGATGCTGGAAATTCAAGCAACACACATCAAAGTTGCTGGTGAACGCAGCAGGCCAGGCAGCATCTCTAGGAAGAGGTACAGTCGACGTTTCAGGCCGAGACCCTTCATCAAGAATCTCTTACTAACTTCCTTCAGTTAGTCGTGACGAAGGGTCTCGGCCTGAAACGTCAACTGTACCTCTTCCTAGAGATGCTGCCTGGCCTGCTGCATTCACCAGCAACTTTGATGTGTGTTGCTTGAATTTCCAGCATCTGCAGAACTCCTGTTTTTAACTTCTTCTTCTTCTTCTTTCTTCTTACAGAAATATCTGCATGATGCTAACCTAGGGCACATCATCAGTGATTTTACCTGGGGTCGTCAGGTGTTTCGGGTCTTTCAACATCATACACGCTCGCCCAGGCGACCCGACCGGGGTTGATCAGACCCCAGCCTGTGTCCTAGCAGCAACCCACCGATCTGCCCTCTTTATCCAGAGCCATCTTGATGCTTTCTCTGCTGCATCAGTGGTTGTAGAAATGGCTCTCCTCCTTCTCTGTCCCGTGATTCCAAGTGCAGTGTATACTTTGCAGAGCGACTGGCCTGCAAAGCCATGACACCCGACCTCCACGGGCCAACACTTTGCTCTCCAGCCTCTTCTTTGTCAGTTGTTCTTCAGATCTTCATACTTGGTTCTTTTCTGCTCGTAGACTTCCTCCATGTGTTCTTCCCATGGCACGGTAAGCTCAAGCATAAGAACGTGCTTCAATGAGTCAGGCCACAACACAATGTCGGGCCGCAACGTAGTCTCTCTGATTTGGGGAGCAAACTGCAGCTGTTTTCCCAGGTCTGCTTTTAGTTTCCAGTCCTGCGCAGTGAAGAGCAACCGGGTTGCTTTCTGGTGTTCTGTTGGTCTTTCCCCCTCTTTGACAAAGCAGATGGTATTCTTGACTGGACTTGTTTTCCAGCAGATGTTAAGGGTGCTGCAGATTGTCTCAGCAATTGTCCGGAGGACCTGGTCATGCCACCACTGATAACGACCATCGGCAAGAGCTCTGGGACAGCAGCTCAGAATGTGCTCTAGCATACCAGTCCTCTTACAGAGGGGGCAAGCTGGTCGTTCTGCAAGGCCCCAGCAGTGCAGGTTGGATGGGCTAGGAAGGACGTCATAAACAGCCTGGATAAGGAACTTGATGTGGTGTGGATCCACCTTCCAGAGATCACTCCACGTGATCTTTCGCTCGATCACCTGCTCCCATTTGGTCCAGGCTCCTTGCTGTTTCATTGCCACTGCTCTGCTGGTCCTATCCTCCTCCACAGTTGCCCTTACTTCATTCTGGACCAGTTCTTGCTGCTCTTTCCCTTGTACTTTGTCAAAATGAGGGACTTCAAGGCTTCCAAGCCCAACTCTTCGCTTGGCGACTGCCGCCACCAGCACTTTGTGGCACAGCCGCGCCTCAGCTTCTTCCACTGCAGCTCCTGCTCTCCACTCTCTTCCAGTTCTCACTGCCACTCCTGCTCCGGCAACCTTTGGATCTGAAGATTCCTGGAACTGCAACACCCCTCTTGCTCGCAAAACCTTGAACTCTTCCTCGATGGATTTCAGGGGGAGCCTCAGTTTGCAGTTATTCCCGTACAGAGCGATGCTGCTGATGTTCCTTGGTAAATCCAGCCATCTTCGCAGGAACCGGCTGACTACCCTCTCTAATTCAGCAACAGTGGAAATTGGAAACTCACAGAGAAGCAGTGGCCAGAGGATTCTTGGTAGTATACCGTGCTGGTAAATCCATGCCTTAAACCGCTCTGGAAGGCCAGTCCTGTCAACCACTTGCAACCATTGTTCAAACTCCCCACAGGTGTTTCTTATTGTCGCCTTATCTCTGAGTGTTGCATCAAACATCTTCCCAAGACTTTCTACCTGGTTCTCTGTGATGGTAGGAATTGGAATGTCCTCAAGAGAGAACTGTTACGTTCTTTCTAAAAACTGATTAGAGCCAAATTCTTCTCTTTTACCTTCATTCCTGTTTATGTTTGTTGAATTTTTGCATCTACCATTCTGAAGTATACAGTATTCTGAGGTGCAGAATTTTTGCTCTCTTGCATTAAATGTCAGAGTCAATTTGTTCTCTGTGTTTTAGTGCAGATTAATGATTAACGACCAGGGCTTCTCTAAAATGCCTTAAAAGTGTGCCTTGATCCTTGTTTCAGAAAAGATCTTCATTGCTCCCTGAGTGTATTATCCCTCCAATGGTTTCATTCAGTTGTTGGGCTGACAGTGCATATAATGTTTAATTATAGATGACCTTGTTGTGTACTTCAAGTGGCTCTGAATTAGGCCCGTCGGAACTCATTTGATTTCATTGATAGCCTTTAGGGAAAGGACTGAATCCTAAACTCATGTATGAATGGTCTAAAGAACATAATAAGCAGAAGAATGCAAAAAGGCAACTTCTCATGACAAACCCAATCTAACCTACTGTGCATCCTTTGATGTGCTCCAATGTCCACCGTTCACTGGACCCAAAATGACTTTCTACAATCTCCTATTACTCAGATCCCTTGTCTAGCTATAACAATTTCCTGCGTTTCTTCTTTCTATGATTTTCATGCCTAATCTGGGGAGGAATTTTGTTGGGACCATTTGAATGGGATACATTTTTACACAGATAATGCACTGATTAAAAAAAAGGTTAACAGATTCTAGTTGTGTTCCAAATGCTTGAAGTTAGTAGAAAGTGGACATGTAATAATCGCACCACAGTGTTCTAAAATTGGGTTAAACATGACACATTATTATCTCTCAAACAACAGGAATTCTGCAGATGCTGGAAATTCAAGCAACTTTCATGTGTGTTACATTATTATCTCTTGTATTTTCTTTTAATCCCTGAATTCTGTCCTTGAGTAGCTAATAGTTGTTGAGTGGCAGTATTTATATTTGATCATATTGTAAGCATATAGATCTGTAACTCTTAGGCTATTAAGCATTGTTTAGTGAGAGATTACTTTTAAAATCTGCAACAAAACAAGTTAAAATTCAAAATGATTTGTTCCCAATTATAAAAAAAAAGATTAGTTGGTCAGTTCAAATAGATTTCAGGTGGCTCCGTATGTACAATATCTAAGTATGCTTAATGTTTAAATGGCATCATTTTTTTCTCATTATTGTTACACTCATTGGTTCAGCCTACAGCATCATTTTCTTAAAAGCAAGAAATGCAAATTAGGACATTTATTGGGTTTAGGATCCAACTGATGTACATCAAGCAGTATTGTTTGTTTTCTTCTCTTAAAACTGCTTCCCACTCAAAACACTGAGAATGTAAAGCATCATATTTCCCCTCACTGCATATCATCTCTTTAAACATTTCTACCCTGTAAACAATAACTTCCTTCATGCCCAGCAGTTGTAAGGAGCTTATGGACTTCTTTTCCCTTCTCCAGCAAACTGCACTCAAAACTCCTCTCTGGCTCCTTTCCATCCTAAACACAAAATTACATTTTTCTGCAGTTTCTGTCCTCTCACCTCTCATGCCTTCTGTCTTGCCATAAGACCCAGTTTATGGCAGGTTGAGCAGCCACAACGAAACTACTGACTATGCATATTCTCTTCATCTCCAGTAGGCCATCTGATCACCATAAGAACCTTTATCTTTTCAATCTGTCATTATTGTTTCTTTCATCAAATCAGTTCTTATCCCCATCCTTCCTGAAACTCCATGTCTGAGTAACTTAAATACCATCCCCAGCATCATGCTGCAGCAACCTAACTCAACTTTCCAACTGAAATTCTATGTGATCTGTCTTGACCATTTCCTGTTCAGTCATTTTTTTACATTCAGTACATCACTCTTGCCCTCAGATCTGCTTTGAAGACTGTAAACCTCCATTTGCCCAGTTCTGAGGAAGGTTTCACTGACCAGAAGCATAAACAGGTTTCTCTTATGAGGTATTTTACTTGACTGGCTGATTTCTTCCAGCTTTTCTGTCTTTGACTTTGACTCTAGATTCTTAATTGAATTTAAATTCTCGAACTGCTATGATAGGATTCAGATTCACTTTTCTGGACCAAGTATCCAGGTGTCAAGAGGCCTATCCAGCAAATTAGCCACTGTGCTGCCTTTGCTTGGCTGTGGTAGCTTGACACAAAATAATTCATTGTCTTGGCCAATATCCCTGACTCCTCTTCATCACTGAAAGACTAAAGTATGCTGACGCTGGAACCCTGAAATAAAATCTGATTGGATTAATTTGTACAGCACCCTACAATATTTAATTTATGCACTTTACTTTGAATACCTAATGCATAATTCATTTGTAGATTTAATTCTTACTTTCCGAAGTTACTGAAAGTTATATGTGTGTTTTATAAACTACTATGCTGTGCACCCTGGTCCAGAGAAACGTTGTCTCATTTGGCAGTATACATGTATATAGTTAAATGACAATAGACTTAACCTGGCAATCAGCCTGAAACATTCAATCTCTTTCTCTCTGATCTGCCAAATATTTTCTGCATTTTCTTATTTTCTCCATTACCATTCCTTGATACATCACATCACTGCAACAACACTGAGCACCAGGTATCCCAGCAAAGCAATAATCGGTCAGGATGAAAAGACTGGGTATGCTGAACATTAACTCTAATTGTACAAATTGCCATGGTATCAAAGAAAATGAGAAGAATGAAATGTCCTGTTTACAGTAAAACTCTGATGGTCTGACATCCCTAGAGTATTAGTTGCCTGCCCAAATACATCCCCTTTTGGGTCTATTTATTTATGTCTGATTATGCTCCTGTTAAGCATCTATGAATTGTAAAAAGTACATAAATACAAGTTGTTATGTGTCCACTTGGTTTCGATGTACTGTATGTATGGTAAAACTCAAATAATTTTCATTGGATTATTCAGGCACCCTGATTCAGCATCTGGCCCAACATTAATCCCACACAAGATGCTGTAGAAGCTCTGCCAGTCAGGCAGCATCTATGGAGGGAAATAAACAGACGACGTTTTGGACCGAGACCCTTCACGAGGACTCAGACTCAGCCTTAATGATGGGTCTGGCCTGAAATACTGACTTTTTATTTCCCTCCATAGATGCTTCCTGGCCTGCTGAGTTCATCCAGCATTTTGCATGGGTGTTCAAGATTAGTCTGGTAGGTGAGTTGGGGTCCAGAGTGCATGCAAGGTGCACGTCTAGAGCCTGGGTTCAGAGTGTGGCTGGGATCAGTGTCCAGACTGTGGGCTGGGTGTGTGACTGGAGCCAAGACTGAGGTTCAAAACATCAAGGGTCATGAATGTGGGTAGGTTTGTGGCTGGAGCCATGATCCAGAATGCTTGTATATTTCCTTCTCTCTGTAATCTCACCAGGTTCACTGGAAAATTGATTACACTACTGGACAACGGGTAAAAGATGAAAATGAAGGTCTGTTTAGGTATTAATAAGAGGAACATTAAATAATTTAGGAAATCTGCCTGTCTAGCACTATCAAAGGCCCAAAGGTGCTGGATTATTGGAGTTTTACTAATATTTGGATTTCTTTGAATGTTATAACTCTGTTTAGTGAAACAGCAGCACATGGTCATTTAAGAATTCAGTGAACTAAGTTTATGCAGCTTAATGGTAGATATGCACATTTTGCTGGCTTTTATTAATACTTTTGATCACTTCTCTGGAAACTGAAGTCCTCTTCAAAAACTGTTATTGCCTTTGTTTGGTGGAGTGACTGGATTCTGTAGCTAAGCAGAAGATTAGTATTTCTCTAGCCTTGCCAAATACTTTGTCATTTCTTCACTTGCCTAACAAATGACTGCGAAATTCACCCTCCAAAGCTCTGAAACCTTGCAAAGCTGGATTGGCTGATACTTGGTTAATATCAAGGGAGAAACATTTCATGCAGTAAGCAGTAATTTCCGAAACGTGGTACCAAGAGCAGTTGTCTGACAGTGAACAATTGCCACGTCAGTGTAGTGTGGGTCACATCTGGTAGAATTTACATCTGCATCTTGGCCTTGGGACAGGCTTTCCTCAGTTACTGGAACAAGCATCAAAAGCCTCATGAAATGATTGAGAAGGCCTGATTTGGCCTGTATATTTGTGTATGCTTACTATCAGAGTCAGCGCTTTGATTTGCAATTGCCTTGTTTAGCTTTCTCAAATAACAGTATCATAGGCCTGGGAAGTGGATAGGTTCGGTTTTATTTACAGTACGAAGAGATGCAAAGTCCAAACAGACTGAGATTCTTGTTTCAATGCTGCAAGTTTAATATAATTAGACTCATTTTCTTTTAGATCTCAATGGTGTAGTTGTCTCATTGAAAGAAAAAACTTATCCTTTATGAATGATACTCTAAATAGTGGCCTTGATGATGGTACACTCTCTTGTTAATCCCCAAACTGGATTTTTTGATCGTACGGTCTAAGTAAGAATAAATAAAGAAAGTACGTACAAAATATGGTGAAATGATTCACCCTTCACCTCGCCAAATAAAAATGTGAAAAGTTAATTTGTACAAATATTTTTCGGGTGGCCTCAAGGATGTAAACTGTTTTGAGAGGAAAATTAATATAAATTCCGATTAAAGCATTTACAATCTACAGTAGTTTATTTCAGGAATACCGTAATGCAGAAGTTTTGGAAACCACATGCTATTTAGCAAAAACTACCGATGTTTCATGTAACAGAGTAAAACTGCATCGATGATGGTTTGTTTGAGTTTGCATTTATTTTGCTGGCTTGAATGGCTTTCTTCTGTCCTGTAAATTTCTACAATTCTATGGAGGCTGAATGCATATCACTTTTAAATTTGTGATAATTGGGCCTGAGGTTTTTCATTATCATTTTGACTTCAACTTTCTCCAGTCAGTGCATTGTTTTGTAGTATATTTATTATGGACAGTGAATATGAGTTAAAACCTTATGAACAGGTTTTACATGTTGCTCTGTCCACTTAGTCTGCTTGTTGCACCTTTCTTCACTTCATTTTGTGCCATGTTTCTCCAGTTTTCTGATACTGAAGAAGGATGTAAGTGTGTGCACGGTGGCTAGGAAATAATCCAGAATAGTTGATGAAGTGCTACCAACTCACTCACAACAGAACCAGAACTGAATGAGTACTTCCTGATGCTGCCTTAGACCGCAAGACCATAAGGCCATTCAGCCCATTGAGTCTGCTCTACCATTCCATCATAGCTGACTTATTATCCCTCTGAACTCCATTCTCCTGCCTTCTCCCTGTAACCTTTGATGCCTTGACTAATGAAGAACCTATCAACCTCTGCTTTAAATATCAAATGGTTCAATTTAAAATTGGAGAATGTACACAATATGTGACCTGAAATTCTTACTCTTCACAGATATCCATGAAGCAAGAAACACCCTCCTCCTCCCATCGCACAAGCAGCAGTATAAATATCAGCCCTTCCCCCACTTGCACCAGCAGAAACATTGAGCCTGCACCCCCCACCCCCCCACCACAATGCACGTAATAGCAAAAGCCCCCAAAGAGAGTCCATCAAAAGCTACGGTCCACAACTTAGGGCTCTAGTATCTCAGACAGGCTCGCTGTCTTCATCTAGGGCAAGAAAGTCGCTCCTGCAACATTGAGAGTGGAGGCGAACAGCTTGGCTTCCACCACCATCTGTGGCAATGAATTCCAAAGATTCACCACCACCTGGCTAAAGACATTTCTCCTCATCTCTGTTCTTAACTGAGGCTGTGCCCTCTGATCGTAGAGCCCCTCACTATAGGAAACATCCTCACCACATCCACTCTGTCTCCGTCTTACAATATTCAATAGGTTCCAATGAGATCCCCCTCATCTTCCTAAACTCCAGAGAGTACAGGTCCAGAGCCACCACATACGTTAACTCTTTCATTCTCGGAATTATTTCTGTGAACCTCCTCTGGACCCTCTCTAATGCCAGCACATTTTTTCTTAGGTAAGGGACCCAGATCTTCCCGATACTTCAAGTGCAGTCTGACCAATGCCTTATAGAGCCTCAGCGTTACATCCTTGCTTTTATATTCTTGTCCTCTTGAAATGAATACTAACATTGCATTTGCCTTCTTCACCACAGACTTACCCTGCAAGCTAATCTTTAGGAGATCATGCACAAGGACATCCAAGTCCTTTTGCTCCTCTGATTTCTGAACCTTCTCCTGTTTAGAAAACAGTCTACGCCCTTATTCCTCTTATCAAAATGCATGACCAAACACTTCCCTACACTATATTCCGTCTGCCACTTCTTTGCCCATTTCACTAATCCTTTTTCCTGTTTCCTAACCCCACCTGCCCCTCCACCTGTCTTCATATCATACCCAAACTTGACCACAAAGCTATCAATTCATCATCTAAATCATTGATATATAACGTGAAAAGAAGAGGTCCCAACACTGGCCCTTGCGGAACACCACTAGTCACCGGAAGCCAATCAGGAAACATCCCTGTTATTCCTATTCTTTGCCTCCTGCCAATCTGCCAATCAGCCAATCAGCCAATCTTCCATCCATACTAGTATCTTTTCTGTAATACCATGAAATTACACTTGCTTAGCAGCCTCATGAGCAGCAGCTTGTCAAAGACCTTCTGAAATTCCAAGTGATGATTATTTTCAGACCAGGTAACTTATCATAGTTTCTCAACCCTTATTAATGAACGGTGATATTGATCTGAGTGCAATATATAACCGTGGTCAATTTTGGGAACACATGAAAAATGCTTGTATCCAGGTCTTAAAGGACCACTTTGAAAAAACCCAGAAGGTTGTGCACTAATTCACTCTGTGGGTAGTTGCTTTGATTTCATTTGCGTGTAAGACTATAAGTTTCTTGAAAATTTCAACCCTCCATCCATGGGTATAGGTGAAGGCTAAATGTAATTAAGCATATCCTCACTTGAGTAATGCAACGCAGAGAGCATAACCTTTCAGTTGCTGAAATTGTCCACTGTATGTGCACCAACAACACTTGAAAGATAGCAACCCACGTCAAAGTTGCTGGTGAACGCAGCAGGCCAGGCAGCATCTGTAGGAAGAGGTACAGTCGACGTTTCAGGCCGAGACCCTTCGTCAGGACTAACTGGAGGAAGAGTTAGTAAGAGATTTGAAAGTGGGAGGGGGAGGGGGAGATCCGAAATTATAGGAGAAGACAGGAGGGGGAGGGATGGAGCCAAGAGCTGGACAGTTGATTGGCAAAAGGGATATGAGAGGATCATGGGACAGGAGGCTCAGGGAGAAAGAAAAGGGGGAGGGGGGGAAAAACCCAGAGGATGGGCAAGGGGTATAGTGAGAGGGACAGAGGGAGAAAAAGTAGAGAAAGAAAAAGAATGTGTGTATATAAATAAATAACGGATGGGGTACGAGGGGGAGGTGGGGAATTAGCGGAAGTTTGAGAAGTCAATGTTCATGCCATCAGGTTGGAGGCTACCCAGACAAGGTGTTGTTCGTCCAACCTGAGTGTGGCTTCATCTTGACAGTAGAGGAGGCCGTGGATAGACAGATCAGAATGGGAATGGGACATGGAATTAAAATGTGTGGCCACTGGAAGATCCTGCTTTCTCTGGCAGACAGAGCGTAGGTGTTCAACAAAACGGTCTCCCAGTCTGCGTCGGGTCTCGCCAATATATAGAAGGTCACATCGGGAGCACTGGACGCAGTATATCACCCCAGTCAACTCACAGGTGAAGTGTCGCCTCACCTGAAAGGACTGTTTGGGGCCCTGAATGGTGGTAAGGGAGGAAGTGTAAGGGCATGTGTAGCACTTGTTCCGCTTACAAGGATAACTGCCAGGAGGGAGATCAGTGGGGAGGGATGGGGGGGACGAATGGACAAGGGAGTCGCGTAGGGAGCGATCCCTGTGGAAAGCAGTGGGGGGGGGAGGGAAAGGTGTTTAGTGGTGGGATCCCATTGGAGGTGGTGGAAGTTACGGAGAATAATATGTTGGACCCGGAGGCTGGTGGGGTGGTAGATGAGGACAAGGGGAACCCTATTCCTAGTGGGGTGGCGGGAAGATGGAGTGAGAGCAGATGTGCATGAAATGGGGGAGATGCGTTTGAGAGCAGAGTTGATGGTGGAGGAAGGGAAGCTCCTTTCTTTGAAAAAGGAGGACATCTCCCTCGTCCTGGAATGAAAAGCTTCATCCTGAGAGCAGATGCGGCGGAGACGGAGGAATTGCGAGAAGGGGATGGCATTTTTGCAAGAGACAGGGTGAGAAGAGGAATAGTCCAAATAGCTGTGAGAGTCAGTAGGCTTATAGTAGACATCAGTAGATAAGCTGTCTCCAGAGATAGAGACAGAAAGATCTAGAAAGGGGAGGGAGGTGTCAGAAATGGACTAGGTAAACTTGAGGGCAGGGTGAAAGTTGGAGGCAAAGTTAATGAAGCCAACGAGCTCAGCATGTGTGCAGGAAGCAGCGTCAATGTAGTCATCGATGTAGCGAAGGAAAAGTGGGGGACAGATACCAGAATAGGTTTGGAACATAGATTGTTCCACAAAGCCAGCAAAAAGGCAGGCATAGGTAGGACCCATACGGGTGCCCATGGCTACACCTTTAGTTTGGAGGAAGTGGGAGGAGCCAAAGGAAAAATTATTAAGAGGAAGGACTAATTCCGCTAGACGGAGCAGAGTGGTGGTAGAGGGGAACTGGTTAGGTCTGGAATCCAAAAAAGAAGCGGAGAGCTTTGAGACCTTCCTGATGGGGGATGGAAGTATATAGGGCCTGGACATCCATGGTGAAAATAAAGTGGTGGGGGCCAGGGAACTTAAAATCATTGAAAAGTTTCAGAGCGAGTTTGTGAGTTCGTCAACACTTGAAAGATCATTTGTTTGATTTCAAGTAACTGGTTTTGCTTTCTCGTTAGTGAAATAAACCAACACTTAATTTGCTAGCCAGACATCAGCCCAGATAATTGACTTTTAGGTGGGCAAAGATCTAAAAGCTTTGAGCTTTCCTGGCTGACATTTTCAGATTCAGAATCACAAACAGGCTTATTATCACTGACATTTGACATGAAATTATTATTTTGTGTCAGAAGTACAGTGCAATACGTTAAAAATAGTATTAAAAATTAAAATTTCAGAGATCTTTAAAAATATTTAAGATTAGGTATACATTCTAGTAATTAATGCATAATGGTAGCCATATGGTCTGTATTGTGAATGAAATCCTAGTATTCAAGAAAAGTGTTGACAAAGATTCAGCTAACCTTTATTAAAATCTTCAAATTACTTTTTACTTCCGTGCTGTGCTTCTCCTCTGTTCTTCACATGGATCATCAGAACCAGGTTTCAGAAACTCATTAAGAGTGCAATCCAGATAGGTTTGTTCATCTCAAACAATGAGATAAAATCATGCGAGGATATCTGGTTACTGTGATCCAGTAATGATAGCAGTTTTGCAGTACCAGTGTACCATAAGTACCATTCTTTGTACAAGGGACCAACCTGGGCAATTGACAGGCATTTTCATGAGTTGGTTGAAGGCCAGTAACTAGAATGAGAAAAGAGAATCTGAAACAGATGTATCCACACCAGTCAGCCATTCTGACCTTGGGGCAAAGTGCTTTGTTTGACATACACAGCTTCATTCCATGACTGGCTCTGACTTGAAAGCCCTTGTAGTTGATACAGAAGCAGCCAGTTCAGTCCTTCTCTCTTAGAAGAAACGTATCACGCTGCAAGTTATAATAGAAGATAGAACATAGCACAACGCAGGGCCTTCGACCCACAATGTTGTGCTGACCATGTAACCTCCTCTAGAGACTGCCTCGAATATGCCTGATGAATCACCTATTCATATCCCATTGTGAGTACAGGGCACCATCCTACTGGGAATTTAAATTGCTTGCAATCAAGTGAGGAAGTTGGATTTGGCACCAGAAGCAAATCAAAGGTTCACTTTTCCTTAACTTTCTTTCAGACAGGAGGCCTCTTGGGTAAAGCTGTATAAGGTAATCTTTATTGTGGTGGGAAGGGAACTAAAAAATATTTTACTATGTTTCATTTCTTAGTTCATCTACTTTAGTAATTTTGTTACTCACATATTTACTTTTTAAATTCAACTGTCTGATTTACAAGGGGTAAATTAATGTATAAAATTGAACGCCGCTCATGACTACAATTATGATATTAAATGTATTAATGCAGATAATACTCCATTTTCCGTGCAAAGTTTCTACATGCCTTGCCTGACTCATACAGTAAATGTTCTCTGTACCATCGGGAAGTGCAGGTAGTTAGATACTGTTAATTCAGAAGCACTGAAACCTTTTGTCCCGTGTGGTTTTGAGATTGAGGAACACCTGAAGAATATGCAAGACAAGCTTTTCACTGTATCTCGGTATGTAAGACCATAAGATATAGGAACAGAGTTAGGCAGTATGCAGATTGACAGCAAACTTCTAAATGAATGGAAATGCTGTATTTGTGAATCAAATGGCACACTATGTATATTCAGGTTGCGTATTAGTAGATTTTTGGATATTGGAATCAAGGGCCAAAGCATTAGTGCAGAAAAGTGGTACTGAGATAAAGAAATCCAGGCAGAATCTTAAAACCATAGGACATAGGAAGAGAATTAGGCCATTTGGCCCGTTGAGTCTATTCCACCATTCCATCATGGCTGATTTATTATTCCTCGCAACCCAATTCTCCTGTGTTCTCCCCAAAACCTTTAACATACTTGCTAATCAAGAACCTATTGACCTCTGTTTTAAATATATCCAATGACTTGGCCTCCACAGCCGTCTGAATTCCACACATTCACCATCCTCTAGGAAAAGAAATTCCTCTTTATCTCTGTTCTAAGGCTGTTCCCTCTGGTCCTAGATTCCCCCACTATAGGAAAGATCCTCTCCACATCCATTCCATCTCGGCCTTTCAGTATTCGATAGGTTTCTTGTCTCATTCTTCTAACCTCCAGGAGGTACAGGCCAAGAGCCATCAAACAGTCTTACTGAAGGGCAATAATTTTAATGCTTAATTCTAGCTTCTTTTTTTGTGTTCTTGTGCAATGAAAATTATGCTTTAACCAGCCATCATGAAGAATAAAATAAAGCATGAATACAATATTAAAAATGTTGTATTTTTATATATGAGATCCATTCTCCTCTTATGCAATGTGGCTAATTTACCGGATCAGTATTTGGAATAAAGTGGTCATTTCACTAATGGTGACCATCAAACCATTGGATTGTTGCAGAAATAGACCTGGTTCACCTTAAGGACGGAAATCTGCCACCCATGCTAAGACTGGCCTATATGTGTATGACTCTGGACTATCTGAAATGGGCCAGTAGGCCATTCAATTTAGGGTCAGAGATAGGCAAGTTCCAGCATTGACAGTGCAGTCCACATTTCATTAATAAATAAAGCAGAAATAAATCCCTTTATCTATTGAGCTAGGCAGAGTGAGCACTATTGAAAATAAAGAAGGCAAACCACTCCTTTGATTCTCGTGATAGCTCATTCAGAGTTCAGAATAAACAAGAAATAGAGAATATCAAGGACAGGGAGCAGAAATATTAAAAAGACGCATTAAGAGTGCACCTTTAACAAATTCAGGATGTCTCAGAGCACTAAGCTAATAAAAATCTTTTGACATGTTGACATTTTTGGAAGTAAGACAGCCATTTTCAAACAAACTCCCACGAACAGCTGTATAATAATGAACAGAATGACTATTTTTGTGATTGAACTGAGAATTAAGCGCCGGACAGGAAACTTGTCCTGAATCTCGTGTAAGTTTTTCTGTCATACATTTCAAGTATTTATTGGAATCTCAAAACCATGTTGCAAAAAGGACTAAGTACCAGTGAAGTTCCCAATACCGATGAAGGTTCATCAACTTGAAGCATTAAATAAGCATCAAGAATGATTGAAACAGTCAGCTGGGCAGGGAGCATCTGTGAAAGAAGCAATCGATAACGTTTCTGGTCAAAGGCTCTTCATCAGAACTGGGACTCTGAGAAAGCAAGTTGGTTTTAATTTGCAGGGTGAGAGGCGTAGGGATGGGTAGGGCTTCGGAAATATCTCTGAGAGGGTGCGGTCAGGTTTGCTGTTTGTGAAGTTGTCTGATTGACAGGTTAACGAGAGAAGTTGGAGAGAGAGGAAAAAACAACGTAAAAGGCAGGAAATGCAGGTCAGAACTGTTGGAGTTGCCCACCACATCAAGCAGCGACTGTGGAGAGAACATCTGAAGTAATAATCTTGCAGAAAATTGATGAGTTTTGATTAAAACTGAGAAATAAAATCACCTGAAATTGTTGATTCAATACTACTTCTAAAAGACTTCAACATCCCTAAAGAGAACCTAAATTGTTTTTAGGCCTTAGTGGACCAGCACAGGATACCACAGGCAGAGAGATCAGGGTGGGAGTGGGATGAAGAAATAAAGGGATAGATGACAAGATGCTCAGGACTGTCTCTGTAGACTGAATGAGGTGCTCTGCAAAGCACTCACCATCTCAGAAATATTCCCTTTCCCCATCTATGTACATGAGATGATGTATAGTGTGCTGTTTCAATGTACATGTGATCGATAAATCTGAATCTGAATCTATCCCTCCTTTGTCCCCTCTGCAAATTAAAGCAAACATGTTTTCTCATTCCTTGCGTTCTGATAGACATCTTCAACTTAAAAATGCTAACTTTGTTTTTCTTTGCACATATATTGACTGACCTGTTGAGTCTTTCCAGCAGTTCTTACTTTAATTTCAGATGTACAACATCTGGAGACTTTTGATTTTCACCCCGAATTCACTGAGGACAGAGAAGTTTGTCCAATACTTTTATTCAGATTTCCAGCATCTGCTTTACCTATCTTTATTTTTTTGAAATCTAAAAAAAATCAGCTCTTTTCTTTTGAAAAATAGTGCCATGAGATATTTTATATCCACCTGATTCAGTTTACAAGACTTCAGATCAACAGGTATTGCCTGCAGCAGTCTAGCACTCTTTCAGAATTGTGTTAGTTTCTTGAATCCATATCCTGCTCTTGCAGAGGCTACTACTGAATGACATATCAGATAGCTTGGATTTTGTAGCCAGTGACAAACAGCTGGCTGTTATACTCAGAGATGGCCACAGGCTTTTCATGAGATTATCGTATGTTGACCATGGGCCTCTGATGCTGCACAGTGCCACCTAGAGGGGATCAATGTGCTCCCCAGATAGACAAATCTTTCAGAATCAGAATCAGGTTTATTATCACCGGCATGTGTCATGAAATTTGTTAACTTAGCAGCAGCAGTTCAATGCAATATATAATATGGAAGAAGAAGATAAAAAAAATTAATAAATAAGTAAATCAATTACAGTATACGTGTGTTGAATAGATTAAAAATCATGCAAAAAAACAGAAATAATATATATTTAAAAAGTGAGGTAGTGTTCATGGGTTCAATGTCCATTTAGGATGGCAGGTTGGAAGAAACTGTTTCTGAATTGCTGAGTGTGTGCCTTAGGTACCTCCTACCTGATGGTAACAGTGAGAAAAGGGCATGCCCTGGGTGCTGGAGGTCCTTAATAATGGACGCTGCCTTTCTGAGACACTGCTCCTTGAAGATGTCCTGGGTACTTTGTAGGCTAGTGCCCAAGATGGAGCTGACTAGATTTACAACCCTCTCCAGCTGCTTTTGGTCCTGTGCACCGCCCCCCCCCCCCCATACCAGATAGTGATGCAGCCTGTCAGAATGCTCTCCATGATACATCTATAGAAGCTTTAAGTGTATTTGTTGACATAACAAATCTCTTCAAGCTCCTAATGAAGTACAGTCACTATCTTGTCTTCTTTATAACTACATCGATATGTTGGGACCAGGTTAGGTCCTCAGAGATCTTGACACCCAGGAACTTTAAACTGCTCATTCTCTCCACTTCTGATTGCTCCATGAGGATTGGTACGTGTTCCTTCATCTTACCCTTCCTGAAGTCCAAAATCAGCTCTTTCGTCTTCCTGAAGTTGAGTGCCAGGTTGTTGCTGCAACACCACTCCATTAGTTGGCATATCTCGCTGCTGTATGCCCTCTCGTCACCACCTGAGATTCTACCTACAATGGCTGGATCATCAGCAAATTTATAGATGGTATTTGAGCTATGCCTAGCCACACAGTCATAGGTATAGAGAGGGTAGAGCAGTGGACTAAGCACACACTCCTGAGGTGCACCAACGTTGGTTGTCAGCAAGGAAGAGATATTATCACCAATCCATACGGATTGTGGTCTTCTGGTTAGGATGTTGAGGATCCAATTGCAGAGGGAGGTACAGAGGCCCAGGTTCTGTAACTTCGCAATCAGGATTGTGGGAATGATGGTGTTAAATGCTGAGCTATAGCTGATGAACAGCATCCTGACGTAGGTGTTTGTGTTGTCCAGGTGGTCTAAAGCCATGTGGAGAGCCATTGAGATTGCATCTGCCATTGACCTATTGGTGATAGGCAAATTGCAATGGGTCCAGGTCCTTGCCAAAGCAGGAGTTCAGTCTAATCATGACTAACCTCTCAAAGCATTTCATCACTGTCGATGTGAGTGCTACCAGGCGATAGTCATTAAGGCAGCCCATATTATTCTTCTTCGGCACTGGTATAATTGTTGCCTCTTTGAAGCAAGTGGAAACTTCCACCTGTAACAGTGAGAGGTTGAAAATGTCCTTGAATACTCCCACTAGTTGGTTTGCACAGGTTTTCAGAGCCTTACCAGGTACTCCATCTGGACCTTCCGCCTTGCGAGGGTTCGCCCTCTTTAAGAATAGCCTAACATCGGCGTCTGAGACAGAGATCACAGGGTCATCAGATACAGCAGGAATCTTCACAGCTGTAGTTATATTCTCCCTTTCAAGGCGGGCACAGAAGGCGTTGAATTCATCTGGTAGTGAAGCATCACTGCCATTCATGCTATTGGGTTTCGCTTTGTAGGAAGTAATGTCTTGTCAGAGTTTTCGTACATCCGATGTTGCCTCCAAACTCGTTCAAAATTGTCTCTTCATCCTTGAAATAGCTCTCTGCAAATCATATCTGGTTTTCTGCTACAGACTTGCATTGCCAGACTTGAATGCCACAGATCTAGCCTTCAGCAGACGATGTATGTCTGGTTCATCCACGGCTTTTGGTTTGGGAATGTACAGTAAGTCTTTGTAGGCATACACTCATCCACACAGGTTTCACAGGTGAACCCTCACAACTCCAGCATACTCATCCAGATTCAAGGATGAATCCCTGAATACAGTTCAGAAATCTAATTCAACCAATTCTTACTGCAGCACTCATGATTGTGAAGTGAAGGTTGGGATAATTAATTCAATGTAAAATTATTTACAGGAAACAAGATAAACAACAGAAAAATAATGTGGATTAGAAAGTCATCAAAAAAGGTAAAACAGTACAATTTGATTATAGATCTCCAAAATTAATTCAAATCTGAAGTAATAAGCCTTCAAATTCATAAAAGTACATTTTCAGAGACAATGACATTAAATATTAATAATTAAGACCTACCACTTACATTGGAATTGACAAGCACTGTTTTTTTTTCTGATGTGTTTTGCATATTCATTTGGTGGGAATTGTAACTTCATGTGCCTGAATTCTGACTCTTATGGCACAGACCGGTGTGCCAAAGCTTCTTGTTGGCCAGAGTACAATGGACAACCTTTCCTTCCAATCTGTACTTAAATACACATGCTATTTATAATGACCAGCGCTGAAAGTTTTGTTGTCATTCAACAGAAGAATCAGACCGTTTATATTTTATGACTTTCTCAAAGGCCTTTCTCAAATATATCATGAATCTGAATCAGAATCAGATTTATTATCACCGGCATGTGTCGGGTGGAATCACGTTCCTCCTCAGCTGTTGCTTGCAAGATGATCCGGCAACTAACAGCAAAGTGTGTTGATTTCTGCATTGGTGCACTGCAATGCAGAACTATAGAATGCATTAGAGGTCAGATGTCAATGCTCTTGATTTTCCATTGGATTCAGCATCGAGGCTAGGGACAAATTAATTTCTGCTGTGCTGAGGGGCCCTCACTTTTACACACCATCCACCTCAATGGACACGGTCAGTGAAAATAGGTGGTTTGTCTTTTTTCATTTTAGTCCAAATGTTTTAAATTAATTTATCCCTTTAATTTTAAATAAATACATTTAAAAAATATATAGTTTTTTAAAAGTAAATTCCAGCTATATATATATATATATATATAGCTAGGGGGCTGAAGGCTTTTGCACAGTATTTGTCAAATGGAGTGAATTTGTGAATCTGGTGGGAGCAAAGGATGTTGGGAATTGCAAGGGTGGAGCACCATGGGAGGGGTGTGGGATAGGGGATAGGTGGCGGAGAAGGAGTGCCGGGGTGTGGTTGCTATGGGTGCAAACACACCCAGCCTTGAGACAGAATGCCTCGCTGGAGCTTCTCATTCCCTCCCTTCTTCCTTCCCCCTTTTCTCAACCATCACTCCCCTTTCCCTGCCCTCTTCCCACTATCAGTCCAGAATGGAGAACAACATCGGAATCAGGTTTATTATCACTCACGTACGTCATGAAATTTGTTTTTCTTTTGCAGTAGAAATGCAGTGCAATACATAAAATTACTACAGTACTGTACAAAAAGTCTCAGGCACCCTAGCTGTATATATGCACCTAAGACTTTTGCACAGTACTGTTTATGAATGCTCTTAAGCATCTTAGAAATAGTTGATTAGACCCAGTTGGGCCTCAAGGTCTGTCAGCTGTGCAAGTGGCAGCTTGTGGACTGTTCAGCTTCGCCAGATAGTTCCAGCAGCAAGGACATTACCTCTTTTGAACTTGAATGTGGCCTCCAGAGACTGTGAAAGCAATGCTGTGGGAGAGTGGTGGTAGCAGCTTTTGAGTGAGTGAGCACCAAATGCAGCCAGGTTATGCACATTATTCAGCCCAACGTACTGTGGGCAAAAATCGTGATCGAACTGATTAATCTCTTGTTAAATATTGGCCCACTAAAGGGTATTTATTCAGCTGGTTGTGAATGAATCTCAACAGATGTCAAGATCCTTTCCAGCTTGAAATAAAAGCAAAACAATTAAATTGCTATTTTTACCCAAGCCTCTTGTTTGTAAACAACATAAAAGATCCACTTTGTTGTTCAGAAACATATGCTTCCCCTTTTCATCACTATTTTGTTCATGGTGTACGGTAAATCACATTGAAGGGCAGGTCGAGTGAGGATAAATATTATAATTAGACAGATAAAAACCAGGAGGTGACAAAAGATGTTGGCAGATGTAGTATTCATAGGCATTTTCTTTTATTTATTCATTATTCACTAAATTTTCATCACTAACATCCCCTTGAAACTAATCACTGTGTTCTAAGACCTCCTTGTGCACCAGGATCCTCCATTTCCTCACTTGCAGACCCCAGTCCGTTGGGATTGGCAACAACAGCTCCATCATAGTCTCCATCATCACAAGGCTCTGTACTCAGACCCCTGGTCCAATCACTTTATATTTATGACTGTGGCTGAGCACAGCTCCGGTGCCTTATTCCAGTTCATTCGGCAGTGACTGGAGCGAAGCTCAGGAGGGCCACCAGAGAGTTGGCTGAAGAGGCAGAAAGGGGCAGCTTTTGGCTGTGGCTGAGGCGGAAGGACAGAAATGGGGGGACCGACTCACCCCATTGGAAGCTGCAGTGGGTGGCGGGCAGACGTCCCTGCTTCGCCACCAGGTGTTGTACCAGGACCACATCAATGAGTGGTGGTCCCTGGCTGATGACCTAAGAGTACCGCTGGAGGTGCAGCCAGCAGCAATGCCGAGCAGGAAACAACATCTTCCTGTAAATCTCGCTGCTAATACCACTGCTGTTGGTGAAATAAAAGGTGGTGATGAATTGGCACATGGGAGTGAGATTGGAAATCTGGCTGAAAGGTGCCACCACATCAGCAAAACCAAAGAGCTGCTTATTGACTACAGGAAGAAGAACCCAGAGGTCCTCATCAAGAGATTAGAATTGGAGAATGTCAGTAACTTTAAATCTCTTGCCATTATCATATCAGAGGATCTGCGCTATGGTCAGCACACAAGTGTCATCACAAAGAAGGCATGACAGCACCTCCACTTCCTTAGACATTTGCACAAATTCAGCACATCATCTAAAACTTCTGTAAATGCACAGTGGACCTGTTGCATCGTGGCCTGGCACGGAAGCACCAATCCCCAAGTATGGTGGATACAGCCCAGCCCATCAAAGATAAAGCCCTCTCCCACCAATAAGCCCATCAACAAGGAGCATCTCTATCATCAAGGACCCCCACCATCCAGCCCGTGCTCTCTTCTCACTGCTGCCATTGGGAATCAGGTACAGGAACCTGAGGTCCTATACTATGAGGTTCAGAAACAGTTATTATTCTTCAACTATCAGGCTCCTGAACATTTATCTCAACCCTGAACTGATCCTACAATGTATGCATTCACTTTCAAGGACTTTACAACTCAAGTTCTCAGTGTTATTTATTTATTTTGTATTTGCATAGTTTGTATTCTTTTGCACATTGGCTGTCGGTCTTTGGTTGTGTACAGTTTTTCATTGATTCTATTGTATTTCTCTGTTCTACTGTGAATGCCTGCAAGAAACTGAATGGACAGGTAGTATTGGTGACATATAAGTACTTCGATAATGAAACTTGCTTTGAAGTATTTGAACTTTGAAAATTGTCCACAAACATTTAATGGATTGCATGACAAAACTGGTTTAGCAGATCTGGGCATTTAGTTCAAAATTGTTAAAGTGCCAATCAACAGCATTGAAAGCAGCCAATCCAGTGGCTGATAATCTGTACATTTAAACAACAAATCCTTGCCAAAACTTGTATTTTAATTCTGTCCTTGATTTCTGGTAAGGATGAAAAATGTGAATGAGGAAGAAAATCAATGCATGAGAGGTGCATGAAAAATAAGAACAGTTTCACTTGTATAGATTTAAAATTTTAAAATAGAACCACTTCATACAGTCTTAATGGGAATTTATTCTTAAGTGCAACTACAGGCCAAAGAGGAACTGATGACATACAAGTTTGGGAAAAGCAGGTGGAAATAGGCATGGGATAAGGTGGGGAAGTGGAGATGAGAGGAATCTGGTGGCGGTGAAGGGACTAGGAAAGAGATAGAGTATAAATAACAAGTGGATGGGAGAGAAAAGTTAGGAACCGGAATAAGAAGGAGGCAGCTTCAGAGAAGTGTATCCAAAGAAGAAGTGTGCGACACATGCAGGTGATAATAAACCTGATTTTGATTCTGAGCCGTATAAGGAAAGCAAGGTGAAGGAGATGAACAGGATGGACACATTGAATGAACTGCTGGGAGGTCTCTCTTTGATTTTGTTTCACACGTGTCTTTAGAAATTAAAAATGACATTCTTTACAACTCTCTTCCCCATAACAGCATCAATCCCCTACCGTCTGGAGAAAAACAGAGATGCAGTGGAAATAAAAGAGTGCAGCAGAGGTATCAGCTGTGGAGAAAGGGATGAAAACTCAGAGACAGGGAGGATACTGTATAAGGCAGGCGTTGGATTCCCTTTCTCCAAGCTGTTACTTTGCCTGGTTTGTTCTGATCAGGGCAGCTTGCGGTTAATGAACACTGAGATGAGCTGAATATGCCTGGACTTTCGATTTTGTGTTTTATATTCTGTGTTCTTTTTTGCTCGTTTTTTTTTTTGTTGCCACTTGAGCGATTTGTTTTGTGCACAGAAGAGGGAGATTGATGTTTTTCTTTGAATGGGTTCCACGGTTTTCTTTGTTTTGTGGCTTTTTGTGGGGAAAACAAATCTCAGGTTTGTATACTGCACACATAATTTAATAATAAATTGTGCAGAAGACACGGAGAGTCTGCAGAGAGATATAGATAGGTTAAGTGAGTGAACAAGGGTCTGGCAGATGGAGTACAATGTTGGTAAATGCGAGGTCACCCACTTTAGAAGGAAAAATGAAAGAGCAGATTATTAATTAAATGGTAAAAAATTGCAGCATGATGCTGTGCATGAGAGTGCTTTGTGCATGAATCACAAAAGGTTGGTTTGTAGGTGCAGCAGGCTATCAAGAAGGCAAATGGAATGTCGGCCTTCATTGCTAGAGGGATTGAATTAAAGAGCAGGGAGGTCATGCTTCAACTGTACAGGGTACTGGTGAGGCTGCACCTGAAGCACTGCTTGCAGTTCTGGTCTCCTTACTTGAGGAAGGGTAATACTGGCTTTGGTGGTGCAGAGGAGGTTCACCAGATTGATTTCAGAGATGAGGGGTATAGATTATGAGGAGAGATTGAGTTGCCTGGGACTGTACTTGCTGGAATTCAGAAGAATGAAGGATAGTAGGGAGACTAGAACTAGTTTCCACTGGTAGGTGAGACTAGAACTACGGGACCTAGCCTCAAGATTTGGGGGAGTAGATCTAGAGCGGAGATGAAGAGGAAATGGTTTTCCCATAGAATGCTGAATCTGTGGAGTTCTCTGCCCAATGAAGCGGTGGAGGCTATCTTATTTGGATAGATTTTTACATAGTAGGGGAATTAAAGGTTATGGGGAAAAGACAGGAAGGTGGAGATGAATCCATGGCCAGATCTAAAAAAAGCTCAAGCTAAAGCCATGAGTGATAGGCTTCGTGTCACCATGGCACAGTCTTGTCAAGCATTTTGCACAGGGTAACATAGAAACATAGAAAACCTACAGCACAATACAGGCCCTTCAGCCCACAATGCTGTGCTGAACATGTACTTACTTTAGAAATTACCTAGGGTTACCCATAGCCCTCTATATTCCTAAGCTCCATGTACCTATCCAGGAGTCTCTTAAAAGACCCTATCGTATCTGCTTCCACCACAGTCCATTCCACGCACTGACCACTCTCTGCATAAAAAAACTCATCCCTGACATCCCCTCTGTATCTACTTCTAAGCACCTTAAAACTGTGCCCCTCATGTTAGCCATTTCAGCCCTGGGAAAAAGTATCTGACTATCCACACAATCAATGCCTCTCATCATCTTGTACACCTCTATCAGGTCACTTCTCATCCTCTGTTGCTCCAAGGAGAAAAGGCCGAATTCACTCAACCTATTCTCATAAGGCATGCTCCCCAATCCAGGCAACATCCTTGTAAATCTCCTCTGCAACCTTTCTATAGTTTCCACATCCTTCCTGTAATGAGGTGATCAGAACTGAGCACAGTACTCCAGGTAGGATCTGACCAGGGTCCTATATAGCTGTAACATTACCTCTTGGCTCTTGAATTCAATCCCATGGTTGATGAAGGCCAATATACCACATGCCTTCTTAACCACACAGTCAACCTGTGCAGCAGCTTTGAGTGTCCAATGAACATGGACCCCAAGATCCCTCTGATCCTTCATACTGCCAAGAGTGTTACCAATAACTATATTCTGCCATCATATTTGACCTACCAAAATGAACCACCTCACACTTACCTGGGTTGAACCCCATCTGCCTAGTTTTGCATCCTATCGATGGCCCGCTGTAACGTCTGACACCACCAGCCTTTGTGTCATCAGCAAATTTGCTAACCCATCCCTCCACTTCCTCATCCAGGTCATTTATAAAAATCACGAAGAGTAAGGGTCCCTGAACAGATCCCTGAGGCACATCACTGGTCATCGACCTCCATGCAGAATATGATCCGTCTGCAACCATTCTTTGCCTTCTGTGGGCAAGCCAGCTCTGGATCCACAAAGCAATGTCCCCTTGGATCCCATGCCTCCTTACTTTCTCAATAAGCCTTGCATGGGATACCTTATCGAATGCCTTGCTGAAATCCATTTACACTACATCTACTGCTCTACCTTCATCAATGTGTTTAATCACATCCTCAAAAAATTCAATCAGGCTCATAAGGCACGACCTGCCTTTGACAAAGCCATGCTGACTATTCCTAATCATATTATGCCTCTCCAAATGTTCATAAATCTTTCCTCTCAGGATCTTCTCCATCAACTTACCAACCACTGTGGGTAACCTTACTCACCTCAACATTGAACGAACTCTACAACCTATATACATATTTTCAAGGATTCTACAATTCATGTTTTCAGTATTATTTATTCATTGAGTTTTTGCATGATTTATCCTCTTTTGCACATTGGATGTTTGTTAGTCATAAATTCTATTGTATTTCTTTATTTTCCTGTAAATTTCTTGCAAGAAAATGAATCTCAGGTAGTATGTGGTGACATATGTATATATATATACTTTGAAAATAAATTTACTTTGAACACCGTCACCTGGTTGACTCTTCTAATACTTTTCCTCCCTGTCAACCTTCATTTAATTTCCCAAGATGGTTCTATTTCTGGTTCCTGAAATGCACCATCTCCAGTAATAGCTTCACGTTCCTTTCCTGCACTATTGGCACAAATTCCCACAGAGACCTGTTATTGGCTATTCCTTCTCTGACCTGTGTGATGTCAATTTTTACATGAGCACTTGTAATAAAGTTCAAAGTAAATTTATTACCAAAGTACATATATGTCACCATATACAACCTTGAGATTCATTTTCTTGCAGGCATACTCAATAAATCCAATAATCATAATAGAATCAACAAAAGACCACACCAACTGGGTGGACAACCAGCATGCAAAAGACAACAAACTGCACAAATACAAAAAGAAAGAAGAGACAATATAAGTAATAATAATAAATAAATAAGCAATAAATCTCAAGAAATTGAGATGAAGAGTCCTTGAAAGTGAGGCTGTAGGTTGTGGGAACATTTCAGTAACAGGGCAAGTGAAGTGGAGTGAAGTTATCCCCTTTGGTTCAAGAGCTTGATGGTAGAGGGGTAATAAATGTTCCTGAACCTGGTGGTGTGAGTCGTGAGGCTCCTGTACCTTCTTCCTGATGACAGCAGTGAGAAAAGAGCATCTCCTGTGTGGTGGGGGTTCCTGATGATGGATGCTGCTTTCCTGTGACAACGCTGCATGTAGATGTGCTCAACGGTGGGGTGGGTTTTACCGGTGATGGACTGGCCCATATCTATTAATTTTTGCAGTATTTTCCAGATCTGCTTCTCTGCCACTGCCGTAAATAAGATGGAAATTGATGTCATTAAATAAATTTGAGCTCTTTACAACCAGTAATGGTACTGATGACATTGGTTCCTAATATTTCTAACATATGATTTCGGGCCGATCAGACTGCTTATTTGATGCCTGGAAGAATGCATCATGCTTGGCACCACATCTGATCACTCACATCCTCATCCGTGCTGACCTGCTCTGTCTCTCCTTCTTCCTGTAAATCAATTCTTAAACTTCTGTACACCTTGTAATCTTTTCCAGCCCCCTGAAATGCCACATTCCTCTAAATCTGATGGTTTCTCTAACCTCTGTCTTCACTGTTTAAAAACATTCCTCTAACGTACTTATTAACTTACTTACTAATCTCTTCCTTTCAACATTTCATGACAGCAGCATTTTTATCCCACTTTTGTTGCACCAGTGAAACTGGTTTGTATTAGATGATTGATCCATCTGTCAATAAAAAGGTAATATACCTATCAAAAGCAAAGCTATGAAAATCTGCCTGACCCACTTTAATGAATTTTCTTATACAGTTAGTGATTCTTCATATCACATTCACATTACTGTTATTGAATTGAGTTGACTTTATTTCTTACATTCTTCACAAACATGAGGAGTAAAAATCTTTATGTCACATCTCCATCTAAATGTGCAATCATAGTAATTTATAATAAATAGAACAGTCAATGTAATATAGAGTAAACTCAAGTCAGCGTGAGTTCATCAATCTGGTGGTCTGGTGGAAGAAGCTGTCCTGGAGTGTGCTGGTCCTGGCTTTTATGCTGTGGTACCGTTTCCCGGATGGAGCAGCTGGAACAGTTTATGGTTGGGATGACTTGGGTCCCCAGTGAACCTATGGGCCCTTTTTACACACCTGTCCTTGTAAATGTCCTGAATCGTGGGAAGTGGACTTGTTTCAGCCAGGAGCCCGGCCATCCAGGATTAAGTGTCAGCTTCGGGGCCCGACCCAATCAACAGCCCGGGCCCCCAGCAGCTGGAAGTGGCAGCGGAGCCTCCCCCGTTACTCAGCCCGACCCGGAGTGTCCAACGATGCAACCGGCCGATCGATCCCCCCGGGACGTGTCCACCAAACTCAAAGAGCTGACAACAACACACTGCATCAATGGAAACCTGGAAAAATGCACTACTTACCGAGGAAGCGTGGGAAAAGAGCTGGGCTGCTGGTCAGATTGAAGCTGAGGGGTTTCAGGGTCCCTATACCCACCATCCTACTATCTAATATGCAAGCCATAGAGAACAAGGTGGATGATCTTAAAGGGAGGCTCACCTACTGCAGGGAGCTGCAGGACTGCTGTGTATTCTGTTTCACTGAGACCTGGCTCTCCCCTGCCACCCCCGACTGTGCCATCCGACCGGAGGGATTTTCGATCCATCGGATGGACCGCACGGCGTCTTCGGGCAAGATGAGGGGAGGTGGTGTCTGCCTACTTAACAACACTGGGTGGTGCTCGGACACAGTGGCACTGACAAGCTCCTGCAGCCCGGACCTGGAACACCTGTCGGTGAACTGTCGTCCCTACTATCTGCCACGGGAATTCACCTCGGTCATACTGACAGCGGTCTACATTCACCCCCAGGTGGACATGGAGTGTGCTCTGAACATACTGTATGCCAACATCAGTGAACTTGAGACCAGGTATCTGGAGGCTTTGCTCATTACAGCCGGGGACTTTTACCAGGCCAACCTCAGGAAGGCGCTGCCAAAGTTATACCAGCATGTCTCCTGCCCCACTAGAGGCCCGAATATACTTGACCACTGCTACACAGCAGTCAAGGATACCTACCGTTCTGTCCCACGACCTCACTTCGGAAAATCGGACTATCAGGCCGTATTCCTTCTCCCGGCTTACAAACAGAAACTGAAGCAGGAGGTCACGGTGTCAAAAGTAGTGTGGCGTTGGACGGAGGAAACGGATGAGGTCCTCCGTGACTGGTTTGAATCAGTGGGCTGGTTAGTATTCAATGACTCGGCAGCTAACCTCGATAAGTATGCCTCAGCTGTCACGGACTTTATTTGGAAATGCACGGAGGACTGTGTGTCTCTGAAGACGATCCGGGTATTCCCTAACCGGAAACCTTGGATGAATTATGAGGTCAAGTCTCTTTTAAAGGCTAGAGCTGCAGCTTTTAGGTCCGGGGATACCAGTCGCCACACAGAATCCAGGCGTGAACTCCGGAAAGCTATTAAGGGCGCCAAGAGGCAATATCAAGCCAAGTTGGAAGCCCAGGCTAACCGGAGGGATGCCAGTAGACTATGGCAGGGTCTAAATGAGATCACTGGGCGCAAAGAAAAGGCTGGGAATATCAATAACTGTGGCGCTTCTCTTTCTGACGAACTTAATGTATTCTACGCAAGATTCAAACAGAAGAGGAGCGTCCCGCTCCCTCCGGATGAACCGGACCTTGTGGCATCGAGACTCATCATCACCGAGGAGGACGTTAGAAAGGCCTTCCTGAAGATAAATCCAAGGAAGGCGATGGGCCCAGATGGTGTCCCGGGACGGGTTCTCCGGGCCTGTGCAAGCGAGCTAGCTGGAGTGTTTGCTGACATCTTCAACTGCTCCTTGCTTCAGTATAAGATCCCCTCGTGTTTTAAGAAGGCAACGATAATCCCAGTGCCGAAGAAGAGCAAGGTGGCATGCCTGAATGACTATTGACCTGTGGCTCTGACCTCAATTGCTATGAAGTGCTTTGAGAGATTGGTTATGACACACATCAACCACAGCCTACCGGTCAACCTCGACACTTTGCAATTCGCATACCGGAGCAACAGGTCAACAGCAGATGCCATCTCTCTGGTCCTACCTTCCTCCTTAGAACACTTGAAGAATAAAGACGCATGCATAAGGCTCCTTCTCATTGACTACAGCTCTGCCTTTAATACCATCATTCCAAATAAACTGATTCCTAAGCTCTGTAACCTGGGCCTTAGCACTCAGATCTGCAGCTGGATCTTCAACTTCCTCACAGGCAGGACCCAGGCTGTAAAAATAGGGGACAAGCTCTCCTCTACAATCACTCTGAGCACTGGTGCCCCACAAGGCTGTGTACTCAGCCCCCTGCTGTACTCACTGTACACCCATGATTGTGTAGCCAAGTTTCCATTGAACTCAATATATAAGTTTGCTGATGACACTACAATTGTAGACCGTATCTCAGGTAATGATGAGTTTGAGTACAGAGAGGAAATTAAGAACCTAGTGGCATGGTGCGAAGACAATAATCTATCCCTTGACGTCAGCAAGATGAAGGAATTGGTTGTTGATTTCAGAAGGAGTAGCGGACCGCACGGCCCAATTAACATCAGTGGTGCGCAAGTGGAACAGGTCAAAAGCTTTAAGTTCCTCGGGGTCAATATCACAAATGACCTGACTTGGCCCAACCAAGCAGAGTTCACTGCCAAGAAGGCCCACCAGCACCTTTACTTCCTGAGAAAACTAAAGAAATTTGGCCTGTCCCCTAAAACCCTCACTAATTTTTATAGATGCACCGTAGAAAGTATTCTTCTAGGGTGCATCACAACCTGGTATGGAAGTTGTCCTGCCCAAGACCGGAAGAAGCTGCAGAGGATCATGAACACGGTGCAGCACATCACACAAACCAATCTTCTGTCCTTGGACTCACTTTACACCACACGCTGTCGGAGCAGTGCTGCCAGGATAATCAAGGACACGACCCACCCAGCCAACACACTTTTCGTCCCTCTTCCCTCCTGGAGAAGGCTCAGGAGCTTGAAGACTTGTATGGCCAGATTTGGGAACAGCTTCTTTTCAACTGTGATAAGACTGCTGAACGGATCCTGACCCGGATCTGGGCCGTACCCTCCATAGATCCGGACCTGCCTCTCGGTTTTTTTTGCACTACCTTACTTTCCATTTTTCTATTTTCTATTTATGATTTATAATTTAAATTTTTAATATTTACTTTTTTTTACTATTTTTAATATTTAATATTTGTAATCCAGGGAGTTGGAAGTGCAGAATCAAATATCGCTGTAATGATTGTACGTTCTAGTATCAATTGTTTGGCGACAATAAGGTATAAACTATAAAGTATGAAGTAAGTTCACAACTATAGATGTGCTGGCCTGTCTGCAGAGTCCTGCGATTAAGGGAGGTACAGTTCCCATACCAGGCAGTGGTGCAGCCAGTCAGGATGCTCTCAATTGTGCCCCTGTAGAAAGGGGCACAATTTGCTTGGACTTGGACAATTTGTTTTGGTTATGTTGCTTGGACTTTATAGAATAGGATAAAATGTCTATTAAAGACGGCCATTCAAGAATTAGACAGAAAGTCAAAAGCAGCAAAACGAATTTATTATTATGAATAGGTAACAAACAGAAAATGAAAAAAGATGTTTTCTTTTAATTTTAATGCTGGATTTAGTACTGGCAGGGACACACAATGATATCATAATAGTGCCACTGTTTGACTACATTGGGTGCAGTGCTCAAATAACTTTAATAGCGTCAACACCACAGGGCCAGGTTTCCATGTCATCACTACCACACATGCTGAGTACATAAATAATAGATCACCTTTGAGAGCCCTTGAGGCTTGGGGGCTGGGGGCTGAGGCAATACAGGCCCCTGAGCCCACAAACATTTGAAAATCAGGAAGAAAAATCAAATACACAGCAAAGTGACATTTTATATTTTCCTCTTCCAAACAGAAGGAAGTTTCATTTCACTGAAAGCAATTTTTTTTTTTTTTTTTTTGCGGCCGGCAGGTTAAATTAACCAAAATACTATTTTCAAAAGACATGGCATTTTGAGTTTTTCAAAAATTTTAAACTCACTGTAATCTATGAAAGAAACAAAATCTATCCCATAGTATCGTCCCAATACACAATTTTTGCTGTAAATTGCTAATATTAATAGTACGCTGACACAAAGGCAAAACCTCAGTTATGACTAAAGGGTTCTTTGAAATGCTGAGGGGAAGGGAGGGGAAAGGCCCGTCTGCTGGTGGAATTTGTTGATGGTAGTGGAAGTTGTGAAGAATGGTCTATTAAATGGGATGGAATGTAAAGACTACCCTTGCTCTTGTCCGGAGGGGACTGGGGAATGGATGGAACGTGGCTGAGGATTCCGCAGACCGTGGTAGGGAGAAGCTGTGGTTAAAGAAAAAGGTAGACATCTCAGAAGCTCATGTAGGAAGTTTCATCATTAAAGCCGAAGCAGCTGAAGTAGGATAACTGGGAGACTGTTATATATGAATCCTTTATATGGCGGTCTTTATGTAAGGCACGAAGGGGAGAAGTATGGTCAAGATAGCTGTCAGATAGATAAATGCTTATCATTAACTATTCTGGATCAGAGATTCCTGCAATTAGAGTAATGTTTAGTGCTGCCAAAGGGTCTTGGCCTGAAACATCGAGTACTTTTTTCCAGAGATGCTATCTGGCCTGCTGACTTCCTCCAGCATTTTGTGTGTGCTGCTTGGATCTCCAGTATCTGCAGATTTTCTCTTATTAATGCTTTACAGAGTTAGCTTTACAGCAATGTGGGTTCGATTCCTGTTGTTGTCTGTAAGGAGCCTGGATGTTATCCCTGTGGCCACGTGGGTTTCCTCCAGGTGCTCCGATTTGCTCCGAAGACGTAGGAGTTAGGGTTGGTAAATTGTGGGATGTTATGTTGTTGCCGGAAGCTTGGCGACACTTGCGGGCTGTCCCAGCACAGCCTCAGACTGGTTGGTCGTATACAGAAGATGATACATTTTGCTGTATGTTTTTGACCTATAGGTGACAAGTAAGGCTAATTTTTAATCTCCAGAAAATGTTAGACCTGGATCATATGAAGGTGGAAGCAGGGTGGAAATTGGCAACAGCAGTAATAAAGTTTTTCAGCTTAGGGAGCAGTCCTTAATGTTCTGGAGACAGCCAGAATAGGACCGAAACAAGACAGAAAGAAAGTAGAGTTAGACCCATGTGATTCCTAATAACTAAGTATTAAACTAATTGTTGGATTCATTTGTTCAACAGCTGCAAAAACATCTTAAAATGATAATGTGAGACAAAAAAAAATAGAACATAGAACATTACAACCCACGATGTTGTGCTGACCTCTTAGACGAGAATAAGATCAATCTAACCTTTTCTTCCTACTCGGAACTTCATTTTTATATCATCCATGTGCCTATCTCAGAGTTCATTAGATGCTTCTCATGGATCTGCTTCTACCACTATGCCTGACAGGGCGTTCCACACACTCGCCATTCTCTGTGTGAAAAAAACCCTAACTCTAACATTCCCCTTACACTTTCCTCCAATCACATTACAATTATGCCCTCTCATATTAGGTACTCCTGCCCTGGGAGAAAAGGTCTTCCATCATCTTTTATACTTCTCATCCTCCTTCACTCCAAAGAGAAAAGCCGTAGATCGCATATCCTATTGCATCCTAAGGCAGGTCCTCTAATCCAGGCAGCACCCCGGTAGGTCTCCTCTGCACCCTCTCTAAAGCCTCCACATCTTTCCTATAATGAGGTGACCAGAAATGAACACAATACTTCAACTTTGGTCTAACCAGATTTTTGTAGAACTGCAATGTTATTTTGTGGCTCTTGAACCCAGTTCCCCAACTAATGAAGGCCAACGCATCATACGCCTCCTTAACAACCCTATCAACTTGTGCGATAACTTTGAGGAATCTAAGGATGAGGTCCCCAAGGTCCCTCTGTTACTTCACACTGCTAGGAATTCTGCCATTAACCCTATATTTTGCCTTTAAATTTGACCTTCCAAAGTGAATTACTTTGCACTTTTCTGGGTTGAGTACCATCTACCACTTATCAGCTCATCTCTGCCATTGTAACCCAACAACAATCTTCTACACTATATTTACAGCACTGTGCAAAAATCTTAGGCACATATATACAGTTTGGGAGCCTCCGATTGTTGCACAGCACTGTAGTAATTTTATGTATTGCTCTGGACTGCTTCTGCAAAAAAAAAACAAATTTCATGACATGTGAGTGATGATAAATCTGATTCGGATGTGGGTCCATATGTGGACTGAGAGTGAGAAGGGGGTGGGGAGAGAGAAATCACAGTTGGGAAAAGGGGAGGGGAGAAGGGAGGGACTGGGAAGCACCAGAGATACATTCTATAGTAATCAATAAATCAATTACTTGGAATCAAATGACCTTGGCTGGTGCCTCAGGGCTGGGTGTGTCTACACCCATGCCATCCGTGCCCCAGCACTCTTTCTCTGCCACCTCTCCCATACCCCTCCCATGGTGTTCCAGTTTCACCATTCCCAGCATCCTTTGCTCCTGCCAGATTTACAAACTCGCCTTCTGCTTCACGTTTACAAATACAGTACTGTGCAAACGTCTCGGGCACCCGAGCTATATATACTGTATGTGGCTAAGGCTTATGCACAGTACTGCAACTCCACCAATCTTAGTGTCATCTGCAAAATTATGTCATAAGATGGCGGCATGCATGGTCACAGCAGCCCTATAGCACCAGTCAAAGGTCAGATTTCTTGTCCTGTTCATCTTTTCTATGGTTGAAAAAGAATGCTGATCATAAAGAATATTAAAATCCTCGTCTACCTCACTAGCGAGCAGGATACCAAAGCTGTGGTGCAGTTAGAGTCTAAGACGTGGAGCAGGCCTCACTTCATCACTACCTCACTAGTTTTTCTCTTTTCTTTTCATTTTTTGCTCTCTTTTTGCACTACCTATTTAGTTTATTATATGTTTATATTTACTTTATACTTTATTGTCGCCAAACAATTGATACTAGAACGTACAATCATCACAGCGATATTTGATCTGCTGTATATATTTCTTCACATAATTTATGGTTTTTAGAATATTATTATATATTGCGTTGTACTGCTGTCACAAAAGAACAAATTTCATGACATATGCCAGTGCTATTAAACCTGATTCTGATTCTGAGTAAAAGAAAGGCAAGATTGGACATCAGATACTGCAGAGGTAGTAATAGAGAACAAAGAAATGGCTGATGAACTGAATAAGTCACCAGCAGCATGCCAGAAATTTGTGAGTGTCGGTGGGATGTCAGGGCAGAAGTGAGTCTAGTGACTATTTCTAAGGAGAATGTGCTTGGGAAGCTGAAAGGTCTGAAGATGGATACGTCACCTGGACCAGATGGACTATACCCCATGGTTCCGTAAGCAGTAGCTGAAGAGATTAAGACGTTAGTGGCTCAGGAATTGTTCCAAAGGTCAAGGTTCAGTGTTTGGCCCTCTACTTTTCCCATCACGTGCTAATGATTTGGATGATGACTTTGTGCCCAGGTTTGTGGAGCAGGTAATGTCATGGAAGCAGGAAGTCTGCAGGAGAACCTGGACAGATTAGGAGAATGGGCAAAGAAGCAGCAATGGAATACAACGTAGGAAAGTATATCCTCATGCACTTTGGTATAAGGAATAAAGACATCGTCTATTTTTCTAAATGGGAAGAGAATTCAGAAATTAGAGGTGCAAATGAACATGGAAGTTCTAATGCAGGGTTCCTGAAGGTTAACTTGCAGGTCATGCAATCTTAGCATTCGTTTTGAGAGAATGAGAATATAAAAGCTGATGTTTTATAAGGCACTGGTCAGAACACACTTGGAGGATTATGAACAGTTTTGGGACTCGCATCTAAAAAGGACGTGCTGACGTAGGGAGAGTCCAGACGAGGCTTGTGAGGGTAATCCTGAGGATGAAATTGAGGAACATTTCTGCTAACCCTGGGCTTGTACTCACTGGAATTTGGAAGGATGAAGGGGGAGCTCATTGAATATTGCAAGGCCTGTATATAGTGGACATGGAGAGGATGTTTCCAGTAGTGGCAGAGTTTAGGACCAGGCAGCACAGCCTAAGAATAAAAGGCCGTCCCTTTAGAACAGAGATGAGGAGGAATTTCTTTAGCAAGAGGGTGGAGAATCTGAGGAATTCATTGCCACAGATGACTATGGGGCTGAGTCATTGGGTATATGTAAAGGAGATGTTGATAGGATTTTGATTAGTAAGGGTGACAAAGGATATGGGGGAAAGGCTGGAGAATGGGGCTGACAGGGATTTAAATCAGCCATGATGGAATGGTGGAGCAAACTGGATGGGCTGAATGGCCTAATTCTGCTCCTATGTCTTATGGACTTTGAAAAAAACATATATTTGTTAGAGTTGGAGGAGGAACAAATTCTTCAGACAAATTGTCCACTTGAGTAGCGCTTTTCCCTTCCTGAAATACTGGTACAATAGACAATGCACTGTTAATACAAATACATTTCTTAGTTCAGAATTGCAGTCCTTTGAAGTTTGCAGAAATGGATACTGAACTTTACTACAATTTTCAAATATACAGATATTTTGACAAATATAGTTTTACCATATCATTTAGATTTGCTAAAATTTTCAAACGGCAATACACAAACTGCATGAGTTTAAACTCCTTTGCAGTAGAGGCAGTGTAAATTTTGTTCAATTCTAACAATGATAACTAGGAAAGAATGCTAAATGAAAATTCAACCTAATATTTACAGTACTGTGCAAAGTCTTAGGCACATAGATATAGTTAGGGTGCCTAAGTTTTTTTTTTAAGATTATGAGAACACTCAGTCCTCTTTTATTGTCATTTAGAAATGCATACATGCATTAAGAAATGATACAATGTTTCTCCGGGGTGATTATCACAGAAAACAGGACAAACCAAAGGCTAACACTGACAGAACCACATAATTATACCATATAGTTACAGCAGTGCAAAGCAATACCATAATTTGATGAAGAACAGACCATGGGCATAGTAAAAAAAAGTCGCAAAGTCCCGAGTCTATCAACTCCCGAGTCCCCGATAGCAGGCGGCAAAAGGAAGAAACTCCCTGCCATAAACCTCCGGGCACCGTCAACTTGCCGATACCCTGGAAGCACCCAACCACAGCCGACACTGAGTCCATCCGTCCGAAAATGCCGAGCTTGTGACCAGCCTCTCTGATACAGCCTCCCGAGTGCCATCCTCTACTGAGCGCCTTCGACCTCTCCCCAGCCGCAGAAACATGCAAAGCCGAGGATTTCGAGGCCTTCAGCTCCGGAGATTCCGGTTACCACACAGTAGCAGTGGCAGCAAAGCAGGTATTTCAGAAATTTTCCAGATTTTCCTCCGTGCTCTCACATCCATCTCCATCAAATCAGAATTGTGCATGTTTCCCTACTTGACAGATAACAGATATCAGCACCGAAGTGGCCGCGCGCACTGCCGTCGCGCCACCATCTTCTCCCCCCCTCCTGGGAGGTGCACGGGATCTTTGCAGTATTGTGGTAATTTTAAGTATTGTAGTAATTTTATGTATTGCACTGTACCACTGCTGCAAAATAAAAACATGACATATGTGAGTGACAATAAACCTGATTCTGATCTGGGTCTCTATTGTGGACTGAGACTGGGAAAGGGACAGGGAGAGGGGTATCATGGTTGGGAAAAGGGTGAAGGCAGAGAGGAACGAAAGCGGAGCACTAGAGGGACATTCTGTTATGATCAGTAAATCAATTGTTTGGAATCAAATGACCTTGCCAAGTGTCTCAGGGCCGGGTGTGTCTGCACCTGCACCAGGTTCCGTCCTGTGCTCTTTCTCTGCCACCTGTCTCACACCCTTCCCACACCGCTCCACACTGACCATTTCCCACACCCTTTGCTCCCACCAGGTTTACAAAATCGCTCTGCGATCCACATTGACAAATACAGTACTGTGCAAAAGTCATACGCACCCTAGCTATATTTACATGTGCCTAAGACTTTTGCACAGTACAGTATTTATATTAACTATCACCGAGTTCGACATGTGGGTTGCAAATGAAAGAGGCAAACACTTGAGAGGCTGTAACAAAGCTGTAACTCTATCACGAAGTGCTAAAGACACCCTGTCCTAATCATTCCTGAGCATTATTTAACAGTGAAGTTGGATTTCTGTCTTTGACTTCATTCAAGAATTTTGTTATTTTTCCTAATGTGAATTCTGATGTTTTCTCTTTAAACCATGAAGATGAAATACTTCCATGTAGTCATCTTCCTGGCCACACTTCTGTCTGTTTATGGTTAACTGCAAATTGTATCAATGTGTGGAACATATTTGACTGAATGAAACGAATTAAATATATGATAATGCAGGGTAAATAATAGGTTTGGAAAGTCAGTAACTCATAAGCAGATACATAAACAAGACACCAGATGTGCTTGTAATATATCTGGCTAATAATTGTTATGTGTGATATAAAAGGGATACTTCCTTACTTATTTCTGCACAGCTTTTGTTTGCAATGCTCATAGATGTTATCACAGTGCAGGCAAGTTCAAGTTTAATTTCTGTTGAACAATACACATGTATACAGATAAACAAAACAATGTTCTTCTGGGGCCAAGATACAAAACATAGTACATACAGTCACACACAGGACACAGCACATGTAGTTACCATAGCATATACAGTCACAAAAATAATATTAACATTTGAGAGCCACGTTTCCGCAAGAAGAAGTATGCAGCAGTTCCTCATCTCTCACTGAGTCAGCCACAGACAAAGAGAAATTAGCTTGTCTCGCACTGACTCAGCTGCGGATGAAAGCAATCCAACTTGTCTTCCAGGGAGTGAACACTGGAGAGCAGCCCCAATGGGAGAGCTGACGTGCTGGGGCCAGCCCTCAACCCAACACAGATTCCAGTGCGCCCGCTGTGCATCTGTCCTCTCCAAAACCGCCTCTGGTGCATCCTCCCCTGGGGGGCTGTAATATGCAATGCCATGGCAAGAGGACCCAGTCTGTGCAACAACCAAGGCCACACAGTTCCTCCGTTGTTAACCTCGCAGTATTTTATATTACCAATGTCCAACAGGGTCTTGTAATCACAAAAACAAATGTTTAAGATACACATTTGCTTCATTTGTTGGAACTGGAGAGGCTTCTGTGCTGCCCTCTTACAAGAAGGCAAATGGACATCAATAGCCAAAGGTATTAATATTGGTGCTGCTTCCTGCACACATGCTGAGCTGGTTGACTTCATTAACTTTGCCTCCAACTTTCACCCTGCCCTCAAGTTTACCTGGTCCATTTCCGACACCTCCCTCCCCTTTCTAGATCTTTCTGTCTCTATCTCTGGAGACAGCTTATCTACTGATGTCTACTATAAGCCTACTGACTCTCACAGCTATCTGGACTATTCCTCTTCTCACCCTGTCTCTTGCAAAAATGCCATCCCCTTCTCGCAATTCCTCCGCCTCCGCCACATCTGCTCTCAGGATGAGGTTTTTCATTCCAGGATGAGGGAGATGTCCTCCTTTTTTAAAGAAAGGGGCTTCCCTTCCTCCACCATCAACTCTGCTCTCAAACGCATCTCCCCCATTTCACGCACATCTGCTCTCACTCCATCCTCCTGTCACCCCACTAGGAATAGGGTTCCCCTTGTCCTCGCCTACCACCCCACCAGCCTCCGGGTCCAACATATTATTCTCCGTAACTTCCGCCACTTCCAACGGGATCCCACCACTAAGCACATCTTCCCCCCCCCCCCCGCTTTCTGCAGGGATCGCTCCCTACGCGACTCCCTTGTCCATTCCTCCCCCTCATCCCTCTCCACTGATCTCCCTCCTGGCACTTATCCTTGTAAGCGGAACAAGTGCTACACGTGCCCTTACACTTCCTCCCTTACCAGAATTCAGGGCCCCAGACAGTCCTTCCAGGTGAGGCGACACTTCACCTGTGAGTCGGCTGGGGTAATATACTGTGTCTGGTGCTCCCAATGTGGCCTTCTATATATTGGCGAGACCCGACGCAGACTGGGAGATCATTTTGCTGAACACCTACGCTCTGTCCGCCAGAGAAAGCAGGATCTCCCAGTGGCCACACATTTTAATTCCACATCCCATTCCCATTCTGACCTGTCTGTCCACGGCCTCCTCTACTGTCAAGATGAAGCCACACTCTGGTTGCAGGAACAACACTTTATATTCCGTCTGGGTAGCCTCCAACCTGATGGCATGAACATTGACTTCTCTAACTTCCGCTAATGCCCCACCTCCCCCTCGTACCCTATCCGTTATTTATTTAAATACACACATTCTTTCTCTGTCTCTCGTTTTTCTCCCTCTGTCCCTCTGACTATACCTCTTGCCCATCCTCTGGGTTCCCCCCCCCCCTTTTCCTTCTCCCTGGGCCTCCTGTCCCATGATCCTCTCATATCTCTTTTGCCTATCACCTGTCCAGCTCTTGGCTCCATCCCTCCCCCTCCTGTCTTCTCCTATCATTTTGGATCTCCCCCTCCCCCTCCCACTTTCAAATCTCCTACTAGCTCTTCCTTCAGTTAGTCCTGACGAAGGGTCTCGGCCCGAAACGTCGACTGTACCTCTTCCTAGAGATGCTGCCTGGCCTGCTGCGTTCACCAACAACTTTGATGTGTGTTGGTTGTATTAATATGTCACTCAGTAGGAATAACCCACTGGAAATTTGAGAGATACAGGATTTACAGAAAAATAATCATCAAGTTGTGACAGGTGGACAGGCACCCAATGTTAAAAAACATTTCAGGGCTACACATGGAGTATGAAAAGTGATTTGAAGCGTCAGTTTATTATTTTTTCACAAACTTCTAACGCTAGAACAAAATAGGAAAATCATATGGTCCAGTTTTTGAAGCTGGGGATTGTTATTCTTCGAAATTAAAGTTGGGTGGTAAATGCAGCTGTAGGAAACTTTCTTCTGCACCAATGTTCTCTCAAGTAGGATGGTTATGTAATTAAATATATTATTCAGGTGATGTACAATGGAGCCTTTGTGGCTCACTACAAAATAAGCCATAGGGTAGTGCTGGGCTTCAGATGCCAGTAAATTATGAGATCTGGCTCGGTGGTTTGTTTTGGCTATGCATCAAATTTTATTCCTTATGGGTGGAAGTTGCATAGGAGGTTTATTTTTCTTTGTGATACTATAATACTTGTGACATTATAACAATGTAATATCTTAACTTTTGTCAGTTTCATCTATTTTTCAAAATCATCCTAGTCTGTCTGCCTGAAAGCTACAAATAAAGCGTAAAGAATAAGTTGCTTCAGTGTTCATTATTATGAAATATTGCTTGACCTATCATTAACTTGTTCAAGTACTGATGGTCTCGAAAAAAGAAGCCCATTTTGTGCTTTCTTGGCTCCTGAGTAATGCATTTTGCAGACAGATATTTGTTCCCCAGCCAACACCTGGTGAATTTAACTTAGGAGATTTGGATGCCAAAGGACAGTGCCATTTTCCAGTCTCATCCTTTCCTTATTTTATATGCCTGTTATACTTTTGGGAATTTATTTCTCAGTGTTTAAGCGTATGTGCCAATAGGCAAAGCATAGGAGCTTTACATCTTTGTGGTACACTTGTTCAAAGAAGAATTTGATACTGAAGTTGAAAAGCAAGTAACCTTATATACTGGAAAGCTAATGTGAAAAATAAGTCACCATAAGAATTTGGCTATTTGGCCCATTGAGCCTGCTCCATATTTCATTAAGGCTGATCCATTTCCCCTCTCAGCCTCAATCTACTACCTTCTCCCCATATCCCTTCATGCCCTGACTAATCAAGAATCTATCTACCTCTGCCTTAAATATATCCAATGACTTGGCCTCTATAGCCATCTGTGGCAACAAATTCCACAGATTCACCAGTCTCTGGCTGAAGAAATTCCTTCTCAACTCCGTCCTAAAAGGACATTCCTCTATTTTGAGGCCGTGTCCTCTGGTCCACCACCATAGGAAACATTCTCTCCACATCCAGTCTATCGAGGCCTTTCAATGAAGTCACCCCGCATTCTTCCAAATTCCAGTGAGTAGAGGCCCAGAGTCATCAAATGCTCTTCATGTGAGAAGCCATTCAGACCTGGAATAATTCTCGTGAACCTCCTCTGAAACCTCTTCAATGACAACACATCCTTTCCTAGGTAAGGGGCCCAAACCTGCTCACAATACTCAGCCTTCTCAGTTCTCCACAAAGCCTCAACATTACATGCTTGCTACTCAGTACGTCAGGCAGTGTCTGTGGAGGAAGAAATGGAGGTAGCTGTTCAGGCCAATTACATTTCCTAACAATTAGGAAAAGTTAGATAACAAGTTGTAAAATGGGGAGAAGGCCCGCGTAAATGATGGTAAATGGAAAATAAGGTGGAAACCAAGAGAAACCAAATAACATACAGGGTGGGGTTGTCAGCTGAGAGAGGGTGGTGCAGCTTCTTTAAAATCAGTTGATCTGTCTCGAAGACTTGTAGAGGAACATTGCTGAGAGGAGAAGAAGGTGAGAAATAAAATGTTGGACATGTGAAATGCAGAACACAGCAATTGCTGGAAATTGGAAATAAAATAGAATCATAGAGTCATAGAGAAGTACAGCACAGAAACAGGCCCTTCGGTCCATCTAGTCCATGCTGAAACTATTAAACTGCCTAGCCCCATCAACCTGCACCAGGATTATAACCCTACTATCCATGTACCTAGCCAAACTTCTCCTAAACATTGAAATCAAGTTTGCATACAAATGATTTGCCAGGCCAGGCACTTACTGTGAAGATAGTAATTCTAAATTAACGTTATAGGTTGAGAAACTCACATCAGAAGCAAGCAATTCTAAAACAAAAGAGTAACACACAAGCAGGCAGCCTGACCTGCTGAGTAACCTCCAGTATCTTGTATGTGCTGTTTGGATTTCCAGCATTTGCAGAATCTCTTGTGTTTATGATTCTAAAACAATTTGGAAAAACCGGTTACCTAAAATTGCTGAATTTAATTTTGTTTTCTAAGATTGAGGATGAGCTGAGTTCAGCAAGCTTACATGGGGCTTTGTTGGAAGAGGGTTCTGGGAGACGACGCGGAATTCAAGTGATGGGCCATTTGTTGTTCAGGATCAACCTTGTGAGCTGAATATAGATGCTTTGCAAAATTCCGCTCGACTCAACATCTGTTTGGTTACTCCAAAAAGAGGAATTATCCATAAACGGAATTATTCATTCAATTGGTAGGAATACAAGTGAATTTCTGCTTCTTTCTGAAAGCGGTGTTGGTGTCCCTGAGAGGAGATAAGGAGCAAGTTTGGTTCTCTTGCAATTGCACAGGAAGGTGACATAAGCCAAGGAATGGATAGTGGTGGAGATGGAGGAACAGATCATCGGTCCATTTGGAATCGTGAAAATGGAAGGGAAGGCAAGCTGTGTCTGGTAATGACAGCTCCTTGAAAAAGTGCTTTCTCTGAATGGGTGGGGAAATACTAAGTGTGGAAGTGTGGGAAATGGACATGCAGTAGGGAACTTTGGTTAAAAAAAAACTTATCAGAGTAGCACTTGTGGAAAATGTTATCATTAGAACAGATAAAGCTGAGCCAGAGATATGGAAAATGGAATGGAATCCTTACAGGAAGCAGGGTGTGATGAGTGCAGTCAAGATAGCTGTGGGCACGTACTGGATAATTGTTAGTAACATTCCCTGAGATACAGAAAGAGGAATCACTAAATGGGAGGGAAAAACAGGAGATGGACCATATGAATATGGAGCACTGTGGAAAGTGGCAGAAGGGTGATGACATATTTAAGTTCTTCATGATAGTCGGAAGCAACACCAATACAGTCATCAATGAGTTAGAAAAACTTAACGGGTACTAACAGGTCAATGAAATTATTCCCTTTCATTAATATGATTGTTAAATTCAGCATAACTTCATGCTCCAGTGATTAATTTATTCCAGAGGAGCAACTATTAAACACAGACCAGATTGCAGGAACAGCCTTATGTACAATTCTCTGCCTCACTCAATGACAAGTATGTCATTTTTGCGTTGGCTCTTAGGCAGATTGTTTGCAGCTGTTTATCTTTTGTACAAATGCAGAAATACGATTTTTGTACTGTTCTGTATCTGTTAGATACCTGTAAGCATGTTTAATTCATGTGGTTGAATCACACACGTACATATTTCTGTGTGGTGACTACGTTTTTACAGTCTCATGGATAAGCAATTACATTTATTTTAAGCTCTTACCCCTTTTTTCTCACTCGAATATGCGACAGCTAATCTCCTTCTTCTATAATTGACAGCTCAAACAATCCACCACCTCCAGCACTTCCCTCTGCCTGACTCAGCTTCTTCCGACTGTCAAAATATTTTCCTTAACTTGAATCATTTCCTCCCAATGGCAATTTGCACAGGTCCTAACCATTCCTGTTTCTTAGTACCGATAGGATACTAAAACATAAAATCACTTATTACCTAGCTATTTTTGATTTAAGAAATCTGGATATATTCCGATGGCCAATTTTAACCCCTCACAAACCTCGTTGTTTGCACCTGTATCTGGTCTGCCCAGTCCCATTAGGATTTTACAAGTTTCATTGAGATCTCTCCAAACTCCAGTGAACACAAGTCTCATCATCCCCATCTATCTTCACATGTTCTCCTAGAAACCAGTTCAGTGCATAGCTTCCTTAGATAAGGAGACCAAACCTGCACATGATATTAAAGGTGTGATCTCACCATGGCTCTGCACAATTGCATGAAGACTTCCCTGTCCTGTACTCAACCCATACTTAGTTAGATTGACTCCTGCACAAGAACAGCTAGGTCTTGCTGTACTGTATCACCTCTTACTGTTCACATAACAATCTACCTTCCCGAATTTGCCAAATTTATTCATATCATATTTCTATTTAATTCCAATCAATCTTGATAACAAGGTTTTCTCTCTATCTCTCTCTTTCAAGGCTGTGTCCTTTGGTCTTAGACTCCCCCACCATAGGAAACATCCTCTCCACATCCACTTTTGGGTGTGAAAGTGGATCCAGACTAAAGCCTCCTTCAGTGGATGAGAGTGATTCATGTTAAGTTTTATTCACAGCCACAAGATTTAATTCTCATCACATTGGTTTTACATGCTGATCAGAAATATGAAGAGCAGACAATAGTGGTGTAACTTCTCCAATAGCTTGCTGGCAGCTCTGTAAAACGATTCTGTGCCAATCCAGCAGAGGCCTTGCATTTATTACGCATGGGGAACCTACACTTTAGTGGCAGGAACCACACCCATATCCTATCTGCTACATTTGGGGCTTCAATCTTCAGATGATGCTTCCCGCAATCAAGAATGTTAACTGAATCATAAATACCAAGCTTTGTTAAAGAGACCTGCGTTTTCCACAAACTTTATTACCAGAGTTCACATTTTGTCTCCGGCAAAGTGGAGACTGATTGACTGTCTCATTGCATATCTTTCGAATTGCAGGTGCAGATAGGATACACGTATAGTTCCTGCTGCTAAAGAGCTGGTTTCCCCTGGTGTAATAAATGCAAGGCCTCTGCTGGGTTGGTGCAGAATAGCTTGATAAAGCTCACAAGCTATCTGAGAATTTACATCACCATTGTAAATTACTCAGAATTGTTCCAGGTCTTTGGTGTGACAGGGAGGAGGAGCCAGGGAGACAAAGAGGATAGGAGAAGGCGAAGGAGGCCTCTAGTCATGAACATATATCCAGCTAGAATGTTCAGGAGCATGCTGAGATGATGGTTGAGAGGTGGGGTAGGGGGTGTGTGTGTGGGGGGGGGGGGGGAGGGAGGGAATGCTCGAACCTGAAGTTTGTAAATCAGAAAAACTGGAGCAAGTCAGGCAGCATCTGTACAGATACAAACAGAATTAATGTTTCATGTCATCAGAACAGACTGCAGTATGCCATAGGGAAGGGGGGATCTGAAGGCTACATAGAAGATGTTACGGCCTTCAATGGTCGAAATGGTCCACGTTTATCCCTCATGAGCACCCTGCTGGCAGCAACCACCAGTTATGCTCACCTTCTCTTGTAGGAGAAAGAGAAAAGTGTGTTTGCATTTTCCATGCACTGGATGATGCCCATTGTGCCTGATAAAATAGCCACGTACACAGAAGCTGCAAGATATAAATGTAAGGTTTGGAGTAGTAGAAAGGATTTGTTGGGCTCATAGATATCAGATGCTCTAAGCTTGAAGACCATTACTAGGTGGTTAAGGGAATGTGGTATAATTGTTGAGAAAGAGAATTTAATGATAAGTTCAATCAATTCAAACTAAATTTCTGAGGTCATTAATTAGAATAGAAACAGAAATGCTATGTTTGTCCAAGTTGAAAGTTTAGTAATAAGTTATGCGGTACTATTTATTTCACCCCCTTCCTCTTTCGGTTTGAAATCATATATCACCCTAATAGATTCAGACTTTAACTACGGCATCCACTTTCGTAAAGGCTCCTAGTAGTTACTGGAGGTATTGGTGTTGAAGAGACTGATGTGCCTTGGGCCTGAATCCTCTACTGGGACAATGTAACCTTAGGTAATACTGATGTACTTGCTGCTTTACTGTTACCAAACCATCTACCCTCCACAATTCACCTCAACCGTACAATTTCCTTGCCAATTAAATGGAAATCGTTCTTTGGAAGATCAAAGGTACCTGCAAAGAGGTGGTGGCAAAATGGAGGAATTAACCAATTAACTCCTATTAAGCGTAAACTCATACATTTTGATAAAATCCATAACATTTATTTTCAGTGCAGTGGAAGAACGGGTGTTCTTAGGGGTAGAGGCATAGAGTCAATGTGTCATAGAGCATACAAACAGCTTCCTCGACCCAACTTATCCAATGCTACAGTGTTGCCCATCTGCCTGAGTTGGAGCAAATCCCTCTAAATCTCACCTAAAGGCATCCGTTAGTCTTGCGAGACCATGGATCTGCTCCTGGAAAGTCTTCACTCTCCAGGGCGCAGGCCTGGGCAAGGTTGTATGGAAGAGCAGCAGTTGCCCATGCTGCAAGTCTCCCCTCTCCACGACACCACTGTTGTCCAAGGGAAGGGCATTAGGACCCATACAGCTTGGCACCAGTGTCATCGCAGGGCAATGTGTGATTAAGTGCCTTGCTCGAGGACACAACACGTTCCCTCGGCTGGGGCTCGAACTCACGACCTTCAGGTCGCTAGTCCAATGCCTTAACCACTTGGCCACATGCCCACACAATCTCACCTATTTGTATATTTATCAAGAGATTAATTTCTAGAGGTATATGTTTACTTCTATTACAAGAGCAGTATTTTGGTTTGATAAAGTTGTAAGAGAAATCTATTCGAATTTTAGGAGTTATTGTGCAGTACAGGAAAAAAAGTCCTAGCAGATAATGATAAAGCTTATGCAAAATCTTCCTGAGACACATTGGAAGTAGAGTAAACAGTATCTGGATTCAAAGTAGAGAGAACTCATTGAGCTGTTGGAAAAGGTACAATATGCATTCATTTAGATTCTTCCCAGAATAATGTTGCAAAAATAATTTTTGGGGGGGAAAAATGGATCCTTTTATAGATAAGCATCATTGATTATGGCCTGATATAATGTTTTAAGTGAGATAAGAGAAAGTAATTGTCTCAAGCAGCTGAGAGATTTAGAAAAGAGAGCTTTAGAAACACAGCTGCATAATTCCTCAGATGGTTCGTATTAAAGCAAGGGAATTGCAGAGATTTGCAGGGAAAAATAATCTTATCTGTCGTGAAAAGGCTTGTGGGCACATAATCAAATCATCATATGCGGTGACCAAAGCAGGCCCAGGTTGTGAAAATAAAAGAAAAAATTTGATTGCCATTTGAGCCATGCCTTTCAGCTTAAACCAAAACTACCAAAAGCTGAATGTTCCAGAAACATTCAAAGCATGAAAAACAACTTCTCTGTAATTTGAAAAACTGGAAAACGATTAAAAAACAAAACACGTAAAACACTCAAACATTTTAAACACACTAATATTTAAGAACAATCTAAATTATCATCCATTTACCAAATTGATTATAGCTGACCCCTCCGTTGGAGTCAAAGGGGAAGAATTCCCCGTGTTTACGCCAATTTGGCACAGGAATGGATTGCAGTCAGCTGCACTTCACAGCAATTTTGTCTGTTCTGTGCTCGCCAGGTGGAAGTTACTGTCAGTTACTGGTGATATGAGAGTTTTCACAAAGTTGCCCCTCAAAATCTAGGTTGAGGACTGCACTGAAGATTTGATTGAACAGGTGGATGAAGAGGAAGGAGGATAACACAGAACTGTTTGCTTAAGTGCTGAGTAAACACTGGCATAGGCTGACCAGACCAAATTGACTATTTTTATGTTGGAAGTTCAACAAATTTCTATGTACGACTGTTGAAAAAAATCATTTCCAACATAAACTTCAGTTTAATTAGATGCAGATGTCAAAGTTGTTTATATGTTCTTCCCTTATGACTCAGATATGATTTACATTCTAATTACAGATGCAGTTAGCAGAAGTAGTTCTAATTCTAATTTTCCATTTCCTTGAATCAAGGAGGCTTATCAATAGCCAAGGTATGAATGATGCAAATAACAACAAGAATGAGAAGGAAACTATATATTTATACTGCATTTATTCAGAGCTTCCATGGCCTTGCTATTCACTTAATATTAAATCAGTTATGTTTTTGTGTAATGTGAAACAACAGCAGCCGCCCAATTTTGAACAGTGGAGGTGACACAAAATGCATTGATGTGCATGAAGAGATGCAAGAGACCTAAGTTTTCCCGTAGTTGAGTATCCGTGCATGCTTATGTGTTTTGTTTTCTTTTCCCGGGCAGGGGGCTGGAAGAGAAGACTGATAAATGAGCAGCGAGGGAATGGAAAGCATCTGGGAGTGAGTGGACGGGACAAGTCACTGCGTGTTGTCCAAGTCAATCAGTTTAAAGGCTGCTTGTGATGATAATGGCACGAGATCTCAAATGTTAATGAAGTGCAGACAAATTCCATATTATGTTCAGGTACAGAAGGATGATAAAGAAGACTAGATAGAGGGAAGATAAAGGTTAAAAATTAATGTTGGTATTATTTAGATTCAAGATTGTTTATTGTCATTCATCAATATGCAAGTGTAAGGGAGAACGTAATGATTGTTACTCTGGAACAAAACACACAATAAGCATATAGAACTTAATAAAAATGACATGATAAATATAAGTATGTATGATTAGCTTACATATGTAGATGGATTGTATATACGCAAAGAGATGCTAGGTACAGGAGAGTCTGAACATAAGGTGACTCTGAAAGAAAATGACAAAGAGATGGTGGGATGGGTTCAGCAGGTCGGGCAGCATCCATGGAAACTATGAGAAAAGTCGACAAGCGTGTTGTGAGTGTTGCTTTGACCCCAGAATCTGCAGATTATTTTGTGTTTATCAGAAGAAATGAGTCTCCACACTTGGGATAATTCATTCTCAGTGCAAGACCTGCAGTAACAGCACTTACCTCCAACCTGATGGCATGAACATTGACTTCTCAAACTTCCGCTAATGCCCCACCTCCCCCTTGTAACCCAGCTGTTATTTATTTATTTATATACACATATTATCTTTCTCTCTCTCTCCTTTTTCTCCCTCTGTCCCTCTCATTATACCCCTTGCCCATCCTCTGGGCTTGCCCCTCCCCCTTTCTTTCTCCCTAGGCCTCCTGTCCCATGATCCTCTCATTTCCCTTTTGCCAATCAACTGTCCAGCTCTTGGCTCCATCTCTCACCCTCCTGTCTTCTCCTATCATTTTGGATCTCTCCCTCCCCCTCCCACTTTCAAATCTTTTACTAGCTCTTCTTTCAGTTAGTCCTGACGAAGGGTCTTGGCCCGAAACGTTGACTGTACCTCTTCCTAGAGATGCTGCCTGGCCTGCTGCGTTCACCAGCGGCTTTTATGTGTGTTACTTACCACATGTTGGGGGCACTTAAAAGGGGAATGGACTGAAGTCAACTTTCCCTATCCTGATTAATTCTCACTTACAGGACAGTGTCAATAACCTTTTGTCACACTGGTGGGGCATTGGGATCAAGGGTGGACCCAAATGCAAGACACATCTTGTGAGGTTAATTAGATTTAGTTTATTGTTCGATAGGAGAGCTAGGCAGGAGCAGGAGTAGTGAACTGAACAAGGACTCAGGACTACTACTAGGCTGGGACTAGGGGTCTGGGCTAGGACTCGGAATTGGATCCCAGAACTAGAGGAGACATGAAGAGGCTATGGTATGGACTCCGAGCCAGACACTGAGCAAGGACCCAGTACCTGGGTCTTGCCTCGGGCTCGGACCCCAGAACCAGGCAAGAACATGACATGGGCTAGGGAGAGGAGGAACATGGGAACACAGAGCCTCGGTCTCGGGAGAGCAGGTACATGGAACCATGGACACATACACAGAACACAGAGTTAGGACCCTTCCTTGGGTACAGGACATAGGGCCGGGACTCACACACAGAACGGAGAGTCGGGACCCCTCCTTGGCTACAGGACATAGGGCCGGGACTCATGACCCCCTGCAGGGCAACAGCAAGATGGCCTGACTTACCCTACGGAGGCGAGGACAAGACAAGACAAACACCAAAGAACAACACAGTTCCTATCTAGCTCCGGTGATGGAACTAGACCGAAGTGCAGGCGAGGGCTGCAGACGAGGGCTAGAGGCAAGAGGGGCAGAGAAGGGATTCAGACAGGGGGGTAGGACAGGAATCACAGACGCCAGGGCCAGGACTTCACTCCGAACTGGGAAGCCACCAGGGCCAGGACTTGACTTGGTACTTGAATGCCACCAGGGCCAGGACTTGACTTGGTACTCGGATGCCGCCAGGGCCAGGACTTGACTGGATACTCAGATGCCGCCAGGACCAGGACTTGACTGGGTACTCGGATGCTGCCAGGCACAGGACTTGACTGGGTACTCGGATGCTGCCAGGGTCAGGACTTGACTTGGACGTGGTATTTGGATGCCGCCGGAGCCAGGACTTGGACGTGGTATTTGAATGCTGCCGGAGCCAGGACGTAGAAGTGGTAGTTGGATGCCACCGGAGCCAGGACATGGTGCTTGGAAACTTCGGGTAGTGGCGAGCTCTCGACTCGGCCCGGGAACAGTAGTCAGTGGCTCCTGATTCTCTCTGGCGGGTTAACTGTGGGACTCACCTCGGTGAGGAAACTTTGCAGACTCGCTTTGGCGAGGTGAATGGACAGGGTTGCTCCGGTGAGGAGAGGTGAATTACCGGCACTCGCTTGGGCAGAGACTAGGCTTGCTCCGGCCAGATGACATCGGCACACCATACCTTTGATGACTTTGCGGACGCTCCCGCCCCGAACGGCTGAAAGCCGGAGACTATAAACTACTGGTTCAGCCGAGCGTTAATTGCCTCTAATCACCAAAGTCGAGGGACACGGGAAAACAGGGAATCAACGGTCCGGATCGTAACATAAACAAGGTAAATTTAAAGGGACCCTGATCCGGACCATGACACCTTTGTATTTTTGAGTTGATTCACAGATCTAAATCTTGCCTAAGTTTCAGATTTAATAATAAATAACAATTTATTATTAAATTGAGGTTTCATTAATAATCTCAATTATTATTAAAACCTCATTGTAATGAGGATCATTAAACTTGTCCCCGAGGTCACTGGGGTCATGAAGTTCACTGTTACTTTGACAGGAAGATCTGGGTCAGTGTATTTATTTTAGTGATAAGACCTCTAATACTGATATCACAAGTTACTATAAAATGAGGGAAACTGTCAGCGAGGAGAAAAAATAGGCTAAATGGCTCCAATATGTCAGTCCATCAATGCAGTTACAGCTTTATCTATATGTTGCTGACCAATTCAGCGTCCAATCTTGGATAGGAAAAGAACTGCAAAATTTCACTTTATTCTTGAGAGACACAATTTGGGCAGCCAAAGGAGTTCTTAAATCTCATGCTTCCTTTGCCAGCTGTAGGAGAGGGGTTAATGTACTGGGATCTCTGAGAATGAGGCTTTCAGTGTGCCATCTGTTACCTTTGATAGGCATGCTGTAAGTAAGTATTACATTTAAATGATATACCGAATTCATGGCTCCAATGACTCCATCTGAATCTCTAATTGGGCCCAATTGTCTATCTTTGTGTGTAGTTTTTCATTGATTCTATTGAATCTCTTCATTCTACTGTGAATGCCTGCAAGAAATACTTAGATAATAAATTTATTTTGAACTTATTTGAATTGTATCAAATAGATGGCTATAGACCTGCTCTCACCATGTGGGAATTTTTAAAAAATAGCTCTGAACAGGTTCTTCCCACAGTCTTGTCCTCTGGCTTGAAAATTCAGCAAGACCAGTGTATCAGGACATGTGGAAGAGCAGCAGATTATAAACTTGGGGTCATTTAAGCAAATAAAAAAGAAACAAATATATGAATGGTGGAAGTCTTTAGTGTGAGCAAGCAGTACTGGAAAATTAGACAGCAAAGGTAAAAACAAAATGCTGCCACTTTGGAGACCCTTATCAGAACCAGAATAGGAAGGGTATGGTGTCCCTTTATCTTCTATATTTCCTGGCATATGTTTCAAAGAGACTGGTGGTTTCAAGAGGTTAGTAGTTATTTTGATTCTGGTTCCTATATTTGGTGAAAGCTTACGTCTGGAGATGGCACAGAACCAAAGGAATGTCTGATGAAGTCAATAATGGCAGGTTATAAATTTCCTTGAGGTGTAAGCTTTGATCTAAATCAAAATTCTATTTGTATGATCCTGAAAGCCTTTTATATATGTTAACTGAGAAGCAGCCTGGCCATCTCCAGAGCAGAACCTTTAACAAGTTGGATGCAGTACAGTATCCTGCATAGATCCACTGAGTGCCAGCATGCGGGCGAAACAACAATTCTCACCTCCAAGGATTGAAAGGAATGTACAGCTATGCATAACTTAGACTGAGAACTCCCAATACTAGTCCACTTTGGCTTTCTGGGCTATAAATCTCTAATGGAAATAGCATGGCTACACTTGTTAGTGAAATAACAGCACAGAAAGCACATATGCCAAAAAAATTGTCTTTGTTTTTTTCTGCTGTGGATATGGTATCTATTAGCTCAGTTGGAAATGATTTGGCTTCTGGACGTGTCTGAGGATTTTGATTCTGTACAATACATATATCCCAGGACACTTCAGCATGCAATGCATTATTGGAGCCAAAATCCTTCATTTACAGCATTCTGCTTGGCAGAAAATTAAAATCTTTATTCAGTTCCAGATATTCAAAATGGACATTAAAAACACTTCCCCAGAAAGTTGCTTACACCTGGAAGCAGACACAGAGGGCCAGGACAAGGACAATGACTTCAGTGTTACACATCTAGGCATCCATGCCTCAGATCATCAGCATCTGAGTTCCTTGTTCCTGCTCGTGTCCCATCCAGACTCAGCTATTCCAAGGATATTGGTGTGCTCCCATGTCCCAGTGTCCATAAAAGTGCACTCACCCAAAACTCTGCAGCTTGTGTTCTAACTCACGTCAGACCACGGGCAATCATTTTAACAGATGGAGCAAGCGATCGCGGAAGGCCGCCTTCGTTTAGGCTGTCTCCACGCGTCTAAAACCTAATGGCGCACCTATGCCCCTCTGGAGTTTTGCTGCAACTTTTCCTGCTTTATCTTCTCCAGTAAGAAAATGTGAAATGTGTCAGTGAGTATTCAACAATCTGCCCGAGTGATTCAAACAACATTCATAATAGCTGACAGTACATGCAAGCGTCAAGTGGTGGGAATAGGGCTTTCAATAGCACTAAATTATGGGGTTAACTATTGGACTTGAATGTCTGATTGCTGGCTGATAGAGAATTCTGACAAGGGATTGGTCGAAGTGTAGTTAATTGAACAGTGGTGTCACTGGGTAGGATTTGACATTTGAAGGCTGAACTTACTCACATTGGCAAATTGTAAAATATTGTAAAGCCTCTCCCTTCATTGTATTGGAACCACAACCCTGGCAAACACCATTGTCTTCTGGGCACATGTCTGAAGGAGCTTCTGAACTTCCAACCGAATCAGAATCAGATCTATTATCACTGACCTATGTTGTCGTTTTTGCAGCAGCTGTATAGTGCAATGCATAAGAACATACAATAAATTACAAGAAGCAATATAAAAAATAAATAAGTGGTGTAAGAAGTGAATAAAATGTGAGATAGTGTTCATGGGTTCATAGTCCGTTCAGAAATCTGATAGCGGAGGGGGAGAAGATGTCCCTAAAACATAAAGTGTGTTTTTTCAAGCACCTGTACCTCTTCCCTGATGGTAGCAATGATGAAAGCACCTTGCACTAGATCACCACCTCCCCAGAGACACTAAATGTCTCTCCTTCTCTCAGTACTTCACACCAACACAACAAGGGCATTGCTAGAAAAACTCAATGCTCTCTTGCATATATAGCAAAATGCATAAGTTTCAAAATTTAGAACCACTTTTCAAAGAAGTTCCACCATTTCTTATAACGACAATACAGTGGTATACAAAAGTTTGGGCACCCCTGGTCAAAATGTCTGTTACTGTGAATAGCTAGGGGAGTAAAAGATGACCTGATTTCCAAAAGGCATAAAGTTAAAGATCACACATTTCTTTAATATTTAAAACAAGATTACTTTTTTATTCCAGACCTAATCAGTTCCCCTCTACCACCACTCTGCTCCGTCTAGCGGAATTAGTCCTTACTCTTAATAATTTCTCCTTTGGCTCCTCCCACTTCCTCCAAACTAAAGGTGTAGCTATGGGCACCCCTATGGGTCCTAGCTATGCCTGCCTTTTTGTTGGCTTTGTGGAACAATCTATGTTCCGTGCCTATTCTGGTATCTGTCCCCCTCTTTTCCTTCGCTACATCGATGCCTGCATTGGCGCTGCTTCCTGCACGCATGCTGAGCTCGTTGACTTTATTAACTTTGCCTCCAACTTTCACCCTGCCCTCAAGTTTACCTGGTCCATTTCTGGCACCTCCCTCCCCTTTCTAGATCTTTCTGTCTCTGTCTCTGGAGACAGCTTATCAACTGATGTCTACTATAAGCCTACTGACTCTCACAGCTATCTGGATTATTCCTCTTCTCACCCTGTCTCTTGCAAAAATGCCATCCCCTTCTTGCAATTCCTCCATCTCCGCCGCATCTGCTCTCAGGATGAGGCTTTTCATTCCAGGACGAGGGAGATGTCCTCCTTTTTTAAAGAAAGGGGTTTCCCTTCCTCCACTATCAACTCTGCTCTCAAACGCATCTCCCCCATTTCACGCACATCTGCTCTCACTCCATCCTCCCGCCACCCCACTAGGAATAGGGTTCCCCTGGTCCTCACCTACCACCCCACCAGCCTCCGGGTCCAACATACTATTCTCCGTAACTTCTGCCACCTCCAACGGGATCCCACCACTAAACACATCTTTCCCTCCCCCACCCCTGCTTTCCACAGGGATCGCTCCCTACGCGACTCCCTTGTCCATTAGTCCCCCCCATCCCTCCCCACTGATCTCCCTCGTGGCACTTATCCTTGTAAGCGGAACAAGTGCTACACATGCCCTTACACTTCCTCCCTTACCAGACAGTCCTTCCAGGTGAGGCGATACTTCACCTGTGAGTCAGCTGGGGTGATATACTGCGTCCGGTGCTCCCGATGTGGCCCTCTATATATTGGCGAGACCCGACGCAGACTGGGAGACCGCTTTGTTAAACACCTACGCTCTGTCCGCCAGAGAAAGCAGGATCTCCCAGTGGCCACACATTTTAATTTCACATCCCATTCCCATTCTGACATATCTATCCACGGTCTCCTCTACTGTCAAGATGAAGCCACACTCAGGTTGGAGGAACAACACTTTATATTCCATCTGGGTAGCCTCCAACCTGATGGTATGAACATCGACTTCTCTAACTTCCGCTAATGCCCCACCTCCCCCTTGTACCCCATCCGTTATTTATTTTTATACACACATTCTTTCTCTCACTCTCCTTTTTCTTCTTCTGTCCCTCTGACTATATCCCTTGCCCATCCTCTGAGTTCCCCCCCCTTGTCTTTCTCCCCGGACTTCCTGTCCCATGATCCTCTCATATCCCCTTAACCAATCACCTGTCCAGCTCTTGGCTCCATCCCTCCCCCTCCTGTCTTCTCCTATCATTTTCCCCCTCCCCCTCCCCCTCCCACTTTCAAATCTCTTACTAACTCTTCCTTCAGTTAGTCCCGACGAAGGGTCTCGGCCTGAAACGTCGACTGCACCTCTTCCTAGAGATGCTGCCTGGCCTGCTGCGTTCACCAGCAACTTTGATGTGTGTTGCTTGAATTTCCAGCATCTGCAGAATTCCTGTTGTTTACTTTTTTATTTACGACTTTTACAGTTTCAAAATAACAAAAAAGGAAAAGGGCCTGAAGCAAAAGTTTGGGCACCCTGCATGGTCAGTATTTAGTAACACCCCCTTTGGCAAGTATCACAGCTTGTAAACGCTTTCTGTAGCCAGCTAAGAGTCTTTTGATTCTTGTTTGGGGGATTTTCCCCCATTCTTCCTCGCAAAAGGCTTCTAGTTCTGTGAGATTCTTGGGCCATCTTGCATGCACTGCTCTTTTGAGGTCTATCCACAGATTCTCGATGATGTTTAGGTCAGTGGACTGTGAGGGCCATGGCAAAACCTTCAGCTTGCACCTCTTGAGGTAGTTCATTGTGGATTTTGAGGTGTGTTTAGGTTCATTATCCTGTTGTAGAAGCCATCCTCTTTTCATCTTTGGCTTTTTCACAGACGGTGTGATGTTTGCTTCCAGAATTTGCTGGTATTAAATTGAATTAATTCTTCCCTCTACCAGTGAAATGTTCCCCGTGCCACTGGCTGCAACACAAGCCCAAAGCATGATCGATCCACCCCCATGCTTAACAGTTGGAGACGGGTTCTTTTCTTTCTTTTCCAATCTTTTTATTATTATTATCCAAAATTTACAAGAGTACATCAAAGTAAACAGCACTTACAATGTCTCAAGAAAAAAAAACATCTTGTTATAAAGATTGAAAAAATTTTTGGTGATGAAAAGAAAAGACAGAAAAAAGACCCTACTGAGCAAGAAAAAGTGAGAAAAAAAAACCATTAGGTGTTCAACCCCGGAGCCATGCGTCATACAAAAAGCTTCTAAAGATCAACATCAAACTACCAGCAAAAAAAAGAAATGTACCAAAAATTTACAATTAGATTGTGGAGGAAATCTATCAATTAACTCAATTGATAATAACAAGCAAATGAACCCCATCTTTTCTCAAAATCAAACAGAGGTTCAAAGGTTCGACTTCTAATTTTCTCCAAACTAAGACATAGCATCACTTGAGAGAACCATTGTGACAAAGTGGGAGCTGATGTATCCTTCCACTTCAACAAAATGGCCCTCCTAGCTATCAATGTAACAAATGCAATAACATGTTGGTCAGACAAAGAAATATCACGGATATTTTAGGAATTATTTCAAAAAGCACAGTTAATTTGTTAGGTTGTAAATTAATTTTAAGTGCTTTAGAAATTGTCGAAAAAACTGACTTCCAGAACTGTTCCAGGATAGAATAAGACCAAAACATGTGTGTCAGTGTAGCTGCAACACACATAAAAGTTGCTGGTGAACGCAGCAGGCCAGGCAGCATCTCTAGGAAAAGGTGCAGTCGACGTTTCAGGCCGAAGCATCCGTTTCGGCCTGAAACATCGACTGCACCTTTTCCTAGAGATGCTGCCTGGCCTGCTGCGTTCACCAGCAACTTTTATGTGTGTTGCTTGAATTTCCAGCATCTGCAGAATTCCTGTTGTTTGTCAGTGTAGCTGTCACAGTTTTACATCTATCACAACAACTGTCAATATTAGGGAATGTTTTAGACAATCTCTCCTTCATCAAATGGTAATGATGTACAATTTTAAATTAGGGTGTTCTTTTCATGAAATTCTGCACCCTTTTTTCTCCAAACATACGTTTGCTCATTGCGGCTGTGGTGATATAATGTGAGGAACGTGATTGGAGAGAGTTTTGAGCGTGTGCAATAATGATTGAAAGATCGAGAAACAAGGTATTGTAAAAACGTTGTGGTTGTTGTTAAATAAAAGTTCTATTTCTTCCAGAAGATGGTTCTCTATTAGTAACCCACGGTATGTATGAATATAAAGAACACAACATGGTGTCAGAAGTCGGTCTGGAAGAATAATACGTTTCCTAACATGGAAGAATCGAAAATAATTTTCTGAAAAAAGAGTTCGAACTGTTTTGGTGTTGCTAACAGTTTTACAAATGGAAGGTTTACAGCCTCTATCGACACTTCAATTGTCTGGGAACATGGCTGAGAACTGGAGAAAATGTAAGCAATGTTTTGATTTATATTTATCGATGATTGATGCAGATCGAAAACCAGAAAAAACAAAAGCTGTGCTTCTACTCCACGTAATAGGTGATGACACAATTGAGGTATATAATCATTTTATTTTTGAAAATGGATATAATTTAAAGTTAAAATCGATGATGGACAAATTTGAAGCATTTTGTATACTGAAGCATAATGTGACATACGAGTAGCATAGATTTTATACGTGTACGCAGAGAGCTGGTGAAACTATTGATCAATATGTTACTGAGTTGAGACACCGGAGTAAAACGTGCAAGTTTGGAGAACTGACAGACTCTCTCATGAAAGACAGAATTGTTTGTGGCATTCGGGATAATGGTCTGAGAGAAAGACTGTAAAGAGAACAAGACTTAGACTTGGAAAAAGCTTTGATGCTCTGCAAAGCTTCAGAAACCGTGACATCACGGGCTAAAGAACATTTAATTGAGAGCTGCAATTGAGGAAGAGTGAACATATCAGAAAAAAATAATAAAACAACAAAAATGACAGAGAGCAAGACGTCATCTGAGAGAAAAAAGCTATGTGATCGCTGTGGGAAGCAGCATTGGCCAAAACAGCGTCCAGCGTATGGGAAAATGTGCAATGACTGCGGTAAGAGTAATCATTTTTCATGCTGTTGCTGAAGTAGAAAGAAAATAAAACAAGTAAATGCAGTGCTTGAAAATGAACTGGAGGAGCTTTATATGGATGTGCTTTGTGAAAACAAAGTAAGAATGACTGGACTATTCCATTGCAAGTGAACCAAAACAATATTCTTTTTAAACTTGATACTGGAGCACAAGTAAATGTTCTTGCAGAATCTGAGTTTAATGCATTAAAACCAAGACCAAAGTTACATAAGATAAATATAAAAGTAACTGGGTATTCAGGTGCAGACATTCCAGTTAAGGGAACATGTGTGGCAAAAGTATCACACAAAAATATTGTGCACATGCTTTCATTTGTGGTGGTGCCAAGGAATGTACAGTCAATACTGGGTTTATCTGCCTGTGAGAGACTGAATTTGGTGAAAGGAGTATTAGTCCTGGACAGTGACACAGAGTCAGAATACAGTGACTTGATGAAAGAGTATGAAGACTTTTTCAAAGGGCTTGGTTGTCTTCCAGGAGAGCACATGATTAAAATTGACAACACAGTGCAACCCGTAGTACATCCATGTAGAAAAGTGCCTTTTGCGTTACGTCATCAACTGAAAACACAGCTTGACAGAATGGAACGGCTAGGAGCCATAAAGAAAATTGATGAACCAACTGAATGGGTCAATTCACTTGTCATTGTTGATAAGAGAAGTGGAAAATTGAGGATTTGCTTAGATCCAGGAGACTTGAATCAAGCTATTAAAAGAGAGCATTTCAAATTGCCTACTTGTGAAGAAATTATGTCACAGTTTGCTAATGCAAAGTAATTTAGTAAATTAGATGCATCCTCTGGATTCTGGCAACTTAAACTAGATGAACCGAGTTCAAAGTTGTGTACCTTTAACACTCCTTTTGCCAGACACTGTTTTCTTTGGCTTCTGTCTGGAATTGCATCAGCTCCTGAAGTGTACAATAAAACTATTCAAATGCTGTTTGAGCACATTGAGGGTGTGGATACCACCATGGACGATATCATTGTTTGGGGATCAACTAAACAACAGCATGATGTCAGACTCAGACAAGTCTTTGAGGCAACACGCAAGGCAAACCTAAAGTTGAATAAAGACAAATGTCAGCTAGGAGTGACTGAACTTACCTTTGTGGGTGATATCATCAGCAATGAGGGTATGCGTCCTCATCCATTGAAGGTTTCTGCTATTGAGAACATGCCAAGATCACAATGTAAAAAGGATGTTCAAAGGTTCATGGGAATGGTCAATTATATGGGAAAATTTATACCCAATCTTTCAGAACAGCTTGCTCGTTTAGAGTAGGGAAGATGGGTTGTGCAGTTAGATTTTCATGGATACCTGGGCATGCTGGGGTGGAGGGAAATGAAATTGTGGATGGCATTGCCAAGTCTTCCTTACCAAGCAGGGAAATAGAAATTAGAGTTCCCCTAGGCAGAGCAGAATTGAGAAGTAGGATTAAAAAAGGTATAGAGAAGAAGTTGCAGGAGGATTGGAAAAATGAATTAAGGGGCAGGCATTATTTTTCTAGTCACCCACTAGTTAAAAAGGTCTCAGACTGTTACCTTTTAAGTCATAGAGATATGGTGAAATTTATAAGAATTAGGTTGGGGCATTGTGAGTTAAACTATTATTTAAAGATAATAGGAAAACATCCTACTGGATTATGTGACTGTGGTTGTCCAGAGACAGTCCAGCATGTTTTGCTGAGCTGCAATCGATACAAAATTGAAAGAAGCATGTTGTTCAAGAGGCTATCTGGCTTAAATTTATTTTGGTTTTCTATTAAATCTTTGTTTGGCCATCAAGAGAATCAATATCTGATCGAAGAGTATTATTCAGTTTATACATGAGACTAGGTTGTATTCGAGAATTTGAGTTCCTTGAAGTTCTATGATTAATTATACATCCTGAGGAGGGCTGTAAGGTGCCTAGATGCGTCTAAACAGCCAGAAATAGAAGAAGAAGAAGAAGCTTGCTCCACTGAAAAGGAAAATGAATGGAGCTGGAATCATGAACAGGACAAGACATGGCAAAATCTCAAGGAAGTGCTCACTAAACAACCTGTGTTGAAATTCTATGATGCTGAGAGGCCCATCAAAATCTTATGTGATGCAACTCAAGCAGGCTTAGGGGCAGTATTACTCCAGAAACATGATCAGGAATGGCTACCAGTGGCATATGCATCTCATTCATTATCTGATCCAGAAACAAGGTATACTCAAATTGAAAAAGAATTGCTCAGCATTATGTTTGCTTGCAAGAGATTTCATCAGTTTGTGTCAGGGCAATCTATTGATGTTGAAACTGATCATAAGTCTCTGATTGCATTGGTTCACAAACCTTTAAGTGACTGTCCTTTGCGAATTCAGTGAATGATGATCAAATTGCAAAGATATGCATTGAATGTGTCATACACACCTGGAAAATTCATGTACACGGCTGATACACTTTCCAGAGCTGTGGATCCAACAACAAAAGACAGTCACAGGGACGCTGTTGATGTTCAGGCATTTGTTGATATGATATGATATTTGTTGATATGCACCTGTTTCTGCTGAAAAGTTGGAACTGCTGCATCTTGAGACAGAGAAGGATAAGATTCTCGGTCAGGTAATACAAGTGGTGATGGATGGATGGCCAGGTAATAAGCATGACTGTACCTCAGAAGTACAAGAATATTGGAACCACAGATCAGAACTTTCTGTTGTGGATGGGATATTGTACAAAGGTAGCAGAATTGTAATTCCTAAAAGTCTCCAAAAAGAAATGCTTGGGAAAATTCCTCAAGGCCACCTAGGTATTGAAAAATGTAAGAGAAGGGCATGGGAAGTGATGTTTTGGCCCAGGATGAATCAAGAAATTGCAGAATTGGTGTCTAGTTGTCAGATATGCCTTAAATACCAACCTAGCAACCCTAATGAGCCACTGCATCCACATCCTAGTCCTTGGAGACCTTATCAGAAAGTAGGCGTTGATCTTTTTGTAACTGACAACAAAGATTATCTATCAATAACAGGTTATTACTCATTGTATCCTGAAGTGTGTGGGCTGAGCAGAACAACAGCAGAGAATTTAATTACATGCATGAAATCAGTTTTTTCCTGACATGGTATACCTGATGAAGTTTTCACAGACAATGGTCCATAATTCAATTGTGAATACATGAGACATTTTGCTCATGAATGGGGCTTTGTTCATACAACATCTGGTCCATTTTTCCCTCAGTCCAATGGATCAGTTGAGAAGTTGGTAGGAATTATCAAGAAATTGATGTACAAAACAAAAGATAGTGGAGGTGATTTTTATGAAGCTTGGTTAGCCTATCGTAGTACTCCACTTGAATGTGGATTTTCACCTGCTCAGCTCTTGATGGGACGCTGTTTGAGATCCAATCTGCCAATAGGTGAGAGCCTTTTGAGAACAGAGGGAGGTGAACAAGTGAAAAGATGGAAAGGTGAACACAAAGCAAAGCAGAAAATATACTTTGACAGATGTTGTCGTCCATTACCTGAACTGCACCAAGGAGATGAAGTAAGGATACAAGACAAAATGAACACATGGACACAGAAAGCTACAGAACTTGAAAAAGTACAACCCAGATCATACATGGTCCAAACAGAAGAAGGAGCAGTGTTAAGAAGAAATCGCAAAGACCTCAAGAAAGAGCCAACTTCAGAGTTTCAGTTAACTGATGCAGACCAGACAAAACATGGAAGTAACAACAAAACACAAGAACTGTGTGAACCACTCAGAAGGTCTACTCATGTTTGTAAACCCCCAGAGAGACTGATAGAGACATGTTAAATTATGCATTTGCTCTGGTCAATGTTGCTAATTGTTTTTCTTTTTAAGGAAAGGAAGATATGGTGATATGACATGTAAGAACGTGATTGGAGAGAATTCTGAGCATGCGCAGGAATGATAGAAAGATCAAGAAACATGGTATTGTAAAAACATAGTGGTTGTTGTTAAATAATCCAGAAGATGCTTCTTTATTAGTAACCCATGGTATGTATGAATATAAAGAACACAATAACACCAAAAAAGTTCTATTTTAACTTCACCAGTCCACAGGGCTTGCTTCCAGAATGCATCAGGCTTGTTTAGATGTTCCTTTTCCAACTTCTGACGCTGAATTTTGTGGTGAGGATGCAGGAAAAGTTTTCTTCTGATGACTCTTCCATGAAGGTCATACTTGTGCAGGTGTCACTGCACAGTAGAACAGTGCACCACCACTCCAGAGTCTGCTAAATCTTCCTGAAGGTCTTTTGCAGTCAAACAGGGGTTTTGATGTGCCTTTCTAGCAATCCTACGAGCAGTTCTCTTGGAAAGTTTTCTTGGTCTTCCAGACCTCAACTTGACCTCCACCGTTCCTGTTAACTGCCATTTCTTAATTACATTATGAACAGAGAAAACGGCTACCTGAAAACGCTTTGCTATCTTCTTATAGCCTTCTCCTGCTTTGTGGGCATCATTTATTTTAATTTTCAGAGTGCTAGGCAGCTGCTTAGAGGAGCCCATGGCTGCTGATTGTTGGGACAAGGTTTGAGTAGTCAGGGTATTTATAAAACTTTGAAATTTGCATCTCCTAGCCTTTCCTAACGATGATTGTGTACAAGCCATAGTGCTAACAAGTTAATTAAGGTCTGAGACCTTGGTAAAAGTTATCTGAGAGCTCAAATCTCTTAGGGTGCCCAAACTTTTGCATGGTGCTCCTTGCCTTTTTTTCACTCTAAAATTGTACAAAACAAAAATAATACACTAATCTTGCTTAAAATGTTGAAAAGAATGTTTCATCTTTAGCTTTATGACTTTTGGAGATCAGTTCATCTTCTACTCACTTAACTATTCACAGTAACAGAAATTTTGACCGGGGTGCCCAAACTTTTGTATGCCACTGTATATCTCCTCCTTAAAAGAGTCACTTATCTTCTCAATACCGGGCCCTTTCTTGTTGTTTGTAGAAGATGAAGTGTGAGGAGTGTAGCACTGCTAAAAATCCCGATCATTGTAATGGAGAATTTCCACTTGGATCTTAAGTCAGTTTTGACACCCCATAGATTTCACTGGAAAGCTTTGTGTTGTGGTTATGGAGGCAAAAGTAAAGGCACGTTCTTTGAAAAATAATTTCAGTTGAATGTTCTTAATTATTTCTGTTTTGTGGTATTAATTAACATATTTATTTTATTCTTATCTGTTTCCTATTTTTAAAATTATTTATTTCCGGTCAGTATTAAATTCAGTGACAGATTGGAGAGGAGACGAGGTTCCATCTCCTGCTAAAGCCTGCCCTGTCTGGCAGCAGGGCTTTCTCATTACACTGACTGTCCCAGTGGCTCTCTGGGCCTTACTGCCCGGATCATGGGTGCACAGAGAGACAGCAAAATCCAGCCTCCATATCTGGCTCAGGGCGCAGACGTATGGGGAGCTTGGGTGGTGACTGCAGAAGGTAAATCTTCAGCACAGTCTGGCCATTACTATGTTTCCCACTGAACCATTAAACAGTTCAATTTTATCATTTAAAAAATAGTCATACTTTTTCATCTTTTGAACCCCTTTACAATTTCATGACAGTACTGAGACACCTTTTATACAAAAGACTCTTTAAGGAAAATCAGAACCAATATGAATACCACAAAACAGGTGAACCTGAATGAGACTCCTGCTGGGAGTATTTTCAGTGCATGTGGTTGCTGAATTTTAGTGAAGACACTCAAGGACAAAATAGAAACATGTAAGACAATCGGGTGAACTGAGGTCCCCACTGGGTCTTTTATCTAAGGCCCAGAATTGCTGATGCCCAATTGCTGATAATTATAATTGATTGATGCCAGAAGCCCATACAGTTGTTGAAAAGCATTTTATTCATACGAGCTCTGCTTTGAAATGGGCTACATTGTATTTAAACAGAATTTATTATTAATTCAATAACTTTTAGAAATAAATCATATACACAAAAATAACGCTGGACAACAAATTTTTTCAAAAGTGTTGCTTTCTCAAAATTTTTTTTTGACTGCTTGAAGATGAACACAAATATAATTTCAGACTACTTGTATCACGTAGGAATTTAGAGAAACTACAAATTAACTTCTATTGAATATGATGTGTTTAATTGCATAATGGTGCTGATGCTTTGCAATAGTTCAGCCAGAGTTAAAATATTTTGTTAATGATTTTCATTTGTACTCTGTCTGAGGCTTCTTGCTTAAGTGTCCAACAATAATTCGCCAGCATTGATGGATTCCAGTTGCCCTGGTATCCTTTCTCCATGACCGCAGTGTCCTGGTGAAACTTTCACCATGCTCGTCACTAACAGCACCAAGATTTGCAGGGAAGAAGTCTAAATGGGAATGCAGAAAATGAATCTTTAGTGACATGTTGCATTACATGGTTTTATATGCTTGAAGCATGCTTTTCAACCAGCTGTATGTAGTTTGGGGCTCTGCAGATGCCGAGAAAAAATTCAATAACTTCCTTGAATGCCTTCCATGTGATTTTCTCCGGTCCCACTAGAAATTCTTCAAATTGCCTGTCATTGATGACCTGTTTGATTTGTGGACCAACAAAAATGCTTTTCTTAATCTTGGCATCAGTTTTTCTGGGAATCATCTGTCTCAAATATCAAAATCCTTCATAGAAATTTTTCTGCCTGGTGATAGAAAATTCCATCCTTACAGTGCTGAACCCAATAATTATTACTAAAACCTATCCTGCCATGCAGCAGACGCGGCACCTAAGCATGCCCAAACATGCCTGGACAAGATAGGAAACTTTCCAGCTTACATTGTAAGCAACAGTTCAATTGACTTTAATTATGAATTGAAATAATAAACATAAGTTTATTAAAAACATGATGCGTGATAGGGAAATTTCATGGTGACTTTCATGATCAGTAACCCAAAATTCAAAAGATACACCTAAAGGTATTCAGGAAGCAAAATCTTTGTTGTCCAGTGTAATAACTTATTTTCTTTTTTTGAATGGCAGGATTGTCTTGGAATGAGGTGACAAGTCTTATGTGCTGCTCAATTAAGCATTTTATTCAAACGTACAAGCAGAATTGAACATTAAAACATAAATGATGAAATACTGATCCAGCAGTCCACAGGAAAGAAGAATAATGGTTCAGTTAGCTTATCAAAGGATATTACCACCGTACTTTCACAACAAATATATATTAATTGAAGTTTAAATCATTATCATCTATCACAATCACATTTGACAATAATTTTCTTGCATTACAAAGAAACCATTCAGCTTTTCCAGTTGCTGAGAGTAGTAGAGTAGGAGTAACCAAGCAGATGATCAGTCGTGATAGACAGAATTTGAGAAAGGAACTTAGTTTACAGGATGATCAGAATCAGAATCAGGTTTACTATCACTGACATGCAGTATCTCGTGAAGTTTGTTTGGTAGCTGCAGTACAATGCAAGACATAAAACATTACTATGCGCTATAATAAAAAAAATAAATTGTGCTGCACAGGAGTGGTGAGGTAGTGTGCATGGGTGATGAGGTAGTGTTCATGAGTGGTGGGGTAGTGTTCACGGGTAGTGAGGTAGTGTTCATGAGTGGTGAGGTAGTGTGCATGAGTGGTGAGGTAATGTTTATGGGTAGTGAGGTAGTGTTCATGAGTGGTGAAGTAGTGTTCATGGATAGTGAAGTAGTGTCATGGGTAGTGAGGTAGTGTTCATGAGTGGTGAGGTAGTGATGATGAGTAGTGAGGTAGTGTTCATGAGTGGTGAGGTAGTGTTCATGAGTGGTGAGGTAGTGTGCATCAGTGGTGAGGTAGTGTGCATGAGTGATGAGGTAGTGTTCATGAGTGGTGAAGTAGTGTTCATGGATAGTGAAGTAGTGTCATGGGTAGTGAGGTAGTGATCATGAGTGGTGAGGTAGTGTTCATGAGTGGTGAGGTAGTGTGCATGAGTGGTGAGGTAGTGTGCATGAGTGATGAGGTAATGTTCATGAGTGGTGAGGTAGTGATCATGAGTGGTGAGGTAATGTTCATGGATAGTGAAGTAGTGACATGGGTAGTGAGGTAGTGATCATGAGTGGAGGGGTAGTGTTCATGAGTGGTGGGGTAGTGTTCATGGGTAGTGAGGTAGTGTTCATGAGTGGTGAGGTAGTGCTCATGAGTAGTGAGGTAGTGTTCATGAGTGGTGAGGTAGTGTTCATGAGTGGTGAGGTAGTGATCATGAGTGGTGAGGTAGTGTTCATGAGTGGCGAGGTAGTGATCATGAGTGGCGAGGTAGTGTCATGGGTAGTGAGGTAGTGTTCATGAGTAATGGGCTGTTCAGAAATCTGATGACAGAGGGGAAGAAGCTGTCCCTGAAATGTTGAGTGTGCGTCTCTAGGCTCGTGTAGCTGCTCCCCATTATTAACAATGATCAGAGGCCATGTCCCAGATGGTGTGGGTCCTTACTGATTGATTCTGCTTGAGGCATCACACATTGAAGATGTTCTCGATGGTGCAGAGGCTTGTGTCCGTGATGGAGTTGGCTGAGTCTATGATGATCTTCGCATAATGCATGATCATGGTGGACAATGAAGTTCACCATCAGTTCATCTGGTCGAGGGATACCTGGCTTGACCTGATCCTGTGATGCCACTGTAGATATAATTGTGTGCTAAGAATAACATTAAACACATTTGTTAGGAAGCTGGGCAGGTATGTTCTTCATTAGTGACTTTCTTGCTCTTGCTGTTCTTCAGTACCTTCCTCAAGGCTCTAAGGTTTTAGGTCTTCTCCTCTGCTGCTCTTTCTCCAATACTGGCTGTTTCCTTTGCTTTGCAGGGTTGTGCTGTACCCAGTGCAGTGCAATAACCTGTTGGATATGTAACACAGGGCCATCTCCCCACCCACCCGCACCCATAGATTGATGAAGGCAGTGAAGTCTAATGACATTCACTGCTGTGTTTCTGGGACTTCAGCAGCTCTCATTGCATCTCTGCTCAGCTGGTTCACATTGGAGTGTAAGCTGGTATGAGAAATCACAGAAGTCAATGGCCTCGGAATAAATCCTCCACAATGGGCATGGAACGATGTTGGAGAAAAACAGCATCCATCATCATAGATCGTCACCACCCAGACCATGCTCTTCTCTGGCTACTGGCATCAGGTAGAAGGTACGAGTGCCTCAGGACTTGCACCACCAGGTTCAAGAACAGTTACTACCCCTCAACCATCAGGCTCTTGAACAAAAGGGGGTAACTACACTCATGTAAGGACTCTTTTATCTTGTTATTTTATTATTTATTGCTATTTATTTATTATTTGCATTTGCACAGTTTGTTTACAGTTCCTGATGTTTACAGTTTACAGATCCTGTTTGCTGTTGCTACTCTATAGATTTGCTAAGTATGCCCACAGAAGAAAGAATCTCAGGGTCGTATGTGGTGATATATATATACTCTGATAATAAAATTTACTTTGAACTTTGACTGATAAAAATCTCTGGCACTGTGAACTTTCTCAAGATAAAGGAGTCATTGGGGTCATGGGAATTTAGGATGTGGAAATCCTTCAAGTTCATGAAAAGCTATAGGTTATTAATCAATGCCCTTAGGAGCACATAAATCCCATCAATAGTTTGCATTCATGGTAAATAATCAGTGCTGGATAATTTCAGAGACTGAAAAGCTACTTTCTCCTCACTGAACCAATAAGAGGTGAAGTGTTTTTTCTTACAAGTGATGAGTTATGGTAACCTGTCTAACGTTTTGGTGAGCCGGAACTGCAAAATATAACGTACTGATTAGGGACAGTATCACAGATGGACTTAGACAGGACATCCTAGAGAGCTCATCTAATGAGAACATACAGGTAGAGCTCAGGAATAAGAAAAGTTTAGACAACAGGATTTTTCCTACATTTACACACTTAGTCCAGCGGTCATGGAGCATACGGATCCCTTCTTTATCGGCATCTTGCACCTCCAGAAAGTGGTCCACAGCAGGGGTGATTAATAAGTTTGTATCCTAAGGTAGAAGGAGATGAATTATTAACTTCAAACTTTCTGCATTTTCACTCAAAGAGATGAACTGCATGTGCATGTAATGAGAGCTGTATAACTCATCTCCTTCTACCTTAGGCCATGAACCTATCAATCACCCCTGCTATGGACCCCCTGGAGGTCCAAGACGCTCTTGTTACATGCACGTGCAGACTCATCTCCTTATACCTTAGGCCACAAACTTATCAATCATCGTTGCTGTGAATCACTTCTACAAAGAAGGGATCCGTATGCTCCACGACCGCTGGACTAAGTGTGTAAATGTAGGAGGGGACTATTTTGAAAAATAAATGTGCTCCTTCTACCTTAGACCACAAACTTATCAATCACCCCTGGTACTGCTGATGCAAAACAACAAATTTCACGACATATGATATTAAAACTGATTCAGATTCTGATTCTGAAAAATTTAAGCAAGAAATCAGGAGGGCTTAAAGGAGAAATGAAATGTCCTTGGCAAGAAACTTCATAAGTCGAGGGATAGAGTTTAAGAGTTGTGAGGTAATGATGTAGCTCTATAAAACTCTGGTTATACAACACTTGGAGTACTGTGTCCAGTTCTGGTCGCCTCACTATAGGAAGCATTGGAAAGGATACAGAGGAGACTTACCAGGATGCTCTCTGGTTCAGAGAGTATGGATTATGATCAGAGATTAAGGGAGCTCTTTGGAGAGAAGGAGGATGAGAGGAGACATGATAGATGTATACAAGATATTAAGAGGAATAGATAGAGTGGACAGCCAGCGCTTCTTCCCCAGGCACCACTGCTCAATACAAGAGGACATGGCTTTAAGGTAAGGGGTGGGAAGTTCAAGGGGGATATTAGAGGAAGGTTTTTTACTCAGAGAGTGGTTGGTGTGTGGAATGCACTGCCTGAGTCAGTGGTGGAGGCAGATACACTAGAGAAATTTAAGAGACTACTAGACAGGTATATAGAGGAATTTAAGGTGGGGAGTTATATGGGAGGCAGGGTTTGAGGGTCGGCACAACATTGTGGGCCGAAGGGCCTGTACTGTGCTGTACTATTCTATGTTCTATGTAAGAAAATTAAAGAAAACCCAAGGCATTTTATTCATGTATTAAAAACGAGAGAGTACTGAAGGAAGGGATGGTTTCATCCAAGGACAAAAGAGGGAGCTTATGCTGGGAGCCAGAATTGAGAGCTGCACTACAATATCTTGTATCAGTATCCTGTGGGTCTATAAGAAGTATGTAAGGAGTTTGTATATTCTCCATGTGACCACGTGGCTTTCCGCCAGATGTTTTGATTTCCTCTCAGGTTACAAAGATGCACGGTTAGGGTTAGCGAGTTGTGGGCAAGTTAGTGCTGGAGGCGTGTCAACACTTGCGGGTTGCCCCCAGCACAATCCTTCAACTGTGCTGGTGATTGATGCAAAATGATGCATTTCAACATATGTTTCAATGTACATGTGACAAATAAAGCTAATCTTTTGCCAAGGAGAAAGATGTGGATGATTGTGAAACTAGGGAGGTATATGTTGATATTCTAGGACATGTTGTTATTAAGAAGGAGGAAGAACATTAAGTTGGATAAATCCCAGGGCCTGATGAGATCTATCCCAGGATACTAGGAAGGCAAGGTAGGAGATTGCTGAGGCCTTGACAAAGATCCCTGTATCCTTTAGCCACAGAAGAGGTAGCAGGAGATGGGAGATTAGGCATCATTGTTCCTTTGTTTAAAATGAACAATCAGGAAAATTCAGGAAATTATAAACCAGTGAAATTCAGATCAGTGCTAAGGAATTTACTGGTGAGGATTCTTAGTGACAGAATTTACAAGCATTTGAAAAGACATGGATTTATTAGGGGGCTCTGTGAGGGGCAGGTCAAGTCTGACAAACCTGACTGAGTTGTTTGAAGATGCAACAAAGTAGGTTGATGACGGTAGGGCAGTGGACTTTGGTAATGAATTTGACAAGACTCCTCATAGTAGGCTGATAGAGAAAATTAAGGTTCCACAGTGAGTTGACAGGTTGGATTTAAAACTGGCCTGACCATTGAAGACAAAGGATAGCAGCGGAGAGGTATTATTCAGACTGGAAGTCTGTCACAAGTGATGTTCCACAGGATCAAAGCTAGGTCCTCTTTTTGTTTTATAATTAAGTGACTAGTACAAAAAAAGGTAGGTGGTCTGAGCAGCAAGTTTGCAGATGACACAGAGAAGTTGATGGAGTTGCTGATAGTGAGGCAGGGTGTCAAACAACAGAGCAGGATATAGCTTAGTTGGAAATTTGTACAGAGAAAAGGCAGGTGGACATTAATCCAGACAAATGTGAGGTGCTGCATTTTTGGAGGTCAAATGTATACAGTAGATGGCAAAACCCTATACAGCTTCCGATGTGCAATGGGATCTTGGGGTTTAAGTCCATAGTTCCCTGGAAGTGACATCATACATAGATAAAGAAGACATATGGTATGGTAAAGAAGACATATGGCATGCTTAACTTCATTGATCAGGGTATTGAATATAAAAGTCATAATCTGGCTGCATAAAACATTGGTCAGGCCACATTTGGAGGACTGTGTGCATTTCTGGTCACCCCATTGCATGAAGGATGTGGAGACTTTAGAGAAGAGGCAGAAGCAATTCAACAGAACGTTGCCTGGATTAGAGAATTTTTAGTTATAGGAGTTGACTTGTAATCTTCAATGATGCCAAAACTAATTATAAACTAATTGGAATTGCACAGATTAGCTGCAAATAACATCAGAATGTAAAGTGAAATAATTAACGTACATGAGTTTTTGTGGTTTGGAGAGGAGATTTGTTCATTCTGCTGTGTCTGTTTCCTGCCATTCATTCTGTGTAAAACTTTATTAGTTTTAGGAAGAGCTAGAGGAATGTGATGCACATGACAAGAATTAAAGTGCAAGCAGAGACAAGACACATTAAAATCAGCTACCTTGTGCACACCTCCATACTTCTATCTAAGTTGCCAACAATAATAATAATAATAATGTATAATATATCGAGACAAAATCACCCACCTTTTAGTTGTAATAAATCTTGCTACAGAATAAGTAGCTAACTTATGAAACAGTGAACAGATTGGAAAAATAGGAATGCTGATCTGAAAGGTTGTGTGGAACAAGATGTTACTTGGCAGTCATAGATTACTGTATCACAAAATATTGAAAGCAGTGAGGCAATTTCTGGGGCTTTGACCAAGATTTTGTGCCCCCACCCTGCCACAGGTGATGTCCCAAAGCACCAGAGAGTAGGAAATGTTGTGCTTTTGTTCTTAAAAGAAATAAGGACAACCCTGTCACGGGTAATTTCTTCAGTTTTAACCTGCCTCACACTGAATAGCGTTGAACTCAGTTGCAGAGAAAAGTCATGCAAAATTAGAGGGAAAAGTCCAACAAGGCTTTACTGGATTCCTTAGCAGGCAAGGTGCACACAGAGGGTCCACAAAACTCACCAGGCAAATTCAAAATATCCCCCAAAAAACATTAACAAGCATTTCAGAAACTAGAGGTTCCTACAAACAAAGGCAAAGCTTCACTTACAAAAGATTATTTCAAGATTGAACCTAAAAAGGGGGTCAAGGTACTTATATACGGCTATACACATGGCACAAGTGATAATAATTAGCCTAATAGGCAGGTAGCAGGAAGCGGTAGGCCTTATCGTTTCTGCCTCCCTCTGGTGGCCAGTTCGAGGTGTGACAAACCCAGGTAATCATAGACTTGTGTCAGTGGTAGGGAACTTATCAGAGAGGATACTGAGGGATTGGATTATTGCACACTTGGAAAGTAATGCTCTGCTTAATGACAGTCACCATGTGACTGTAATGCTTTACAAATTTGATTTGAGTTTTTTGAGGAGGTGACAAAGGAGCTTGGTAAGGGGAAGGCATTGGATGTTACCTACGTGAATTTTAGTAAAGCAATGGATAAATTCCTCATGGTGGGTTGATAAAGATGCATGGGATCCAGGGTGAATTGCGAATTTGGATTCTGAACTGGCTTGCCCACAATAGACAGAGAATAAGGATGGAAGGTTGTTATTCTGAGGGATGTCAATAGCCAGTGCTGCTCTGAAATGATTAGTGCTGGGGCCTCTATAGGTTTGGTTCGATTAACAAATTTGTGGATGACGTCAAGATGGGTGGGGTTGTGGACAGTACAAAGGACTACTAAAGAATAAAGTGAGATACAGTATAGATCAGTTACAGATATGTGGAGAGAAGTAGCAGATGAAGTTTAATCCTGGCAAGTGTGAGGTGTTGCACCTTGGGAGGTCAAATGGAAGGAAAAAATATAGAGTTCATGGTAGACCCCTTAATAGTATTGATATACGAGGGTCTTGGGGTCCAGGTCCATAGTTTACTGAATTAGAATTTATTTTAAATGTTACATCCATTCCACAATGTGAGGGAGTAAAAATCTTTGTGTTATGACTCCATTGCATTGTACAGACATGTGAATTTAAAAGTCTTGTAGAAAGAAGCTGTCTGGTAGCCTGTTGGCCCTGGCGTTAAAGCTGTGGCAGGGTTTGCCAGATGGAAGCAGCTGAAACAGTTGATGGTTGGGGTAACTGGTGTCCCTGATAATCCTCCAGGCCTTCTTTCTACACCTGCTTCCATAAATGGCCTCAATGGAGGCAAGTTCATATCCACAGATGTGCTAGGCTGTACGTCCATACCACTATCTGGAGTGCCCAGCGATCAAGGTTCCTGTACCAGGCAGTGATACAGCCAGTCAGTATGCTCCCAGTGATGCCCCTGTAGGAGGAGTTTAGGATCTGGGGGCCCATACTGAACTTCTTCAGTCGCCCGAGGTGGAAGGGACCTGAAGTGACAATGCAAATGGCTAGGGGGGTAAGTACGGCATATGGCATGATTGCCTTCATCGCTAGAGGTCTTGGGTATAACCCATGCTTCAGTTATCTTCCATTTGGGTAGCCTCCAAACAGATGGCATGAACGTCGGTTTCTCAAACTTCCGCTAATGCCCCCCCCACCTCCACTCCTTCACTTTTCCCCCTCTCACCTATCTCCCTGCCCGCCCATCTAGTGCTCCTCACCCTTTTTTTCTTTCATGGCCTTCTGTCTCTTTCAACAATCAACTTCCCAGCTCTTTACTTCATCCCTCCCCCTCCCGGTTTCACCTCTCACCTTGTGTTTCTCTCTCCCATCCCCCACCTTTTAAATCTACTCCTCAGCTTTTGTTCTCCAGTCCTGCCGAAGGATTTCAGCCCAAAACATCGACTGTGTGCTTTTCCTAGATGCCGCCTGGCCTGCTGAGCTCCTCCAGCATTTTGTGTGTGTTGCTACAACAGGATGTTGATCAACTGGGAAAGCTGACAAGGGAATGGCAGACAAGTTTCAGGAGATAATTTTTGGGAATGGTAGACAAGTGTGAGGAGAATTTTTAGGAATGGCAGACAAGTATGAAGAGATAATTTTTGGGAGAGCCTGACAAGTGTACGGCATATACAGGGAAAGGCAGAGCCCTGAAAAAATTGCTGAACAGAATGACCTTGAGATACTGGTACGTAGATCCCTGAAAATGGGAACAAAGTAGGTAGGTGGTGTGGTGAGGAAGGAGTATTGGCATTCTTCCCTTCATTGGCTGAGGCCTTGAGGGTAAGACTTGGAATCTCATTTTACAGTTAAAGAAAACATTGTTTAAAACACTTGTGTAGTTCTGGTCACCACAGTATAAGGAAGATGTGATAATGATAGAGAGGTTGCAAGAAATACTAACAAGGATGTGGCTGGAATGGAGGGCTTGAATTATCAAAAGATACAGGAAGCTTTGAAGCTGAGAGATGGTATGGGAGAAATATGTACATTGTTTCATAATTTTAAAAATGGTTAGCGAACCATTTCAAACATTTCCAAGGGAAATTTGATAAGCAGACGAATGAGATCATAAACTCTACCCCTCAACTTCTCCTTGGTATTAACCACTACGATGCAGATACCCAGTTAGCACAATATCCAAAACCAAATGTCAGGATCTGGTATCTCACAAGGGAAGCATTAATTAGTTACTGTCTATTAGATATGGACATGGTTTAAGAATTGGAATTTCAAGAAAAAATACTTATGTTTTCATAGGGCTTTTCACAACCTAACGATGATCTCAAACGTTGGTGGTGGCATCCGTTAGTCTTGCGAGACCATGGATCTGTGCCTGTAAAGTCTTGCTTCAATCATGGTGAGGCGATGCTGGAGTGTCCTCTCCAGGGCGCAGACCTGTGCAAGATTGCATGGAAGACTAGCAGTTGCCCAAGCAGCAAGTCTCCCCTCTCCACGACACCGACGTTGTCCAAGGGAAGGGCAAGGGCTGATACAGCTTGGTACCAGTGTCATCACAGGAGTTGCCAGAACGAGGTTGAAAGCAACTTCGGACTGCCTTAGGGACTCCAGCTCTGGATTTGTCCTCAGGGTTTACTCCCGAAGCCTTTCCCATGAGTGGGTATGGCCGCAAGGCAGCGGAGGTTTGAAATCAGAGTTTCCCTCTCTTAGATGGACTGCCTTCCCAGGCTGATGGGCTCCATCTACCTGAAGCACTGGTTTTAAGGCTCCAGGACCCGCCTTCGCCCCTTCCCCTGTCAGTAGAAACAGTTCCGCCGGGCTTAGAGGCTAAGCCACACGAGAAGGCCAGGAGTTGGACTTAGTTGTCAGAGGCTATTTGAGGCGTGTGCCATGAGGAGCACTTTTAGGTAGTGGGAGCTTGTCCCCACTACCACTCCTCGGCTTGACAACCTTAGAAGCATCTCAAACATTAGCAAAGAATTAAATATGATGGTGAAGAATTTGATCATTTCAGTGTTTTCTTTTTTGGTAATTTCCCCCATATATTGTTAAATGCTACATTTCCTGTACATCCAGGTTTCTCCTGAACCCAGATTCCACTGCTGTTATATGACTCTGCACACCTTCAGATTGTTAACTGCGCAGCCTCTCAGTCCGGCTCCAGACCGCCAGCACCTCCGGGCGGAGACTTTACGTGCAGCTGCTTTATCCCCAGTCTCCCTTTCCCTCACAACCATTCTGCAATGCCGAGGCCCCACCACCAGCTCTTGGGTCCTTGGAGTCTTTATCTTCCTCCCCCCACCTTCCCTGAACACTCCAATCCTCCTCTCTCTTCTGGTACCACAAATTCTCTCCCCCCTCCCCCCCCCCACCAACCCCAATCCCAGTTCTAACCCATGCCGGGTCTTCACAACTCCCTCCAACCTCCCCCTCTCTGAGGCAGAACATTCTGTCCTCACCAAGGATCTTAGCTTTGACCTCTTCACCCACACCCCTGTGAGTTCCGTGCCTGCCATGACATCGAGCTTTTCTTCCATTGCCTCCATCTCTGAGCCCACTTTTTTGCCAAGGATTCCACACCTTGTTTCTACCTCCTACCCCCTTGATTCAGTCCCTTCCCACCTATAACTGCAATACTTCTCATGCTCTCGATCTCCTCAGTGAGTTTCAATTCCCCAGCCTTGACTGCCTCATCTTCAATATGGATGTTCAGTCCTTACACACTTCTATCCCCATCAAGAAGGCCTCAAAGCTCTCCACTTCTTTCTTGACAAAAGAACCAACTAATCCCCCTGTTTACTTTGCCTCTAACTTCCACCTTGCCCTTAAATTCACTGAATCCACCTTTGACACCTCTCTCCCCCTTTCACAATCTTGCTGTTTCCATCTCTGGAGACATCTTTTATAAACCTACTGATTTCCACAGTTACCACAATTATACCCCTTCCCACCCTATCTCCTATAAAAATGCAATTCACTTTTCTCAGTTTCTTTGCTTTCCTTGCATCTGTTCCCAGCATGTGTCTTCCCATTCTAGGGCATCAGATATGTCCGCCTTCTTCAAAGAACAGGGTTTCCCTCCCTCCACTATCAATGCTGCCCTCACCCGCATCTCCTCCATTTCCCATGCATCCGTGCTCACCCCACCTTCCTGATGCCTTAATAGCGATAGAGTTCCTCTTGTCCTTACTTACCACCCAATCATCCTCTGCAACCAACACACTATCCTCAGCAACTCTGCCATTTTCAAAGGGATCCTACCACTAAAGATAATTTTACCTTCCACCCCCGCACACTTTCAGCAGGAATTGCTCCCTCACCTCCATTCAGGGCCGCAAACAGTCCTTCCAGGTGAGGCAATACTTCACCTGTGAATGTACTGGGTTCGTGTCCAGTTCTTCCGATGTGGCCTCCTCTACATTGTTGAGACCCGTCGTAAATTGGGGGACCGATTTGTCGAGCAGCTCCATACCATCTGCCACAAGCAGGACTTCCTGGTGGCCAAACATTTTAATTCTGATTTCCATTCCTGTTCCGACATGTCTGCCTATGGCCTCGTCTTGTGCATGAATATCGATTTGTCCTTCCAGTAAACAAAATTCCCGCTTCCTCTCTATTCCCCACTTTGACCTTTTACTTCTTCTTACCTGCCTATTACTTCCCCTGGGTCCCCTCCTCCTTCCCCTTCTCCTATGGTCCACTCTCCTTTCCTAGCAGATTCCTTCTTCTCCAACCCTTGACCTTCCCCACCCACCTGGCTTCACCTATCACTTTCCAGCTAGCCTCTTTCCCCTCTCCCCCACCTTTTTATTCCGGCACCTTCCCCCTTCCTTCTCAGTCCTGAAGAAGGGTCTTGGCCTGAAACATCGACTATCTATTCATTTCCATAGATACTGCCTGACCTGCGGAGTTCCCCCAGCATTTGTGTGGGTTGATTTGGAGTTCCAGCAGCTGCAGACCTTCTTGTGTTTCCTGTAAAGATGAAAACAGACCAATCATTCCTTGGCACAATTTACTGTGTTAAAGGTGCTATAGCAACGTTTGTCCCTGGTACAGAGCTGGTCCTCCTGTGGGATGGGTGGGGTGTTGAGAGGTGAAGCTAATGGCTTTGAATTAACTTTTAAATGATATTGCCAAATTAGTGAAATAGGAAATTGAGAACAAAATGAAATTTGTAGCCAATAAATATTCAGAAGGAGGAGACTATAAGACTAAATGACCAGTTGAAGCTGCATTTATCCAGCAAATGGGGAATATTCTATCACGCTCCTGAATAGATGCTGGACAGGCTTTGTGGAGTTAGGACATGAGTTCCTCACTACAGGATTCCTAACCTTTGACCTGCTCTTGCAGCCACATTGTGTATACGGCTTTTCTCCAATTCAGTTCCTAGTCTGATGAATGAAATGTTATGAAATATTATAGTGGTTGAGGTTTCTCAGCGCAGTGTTTCAGAGAGTTAATTTGATCTCATCAGTGAATTACTTTCAGAAAAAAATGTTAAAGAGCTAAAGTGTCAGACAAGACCAAATTAGTCAACACAGTGAACACCAAACCAATTGAAATGAAAGCCCTGCATTGGTATTGCAATATAATGATATCCTGAAACATGTTCTCAGCTAATTACCTACTTTGAAAGTTGCATTGTAGGAAGCAGGACACCCAAACTGCAGCGAGCAAACATGCACAAATAGCAATATTGTGCGACCAGATTCATTTATTCATCTATTTATCACATGTACATAGAAACATACAGTGACACGCATCATTTGCGTGAACAACCAACACAAGTGAAGGATGTGCTGGGGGGGCAGCCCACCAGCGTGGCCACATATTCCGGCACCATAATCTAATTTGTTGCTGGTTGAAACATGAATATTTTCCAAAGCTCCTTCATCTAGGGACATACTTTCTTTTCTGTCTCTTAGAGATCCAGTGAATTATGATTTGTTGTCCTCATGGGTATAGGTGCTCCTTTTAGAGTTTTGTTGAATCTGTTAACTCTCATGTACTTCACCTCTACTCTGGACACTGGTCTCCCTCACCTCCAGTCCTGTCTCCATTGCATTGCCATGCATTGTCTTCCTTGGCCAACACCACATTGTACTTAACTTACTTCCAGTCTCTGTGATTGGTGCCCACAGCTAGTTGGTATCATGGAAACATTAGTTTGCCACACTCCTGCTGTATGTGAGACATAGATGCTGCATTATATATTGATCCTGGTTCCTTCTACACAATAGCCATGTTCCAATACCTGGGGCATCCATTTTGTGTTACCTAGGATGAGAAACTCAGTGTTAAAACAGTGGATGATTAACAAGGAGAGGGAAAGGGATAAACAAGTGGAAACATTTAGAAACTGCCTAGAGATGAAATCACATTTCTTCTGAGAAATGGCTGTAGTGTTTGGAAACAACAGGAATTACAGGGAATTTACAAAACAGCATTCAAATAAAGAATAAAAGTTAAAGAAAAATCTAATATCAAAGAACCGTTTAGTTCTTCTTAATCTCACTGTTAAAAGAAACAGTCAGTACTAACAATCTCAGGAATGTAGACTAGAGGAATTACTGAAGGCACAGTACAAACTAATTGGTAACTGCAGCAATTAACAGAACTCACTGTGAAATCTGCTCAGTAGTTACTAAAAGTCACGGAACCAAGAGATTGATGACATCATCACATTGCATGTTTGAACAAAATTATTTGTGCAATAGCAGCAAACATGAAAAGAAGAAAAACTGTCAAATCTTAATTGATGGATAACTTTAAATATCAGTAAACAAAAACTCGGATGTTCATGGGAATCGTGTTGGAATACTAACATTTTTGCTACAAACGGAGCAAACATTTTTTCATTGTTGTCAGGTACACTCATTGGCCCAACTAAAATTAGATCATAAACAATCACCTAAATAGTAACTTATTCTTAGTAATATACTGTGGTGTAGAGTTATTCAAAGAATACACTAACATCTTGTAATAATCACAAAATATTTCACTAAAAACAACTTGCTGTGACTGGATAATAATGTATCTGCTCACAAATACAGTGATCTCCTGCACCTCCTGCCAAACATTTGACAATGTCTGTGACCCGCATCCAAGATGACAGCAAATATAATACAGACTAGTATTTAACAAAACTCCATTTACATCCAATGCTGGCTGAAAAGTTTTCCAAGTGCAAACCATGAAGTACATCAGATAACTTGAGGGACTATGGCGTGATATTCTACTGGCATCCAATAAAGTTAAGATGGTCAATGAATTCAAACATTAAAGAAAACACTTTGATCAGAAAAATTAATAGTTATGACTAAATTAATGTTCTTAAGGGATTTAGGAAAAGCAGACAACTCACACAGTTTAACAGCATGCGTCTGAGATCCTTTCTATCCCTTGTCTTTCCATGGGAGTATGCTTAGAGAGGAATTTGCCGGTAGAAGCATGTGAATAGTTTTGTGGCACAGGGAAAAATATTTACATAAAACATAGAATATTACAGCACGATACATATCTTTCAACTCATGATGTTGTGTCAAACTTTTAATCTACTCTAAGATCAACCTAATCCTTTCCTCCTACATAGCTCTTTGCTATAGACTTTATAAAAAGTAAAGCTCATGAATACTACAGGCTTGGCAGCACCAATTTTTCATTCTTCCAAAGAAATTCGCTGTCTGGCACAAACTATTAAGGATTGTTTGAGACGTACGTAGGTTGAGCAGACAGTCATGCTGAAGAATTCTTGTAGATCGCAAAAATGGAAGTAAAATTCATAAATTACCACCAATCATTTAGTCATTTTATAGCTAGCAATCAACTTGATTTATTTATCCTTTTTTAGGACCAAGGCTAAATTTTGTTGCTCATGCCTAGATGCCCTCGAGAAGGTAGAGGAGAGTTACCTTATTTAACTGCTGCAGCTCTTCCAACGAAGATATTCCCACAGTCCTGTTGGGTAGGGACTACTAGGATTTAAACCCAATGAAATGAAGGATTGGTTATATATTTCCAAGAGGTTTTGGATTGTGACGTGGAAGAGAACGTGCACCTGCTTGTGCTTTCATGAACCTGTTGCCTATGTCCATTTTGGTTGCAAAGTTTGCAGTTTGGGAGTTACTGCTATGGTAACCTTGCAGAGGATATGAACAACTTATTAAAATGAAAATTCTTGTAGGTGATACAGCAATGTGCACCAGTACTGGAAGAATTGAAGGTTTAGAGTGGTTGATGGGGTGCCAATCATCTGGCTGGCTTTGCTCTGGACGTTGTCCAGCTGCTTGAGTGATGTTGGAGCTGCATTCATCCAAAGTATTCCATCACATTCCTGGCTTGTTCTATGTAGGATTCAGGGTATCAGGAAGTGAGTTGTTCATATAATTCACCAGTCTCCAATCTGCTCTTTCAGTCACCCTTTTTATGAGGCTTCTCCAGTTGAGTTTTCCGTCATTGAGGACCCCTAGGTGTTAATTATGTGAAATAGTGGCAATGCCATTAAGTGTCAAAGATAGGTGGTTAGACTCACTCTCTTTATGGACGTGGTTATCACGGCATTTTTGTTACATGTCACATTCATGCCTGAATGGTATCTGGAAAATATTGTAGCATATACATTGGACTAAGATGGGAGCTCAGCCTCATAAATAAGATTTAGAACACAATTTTTATTAAGATTAATTATTGTTGCCTTATTTGTTTAAAAAAGCTATGGATATTTTTAATGATGCAATAAATTGTACACTTCAAAAAGTACTCTTTACAATAAAAAGTTAATGTTTACATCGATTCATTAATTCTGTATAGACTGAATCTGTAACAATTATGCTCTATAGAGCAGCAGGGTATCACTTGATTTCTAGGTTTCCAAACTGCAGAAGCCAGAAGTAACAGTTCTACACAAAGAAACAAAGTACGGACAATTTCAATCGAACTGTAAATCCTGGAACCTTTATTTTGTCAAGGAGAGCGATGAGGTATGGAAATGGTCCATTGCAATTTATACCCAAGCAGACAATCCAGATTCATCATTGTAATGTATCACTTAATCATTAATCAGCTTATGAGTCCCAAAAACTTAATCAAACTGATTCCTAACTAAATACAAAAATCCTCTGAAAGAATTTTTTTTTGCATTACTTCTAAAATATGATTTTGCAATGGTGGAATCAAATTTTATTCACTGTACGGAAAGTAATCTGGATATTTTCAGGAACAGGCATAGTATCAAAAATCATCCACGTGAAAGAAAGCTGTTTAATGTCTTCATTAAATGAGTAGAATGTACTTGATATAAATAGGAAAGTGACTACACTTTGACTCATAAACACACAGTGACCATTTTATTAGGTACAGCATTGGAACCTGGTATGGTCTTCTTCTGGTGAAGCCCATCCACTTCAAGGTTCGATGTGTTATGCGTTCAGAGAAGGTCCTCTACACACCACTGTATCGTTATGTGAGTTACTGTCGCCTTTCTGTCAGCTGAACCAGCAAGTTGTTTGTTATATCTCCCCTCTTACTGTGAAATGGGGACACCTCTTTTCCCCTTATTAGGGAGAGAGAGAGAGCCTGTGGTATGTCGAATTACTGGGTGAATGAGGACTGTTTGGGGTAAAGCAAGGCTGTGTCTTTATTGATGTTTTGCTGCATGCTTGAGTGCTCGGGGGAGGATGCCAATGCTTTCTTGCTGATGGGGGAGGGGGCGTTGTTTCCTTATCGCTGCTGCTTTTGCATGGGAGGAGGGAGCTGGGGGCGGCTTTGACGTTCTAATGTTTGACTGCTATTCATTCTTTGGGGCACTCCTCTCTCTCTGTTTTCATGGATGTTTGTGAAGAAAAAGAATTTCAGGATGTATATTGTATACATTTCTCAGACTTTAAAAGTAGCTATTGAGTCTATTGAAGAGAAATGACCAGCAAAGTTCTCAGCAGACAAACTTGTAGTGATCGAAATGTGAATGAAGAATTCAGCAAGAACTTGAATTACTGTTGGACAAGTGAATTTGAAAAAAAAAGATAAGGAGAAATATTTACATGCAGCCTCAAAATCTTTCCAACCACTTAAGGCCTTTGGAACTGGGAAATGCAGAGACACATGGCAACCAATCAGTAGCATTGCACACTTCACAATATTGATTTTTTGTGTTATTGTTTGATACAGAAAATAATCTTGTCCTTCTTTGATTAGTGGTGGGATATCTATGTGGGCAACGAGTATCTTAATATCTCATTCCAACATTCTCTGCAATGCCAGACAGGACTGTCAATTGGCAAATGTACAATAGTTCTGTAGTGGGGATTGGATCAGTCAAGAATACGTCTTTAAAATTATGCTACAATATGTTATGTAACCAATCGTTTGTTTGTTGTGTGCTGTGTTGTATGACATGGGCATTCCATGACCACGATTCTTCCGCGCAATTCCTTCTACAGAAATGGTTTGCCATTTCCGCCTTCTGTGCAGCATCTTTACAGACAAGGGGAAATCTGCAGATGCAAAGTAATACACACAAAATGCTGGAGGAACTCAGCAGGCCAGGCAGCATCTATGGAAAAGAGTAAACAGTCAATGTTTCCGGCCAAGGTCCTGATGAAGGGTCGTTGTCTGAAATATTGGCTGCTTACTCATTTCCATAGATGCTGCCTGGCCTGCTGAGTTCCTCCAGCATTTTGAATGCCTTTGCAAGATGAGTCACCCCAGCCGTTATCAATACTTTCCAGAGACTATCTGCCTGGCATCAGTGGTTGCAGAAGCGGGACTTGCGATCTGCACCGGCTGCTCAGACAACCATCCACCACCTGCTCCCATGGCTTCACGTGACCCTAATCATGGGGGCGGGGCGGGGGTGCTGAGCAGGTGCTACACCTTGCCCGAGGGTGGGGCGGTTGTTGAGCAGGTGCTACACCTTGCCCGAGGGTGACCGGAGGGAGGGAGTGCCTTGCACCTCCTTGGGCAGAGAATGGATCTCCACCCCGCCACCCCAATGCAACACACATCTAATTTATATATAAATTGTATTTTCTTATGTGAATAATGCACACGGGGAACTTATTTAATTGGCAGCCCGGATAATACCAGAGTACTGCCACATATGGCAGCGCCGTACTGAGCGCTATTCACAACAAAGTCATAAAGTTACTCTTTAATTTAAAAAAGCCATTGTAACAAAAGATGCTCTGTAGCATTGACATTAATAACAAGTGAATAGCTAATACCTTGGTGTTGATTTTATTTAACGGATGTTAACGCCTCTGACGGGAGGACGAAAAGACGGCGCTAAACTCATCAACAGGAAATCTTCGGTTGTGAAGTAATAGATTCAGAGAAGTGTGGACTGAATGATATCTCAGGTTCAGAATTGCAGAGATGTATTTTTGCAACATGTTTGTTTTAAGGTATCTTTAATTACACAGTTACTCAAGAGATTGTGATGGCGTACAAGCTAAAAGATATTATATAAATTAACGCGTTAACCATTAAAAGGTCAGCTGAACGAGACACTAAAAGATGCAGATGTACGTTATCATCACCTTCCAAAATGCCTTGAGTGCAGCAGTTGTACTTCCAACGTTCATTTCCATAAATGGCAAATACCATCAGCCGTTCTATAATGGTTACATGGTTTACACATAAATACAAAATGTAATTAAAATTGAAAAGTTTTGGTTGCTTGGTTTGCGAAACGTATTTGCAAACTGGAACTGCAAGGAATTTTATTTTGGCAGCGGCGCATACTCTACATAAATTTTAGAACTAAAAGCTACTCTGTAAAATGAACTTATTTTCCTCATTTAGCAAAAGTTATCAAAACTAATTTCAGCAGGGTGTTGGCAAGGAGAACTTACACGACTTTCCAGAGGTTGCCAATTTCTACCCCCAGTTTCTGTGTGTGGCGTCTGACGACGCAGGGTCTCCTCCCACCAGTGCTGATGGTGCTTTACTTTAAGCTTCAGGCTCACTGCTGATCCAGGTCTCAAAGAGAAAGCTTCTCTTAAGCCTGCTCCTCCGCGAAATGTCTGTCAAATTTCTTTTTGTTATCTTCGGCGGGATTGCTCTTAGCCTGGTAGAAAATGCAAGGATTTTGCCTCGAGGTAAGTGGAGTTGCTATTCCAGCTCGTGGTGCAAACCTGAGTTGCAAAAAAATTGTTTTCGTTTTAAATGACTGCCAATATTTAATACCCTATTTCCAATCGCTTGCAATGTTCTCCACTTCTCTTCTGTGCTTGGCAGAGGAGTAGTTCCATTATTTATTTGTGGAGATTGTTTTAGTGAATATTACTGTGAGAGTCATCACTGGTGAGCAGCAGCCCGTGCTCATTGGACCTTCCTATAACCACTTGTGCAAACTATCCCATGTGGGAATCGGTGACATAGAAAAGTGGACCCCTGTCAGTTTTTACCCTGTACTTGGACCAATTCCCGTTGCCCTCTAACTGGAATCAACCAATTGACTTGGGATCTTGATACCTGAATGGGTTAACCAATTATTTACAGAATCACTGGGGGAATATAATGCTAACATTTATATAATGACTTAAAATGAACTTTGTTCTTCACCAATCATTAAAGGTATATTGTTTTAACCTCATATTAAACTTGTTTGCAAACTTGTGCGTATGCAAATTAAAATCAATTCCTTACTAGCAACTCAGAACAAAGTTTTTTTTTCAGGTAATGCTGTGATGTTTTTGTATTCTACTTCAAATTTAGATATTCCAAATTGTGAGGAGCATAATTACTGTGAAGAAATGATAATTTACAAATCTTTAACGATGTGCTGCCAATTACTTTACGTTCAGTTGCAGAAATTAGGAATGTTTGGATCCTGGAAACATTGGTGGTGAGAAGTAACTTTCAAGCATATTACAGAGCCTGATCATATAATCTAGAACACAGGGACTGACTCTTTGAAGTCAAACATGATATCGAAGTAGACTAAATCTTTTCTATCAGTACATTATCCATATCTCTGCATTTCCCATATATTCATGACTCTAATAGTCTCTTAAACAACACTATTGTATCTGTTTCCACTTCTATCCCTGGTAGTCTATTCCTGGTAGCCCATTCCAGCATCAATCACTATGAAAAAAGCTTGTCCTGCACATCACGTTTAAATGTTCCCCCTCTCACCTTAAGTGTATGCTCTCCAATGCACAATATTTCTACCTTGGCAAAGACATTCTGATTGTCTACCTTATTTGTGCTTGTCTTAATTTGATAAACTTCTATCAGGTCTCCCCTCAGCCTCCAGTGCTCCAGACAAAACCATGCGAGTTTGTCCACCCTCTCCTTGCAGCTCATACCCTCTAAACCAGGCAGCATCCTAGTGGACCTCTTCTGCACCCTTTTCAAAATCGCCACATCTTTCCTGTAATGTTCAACTTGAATTTTGGACTGACAAAATTGCAGCCAAATTATGAACAATTAGCTGTCCAGGCCTGAGCTCTTTTTTTCATTTAATGGTGTTATTGTGAATTATTGAGGGAAATTATATGCTTAATATTGTGAACATTGGCCTCAAAAGTAAAAGACCTGCGCATGTAATAATATATAGTGAGACCTTAGTGCCTCTGCAACCAATGGACTAGTTTTGAAGGGTTATCACATCTGCAGGAAATGCATCCACAAATTCATAGTCAGCAAGCTCTTGCAGGCAACTGTGTGATAACTACCAGGTAATCTGTCTTTTAATGATGTTGACTAAGGCGTAAATATCATCTTCAATGAGGAGATGTGAAGATGATCTCAAACTTCTGTATCTTTTTAATTCTTTCAGTCACTTTGGAGTCTTTGAGTGAGATTGGCAATGTAGTGCCAATTTGTACAGAATCCTGGACATGTGCAGTTCACTTTGGATTGTCACAATTTGGCTTCAAGTAAGCCATGCAGACAGGAGAGATATTAAACTTTTATACTATTTGGTCTGGGCTAGATGTGTAAAATGAAGACATTCTGCACTATATCCTGATGGATTTATTAACTTCAAATTATAAAGCCTGATAGTTTTGAATTTTGAACTATTATATTTGCACATATGTATATTGTGGCTCCAATCCTATTCATTTCCTACATTTATAACAGTAGTTCCTGTTTCTATTACATGTATTAGTAATGTTAATTGTTCTTTTGTCCTTCCACCTCTAGGGGTGCTGTGGTATGAGTACTCAGCTTTATCTTGTTCAGCCTTTTATTACAGGGCAGCTGGACTGCATAGGGTCCCAGTTGCTATTTTCAGCTTCTTGGAAGTGAATGTAATAACTTTAGTACCATAATTGTATATTTATCCACATTAGCATTAATCTTGTTGTTATGTAGTCTTCATTATAGGTTCATGGAAACAGTTGATCATTTAAAAAAATCATTAGTTTCTCTCTATTTACTGCTTGAATTTTGAATGTTTTCTTTTAGATATTCCATTCCTATTGACTATAGGAAAAATTTTATTGTCATGAAATGTATATAATGAAGAAGCAAAAATTGGAGTCCTTTTAGAACCAGCAATAAATTAAATCTTGCAATACCTGTGAAGAAAGAATGCATTTAGTATTTATGACAGTCTTGTTGTCAGAACCAAATCTTTACAACAGCTTCCAGTTCTGATGCAGGTATATATCTGAGATTTAATATTTTGCTTTTCATTACAGAATTTGCCCGGCAGTGGAGGCATTTCCAGTTTTATTTGTTTGTGTTGTAGCGTTTATGAAGTCATCAATCTGAAATGCCCAGAGGACAGCCTTACTAGGAGTGAGGATGGGTCAGAGGAATGATGCTCCGTTTTTATGGCCTTGCCTTCAAGCTTGGATTCTTTATGAGTTAACCATTTATTTGGAGCATAGAATTGAGACATTTATCCAGCCACAAGAAACTACGATGCTGGAATCTGGAGGAAAGGGAGAGCTGCTGGGGGATCTCAGCAGGTTAGGTGGGATTTGTAGAGGGAAGCAGTCTGTCCATGTATCAGATTGAACCCTTTATTTGGATTGAGTCAACTGTCCGTTTCCCTCTGTAGGTGAGTTCCTCCAGCAGCTGACTTGCTGAGTACCTCCAGCAGCTCATTTCCTGTTTGATGTATTTATCCTTGGGCTGTGAAGTCCAGAAGAACTGCTGATAAGTTGCAAATCTTTTTTAGCCTTGTTCAATAATCTTTGTAGAAAGTGCTTTACAGATTTTCAATGCAGGTCAAACCGGTGACCCTGATCAATATACACTGATTTATCAAATATCTAGGACAATTCAATAACCATGAAAGGAAGATATTAACAGTTATCAAAAACTCTTCACTCATTCTCTTGTTTGGGTTTCTCACTTTGCCAACAAAAGGGTTAAAATCTACATGCGTGCACTATGAATATGAGTGCTGAGGTCATGCCCAACAATGGTGTTAGAAACATCAGAAACATATTTGGCTACTTGTGAAAGATTTTCATGTGGTGAGTGGAAGACAAATTAGATAGCATGTTTTTTTCACAGCTTATTATGCTCTCAACAATGTTTTGAAGAAAATGCACAATTCAAAGCCAAGCTAATTGTGGCTGGAAACAGAATACAATTTCATCAATGCAATCAACTATTGCTAACTGATACTATCTGCCATCCAGATCGGAAATGGAAAATCTCATTGTACCCTCAGTATTTTCAGAAAAAGTTATTCCTGTATCTCTCAAACCGGAATTTTTTTTGCATAATGTGTGCAAAGTAATTAAGTTAAGCTATTGGAAAAAATAATAGCATTATGAGGAGTGATATGGAGAGAGGCAGAATTAATGTTAGTTATCTCTTAATTTCTACCTGGACTCGGATACATTTAGAAGTGTAAGGGGTTTCTTCTTTTATGTTAGAATAAAATGGCTTCTTTGTTATGTTAACTGCTGAGAAAGTTCTCTCTCTAGCAGCTTGTTTGGGTTATATTACTGATATTACTGAGGTTTGTATTCATTTGCTAACCAATTGGGATAGATGTTATTCTTTCTTGTGTGTCTGTAAGCTATTGTTTTTCGCGGGTTTTGGGGGAGAAGGCGCAACAGGGACAGAGAGAGGAGACGCGATGCTGTAAACTGGGCGCGGGATGGACCCCGAGCGGGTGTCCGAGGCCCAGGGTCTTCGGCAAGGAGAGGAGACGAAGACGGACTCGTGTGGAGCATCTGGTCGACCACCGTGGTTGGTCCCAGACGGCGGGTCGAGGAGGTCGGACGGGATTGAATGGTGGAAAGAAGACTCCGTTAATTGAGCTCCAACTGTTGTGCATGAAGTGGTTGAACTTTGATAAGTTTGGCCCCTTTTACTTTTATATTTTATCTCTATTAATTACATAGTTCCAGTAAGATCTATAAAGTGTAATCATTTAATCGCATATGGTGTATTGTCTGTTATTTGGCGGGGTGGGGTACATCACACAGCATCCACACAAACTTGAATACCCAGTTTGGTGGGGCTGAAGGCTGCTCCCCCTAGACGAAAGCGAGTTGAGCGAGCCTGAGGCTTACCAGGGGGGTACACTTGGGGGCTTTGTCCGTGGACTTGATTCAGTGGGGTGCTGTGTGATCGCCCTCTTTAAATTATGCATGCGGCGGGGACGGAAAGCTAGTGTGCCTCTGTGGAATTGCTGGTTGTTACTGCATGCGTGTTGGGTGGGGTGGCTGTTGGTAGCCTGGAGGTCTTTGTTTGAGTTCAGACTAACACTGACAAAATGGTGGTGGGACTGCCAGTGTCTATTGGTGCCCCTGGTGAGGCGGGGCCATGGGCTGTCCATACTGTTAGGAGAGAGAGGAAAGAGTGGTCTGATTTGGAGGTAGTGTCTGTGAATAAATGTTCTAGCTATGGCAGACTCCACCTGGTTTTTGGGATATTGTCCACTCCTAAAGGGGAGGAGCCGTACGAGGTGTGGGCGGAGCGGGTCTCTCAGTTGTTAGATGAGTGGTAGTGCTCGGTTGAGGGAGAGCGGCAGGGATTGGTTGAAAGTTTGAGTAGGCGGCCTGTTGACGGTGTTAGAACTGTCAGGGTCAATTACCCCGTAGTGACAGCTGCCAGTTATCTGAAAGCGGGGGAAAATGCGTCTGGTTCGACTGGAAGTAAAATGCAGTGCCTGGGGGGGCTTTCCATGCCGGTGTCAGAAGATTGGGGAAAAGCTTTCAGTGTATCTTCGCTGGCTAGGAGAGCGGCTAAATTGCTTGCAGTGCCAGGGGGATCAGCCCCTCCCTCAGTTGTTCAGCTGATCAGAGAGGTGTCGGGAAACTTAGTGGAGGTCCAGTGGGGGAACGGCTTGGGGTCTCTGGGGGAGCACGTTCCCAGCAACGTACCAAGGAACTTCCGAAAGGAAAAGACCCTATTCCTGAAGGCTTAGAGGAACCACGTCCCCGTGTGTCGTTACGGATAGATGGAAGCTATGCTAAAGCCATCTTCGACACCGGGACGCAGGTCTAGTTGTTGTACAGTTTGTTTTACAACTGGTGTCTGAAGCATTTACCCTTGACAACATTAAGGGCACTGGAGAACTGGGGTACCAGTGCCACTGATTATCCAGAAGACAATTATTGGTCAGTGAAACTGGAGGTCATGGGGGCATTGTCTGTGCACCCAGTGTTTCGAGCTGCTTGTGAGGGTGTGTGTAGCAGCCTTGTGTCGGTACCGAATTTAAATGAGAGCCGATTGTGGTACGGCCTGGGGAAATTATCTGAGGGTGAGACCCTCCTAGTAGATGCTCCGAAATATCACGAGGGAGGGGAGTTGACCGCTGAAGACACCTCAGTGAGAGAGAGGTCGTGGCGACTGGCCCCTGTAGCCGTGGAAGACGTAGGTAGCGTGTGTGTGGATTATAGGACTCTGAACAGGCGCACTGTCATTGACCAGAATATGGTCCTGAGGGACGAAGATGCGATGGTCTGTTTGTGTGGTGCGATGTGGTTTAATGTGCTGGATCTGAGGAGTGGATGTTGCCAGATCCCGATGAGTGAGGCCGACAAGGTGAAGACGGCCGTTATAGGTCCCGTAGGATTCTTCCATTCCGAAAAGATGCCACAGGCATGTCCGGAGCCCCTGCAACCTTCCCGCGGGGCATGGGGAAGACCATGGGGGATGTGGAGGTGTTTGGAGTTTTGGCATATGTGGATGATTGCCTAGGGTTTGGATTCACCTTGGGGGACTATGATGTGACCCCAAGGAGCTGACGTCTCGACAGCAGGAGGCTGAAGAGGCTGCAGAGGCAGCCCAGACTAAGTGCTTCAGTTTGGAGAAAATCAAACAGCAGCTACTGATCGAGGAAATGAGGAAGAATATGGATTCGAAAGATGATGTGCTGGATGTGTGGTACATGCTGCCTTTCGCTAACTTCCACTTGATTGAGGAAGATACATTTGGCCCTTCTCCCACTGAGTCAGGTGTAGTGGGGAGGGCTAGCTGTGGGCAGCCTGGGTTACTGCAGGACCCTGAAAGAAAAGAAGCAGGGCCCCGGACACCGGACAGGGGGCTCCGAAGTGCAGTGAGGGCATGAGTGAGAGATTGAGAGAGGAGTTGGCAAGCAGACCCGAGGTATCCCCAGTAGTGTTGGAGCCTGAAGGGCTTAGGTGAGGGGGTACGGAGGTCTTGGAGGATTAGGAAACTCCCAGATAGGGTGGCCTATGTAGCGTCTGGGGAACAGGGCGTAAGGTCGACTGTTTGGGAAGCAATGTCACTGTTTGTACCTGGATTGGGTTTTTGTGTCTGCAGGAAGGGTGGGCGAGCTATTTAGAAGTCATGAGGACATGACTAAATTTGGTGGGGGGAGAGTGTAAGGGGTTTCTTCTTTTATGTTAGAATAAAATAGCTTCTTTGTTATGTTAACTGCTGAGAAAGTTCTCTCTCTAGCAGCTTGTTTGGGTTATATTACTGATAAGAGAATTGAATTCATTTGCTAACTTATTGGGATAGATGTTATTCTTTCTTGTGTGTCTGTAAACTATTGTTTTTGCGGGCTTTGGGACAGAAGGTGCGATGAGGACAGAGAGAGGAGATGCGATGCTGTAAGCTGGGCGATGGAACGGACCCCGAGCGGGAGTCCGAGGCCCAGGGTCTTCGGCAAGGAGAGGAGACAAAGACAGACTCGTGGAGCGTCTGGTCGACCACCATGGTTGGTCCCAGGCGGCGGGTTGAGGAGGTCAGAGGGGATCGAATTGTGGAAAGAAGACTCCGTTAATTGAGCTCCAACTGTTGTGCACGAAGTGGTTGAACTTTGATAAGTTTGGTGCCTTTTACTTTCCTTTTATATTTTATCTCTAATTACATAGTTCCAGTAATATCTATAAATTGTAAACATTTAATCGCATATGGTGTATTGTCTGTTATTTGGCGGTGTGGGGTACATCACACAGCATCCACACAAACTTGATTACCCAGTTTGGCGGGGCTGAAGGCTGCTCCCCCAAGACGAAAGCGAGCTGAGCGAGCCTGAGGCTTACCAGGGGACTACAGAAGAAATGAAAACTTTCCCTTAGTTCCCGAAAATTCTGTCATGGACTGGAAGGATGATAAGCCATGAATGTGTTCTGGGTCTGTATAGCCAGATAATAACTCACAGTCACTACTATTATCTATATTCAGAAAGCCTTTTTTTCCACAAATGTTTCACATCCATCTAATCGTGAACCTTGTTTTAATATCTCATCCAAGACATGCACACATCTGCCACAGCATCTATGTCCTGCATTTCCCAGAATGGATTCCAGTGGCATATTCCATTGTCCCAAATTCTTCTTTCCTGAACCTGAGAGGTTGTTCTCACTGGTCCTGCTGACAGCCAGGAAGTGCCTGAGAGGCAGAAGAGCCTCAGAGAATGTAACACCATTGATATGGATGGACCAAAACTAAACCTGCCCATGAAATTCAACTCGGAGCATTTATCTGGTGTCGGCCTCTCTCCACGACTATTGCTGCTTGTTTTTGGAGATCTGGGCAACACTGTCAATGGCAACTTCAATTGCCTGCCTTCTTTACCCTTGAGAGGGATGTAGCGAGTGACTTTCTTGAGTTGCTGAAAAATGGTGTCACTATGTTATTGGGGTAGGAAGCTCCAAGAACGGTTAGTATGTTTCCATGGCATGATGTTGTGTGATTGGAAGGGAATATGCAGGTGATAATGTTCCAATGTGTTTGAAGCCAATGTCCTAGGTGGTAAAGGTTGTGGATTTGGGAAGTGTTGTTGGAGTAGAAAACAGCATACACTATAGGTGCCTGCATCAGTGGTAGAGGGAGTGAGTTCCTCTATAGCTAACTGTTCTTTTGTGGGATGGCGTGGTAGTGTAGAGTTTAGCATAATGCTTACAGTGCCAGCTGTAAGGCCAGGGTTCAATTCCCACCACTGTCTCTGTGTTTGTACATTCTCCCCGTGACCTGTGTGATTCCTCCGGGTGCTTCTCGAACTGTGTTGGTTGTTAATGCAAAATAATACATTTCACTCTGTGTTTTGATGCTTCCACGTGCATGTGACAAATAAAGCTAATCTTTAAGCCTTTAATCATTTTTGTCTCAAATATTCAGAAGAGAATAACAATGAAAAATGAAATAAATAATAAAAAAAACAACTCAAATTAAGTGGAAGCACGAGATGTTTTGAGAGTATAGGAAAGTAAACAAGAATACACAGAATTTAAGAAGCCGATAAATTATTATTTCCTTTTATGCTGCCCATTCTGATGAGTGGCTCCAGAGATGTGACAGCAGAAACTGCAGCATAAGAGGGTACACAAGGAGTGGGAGGGGGTGAATCTAAGCTACTGTTCTTGAGCTCTGTTTCTAGTCCAGAATGGAGCAAAGCCCTGAAAACACTGGCACAGCTCGGGCAGCAAGTCTGATTCAGCCATTACCCTGGAATCCGGAAACCGAGCAGCGCTCACACTGAGAAACACTGTCAGAACCCAGGAGAACTGGGGCCGTAACGTGTGAAGCAACATGAAGCATTTGACTGAATTGATCAGCAAGTACAAAGTTCCTGTTGGAAAATGGATGATGGGAATATAATGCATGGCAAATAATTGATTTACGTCCGTTTGATGCAATGCAAAGATTTCTTGCTGCCAGTTCAGTGGCATGATTACAGCATCAGCCCATGCACTATCATCAAGGACTCCCATCCAGGCCATGCTGTCTTGTTGCTGCCGTTAGGAAGGTGTTAGAGGAGCCACATGTCCCACTCCACCAGTTCATGAACAACTCTTGAACCAGAGGGAATAACTCCACTTGCCCCAACACTGGACTGATTTCACAATCTATGGATGCAACCTTAAGTACTCTACAACTCGTGTTCTCGATATTTATTGCTTAATTTTTTTTTCTTTTTGTGTTTGCAGTTTGTCTTTTGCATATTGGTTGTTTGTTGTGTGCAGTTTTTAATTGATTCTACTGTGTTTCTTTGTATTGACTGTGAATGCCTGAAAGAAAATGAATTTCGGGGTAGTATATGGTGACACATATGTACTTTGATAAAAAATTTACTTTGAACTTTGAACATTGCAAGTTGTACTGATCAGTGAGCTAATTCTGTAACAATGGGGAGCTTTATGGGGAGGTGCATTTTGGCTTTAGTACCTGGTGTATGCATGTATGTATAAATATGAATGTAACAGAGTAAAACAGGCACAACAAATGAGAGATAAACTTTATTAAGATTAGTTTTACTTTTACATGTACACGTTTGCATCAAATCAGCGAAAAATTGCGCAAGTGTCACTGTGCCTCAGGCACCAACATAGCACCCTAGTTAGCTTACTAACCATGATCCTAATCATTTGTCTTTGGAATGTGGAAGGACACAGGAGCACCCAAAGGAAACTCGCGAAGTCATGGGGAGAATGTATAAACTCTTAACAGACAGCGGCAGGAATCGAACCTCAACCGTAAAGCGATTGCGCTGGCCTCCACACTACTGTGCCACTCTAGTTTGGAGCATTGTCTCCAACATCTCTTAGTAGAGGAAAAAGAGTATTTCTACCCATGAGGTGCTAGCATCTCCTTCAGGCAAATGTGATAAGTCTGGAAGTAGATAGCTCGAGGTGAATGGCCAAAATCAAACACTAGGTAATTGCAGTGTCTCTAGATGGCTCTGTATGCATTGCCAGGATTACTGCAAGTATCTTTAGATATACCCATACACAAATACAAGTCCTGATTGACAGGGATTGTTGGTAAGTTAATGATGCACTGCACCTACACCATTAACTTCCCAACAATCTCTGTCAGTCAGGACTTGTAGCTAACATTCATGTGCTTCTCCACGCTCTCTCATACATTTCATTCTGTTTAGATGCCTCGCATGCACAATCACCCCTAACCAGGCACATCACGCAAGTGTTCTTGGTGGTATTCAGTGAGCCACTTCTTTCCCAGCTGCAGGACAAATTATGATGTATTGTTATCAGCATCTGAGAGGTGAGTTACCTGCATAGTGCACCACCTCATTTCCTTGGAGATTAGGAAAAGCCTATGAGCAAAGGAGTGGTGGCAGCAAAAGGACTAAAACTATTGAAGACTGTCATCAATAGTTCTTGCAACACACCTTGTCCCCATGGCTTATTGGCCAAGCTCCACTGATTTACAAGTTGCAGATGGAGTAGATCCCCTTTGGCTTTGCTACCCTCGTCTCAACCTAACATTTTGTCTTTCTCTTCTCAGATAACAAGTAGCCAGGAAATAAGGTAAGAGCCAGAAGAAGACAAGGATATTCTGATACCTGACTTAACACTCTACATCCTCAGATAAACGCCAAGCTTGTCCTATTTTTACTTCATTCACAGGGGTGGAGTGTTTATTGCTTATTCCTAACTCCCTTATATTGTCAGGCTTATTAGGCCATTTTTTTAGATTATGAGGACACTCAGTCCTCGTTTATTGTCATTTAGAAATGCATGCATTAAAAAATGATACAACGTTCCTCCAGAATGATATCACAAGAAAACACAGGACAAACCAAGACTAAAACTGACAAAACCACATAATTATAACATATAGTTACAACAGTGCAAAGCAATACCATAATTTGATAAAGAGCAGACCATGGGCACTGTAAAAAAAAAGTCTCAAAGTCCCGATAGACTCATCATCCCACGCAGGCAGCAGAAGGGAGGAACTCTCCGTGCAATGAACCTCCAAGCACCGTCAACTCGCCGATGCAGCACCATTGGAAGCACCCGACCACAGCAGACTCCGAGTCCGTCCGAAAACTTCGAGCCTCTGACCAGCCCCTCTGACACAGCCTCTCCGAGCGCCATCCTCTGCCGAGCGCTTCGACCCCGCCCCAGCTGCCGAGCAACAAACAAAGCCAAAGACTCGGGGCCTTCTCCAGAGAGTCTGGACCACACAGTAGCAGCAGCAGCAAAGCAGGCATTTCAGAAGTTTCACCAGATGTTCCTCTGTGCTCTCATGTCCGTCTCCATCAAATCAGGATTGTGCACGGCACCCTACTTGACAAATAACAGACATCACCGGAGCAGCTGCTGTGAGCTTTCTGGAGGTAGTTCTTAAAATATTATGTATTTGGAATCAGACAGTAAGCACGTTCCCTACTAATAACCTAGCGGATTCCTCATTACCATATTGAAACTAACTGTTTGCAGATTTAACTTCCAGAATTTTAGTTTTCCAACTGCTATGCACTCAGTGGCCACTAGATTAAATACCTCCTGCATCAAATAAAATGGTCGCTGAGTGTATGTTCATGGTTTTCTGCTGCTGTAGCCCCTCTACTTTAAGGTTCAGCATGTTGTGCATTCAAAAATGCTTTTCTGCAAACCACTATTATAAAGTGTGGTTATTTGAGTTTCTGTCACCTTCCTATCAGCTTGAACCAGTCCGGCTATTCTCCGCTGAACTCTCCCATTACAAGGTGTTTTTGTCCACAGAATTGCTGCTCACTGGGTATATTTTGTTTCTCGCGCCATTCTCTGTAAACTCTAGAGACTGTGTGCATGAAGATCAGTGGTTTCTGAGATGCACAAACCACCACTTCTCACACCAACAATCATTCCACACTCAAAGTCATTTAGATCACATTTCTTCCCCATTCTGATGTTTGACCTGAACAACAACTGAACCTCTTGACCATGTCTGCATGCTTTTATGCATTGAGTTGTTGTCACATGATTGGTTGATGGATTATTTGCATTAATGAGCAGGTGTACCTAATAAAGTGGCCACGGAGTGTATGATCCTTAGTTTGGGTTTTTGAATTACATAATCACCATGCCAATGTAAACTGTAGAAGTTAGCTTTAAAAAGGTTTATGCATGAAGTGAGTCACTAACATTGACTAATCTGAAGCCAGGGCAGAAGAAATGGTAGAGCAGGTTTATACTTCCTAGGAGGGAATTATTGCTCAAATACAGTTGCAGATGAAGCAGATGAGTACTTACAGTAAATGGGGCAGCCCACAGAAGAAACATGCAGCAGATCACCATGAAATGGTTGCTGCGTAAGGCAAACCCTTCAGAAAGCTTATGTGCACTTTTCAGCATCAACCATGCTGCAGGACTTTGCATGGAGCTTGGAACTCAGCTTTTCCAGCAAGGATATGCTAGACAACACCAGATGCACAACTGTGGAGTTAGCTGCAATGCAGAAACTGATAACATAGTCATAGTCATACTTTATTGATCCCGAGGGAAATTGGTTTTCGTTACAGTTGCACCATAAATAATTAGATAGTAATAAAACCATAAATAATTAAATAATAATATGTAAATTATGACAGGAAATAAGTCCAGGACCAGCCTACTGGCTAAGGGTGTCCGACCCTCCAAGGGAGGAGTTGTAAAGTTTGATGGCCACAGGCAGGAATGACTTCCTATGATGCTCAGTGTTGCATCTCGGTGGAATGAGTCTCTGGCTGAATGTACTCCTGTGCTCAACCAGTACATTATGTAGTGGATGGGAGACATTGTCCAAGATGGCATGCAACTTGGACAGCATCCTCTTTTCAGACACCACCGTCAGAAAGTCCAGTTCCATCCCCACAACATCACTGGCCTTACGAATGAGTATGTTGATTCTGTTGGTGTCTGCTACCCTCAGCCTGCTGCCCCAGCACACAACAGCAAATATGATAGCACTGGCCACCACAGACTCATAGAACATCCTCAGCATCGTCCGGCAGATGTTAAAGGACCTCAGTCTCCTCAGGAAATATAGAGGGCTTTGACCCTTCTTGTAACCAATATTTTTTCATTACAGAAAAATGATGTGTTACTCGAGGATTGTGGTGCTACACTAGAGGCTTGGATTGCTTCCATTGTGGTTCTGGTTCTCTTACTCAGAAAGCTTTGTGGGATGTTGCAGTGGTCCTGCAACCTGTCCTTCATTTCAATGCATTTTCTCCAGGCCAGTAGCATTAGCTCTACGGGGCACAAACTTGCAGTCCTTAATGAAGATGAAAATGTTGTTCATCTAGCAGCTGCTACACTGCTGATACCCTCACTTTTACAAGCCAGCTAGCCAGTCCCAATCACAGACAGAATTTCAAGAGAGTGGATTCTGAAGGCCTGGTTTGCAGCCTGGTTCACTTCAAGTGCCTTCCACCGACCATGATGCAGACACTGAGACAACAGTACAAAGGATATTGGAAGATGGGCACTAAGAGAATGGACAAGGGTGATAAGTTGATATATCCAATGGGTGTTATCATTTGTTACTTTGATATGGAATATATTATTCCAAGGTGTTGGCTTTTATTTTTATAGCCAGTTGCTCAGGAACAGAGGGAAGGTGAACTTTGGGACTGTGAGGAATGGAGAATGAAGGTTTATGTTCATGGATATTTAGCTGGTCAAAAACAAAGAGTCCATAGAGGCTTTGAAAGTGGCAGCTCATTCCTCTTCTTCCCTGACTCCCCTCCAGATCTGCACTTTTACCGTTCAGTTAAACATAGGGCTGGTCTTCATGATTCAAAGTTCAAAGTAATTTTATTATCAAAGTACATATTTGTCATCATTTACTGTACAACTCTGAGATTCATTTTGTCACAGGCATGCTCAGTAATTCCAAGAAGCATAATAGAATCATTGAAAGACTTTACCCAACAGGGCGGGCGAGCAGCCAATGTTCAAAGGACAAGAAACTGTGCAAATACAAAAGGGGAAAAATAGTAATTATGAGAATAAATATGCAATAAATATTGAGAACATGAGATGAGCAGTCCTTGAAAGTGAGTCCATAGGTTGTGGGAACAGTTCAGTGATGGGGCATGTGAAGGTAAAGAAAGTTATCCCCACTTGATCAAGAGCTTGATGGATGAGAGGAATAACTGTTCCTGAACCGGGTGGTGTGAGACCTGAGGCTCCTGTAACATCTCCTTGATGGTGGCCACGAGAAAAGAGCATCACCTGTTTTGATGTGCTCAGTGTGAGGGAGGGCTTTACATGGACTGGGCCATATCCTCTACTTTTTGTAGGATTTTCTGTTTCAAGGGCATTGGAGTTTCCATATTGGGCTGTAATGCAACTAATCAACATACTCTCCACCACATATCTATAGAAGAAGTCTTGGTTTTACAACATATAGCAGAATATAATGAATCTTCTCAAAACCTGCTCTAGCAAGCACTGTGCATCCAGGGCTATTCAGTTATTAGGATATTTGTTTGGTTGCATCATTGTTCTGCCCAATCAGAAAAATGTGGGTTGGCCAATGGAATAAGAAGCCACATGGTTGTGAATAGCACATCACCCTCTTTCTCCCTGTTCCACATGTTTCTTTAGGAGGGATGACATTTCAGTAGCACGGTAGACATGGAAAATCAGTTCACAAGGCTTGTGGATGCCTAGCCTGTTATGTGGGTGGTGCACAGAAAAAAATAATCTAAGTAATGATCAAGCATGATAAATGAGATTTATTTTGGTTTCTGAACTGTTCTGACATGGAGCAGTTCCAAAGTGATGTACGTTCCATCAATAGAAACTTGCAGCTTTGAAAACGTCTCAGACCTGTCAAGTCCACATGCTTTGCTTGACCTGTTGCTCCTTTCCAGGCTTTAATGAGAGTGTGGTAATGAAGTTCCTTGTGAAATAGTGCAAGGAATACAACTCAAGTTCAGCCTGTGATGGACATGGTAACTTCTTCAATCAATGACCAGGAAGATGGTGAATGGTTCAGTAGCTGCAGGTGTGTGTCGTATTTTGTATTGGGCCACCTTACTGAAAAGCTGTCACCTCGAGCTTCATTCTGCCTGAGGCGGGCACTGGAGAATAGTTCGGAGAAGAATCCACTCTCCTCTACATTCTTCCAGCAGGTTGCCCTTGTGCTCTTTCTCTCTGCCTTATTAAACCCTTAGAAGACCTCCTGTAGCACCTGTATGGTGTGCAAGAGTTTGTTTGGAAGTCTTGATGACTTCAGAGTGGTTTGGACTTTGATGGATGTGAAGGTTACGTTTCCTTTCAGGTTATGTTCATTCTTAAACTAGAGGCTTGGGTGATCAATTCAGTGCAATTACTTCCACCCTCACCTCACAGCAGTTGAGGAATTTAAATTAATTTATGAGCCTGGAATTTGTAACCAAAACAATTAATGTTACCTGCGATGACCAATAAAACTAATATACCGTCATAAAAGTTGTTCTGATTTGCTAATGGGAGGAATTCTGCAAACTCTACCCAGGTTGGCCTATCTGACTCCAGGGTGACTCCATATAGTTAACTACCAATGTGCTCTGAAATTGTTGTACCATTACTTCTCTGTTCAAACACTACAGGAGTTCAGGAAGGTAGCTCGCCACACACCACTTATGGGTAATTAGTGATGTGAAAAAAATGCTGGCCTTGTCCATGATACCTTGTCTTGAAACAGAAACATGAATAAAACAAAAAATACAACTATTGCCCTCATTCAACAATAGATATTTTTCCACTGATCCTTCTCTTACCTCATATACATTTTCCAGTGAGTTAATCCAAATCAAGTCCACTCTGCTTTGCATGAGAATTGATTCTTATATGAAGATTAATGGAATAGATGCACTGTATGAGCCAGACAGAACATGTGTTGAATGGTATTTAATTATAATGTCTGTTGTGCATGCCAGACTACATTATTAGATAGAGGTGTTTTGAAACCCAGGACAGTGGAAGTAAAAATCAGCATAAATATGAGCGGTGAGTAAAATCAATTAGTTATCTCATGTAGACAATAGGATTTTAATGTGAAGTTACAGCCGTAGTACAGTTAATACTAATTGACCCTCCTTGCTCTCTTTTTCCTCCCTTTTCCTTTAGGTTAGCAATGATTGAGCCAGGCTAAACGTAAATCTATTCAAGCCAACTCTATGTGGCTTGGCCTGGAATCACAGAGAAAGGAAAGGCAAGCCAGTAGACAAGTTGTGGCGTTTTCTGACTTTCCTTTAGTACATGTTAGCAGCATAGTTTGGAAATGGAGTACTGTAAAGTATATGATAAAGTCATTATTGTGGTATCCAGGGGTTCCCAACCTGGGGTTCATGGACCCCTCAGTTAATGGTAAGGCTCCATAGTATAAAAAAGGTTGGGAACCCCTGTATTGCACAATCCTTATTTTTGAGGAAGTAAGTTACCCCTGACCAATGGAATTACATAGTGTTTAACACATTTACTGAATTTCAGTATTAATGGAAATGTTTGTAGAGCCTAATGCAGTTATGATCAAATTCTTAGCACTTAGTTCTCACTTTATATCAAGTTTCATCTTTTCAGTTTGTTTTGGCTCGAGTTTTGTCTAGGATAGACCTCTTACTCACTCCGGCCCAGCTCCACCTTGGCAATGCCTTCTTAACTGATTTCTGTTTTCTGTGTCCAGCAATTATGCATTGGTGCTGGACTTACTGCAGATAAAAACTATGTATGAATATGTTTGTTAGTCAATAATTTAGTATAGACAAAAGCCCTTTCTAATTGTGGGCTGCTCTGCTAACATTTGGACTTTACAACTTTGTATTGGTATGTATAGACTGTACTAAGCCACCTGCTTCCTTGGCTCCTGAAGAGGATGGTATAATTTTTATTCTTATTCTTCCTTGAGATTTATGATTAAAACATTTATGGACTTTCATGAATTGGGATAAACATAACCAAGTAGCTATTATTTAGATCTATAATGCTAGTGATAAAAAAAATGAAGTTGTCTTGTTTTATCAATGTTATTTTAACAAGAAAAATTAAAGTATGATCATATTTTCCTCCACAATTACTTCCCTATCACCCATGGAAAAGTACCATAACTACTTATGGCAAGCATTAACTGACATGATAATATAAAGCAAATAAATTTCAGTAAGGTACATTAATATAGGTTTTGTTTATAGATTGTGGTTGATCAATTAAGTCTTGAACAATGGTCAGTTATTGCCTGACACATTCTTACCCCGTCACTCCAGTGAATCCACCCCCTCCCTAGTGAACATTATAAAATTGGTATTATCTATCCAAAAAGTGAACTACTGTCGCTTTCTTTCCAGAAACCTGAAAGCCTTTCATATCTGATTTATGGAAATTTGTTGTTTACAGTCAAAAAGTCAATGTTGAAACGTTTTGTTATGGAACTTTCCTATATTTATAATTTTTCTCTTTCTACATTTGATGGATGATTCTGAGTTTCAGATCGTTAGATAATAGATGCTTTATTTCTGATCCTGGAATTGTGGAGACACTGTTGAGACGACGAAAATGATTAGATAGCTATAAACAATCCCCATACTTTTGGAGGGAGCTTAAGTACAAAGTATCCAAAATTTCACAGATAGATATAATTTGTTTTCTTGAAAGGACTTCAGTGGGAAAATTACCCAATTAAAATGTAGTCTTTTACTCTGGCAGGTTTTCAGCCTGATGGTTTTATTTCCTTTAAACTTTGCTAATTTGCAGACTCTTGTTATTGAAATAAAATAATACAGGGGGATTTAATTTCTGATTAAGTTTATGGACCTTGAAATTTTCTTTAAGCTTGTTTTCGAATTTTAAATGACTCTATGCAGAGAATGCAACCTACTCAGGAAACCCCACTGCACCTCAAAGTTGGAGCCTTTGTTATCACCTGTACTAACCTGAATTGTGCAAACCGCTGGCGACTGTCACATCTCCACAGGCCTGTTATGGGAATAATATGAAAATCAGTCTGGATGCCAGAAGGATACTACCCCCCCCACCCCCCACCGCCAGCTGGGGGCATGTAGAATGAGGGGCCGCAGATACGGATCTGAATGGATCAAGACATTTATGCCCAAGCTGGGGAGACATTTCTTCACTCAGAATATGTTGAAGCTGCAGAGTTCTGTACCACAGAAGGAGGTGAAGAGCAAGTGGAGAGAATATTATATTGAGACAGGGGATCATCTATGATCCTCCTGTTTATGTTTCCATAGACCACTTCCCTTGCCAGCAGCAGATTGCTGGTGCATTTTGGGATACATATGAACCTCCCACAGAGGTGGGTATATTCAGGATATCTTGAAAGCAGGGAGCACTCTTGCTCCACTGAAGAATTATAGTTAAAACAGAAGTAAAAGGACATGAATTCTTCAATGAAAAGACCTGGTTAAATCCATTAGGTAGCAAAACCTATCATTTCCATAAACAAGGGGACTTGTGCTTGTTTTTGGAGGTTCTAACAATTCTACCCTTACCACTATGGTGGCCAACATAATGAAGCTATTATGGAGTAGATGCTAGGCAGTAAGTGGCATGAATTTGAAGTCATTCAGAATCCACTAGCTTACCTATGGTTGCTTCATTAGACAGGTGGAGAATGGTACCATTGGTTACCTTTACATATAACTGCACTCATCCTACTTCTGGTATTTCCAGTACCAATGGTCTCACTTTAAGAACTCTTTATCTTGTCATTTCATGCTCTTGGTAGTATTGCTATTTATTTATAGTTGCATTTGCACAGTTTATTGTTCAGTGATCCTGTTTACGGTTACAGTTCTATAGATTTGCTGAGTATGCCTGCAGGAAAAAGAATCTCAGAGTTGTATGTGGTGGCATATATGTACTCAGATAATAAATCTTACTTTGAACTTTGATATACCATGGCCAGGATTGATTCTTCTTGCTGTGAGGAATTATGTGAAACAAGATCTAAAATTCAGACTGATTGAACTTAAAGGTGTTTTCTTCTTTTCACTAAGACAGAAAGAAAATAGAGGTATCATGTATTGAATAGGGGAATGGATGAGTAACAGTATAAGGAGAGTGGGGGGGTGGGAATCACCCTTCCCCATCCTCACTCAAGCACAACTCGCAGTTAAAATAGCTATTCATAAGTTAAATGTAATTTTTTAAAAACAATTTAAGTTCTTAATTGTAAAGCATGTTTAAATCTATTAACAAATGATGCGCTAGAGAGTAGATGCAATGTGGCTTGGTTCTTATTGCAGTTTTTTATTACTTTACCATGCCAAACCCAACCAGTGTCAATCATCTTTACTGCGGGAAATATGGTAAATTAATCAGTGTGGCAAAGGGTCAGGAGAAAATCAGGCTTCATATATGCTCATTTTAACAATGGACTAAAAGCCATGTGAGATGTTAGAAGTTGTATTTTGTGTCGTTTGTTAATTGTTGTCAGCTAGCAATAGTCATCTGGCAAAAATACATGTGCAGGAACAGAAACTTGAATGGAAACTTGTTTTCGCAGACATCAGTAAGAGCACGAGCACGATGTAGCTCAGGAAAATCATTGTCAGCCTGGAAAATTAACCTCCCCAACTGGATTCACTTTCAAGGCCATAGCAAAGCAAATACTGTGCGTAATTTTTGAATAAAATAAATTATTGCCTCTTAGCTATCAAAACTACATAATTAACTAAGTGAAAAACTTTCCACCTGTTTATCATATCTCCTCATTAGTACCTGTCATAAGTGTGCACTTTACAAAAAAAACTACTGCAGGGATTATTTGTATTGACTACAGTTCATGCCCGATATGCTAAACTAATATTCAGCTGAAGATTTTATTGTATTCTTATTATTGAAATTGAGGTCTACAGTATGAATACTGAATTTGTAGGACATTCCTGTTAATGCACTTTGAATAAGTTGTTGGTTTGAGACTGGGTATAAACCATTGATGGATGGTTCAGAGATTGAATTTTGTTGTCATAAGAGAAAGCTATTAGCTTTAATTTGATATCCTTTGGGGATAAAAGGATGTCTTATTAGGAACCAAAGGAAGATGCATTGAAAAATCTACATATAAGCACCAGACAGAGCAAGGCAGAGGGCACAGTTTGAAGACTGTGATGGGAAAATTTAGAAAGGAAAAGTATTTCATAATAGAGAAGATGGTTAAAAATGATTAGAAGGTGGTTAAGGTGTGGATGAGGTTGCAAGGACACTGATCTCATTTAAAAAACACAGAATTCTGCAATAGCTGGGCAAATAGCTTGGTGAACTGGAATGACATCAACCTAGCTAAGTAGCCAGTTCATTTAATCATATCTTTTGATTAACTTCTGCTGCATTGTTTATCAGATGTTTCATATCATATTCTCTGATCAGTATGTATCATGTTGTGCTGACCTTTTAACCTACGTGAAGATCACTCCAACATTTCCCTCCTACATCCACCACTTTCTCACGTCCCTCTTATGCTTTCCTCCAATCACCTTAAAATTATGCAGTCTTGTATTAGCCATTTCTACCCTGCAATAAAGGCACCAGCTGTCCATTCTATCTATGCTTTTATAACTAATGGAAACTTAATAATTATTAACACCATTTAGTAAACTCAAACTGATTTCAAAATGCTGTGCATAGCACAGATGGAAAAAAAAAGTATTTCTATCTCTCCAATTAAATATAGTCATGAAAAGTATGATATATTATTCAGTCATTTCTGAAAGATTGCCTTGACAAATGCGTCAGTACAAGAAGTAACATTCTAACCATTCTTTAGTAATTATTTTCCAGCAGATGTGTCTCTATGGAAACTGTTAGAGTTAAGACTTTACAGATCATTATTAGTGACATCATTGGCCTTGTAACATCAAATTATTTTGACATGTTCCAGTAAGAAAGCAATTTTAATCGGGCTCTAGGAAGTATTAAACTTTTCTCCTTTCTCCCAAAGTTATGCAGAGAACTCTTTTCCCAAATGCAAGTTTGCTGCTTATCAAGTAGTTCATGTGAAGCATGATAGTTTTTATGTATTTCTCATGATGACTAGATAACAACAATCAAACCTGTAATTTGGTTGTCTCATACCCTTCTTCGTATCTGTCGTAAATTGATCGTCTCAATAAAGAAAATAGCAAAAAAAAAAATCATTCCTGGTAATGTAAGTGTTTAATACTGACTGCGGATCTTGTAAAGTTGTCTTTCCATAACATTACATTCCCAAATAGTACACAGTTCATTAAAACAGAGAGAAAACAAGAAACTGGTAAATAGACGAGGGACACGGACAAGATGCTGTGTTTCATCTCCTTTCAGGCCACTTGTCAGTATATTTATAAATAATACCATCATCAAGCATAAGGACATAATCTACTTTGCATCTTGCATGCCAGCTAGCCCAGATGACAAAACATTTAAGGGGAACAAGAACCATCCCACTCTGTCTTTTCTACCATAAATTCAGGTTCTGGTCAGCAGGTCTGCATTCAGGAGCTCGTGTCCATGGTTTCCAGCAACAAGAAGAAACTTTGTGGGTTCCAGTGCGATCATCGTTGAGAAAAGATGAGATGGAATTTTCAAAGGAGGATAGTTTAGAAACCAGGATAGAAATGGTTGGGTGTGAAGGAATGTTTAAAGGAATTGTTGGGAAATTAAAGCCCATACATGAATAGATGGGGGTGGGGTAGGCATGAAATTCTGTTAATATTTAATAAATCCATTCAAAGGGAAGGAAATTGGATGTATATATAAACAGAAAGTATATTTCAGGGCAATAGAGAAAGGGAATGTGAAATGGATTAATTGAATGTCTAGCAGCTGGCATTTGCATGACAGACTACATAGGCTCCTATGCTGCATGCCTCTTCTAGTGTAGTTAATATTTCAGCAATATTGTTTGATTAAGCATTCATTGCTGTTTTCATTATGGGTTACATGTAAAAGCACCTGAATGACATACGTCATTACGCCACCGCATCATATTTGCGTTCCTCACAAAAGTAAAGTGAAGTAGACTCTCATCTCCAGGCTCCTGTGTTTTATTTTCCGCTTAGTTTTTGGAGTTACAAAACAGAGCAGTGGTGATGAGGATATTTTAAAATGAACCCGAGACGACCACCTATGTGTTGAAGTGCAGCGAGACGTTTGAGTTTCTTTGCAAGGGGAGAGAGAGACATTCAAGTTTTTTTAAAAATGCAGCATTTGTATCATCACAAGGATACAGAGACAGTCAAGTAAAAAAAGGTAGAAAATAGATGAAATTCACTGGTTCATAAGCAATCAGTACCAGGTGGTGATAATAATACTACATTTTTTTAAAAAGCAGAAATGGCTGGCAACATCAGAAAGATAGATGTTTGATTGCACAACAGATAACTGACTAATGTATAGTGAACAAATTGAACACTATTTTGAAGCCAATGAAGCAGCCAATAAGAAATGAGTGCAAGTTTTGCTCAGTGTAATTTAGAACTGAAGCCACTGTTGATTACAGAATAATCAAAGTTTCCTAATTGGAATCAAAAGGAAGGGGAATCCATTCCAGCATATATGGCTGAACTGAAGAAATTGTCCCAGCATTGTGAGTTCAGACATAGGCTGAATGATGCACTGAGAGATCATTTAGTTAGTGGAACCTTACAAGAAAGCATTCAAAATGGCTCCTAACTGAAGTACAACTCATTTAAAAGAGCAGTTGAAATCACTGTATCAATGGAAACAGCAGACAGAGATACAATTATATTGCAGTCAGGAATAACAGTGAACATGAACAAAATTGCAGCATCGAAACAGAAACCTGCCTGGCTGAGCAAACTGTGTTACCATTGTGGCAGAGGCTCACAGACACCAGACAAATGCATGTTTAAAGGTGCAACTTGCAGGAAAAAATAGGACATGTACAATAAGCATGTTGGGCAGACAAAAATGGATGGACTACATAGGGATGAGCAAAAGATTAAAAAGTCAAGTTGCAGTTTCAAAAAGATCATTAGTCTACATGCTGTTGATGAAAAACCTGTAAATGATGAGAGTTACACAGAACTGAGTAGCCTTGAGATTTATAATGTGAAAACTAATAGGCAGGCAATATGCTTTACACTGGAAGTGAACTGCAAATTAATTAAAATGGAATTGGACACTGGCTCGGCTTCTCAGTCATTCCGTAAAATGAGTTTGAACAGCATTTCAAGGATACTGAATTGAAGCCTGCAGATATCCAAGTAAGAACCTAGAGTGGAGAAAAGATCATTCCTGTGGGAATGATGTTTATAACAGTGAAATACAACAACCAACAAACCACATTGGGCTTGTATGTGGTAAAATCAGGAGGACTAGCCCCATGGGGCTGTGATGAGCTGAGACATCTACAACTTCAATGAAGATCTATCCACTATTTGCATGCCACATCCACTGCAATAAAGTCAACTGAAATGAATTAAGAAAGGTACTGGGTGATGTATGATGTGGGTGGTGGGGTGGAGATGCGTCTCTACCAAAGGAGGTGTAAAGCACTCCTTCCTTAGTAAGCCACTAAGGCTAGCCTGCAGGTCACCCTTGGACAAGATGTAACATCTGCTTTGCACCTGGATCAGGGTCACATGAAACCACAGGAGCAAGTGGTGGATTGTCATATGAGCAGCTGATCCACATCAGAAGTTATGGTTATGCGACTACTGATTCCAGGCAGACAAGCTCTGAAGAATATTGATAATGTCTAGGATCATCCATCTTGTAAAGACACTGTAAGGAAGAAGTCAATGGCAAATCACTTCTGTAGAAAAATTTTCCAAGAACAATCATGGTCATGGAAAGACCATGATTACCGAAGTCATACGATAAAGCTCATAATGAAAAAACAAACTGGATGATACCACAGCAGTGTTCACAGATGACATTGGAAAACAGAAACATACTGTATCAAGGGTAAAATAGTGTTAAGTGAAAATGCCACACCCAAGTCTTGCTAAACCTATCTACTTCCTTATACCAACAATAATAAAGTAGCCAGTGAGTTAGATCGCATGGAGGCTGAAGGAATTCTTTCCAAGGTTGAGTGGAGCCCATGAGCAACAAAAGTGGTCACAGTTGCTAAGAAGAAAGGGGTTTGTCAGGATCTGTGGTGATTTTAAGGTGACTATCAACCCAGTACTGAGAGTAAATCAATACCCTCTGCCCAGGATATAGGATAGCTTTGCAAATCTTTCTGGAGAAAAACACTTTGGCAAAGTAGACCTAGCTGAGGCCTACATACAGCTGGAGATAGAAGAGTCCAAAGTGCTTCTCACCATAACCACTCACAAAGGGCTTTATCACTATAATAGGCGTATTTTTGGAGTAGCATCTGCACCCACATTCTGGCAGAAAGGTACGGACCCAGGGTCTCAGTGTTACGTGGATGACATCATTGTTACTGGTAAGGATGACAAAGAACATCTCCAAATTTTCAAATTTCAATCAGTGTTAAAAATATTAGAAGATTATGGGCCCAAAGCATGATGCAACAAGTGTGAATTCTTTAAACCAAGCATCACTTACTGTGGTTACACCATTGATGCACAAGGGTTACACAAGTGTGCTGAGAAAACTCAAGCAGTGGTGGATGCTCCAAGGTCAAAAAACATGTCACAGTTGTGGTTCTTTTTAGAATTTGTCCATTTCTATAACAGTTTCCTGCCAAACCTGCTGCTGTGCTCCACCCCTTGAACTCATTACTACAGATCAGGAAGAAATGGCAGTAGACAAAGCAGTGTGAGGTGGCTATTCAAAAGGCAGGAAATTAAAGCATCAGATACTGTACTGACACATTGTGATCCACATCGTCCAGTGACACTTGTCTGCGACACTTTGCTTTATAGTATAGCTGCAGTCATTGCACATGTTATGAGTGATGGAATTTGAGTTATGTTACCTTACCGCTGCAGAGAAAAATTACACACAGGTTGAGAGAGAGGCCGTGAGTCTGGTTTGGGGTGTAGAACATTTCAACCAGTACTTGTATGGGAGAGAGTTTACCCTCATTGCTGATTAACAACAATTAGTGTCCATTTTCAATCTATAGAAGGGTGTTCCACTAACAGCAGCAGCACGAATGCAGAGATGGGCTCTGTTTCTTGGAGGACACAATTACAAGATTGAATTCAAGAGGTCAGCTAATCATTTAACTGCAGATGGATTGTCGTGTTTACCTTTGCAAAAGGAAATACCTGAAAAATTTACCAAAGAGGACACTCCTCTTGATGCAATCTCCCTAATACAAATTGAAAATCTCCCTATTATGGCAGACTTAATCCAAAGGGAACCAGAAAAGAGTCCTCACTGTCTCAGGTCTACATGGCAACCCAAAATGGCTGGAATATGCAGCAGAAATTCCAGTTCACCCATTGTTACCAGTGCCAGGATTAACTTGCCCTTGACAGAGGTTGTCTTGTATGGGAATTGTGAGTTGTTGTACCATCCAAGCTAAAGCGCTGGAGGAGCTACATGGTGGTCATCTAGGCATGGTCAAAATGAAGCTATTGGCTTGAAGCTTTGTCTGGTGTCTTGGGATAGATTGACAGATTAAGCAGCTTGCCATGCACTGCCATGATGCCAAAACCTGCAGAAAATGCCAAGGGCAGCTCCTCTCCATCCCTGGGAAGGGCCTGGCAGAGGATTCGTGTGGATTTTGCTGGACTATTCATGAGCACAAATGTCTTGGTTGCAGTTAATGGAGCTACAAAGTGGCCAGAGCTGTCCCCGATAGCCGCCAGTACAGCCTCATACACTGCTGATGTGTTGAGATGTTTCTTCTTTATGACTGGTGTTCCAAAACACTTAGCCAGTAACAACAGAGCACAGTTTGTTGCAGAACATTTTTAGTCATTTCTGAAAATAATGGAATAAGACAAATTATATCTACACTGTACCGCCCAGCTACAAATGGCTTGGCAGAAAGGTTTGTCTAAAGAACACACTGTGAGCAATTTCAGTTAAACACACTGTACTGAATCAGAGACTTGCCAATTTCCCTCAATGCAGCACACTTCACAACTCACCATCTATGCTGTTCTGGGTTATCCCTTGCGCTCACTCTTGCATCTCCTGAAACCCAATCTGAGAAGGAGTGTGCAGGACAAAGAGCTGAGACAAATTGAGGCTCCTCAAACAACAAGGTTTGACGTTTCACTCCTGGATGAGCAGTCCTGGGTGAGGAACTGCAGAGGTGATCAAAACTGCGTACTTAGATCAAGGGCAGAACTGGACCACACTCCTACACAGTAGAGATTGTGTCTGATGTCAAATGGAGAGGACACATTGACCTGTTGAGGAGAGCAGTCAATTGTTAAGAGAAAAAAGGTGTCTAGAGCTATCAGAACTACTTCCTGCAGTCCCAGAATCAACTTAAAACCACCATTCAGAACGTGACATTGTTTCCTAACCACAAGTCTCACCTCCCCCCTCCCCCCACTGGTCAGGAATGATGTTATCTCATAAGAATAAGAAATCCACAACAGCAATTAAATATTTGGGCCTGAATGGAACAATTTAAACTTTACTATGCTAAAGATATGTATATAGTGGGTGTATTATATAGCATACTATATATACATACCTACTACATACAGAGATGGCTAGAGAGCAATATGTTATATTTCAGTTGAGGTGCATGATACATTCTCTATTGAGTTGGAGTTTATAGCTAAGCAGGGAGGAGTGTAGTGTATTCAATATTGCAATAATACTGGAGTAATATTGTAAATATATTGTTTGATTTAGCATTCTTTCTTGTTTACATAGTTCATTATGGGTTATATGTAAAAGTACATGAATGGCATATGTCATTATGCCACCATGTCATATATGCGTGTCTCATAAAAGTAAAATGGAAAAGCATCTCCTGGCTCCTATGTCTGTCTCTCATTTAATGTCTGGAGTTACAAAACATAGCACTTCTATAATCAGCAGAGGAGAAAGCAAAAAACATTAACATTAATGAAATTTTAAGATGAAGAGTGGGTGGGATATTGGTTGTGTGTGTGTGGGTAAGGGGGTGCAAATGAAAGAGCAGCAATAATTTTTGAAGGAAGTAAAAGCAAAGGCATTAATGTGGCAGGGAAAGAGTGGAAGATTTCAATGTTCACTGTTGGAGGGGAATTGACTGATAGCATTAATAAGCGATGGAAAATCAAAATAAGTTATTTGAGAGGAGACATAGAGAACAAAAAGGAGGCCAGCTTGATGTTTAAATCATTGACTTAAATGAAATTGTTGGTTGAATTGAGATGGTGCTGTGTGTCAACATAAACTGAAAGCGTTTGAGGAGGAAAGTGTAAAAGAATGTGGGGGGTAGATGGTATTTGTGAATTGATTTCAGAGGGGGTCGACTACTATAAATTTGGGTTAGGTCCATACTTTAGACATGAAACGGTGACTGTTCGCAGAAGTGGTTGTCCACTTTGTCTTTTAAGAAACAAATATCAATTTATTTTTTGCATCCATTTATTAAATAAGTAATGAATAATAAAGATCCCAATGCTGACCCTGCAGCAGACCACTAGTCACTGGCCTGCATTCAGAGAAACTACCTACAACAATCACCCTCTGATGTCCACCTCTGAGCCAAATTTCAATCCACCTATCTAAGCTTCCACACCCGCCTACCACGTGGGACCTTGTTGAAAGCCTCACTAAAGTCCAAGTACACAACATCCACTGTCCTAATAAAAGCATACAGAAAGGATTTTGTTAAAGTAAAATAGATTAAATTATAGCTTCACGTGAAAATGATTGCCCTGGAGGAAGTTTTGAAAGCATTGACTCAGATAATCCTGTAACTGGGACTGACTAGATTGATTTTCATTTGGCAGTAAAACATAAAGCTGCAGCCATTCTTCATGTTTCAAAATGCCTAGAGACATAAGCAGTGTAAATGCAACAAGATTTTGGTGTGAGCACAGAAGTAAATGGCAAATTACATGTTTAAAAATCTATGCATTGCAGGTATGAAAGAGTGATTTTTTTTAAATAACTGCTGATAAATCTCTGCTTAACAGTTCATGGCTTGCCTGCCATTGCACTTTGCAAGCTTTTAATTTATGATAATTTTGTCAAGGAAATTAATAGTTCATGGAAAAGTGATTTGAGTGAAAATATGTACTTTATCAGCATTCAAACTTTGAAATATTAGCATGTAATGTAGCGGTTCGGACCTGTATAGGAGATAGATTGCAATGACATGTACATATTTGAGGCTTAAAACCTCCAAACCTGCTTCAACGCTAGAGTTTTTGTTGGTCATTAAAATTCAAGCGAGTGTTATTAGTATAATCATTCATAGATTTTGGATTGATATAAACTTTATTGTCGTCATGCAACAGGAAGAAAGTGAGTGGCTACAAAGAGAATGCAGAAGTGATTCACTAGGATGTTGCTTGAAGTGGTGGGTCATAGGTATAGAGTCTTTTTCCCAGAGCAAGGGAACCTAGACTTAATGCCCAGACTTAAGGTGAAAGGGAAGAAATTTAAAGATCTGAGGAGTAAGTTTTTCACACAAAGGGTGGGTTATTTGAAACAAGTATCTAGTAGAGGAGGAAGACGTCCACGCATTCAAACACTTAAAAGGCATTCCCACAGTTATTTAGATAGGGACGATGCAGAGGGATACAGAGCTAATGTATGCAAAAGGAGATAGCATAATGGGCATCATTATTGGCATGGACAGGGTGGGCAGAAAGTGCCCATTTCTGTGCTGTCTGTTTCCATAATAAAACAGGCAATATTGTAAAAAGTCTAGAGCACCGGTTGAGAAAAGCATGGTTAATGTTTCAGATTAATGAGCATTTTACTGATCCACAGTGTTTTAGTCTTGCTTTGGGGTTTTGAGTGGTGTCGCCCGAACACATGACAACAAGGGCTTGTTCTTTAAAATGGAAACTCAATATCAGTCTGGCTGAAGTGGAGGTTTCCAGAATTAGGGACGAATTGTCTATCCAGCAGGAACTATCGAGTGTTGTAGAGAATAAATATCCTTTTGAAATATAGCTTGATTGCTTTGGCATCTGAAGTAGCTTCCCAAAAATGTTCCTAAGTGGCCTGGTTTTGTGTATGACAAAGGATTTTATGGTTATTAGGTGAAGTAAAAGGAGTTGGTTCATGGTCCTTTTCTGTTCTCCTGTGTGCATCATTGGCATCCTTCAACCAACTGCCTAACATTGCATAGTATAGCAAGTTCACATTTTTAAAATGGTAATAGAAATTGAGTATGTCAAGTGTTACAGGTTTTGACCAGATCTAGTTATGTTAGACTCTAACGGATGAATTAGTAAAGGACCTAGTATTCATTTGTAACTTCTTCATCTGTTACTTTCTTGGAAAACAGGTCATGAGTCATCTTTCATGGACTTCCTTTGAGAAGGTGATGGAACTTACAGTATCATTTCTTTCATTCATGTGTTTCAAATGCAGACATTGGTTATCATACTTTTCGTCAGGGAGTTTGCACTATTTGCCAATATAATTTATTGAAATTATAATGGGAGGCTCAAGTCATTCAAAGATCAGAAGATCAAAGTAAATTTATTACTGAAGTACAATTATGACACTATATACAACCCTGAGATTCATTTTCTTGTGGGGGTACTCAATAAATCCATAATAGGCTAATAATCATAATAGAATCATTGAAAGACCGCACCAATTTGGGTGTTCAACCAATGTGCAAAAGACAGCAATCTATGCAAATACAAAAAGAGAGAAATAATAATAATAAATAAATAAACAATAAATATCAAGAACATGAGAGGAAGAGTCCTCGAAAGTAATTCCGTTGATTATGGGAACGTTTCAATGATGGGCCAAGTGAAGTTGAGTGAAGTTATCTCCTTTAGTTCAAGAGGCTGATGGGTGAGGAGTAATAAATATTCCTGAACCTGGTGGTGTGAGTCTTGAGGCTCCTGTACCTCCTTCCTGATGGCATCAGTGAGAAGAGAGCATGTCCTGGGTGGAGGAGGTCCCTGGTGATGGATTCTGCTATCCTGCGACAGTGCTTTGGAGGATGTGCTCAGTGGTTGGGGGGGCTTCACCCATGACGGACTTTTTATATTTTCTGTTCAAAGGATTGGTGTCTCCATCCCAGACTATGATGTAGCCAGTCAATATACTCTTCACTACACACCTATAGAAGTTTGTCAAAGTTTTAGATGTCATGCCGAATCTTACACAAGCTCCTAAGGAAGAAGAGGCCCTGCCCTGCTTTCCTTGTATTGCACCTTGTTGCTGAACCGCTTCACTTCTGAATCTCCGATAAAGACTGGCTAATGAACCTCTGGTTTCCTTCTCCTGAAATCAATAATCAGCTGACATTGAGTGAGAGGTTGCTGTTGTGGCACTACTCAGCCAGATTCTCACTCTCCCTTCTCTGTGCTGACTCATTATCATCCTTGATTTGGCCCATGACAGTGGTCTCATCAGCAAACTTGAATATGGCATTGGAGCTGTGCTTAGCTCCACATTCATAAGTGCAAAGCGAGGAGAGCAGGGGGCTAAGCACACAGCCTTGTGGTGCAGCTGCACTGATGGAAATCGTGGCGGAGATGTTGTTGCCCATCCGAAGTGGCCGGGGTTTGCAAATGAGGAAATCGAGGATTCAGTTGAACGAAGAGGTATTGAGGGCTAGGTCTGGAAACCGTTTGATTAGTTTTGAGGGGATGATGATGTTGAATGCCAAGCTGTAGTTGATGAAAGAATATCCTGATGTATGCATCTTTGCTGTCATATGCTCCAGTGTTGAGTAGAGTAAATGAGATTGCATCTACTGTGGACCTGTTGTTCCAGTCGGCAAATTCAGCAACTATCACACTCCAGGCTCCTTTGTTGCTGCACAGGAATGTTGTTTCAGATTTCTCTCAAGTTAAGATTAAATCCCAAGTATTTCAATGCAGTGTCATGAATTGCCAAATGAGTCACAGCTGACATCTTTACATCAAAAGTCATTACTGAGTTCCCAATCCCTGGTTTCTTATTCCTACAGGAAAATCTTTCCCGGACCTCTTCCTCCTTCCTACTGAAGATATCCTTCAGTGTCCTTCTCACTATCTTATTTGGACACAGTGTCTGGAATATTTTTCCAGTCATATTGCATTTCCAGCAGCAAGCTCCACATTCTTATACGCATTGAATTCTTGAACTGTTTGTGGATAAACAGAGAATAAAGAAAACAACTTGTTATCAGCTATTTTGTACTGATTCCAGGGTAAATATGTTCACACATGATTTTACAATTTTGGTTGTGTCAGTTTTGATGCAATTTTAAGTGACGATTTGTCAAGAACTGAAAAACAGCCACAGTTATGAACCACATTGTGTATTTGTCATCAATACCAGGTCTGTCATTACTTTATTTCTGATGCTCATGACAAAATACTTAAAGACAAACATTTTGTGATTAAATTCTAATACAAATATTCACATTTGAAAAGTATTAAAGTTTTAAATATTAAAAATAGAGAATGTTGGAAACACTAAGCAGATCTGGAAACAGTTATGAAAAGAGAAACAAAGTAAGAATCTTTATCAGAACTATAGAGTGCTTCCAGTAGTTTTTGTTTTGGTTCCAGAGTTCCAACATCAACAGTTTCTTAAAATAGATTTTTATTCAACTTTAAATTTTTGTTTTAATTAGAATATTCATTAAAGACAGGGAGTCACCGCTTTCTGGTTCTCAGCATTAAGTTTGTGTAAAAAGTGGGGTTTGGTCACTCAGGGGCTTCCAAAGTTTACAATTACCTAACTTATAAAAATCCAACAGTGCACAAATTCTCCCAATTATCACTGCATTCCTCAAGCTAATAATAATAATGACTGGCTACAGTATGCATTCTACTAGACTGATTTAAGGTACTGTTAGGGTAATTGTTCATGAATTATAGTAAAAGTATAACAAGCGTACTTGGGTGTGATGTGGATAGTTGTAGATAATGGAGCTTTCTGACTTGGGGAGATATCAACCTATGGACAGTTCTCAGGAATGGAACCCAAATGTAACACAGGGTCTGCCTGTATTTAGTCATACTTCATTAATCCCCGGGGACATTGGTTTTCATTACAGTTACTCCATAAATAATAAATAGTAATATGTAAATTATGCCAGTAAATTATGAAATAAGTCCAGGACCAGCCTATCGGCTCAGGGTGTCTGACCGTCCAAGGGAGGAGTTGTAAAGTTTGATGGCCACAGGCAGGAATGACTTCCTATGACGCTCTGTGTTGCATCTCGGTGGAATGAGTCTCTGGCTGAATGTACTCCTGTGCCCACCCAGTACATTATGTAGTGGATGGGAGACATTGACCAAGATGGCATGCAACTTAGACAGCATCCTCTTTTCAGACACCACCATGACAGAGTCCTGTTCCATCCCCACAACATCACTGGCCTTACGAATGAGTTTGTTGATTCTGTTGGTGTCTGCCACCCTCAACCTGCTGCCCCAGCACACAACAGCAAACATGATAGCACTGGCCACCACAGACTCGTAGAACATCCTCAGCATCGTCCGGCAGATGTTGAAGGACCTCAGTCTCCTCAGGAAATAGAGATGGCTCTGACCCTTCTTGTAGACAGCCTCAGTGTTCTTTGACCAGTCCAGTTTATTGTCAATTCGTATCCCCAGGTATTTGTAATCCTCCACCATGTCCACACTGACCCCCTGGATGGAAACAGGGGTTACCAGTATCTTAGCTCTCCTCAGGTCTACCACCAACTACTTACCACTGTACATTTGGTTCTAATGACTGTGACAAAACCATATGCATAGAACTGATTACAGCCAATGGTCAATATTCTTGTATGTATTTCACACCTGTGACCAGAGACCAATTATTGTCCCAAAGAGTCATTGAAAAGTTTGGGCCATTGAATTGACTTTCACAAAGAATTCTTTATCCATTTCTGCTTCCAGCCGTTTTATCCTGAAGATTCTAGATTTGCTAGCAATACTAATGTGAAATAATGTCTAAGGAAATGTCCTTAGAAGGCTCACAATTAACTATTTGTTTTAATAACTTCTATACTGTTCAGTTCTGTAAGAGTCACTGCAGTATTCCTTAAGAGTTTAATTTGTAGATTTCAAATCTAATCTTATGCAACAAACTATAAAGTTTGAATGATTTGAGGCTATTTATTTCATAGGTGGGCTCCCAGGTTAAAATTACGGAATTTGGCTTTGGGGTTCTGATGTTTCATTCTAATCATTCTTTAGGTGTTTTTTTCTGTTTTGTGGATGTCTGTGAAAAGTAAGAATTTTAGGTTGCATACTGTATACATTCCCTGATGTCAAATTGAACCATCGAATTCTTCCAAACAAAGCTTAAAGCAGCAAAGATGTGTGTGCGCAAGACAGGCATTGTCATTAATAGAAAGTGCAACATAGGGTAATTAAATCCAGTGTTGACTTAGAAGCAATCCTTGGATTTAATACACGTACTTGGGTACCTCATGTGTACCATAAAAACAGTCTCACAGGACCTTATTCCTATAACATTAGAATCAATATTTTTTAATCACTGACATGTGTTGTAAATTTGTTGTTTTGTGGCTGGAGTACAATGCAGAACATGAAAATTATAACAATGTAGCCCCCTGGCCAGCCTACGCAGTAACATAAAAGACGAACTCTCTTTACATAAGTTACAATAAAGAACAAATAAATAGTGGAAAACAAGAGGGAAGTGGTGAAGTAGTGTCCTCGGGCGTGAATCACAGAAATCTGATGGCGGAGGGAAGAAGCTGATCCTAAATTACTTCAGGTTGTTGTGCTCGCTCTCTGTTGGGAGTTGTGAGAAGAGGCCATCATTGCAACTTCGATATAAAAACAGAAAATTAATCCATGCAGCATCTGTGAAGAAAGGAACAAAATTAAAGAAAACAAATAAGATGTGGAATGAGTAGAAAGAAGTTATACCAAAAGGGAAAGAGAAAGACAGAATGTAGAACATTGAACAGTACAGCGTAGTACAGGCCTTTCAACCCATGGTGTTGTGTTGACCTTTTAACCCATTCCATGATCAATCTAATCCTTCCTGCATAGTCCTCTATTTTTCTTTCATCCATCTGCTTATCCAAGAGTCTCTTAAATATTCCTGATGTATCTAATTCTACCACAACCCCTGCAGTGCATTCCATGCACTTACCACTTTTTGTGTGTGTCGGGGGGAGAATCTTCTTCTGACATTCCCCCTATGTTTTCCTCCAGTCACCTTAAATTAATACCCTCTCATTTTAGCCATTGTTGCCCTGGGAAAAATGGTGGAGGCTGTCCACTCTACCTAGGCCTCATATCATCTTCTACACCTCTACTAAGTCACCTCTCAACCTCCTTTGATCCCAAGAGAAGAGCCTTAGCTCATTCAACGTATCCGTATAAGGCATATGCTGTCTAACCCAGGCAACATCCTGGTAAATTTCCTCAGCACCTTTCCTAAAGCTTTGACATCCTTCTTATAATGAGGTGACCAAAACTGAACACATTACTCCAATTGTAGTCTAACCAGAGCTTTTGAACTTAATGCCCACAACGAATCAGGGCCAACACACCGTAAGCCTTCTTAACCACACTATAAAACTTGTGTGGCCACTTTGACACATCTATGAGTATGGACCCCAGGATCCCTCTATTCCTTTACGCTGCTAAAATTCCTGCCATTACCCTTGTACTCTGCTTTCAATTTCAACTTCCCAAAGTGAATCATTTCACTCTTCTCTGGGTTGAACTCCACTTCCTACTTCTCAGTCTAGCTCTGCATCCTATCAAAGTCCCATTGTAACTTACAACAACCATAAGACATAGGAGCAGAATTAAGCCATTCGGCCCATTGACTCTGCTCCACTATTTAACTGTGAGTGATATATTATCCCTCTCAACCTCATTCTCTTGCCTTCTCCCCATAACCTTTGATGCCCTGACTAATCAAAAACCCATCAACCTCCATTTTAAATGTACCCAATGACTTGGTCTCCATAGCAGTCTGTGACAATGAATTCCACAGATTTACCACCCTTTAGCCAAAGAAGTTCTCTTTATCCCTTTTCTAAAGGGACATCTTTCTATTCTGAGGCCATGTCCTCTGGTTCTTAATTCCCCCACTATAGGAAACATTCTCTCCATGATCATTGTAGGACTTTCAATAGTTGATAGACTTCAATGAGATCCCCACCCCATTCTTCTAAATTCCAGCAACTACAGGCCTAGAGCAATTAAATGCTCCTCGTACGTTAATCCGTTCACTCCTGGGATTGTTACCAGGTTCGGATATGGCCCAGGTGTGGACTGAGAGACAGTGAAGCAGGTCGATGGTTCACAGACTTTAATACGAACAGTGTTAAAGGGAAAATAAAACAATAAATGATAGGTCAAACTGGGCCTTCAGCTAAAACTCTCAAAAGGAGAGCAAAGCCTACACTGCGGCTGAAAAGAACATCTAAATATTAAACAATTACCGCTAGTCTTCCGACTTGAAAGTCCGATATCTCAGGGAAGGCCAAATGCAAAACAGCAGCGAAGCATTGCTATGCTCTGTCCAAGTCTCGACAAGCACTACGGCGGCAAGAATGGAGTTAAGTACTACCATGATTAAATAATAATTAGCTGACACGTGCAAATTCACAAGCGCAATTGCCGTATCTACTGCGCTACTGAATCCGTGGTTTTGACAGAGATCATTCCGTGAACCTCCTCCATTCCCCCTTCAATACCAGCACATCCTTTCTCAAATAAGGGACCCAAAACTCCAAAACAAATCTTCAAGTGCAGTCCGACCAATGCCTGATAAAGCTTCAGCACAACATCCTTGCTTTTATATTCCAGTCCTCTCCAAATGAGTGCTAACATTGCACCTGCCTTCCTCATCACCTGCATGAGGACTCCCAAGTCTCTTTGCACCTCAAATTTTTGAATTTTCTCCCTATTTAGAAAATAGTCTACACCTTTATTCTTTCTACTAAAGTGCATGACCATACAATTCCCTACATAGTATTACATCTGCCATTTCTTTGTGCCTAATCTGTCTAAGTCCTTATGCAGACTCCCTGCATCCTGAGCACTACCTGCTCCTCCACCTATCTTCATGTCGTCTGCATACTTGGCCACAAAGCCATCTATCCTGTCATCCAAATCACTGACATTTAAAGCTGAAAGGAAACGGTCCCAACCATGACCCCTGCAGAACACCAGTAAATAACCTGTGGCCACCCAGCAAAGGCCAGCTTCATTCCCACTCACACCGCCAACCTTTGTGATCTATCACTCTTGGTCACTTTACCAACCCAGATAAAACCCCACCATAGCAGCTCGAACAAACCTGCCTGCAAGAACGTTGGTCCCCCTTGCATTCAGCTGCAACCCATTACTTTTGTACAGATCATGCCTTTCCCAGAAGAGACCACAACGATTCACAAACCTGAAACATCTGCACCAAATTTTCAGCCACACATTTCTCTGTCACAGGGATAAATGACAAAAGGGAATGGCAGCATAAACCAGGGAATATTTAAAAGCTGTGTAAACTGGAGATGTTTAGTAACAGTTCAGTATCTTAGGATAATAAAAGGCAATACTATGGACAGTGGAGTTCTGAAACTTGGATAGAAAATGCCAGATAATTCACCCTCCTTACCTGAGCTTCTTCCACAGTCGCAAAGGCACTTTTTCCGAAATTAAAGAAGAAAATACTGAGATCACTCATCATTTCTGAAGAGATTTCCAGTGCCTGAATAGTTTTGCTTTTGAATTTTGGTTTAATTCACTGCCATTTTTCTTTCTGCATCACCAGTTTGGATGAAAGGTGATGAACCTTCAATGTTACCTCCTACGTTTACCGATGCTATACCTCCTGCTGAGTAATTCCAGTGTTTTCATCTTTTGTTTCAGACTTTTGGCATCCGTAGTATTTTGATCTTGTACCCTTTGTAAATTTTGGATTTTCCACATTTCCATTTTCTTTGACTCTTGCTTCACAACCAGTGAAATTTATGGGAATTTATGCTGCAAATGTGCCTCTATTCAGAACCGGTTTAAACAAGTCCAGACTTTGTATTTTCCCTCAGAATCGAACACAAAGCTGAGCTGAGATTTCTACTGAGTAATCACTGGCAATTGAATCTAGCTGAGCTGAGATTTCTACCGAGTAATCACTGGCAATTGCCGCTGAAGGAAACCAGATATTGATACTGGGAATTTTGGCACTGGTCAAAGGAGTGGGAATTTACTTGTGAAGTTTATGCACCAGTTTAAAAATCCAAGCGAGGCCTTTTGGGACTTGTCTGCAGAGCGGGAGATTGTTTAGGTTATTAGTAACTTCGCAGGGGCCAATGAAAGGAAGCGAGGTGTAAGCAGAGAAGCTGTTGTGGGAGCGGCCAATGTGTGAACGCGCCAGTGTTAGAGTAGAAGACTTTAGCTCAACTGGCTTTGGAGAGAACAGGCAGGGACTCGAAGTAAGCTTCTAGTATGTATTTTTTTCTCTACCGTCTCTCTAATAACTACATCTGCAGGAAGTGGATCGAGCTACAGCTCCTCAGAGACCATGTTAAGGAATTCTCATTCACGAGAATGAGAAGGTGGTAGATAGGAGTTACAGGGAAGTAGTCACCTCCATGTTGCAGGAGGCAGGTACCGGGGTGACTGTCAAGGGAGGAAAAAGGAATAGAGAGCTGGTGCAGAGTATCCATGTGATCATTCCCCTCAATAATCAGTAAACCACTGTGGGCACTGCTGGGGGTAGGGAGCAAACAATCTGCCTTGGCAAAGTGGCAGTGGTCGGATCTCTGGCACCGAGACTGGCTGTGTGGCTCAGAAGGGAGAGGTGAGAAGAGGAGTGCAGTAGTGATAGGCTATTCCATAGTTAGAGGAGCAGACTAGAGTTTTTGTGGATGTGAAACAGACACCCATATGGTATGTTGCTTGCCTGGAGCCAGGGCCAGGGATGTCTCGGATGAGAGCCACAGCATTTGAAAGGGGGACGGAGAAGAGCGTGGTACGTATTGGTACCAATGACATAGGTAGAAAAAGGGATGAGGTCCTGTAGAGAGAATACAGGGAGTTAGGTAGAAAGCTGAAAAGCAGGACCTCCAGGGATGTAATCTCTAGATTGCTGCCTGTGCCACACACCACCGAGGTTAAGAATAGGATGATTTTGCAGATGGATGAGTGCCTGAGGAATTGGTGCAAGGAGCAGAGTTTCAGATTTCTGGATCATTGGGATCTCTACTGGGGAAGTTATGTTCATTCATTCATTATGTCCCATGTATGATGTGGGAGATCATGGTATTTCCATGACGATGATTGTTCTTGGCAAGGGAAGGTATGACCTGTACAAAAGGGACTGGTTACACCTGAACTTGAGGGACAGCAATATCCTTGCAAGGAGGTTTTCTGGAACTGTTGGGGAGGGTTTAAACTAATTTGGCAGGGGATGGGAACCAGAGTGATAGGGCTAAGGATAGGCAGTTGATATACAAGTTGGTATACAGTGTGTAGTGAGATGGTGAGGAAGGACAGGCAGATGATGGGGCAAAATTGCAGTCAGTGGAATGTCTTGAAGTGTAACATGTGGACAAACTCGAAAAAGGTGATGAAAACAGGACTGAAGGTGTTGTGTTTGAATGTATGCAGTATACGGAATAAAGTAGATGGTCTTGTAGCACAATTAGAGATTGGCATTTATGACATTGTAGGCTTCACTGAATCACGGCTGAAAGAAGATCATAGTTGGGAACTCAACATCCAAGGATACACATTGCATTGGAAGACAGGCAGGTAGGCAGAGGGGGTTGTGTGGCTCTGTTACTAAAAAATTAAATCAAATCCTTAGAAAGAGGTGGCATAGGATTGTAAGATGCAGAATACTTGTGGGTAGAGTTAAGAAACTACAAGGGTAAAAAGACATCGTTGGGAGTTATATACAGGCCTTCAGACAGTAGACAGGATGTGGGATCCAAATTACAATGGGGGATAGATAAAGCATGTAAAAAGGGCAATGTTATGATCGTCATGAGGGATTTCAATATGCAGCCAAATTGGGAAAATCAGGTTGGAGCTGAATGCCTGGAAAGGGAATTTGTAGAATGCCTTTAAGATGGCTTTTTAGAGAAGTTTGGGTTGAGTCCACAAGGGGAAAAGCAATTCTGGGATTGGGTGCTGTGTAATGAATCAGATTTGATTTGGAAGCTTAAGGTAAAGGAACCATTAGGAGACAGTGATCTCAATGTGATGGAATACACCCTGCAGTTTGAGAGGGTCGGTGGATGTTGTTTACTTGGATTTTTAGAAGGCTTTTGACAAGATGCCACACATGAGACTGCTGAACAAGATAAGAGCCCATGGTATTACAGGAAAGGTACAAGCATGGATAGAAGATTAGCTGGCAGACAGGAAGCAAAGAATACAATAAAGTGGGTCTTTTCTGGTTGGCTGCCAATGACTAGTACTGTTCTGCCAGGGTTGATGTGGTGACTGCTTTTCAAGTTATATGTTAATAATTTGGGTGGTGGAATTGATGGATTTGTGGCCACGTTTTCAGATGCTATGAAGGTAAGTGGAGGGGAAGGTATTGTTGAAAAAGCAGGGAGACTGCAGAAAAACTTAGTCAGATTTGGAGAATAGGCAAAGATGAGGCATATGGTATATGGTCCAGAAAATTCCATGGTCATGCACTTTGGTAGAAGGAATAAGGGTGTAGACTATTTCCTAAATGGAAAGAAATTGCAGCAATCAGAGCTGCAAAGGGACTTGGAAGTCCCCGTGCAGGATTCCCTAAATTTGCAGGTTGAGTCAGTGATGAGGAAGGCAAATGCAATGTTAGCATTCATTCTAAGAGCATGGCAATATAAAAGCATGAATATAATTCTGAGGCTTTCTAAGGCATTGGTCAGACTGTATTTAGAGCAACGTGAGAAGTTTTGGGCCTCTTATCTATGAAAAGATGTGCAGGTGTTGAAGAGGGTGCAGAGGAGGTTCACGAAAAAGATTTTGGGAATGCTAGTGTTATGTATAAGGAGCGTTTGATAGCTCTTACCTCTACTTACTGGAGGTTAGAAGAATGAGGGGTGATCTCATTGAAATCCACCAAATATTGAAAGACCAAGATAGAGTGATGTTTCCTCTAGTGAGGGAGTTTAGGAATAGAGGGTAGAGCATCAGAATAGAGGAATGTCCATTTAGAGCACAAAGGAATAAATTTCTTTAGCCAGAGGGTGTAGAATTGGTGGAATTCATTGCTACAGAAGGCTGTGGAAGCCAACTCTTTTGATATATTTAAAGCAGAGGTTGATAGGTTCTTGACCAGCTATGGTATTAAATGTTGTGGGGAGAAGGCAGGAGAATGGGGTTGAGAGGGATAATAAATCAGCCATTATGGAATAGTGAAGCAGACTCGATGGACCGAATGGCCTAATTCTGCTCCTTCTGCTTTTATGTTCTTATGCACTCTTGTTAAAAATGCTTGTTACCTGTCATGTTGTGTTGTACATGTTACTTGCCACTTGTCAACTCATATCCTATTGTTTTCTAGGGCTTGCTGCATGCAGACAAAGACTACTTTATTTGTGGAAGAATTGCAAACAGAATTGAACATTGTGATATTCAGTACTGCGCAAAAGTTTTAGGTGCATTTACTGTATATAGCTAGGGACCCTGAGACTTCTATGTAGTAATTTTATGAATTGCACTGTACTGATGACGCAAAAGAAATACAGTGCCTATAAAAAGTACTCCCCCTCCCAGAAGTTTTCATGCTTTATTGTTTTATAACATTGAATTACAGTGGATTTAATTTTGCTTTATTTGACACTGATCAACAGAAAAAGACTTTTTCATGTCAAAATGAAAACAGATCTCTACAACCTGATAGGAAATAATTACAAATATAAAACACAAAATAAGTATTCACTCCCTTGGATACGACATACCAAAGCATCATTGGTGCAGCCAATTAGTTTTAGGAGTCACATAATTAGTTAAATGGAGTTCACCTGTGTGCAGTCAAGGTGTTTCAATTGATTGAGGTAAAAATACACCTGAATCTAGAAGGTTCAGCTGTTGGTGTGCCAGTATCCTGGTAACCATGAAGATAAAAGAATACTCCAAGCAATTTTGCAAAAAGGGTATTGAAAAACACAAGTCAGGAGATGGATATAAGACAATTTACAAGTTGCTGAATATTGCTTAGAGAATAGTTAAGTCAATCATCAAGAAATGGAAAGAATATGGCACAGCTGTAACTCTGCCTGGAGAAGCCTGTCCTCAAAAACCAAGTGACCATGCAAGAAGGGGACCAGTGAGGGAGGCCACCAAGAGATCAATGACAATTCTGAAGGAGTTACAAGCTTTAGTGGCTGAGATGGGAGAGACTGTACATACAACAGCGGTTGCCCAGATGTTTCACCAGTTGGAGCTTTATGGGAGAGTGGTAAAGAGAAAACCACTGTTGGGGGAAAAAAAAACTGACGTGTAACCTTGGATAGAATTTGCCAGAAGGCATGTGGGAGACTCTGAAGTCAGCTGGAAGAAGGTTCTATGGTCTGATGAAACCAAATTGAGCTATCAGATTTGATGTAAACCAAACACTGCATATTATCAAAAACACACCATCCCTACCATGAAGCATGGTGGTGGCTGCATTATGCTGTGGGGATGCTTCACTGCAGCAGGCCCTGGAAGGCTCGTGAAGGTAGAGGGTAAAATGAATGCAGCAAAGTATAGGGAAATCTTGGAGGAAAACCTGATGCAGTCTGCGAGAGAACTGCGACTTGGGAGAAGATTTGTTTTCCAGCAAGACAATGGCCTCCAGTGTAAAGCCAAAGCTACACAGGAATGGTGTAAAAACAACACAGTTAATGTCCTGGAGTGGCCAAGTCAGAGTCCAGACTTTAATCCAATTGAGAATTTATGGCTGGACTTGAAAAGGGCTCCTCACTCACGATCCCCATGCAACCTGACAAGTGCTTGAGCAGTTTTATAAAGAAGAATGGGGAAAAATTGCAATGTCCAGATGTGCAAAGCTGATTATAGACCTATCCACCCAGACTCAAGGCTGAAATTGCTGCCAAAGGTGCATCTACTAAATACTGACTTGAAATATGTGAATACTTGTGCAATCAATTATTTTGTATTTAATAATTGTAATAAATTTAGACCAGTCTGTAGACATTTCTTTTCACCCTGACATGAAAGAGTCTTTTCTGTTGATCAGTGTTTTTTTAAAAAAAAGCCAAATTAAGTCCACTATGATTCAGTGTAGTAAAACATGGAAACTTCCAAGTGGGGTAAATACTTTTTAATAGGCTCTGTGTTTTATGACATATGTGATTGATGATAAGTCTGATTCTGAGATGGGTCTCTATTGAGGAAGGGGAATCATTCGGAGAAAGGAGAGGGGAGGGAGCAGGAAGCACCAGGGAGTCATTCTGTAATGATCAATAAACCGATTGCTTGGAATCAAATGACTTTGCCTGGTGTCTCAGGGCTGGGTGTGTCTGTACCCACATCACGCTTTGCCCTTGGGACTCCCTCTCTGCCACCTGTCCCACACCCCTCCTGCAGCACTCTTCCCTCACCATTCCCAACATCCTTTGCTCCTGCCAGATTTACAAATTCTGTCTCCACTCCATGTTAACAAACACAGGACTGTGCCGAAGTGTTGGGTACCCTAGCTATATATATGTGCCTAAGACTTTTGCACATTACTGTAGTTGCTGTAGTGGGTATGTGGTAAAGATTCACCAGACTGATTCTTAGCATGGTAGGTTTATCAAATAGGGAGACATTAAGTCCGATCAGCCTCAATGCTCCTGAGTTTAACAGAATGAGAAGCCACTCTGCTGAGACGTACACACTTAGAAGGCTCAACAGGTTGATGCTAATTTAGAGGTGGGCTATTTATTTTTTTTAATTTAGAGATACAGTGTGGAACAGGCCCTTCTAGCTCAACGAGTCGCTGTGCCCAGCAACCCACCTGTTGATCCCTAGGCTAATCACAGCACAATTTACAATGCCCTACTAAATGGTACATCTTCGGACTTTGGGAGGAAACTGGAGTACCCGGAGGAAAACCTCACGGTTCACTGGGAGAACGTACAACCTCCTTACATCAACTCCAAACTCCGGAATGCCTCGAGCTGCAACAGGTTGACATTAACTGCTATGCAAGACTGACATCAGGGGATATTTCTCAAATTAGAGATTAGCCATAGTCTTGTGACGGGCAGATATGGAGTCACGGTAGCACAGTCAATACTTTACAGTACCAGTGAGCTGGGTTCAATTCCCACTGCTGTCTGTAAGGAGTTTGTACGTTCTTCTCATGACTGTTTCCTCCTGGTGCTCCAATTTCTTCCCACAGACCAAAGATGTGTCGGTTGGTATTGGTCATTGTAAATTGTCCCATGATTAGGTAAGGGTTAAATCAGGGGCTGCTGGGGGGTGTGGCTCAGAGGGCTGGAAGGGCCTATTCTGTGCCTTCTACAGCTCCTATTTCTTATTATGTGGCCAATTACTTAAAGATGCTGCTTAATGTATTCATAGGATCAGTCCAAAATCCCTGTCTCACTTTGTAACCAACTCAACTTGTTTTCAATTCAAAACTTTGTTTTAAAAGTTCATTCAAAACTCTTACCCATTGCTACATACCAGCGAAAAAACTTGATCAAATTGTGTCAACATGAAACTGTCTTTATAGTCCAGCTGCCTCACCCATTTAATGTTGGTTTATCTTGAGTTAGGCATGTTCTTTCTGTGCTTGGCCAGATTCTCTAACACAAAGCCATCTGTTTCCGCTCCTTTGTTAAACTGAACACAATGATTTGGACCAAAGTTTAAGCAGGTGGTTTGGCAAGTTTGCAGAATTGATGAAGTTGTGGATAATGAGGAAGGTTGTGGAAGTGTATATAGCAGAATGTAGACCAGTTGGAATTACGGGCCAAGAAACGGCAGATACAGCTTAATCTGAACAAGTGTAAGATGCTACACTTTGGGAGGTCAATGTTAGAGAAAAGTATACAGTAAATAGCAGAACCCTTGGCAGCATCAATACACAGAGAGATCTTGGAGCAGAATCCCGTAAGTCACCTGAAAGTGCAGCAGATGAAGGCGTAAGGTAGAATTGCCTCGATCAGTTGGGATATAGAGTATAAAAGTCAGAAGGTTATGTTGCAACTGTCTAAAATTTTGGTTAAGACATATTTGGAATACTGTGTCCAGTTTTGATCACTGCAATACAGGAAGGATAAGTTCACTTTGGTGAGGTTACAGAAGATGTTCACCAGGATGTTGCCTAGATTAGAGAGTATTGGCCATAGATGGCGTTTGGACAAACTTGGGTTCTTTTCTCAGGAGTGTTGGAGCTGAGGGAAAACCTGTCAAAAGTACATCAAATTATGAGAACCATAGATTGTCAGATTCTTTTTCCAAGGACGCAAATGTCAAATGACAGAGGGTACAGATTTGAATTGAATTGACTTTATTACTTACATATTTCATGTACATGAGTAAAAATCTTTATGTTACATCTCCACCTAAATGTGCAATGTGCAATTATAGTAATCTATAATAAATATTATTTACGACAGAATAATGAAAGAGGAAAAGTTTAAAGAAGATTTATGAGGCAAGGCTTTCCTTTATACAGATAGTGGTAGTTCCCTGGGACTGCATCTCCAGGGAGGATGGTAGAAGCAGATGTGATCACAATGTTTAAGAAACACTAGACAGAGAATGCAGGGAAATAGACTCGCAGAATTTCAGATAAAATTAGTATCAAGACTGAATGGTCCATCTCTGAGCTCTACTATGTTCAACTCAGCTGCTGAAATTCTCATCCTATGTTCTGATTTCCAGATGTGACAACTCAGGTTACTCTCTTTGCTGCTCCACTGTATTCCACACTTCATGAACTCTCACTTACTTAAATTTCTGTGGTTTGTGTCTTGATCTGTTAACTTCTCCTCATCTACAATATGTAGTTTTGCTGACCTTATTACTTCCTGATCGCTAATGCTTATAGTTTGGAGATCTCCATGTTTGTGTCACTCATGGCTGCAGCAATGCACCCCATCTTCCAACTCTAATCTTTGTGAATTACACAACTTCTGCATTTCTGTATGATCTGGAATACTTTTCATCACCATCAGAAGCCATGCCTTTAGTTCTTAGAATTGTAACATCTGGACATACTGAGAGCTTGACCCTACTATAGAAATCTAAAACAATACTCTCGAGCAGTGTCAATAGAAGACTGCTCTGTGTCATTTGGACTACTACATTGTTGAAGATGTAACTGGCTGTATTTTACTTTGTAATAACTTTTGAAAAGATTTAAGTCCTTTTATCTTTTTGTCACCTTCTCTATTATGTCTGGCTCCGTGCAATTTTGATTAATGAGTCCTATCATTATAATAGCGCTATATAAATGCAAGCCATTTTTGTTATTGAAAAGGATGAGCTACGAAGATATTTTCCTCAGCTTTTATCCATTTTTAGACTGGAGAACAAAACTTTTGTATATATTGCAACTATTCTTCAGTGTCACTGAACATAAAATATCACTTTCCATTGCCAGAACAAAATGCTGTCACTGCCAACATTCTTAATTTAATAGCATATCCAAGACGTCTTCAAGGAGCAGTGCCTCAGAAAGGCGATGTCCATTATTAAGAACTCCCATCACCCAGGACATGCTTTCTTTTCTCACTGTTACCATCAGGAAGGAGCTACAGAAGCCTGAAGGCACACACTCAGTGATCCAGGAATAGCTTCTTCCCCTCTGCCATACAATTCCTAAATGGACATTGAACCCGTGAACACGACCTCACTTCTTTGAATATATATTACTTCTGTTTTTGCACTATTTTTATATTAACAGGCATTGCATTGAATTGCTGCTGCTAAGTTAATAAATTTCACGACACATGCTGGTGACAATAAATCTGATTCTGACTTATATTTTGCTTATAATTTTATGCTATAATTTAAAAATTTGCATTCCATTATGAAACGAGCCTGATAGTTTACCAAGTAAAATATGGTCATGGGTAGTAAACATTGCTAGAATATTCAATTGAATTTGCAGTGCTGAAATTTGCCTACGTGTTTAAAATTCAGTTCATATTTGAAGCAAATGTGTCTGTTGGATCACAGTTTCTGCTATAAACTAAATGGCTATTCATAAAATTAGTAAGAAATGCATTACAAGGAGAGTAAAGCAGATATTCATGTTTACAATCTTTTGCTAGGCTTTATTTTCCTGGAGATTAGATTGTTTAATACCATGTTTTCATTCACCACATGATTCAAGGCCTATTAAAAATAAACAATGGGCAAAAATCAGGGACACGTTGTGCTTTGTGCAGTCTGGAGTTTTCTTGCTCTGCAACACACAAAGGACTCCAGATATGTGAAGTAGTGTCTAAAACTATGCAACTCATGTCTGGATGCTGAATCTAGGATTTTCCTTTGGCTTGGAGCGCCCACATTCTCCACTGGTCCCTCCTGCAAAGCAGGCTTACATAGTGGGTGTGGGCTGTTTTTGCACATTGTAAAGGGAGCCACCCTATAATAAGGCCACATTGGAAACTTGGCCCAGATAGGGTTCCCTATTACTCCACACTTGCTCAACTGAAACCTCTCCCTAATGAATGATCACAAGACACTTCCCTCAGGAGTTTTAATTGTAGATTTCCACCACCAAGTGCTGGCAAACGACCATTTGCCAGTTATCCCTAATCTACCCTGCTTCTGCAAGCCTCTATCCTCCGTGACTGCCTGGAGTCATCTGTAACTCTGGACGTATTCAATCTCTTTCACCCAATCAGACGAATTCGGTGGGAACCAATGCACCCTTTTAAGTTTCAATACAGCAGGCACCTAACCAAAATTGTGCATAGTAAGCTTTTATTGGAGCTCCGTAGGTGCTGAGAAAATTCTAATTACTACAATCTCCACCTTCACTGGCTTTCAAAATGATTTCTCTATAACACACAATTAAGCGCCAAAGAAGGCTTCTTTTGGAGTCATAGATTATCTCTGAGATGGTGAAATTCAGGTGGCATTAATGTTCAATGATCTCATTGAAACCTGTCAGATACTTAAAGGCTTGAATAACGTGGACAGGAGAGAATTAATAAGTGAATCTAGGAACAGAGGGCACAGTGTCCGAATAAAGGGATGCTCCTTTAAAACTGAGATGTAGAGGATCTTTAGACCACCAGAGGGTGGTGAATCTGTGGAATTTGTTGTCATAAGGGGCCTTGGAGGACAAATCATTGGGTGTATTTAAGAACTGGTAAGGTCTTAATTGGCAATGAGGTTAAGGGTTGTGGAGAAAAGTTGGAAGAATGTAGTTGGGAAAAAAGAGTAAGACGTTTGAATGGACCAAATGGCATAATTCTGTTCCTATATCTTATGGTTTTATATTTCAAAAAAAATGTTCTCAGAAAGAAGTAACGTACACATCTTACAGTTTGCTCTGTTACTCAGATCTTCTTCAAAAATGATTTGAAACACATTCCTTTCTAAAACAAAATGTCCTTCGTCTTTTAAATGGTCAAAGATGCAGAGGTGTTGGAGGGGGAACTGCTGGGTACCAAGGAAGTCAGAAGGCAGGGGAATTGGGATAGAAAGACAAAGAGGCACTGAACCTGCTGTGACCTTATTGAATGGTGGAACATGCTTGTGGGACAATATGATTTAGTTCCCTTTACATTTCCTGTGTTTTTATCTTTCTCCTTAAATACAACCCAAACAATTGTACAATTGTGATTTAAAGAGTCATTGAGAGCTCTTTACTAGCAATAGTAAAGCCAGTGTGATGAAAATGGTTAAACACAATACTTTATTAATTGTTTTATTAAGTCTGTAACTACTTTGTTGTAGTTTTACAAGGAATCTTTAAACTGGGTGCCTGTTTTGAGCACAGTGCCTCAACTAATAAGGACAAACATGCTATATGCCTTCGTTACCTGCCTATCAACTTAAGCAACCTTTCAAGTAGCTATGGCCTTGGACCCCAAGTATGTCAGTGCCATTATGCCTCATTAACTAATGCTTTTTCTTTACATTTGGTCAACACTTTTTTAGATTAATCTCCATTTACCATTTCTCCACTCAGCTGATCTATATCTCACTGTATCAATTGGCAAACTTCTGCACCAGCGGTTCCCAACCATTTTATACCAATACCATTAAGAAGGGGGTCCGCGGGGTCCATATTGGGAACCCCTGTTCAACACCATCAACTTTTGTGTCATCTGCAAAATTTTATATATGTCTTCTGGGTAAGCTTACCTTGAGGGACCTTGTCAAATGTCTCACTAAAATCCATGTGGACCACATCCATTACTCTACCTTCTTTGATCACCTTCATCACCTCCTTGAAAAACTCAGTCAAGTTAGTGAGACATGACCTACCCAGCACCAACCCATGCTGACTATCCCTAGTAAGGCCACACACACAAAATGCTGGAGAATCTCAGCAGCTCAGACAGCATTTATGGAGAGAAATAAAGAGTCGTAATTCAGGCTGAGGCCCTTAATCAGGATTTAATAAGGACATGCTTTTGCAAGCGCTTATACATCCTGTCCCTAAAAATCCTCTCCAGTAACCTCCCTGCCACTGACATAAGATTCACCAGTTTACAAGTTCCAATATTATCCTTATTTCTCTTTTTGAACAAAGACACACCTTTGGCTATTTATCATTTCTTTGGGACCTTGACTCGGCAGAGAAGACACAAATACCTTGGTCAATCTCATCTCTAGCCTTTCTCAAAACCTGGGGTATATTGCATCAAGCCCTGGGGGTTTATCTTTCTTAACATTCTTCAACCCAACACTACCTGTATCTAAAAACGCCCTTGTATATTATCATGCCCCACACTGATCTCAATGTAAATATTTATAATCAAAGTATGTATTTGTTACCATGTGCTACATTGAGACTTTTTTACAGGAAAAAAATACCAATGTGCAAAAGGAGAAAAACTGTGCAAATAAATATTCTCCATAGAGTACTCATTTAGAACTCCTAATTGCCCTCATTGAAGTTGAAGACAATGGTTTTGGTCCTAAGTGTTCACCCTCTAACTGCATATGGGATTATATTATGTTATTACCTCCTAAGCATTCTTTAACCACAAGATATCTTAGTAAAATCCTTCCTCATTACTCTTGACCAAAGTTAAACTAGCCAGTTTCTGGCTAGGTTCTGTAACATACTGTTCTAAGAAAAAATCCCTATGCACTTCACAAGTTCTTCTTCTGCAATGTCGGTGCCAGTTTGTATTGCCCAATAAATGTGTAAATTAAAATCACCCGTGGCCGTCGCAGTTATAGATTGTAGTTATAGCGCATGCTATAGATTTCCTCATTTATACTCTGCCCTATTGAGAGGTCATATTTTGGAGGTCTGCACATTACTGCCATCTGTGTCATCTTTACCCTGCTGTGATTTTAACCCAAACTGATTCTACCTCACTATACATTATCTCTCATGATGGACACAGAACCACTTTGATATCATTCCCTGCCCCCCCCCCCCCCACCACCACCACCACTTCCCCTTTGCCCTTTATAACATTGTATAACTTAGAATGTTGAGGACCTATTTCTGGTCATCCTGCAATCACAACTCCACAATATCCAAGACTGAAGAAATAATAATAGTACCAGCAGTAGTAGGAACATTATGTTATGATAGATATGGATGAGAATAATATTGCTGAAGAGTTTTTAATAATTTCTGTGGTAGAGAATTAATAAATGAATCAGAAAGGGTTTGGAAATCAAAATGTCTTTGAGATGATTGCACATGCCTCAGTACTGATGAAAATGGCAAAGTACAGTGCCTATAAAAAGCATTTACCCCCCCCCCAAAGTTTTCATCTTTTATTGTTGTACAACATTGAATCACAGTGGATTTAATTTGCCTTTTTTGACACTAATTAACAGAAAAAAAACTATTCTATCTCAGAGTGAAAACAGATCGCTACAAAGTGATCAAAATTAATTACAAATATAAAATACAAAAAAATTGATTGCATAAGTATTCACCTCCTTCAAGTCAGTATTTAGTAGATGTACCTTTGGCAGCAATTACAGCCTTGAGTCTGTGTGGATAGGTCTCTATCCGCTTTGAACATCTGGACACTGCAATTTTCCCCCCCATTTTTCTTTACAAAACTGCTTAAGCTCTGTCAGATTGCATGGGAATCGTGAGTGAACAGCCCTTTTCAAGTCCAGCCACAAATGCTCAATTAGATTGAAATCTGGACTCTGACATGGCCACCCGAGGACATTAACTTTGTTGTTTTTAAGCCATTCTTGTGTAACTTTGGCTTTATGCTTGGGGTCATTGCCTTGTTGGAAAACAAATCTCCCAAGTGCTGTTCTCTTGCAGACAGCATCAGGTTTTTCTCCAGGATTTCCCTGTACTTTACTGCATTCATTTTACCCTCTACCTTCACAAGCCTTCCAGGGCTTGCTGCAGTGAAGCATCCCCACAGCATGATGTAGCCACCACAGTGCTTCACAGTAGGGATGGTGTGTTCTTGATGATGTGCTGTATTTGGCTTATGCCGAACATAGCATTTAGCCTGATGGCTAAAAAGCTCAATTTAGGTTTCATCAGATCATAGAACTTTCTTCCAGCTGACTTCAGAGCCTCCCACATGCCTTCTGGCAAACTCTTACCGAAATTTCATCTGAGTTTTTTTTCAACAGTGGCTTTCTCTTTGCCACTCTCCCATAAAGCTGCAACTGGTGAAGCACCCGGGCAACAGTTGTTGTATACGCAGTCTCTCCCATCTCAGCCACTGAAGCTCGTATCTCCTCCAGAGACGTTATAGGTCTCTTGGTGGCCTTGTTCACTCGTCCCCTTTCTGCACGGTCTCTCAGTTTTTGAGGGTGGCCTGCTCCAGGCAGATTTATAGTTGTGCTTTCCATTTATTGATGATTGACTTAACTGTACTCCAAGGGATATTCAATGACTTGTAAATGTTCTTGTATCCACCTCCTGACTTGTGCTTTTCAGTAGCCTCATCGTGGAGTTGCTTGGATTGTTCTTCTCTCTTCATTGTGTAGTTTTTGCCAGGATACTAACTCACCAGCAGTTGGACCTTCCAGATACAGGTGTATTTTTACCACAGTCAATTGAAACACTTTGAATGCATACAGGTCTCCAAAAACAGACCTCCATTTAACTAATTATCTGACTTCTAAAACCAATTGGCCACACCAGGTTTATTTGGTGTGTTATATTAAAGGGAGTGAATACTTATGTAATCAAATATTTTATGTTTTTTATTTGTAAATAATTTAGATCATTTTGTAGAGATCTGTTTTCACTTTGACACGGAAGTCTTTTTCTGTTGATCAGTGTCAAAAAAGCCAAATTAAATCCATTGTGATTCAATGTCGTAAAACAATAAAACATGAAAACTTCAAAGGGATGGGGGTAAATACTTTTCATAGGCACTGTATATTTTTTTACAGAAACCTCAGATGTTGAACTAAATTAATATTCCAGAGATGAAAAAAAGTTTGAGGATAGTTTTGTTCTTTAAATGCTGTTTACTCAAGGCATTTTTATGTAAATAGCATTTGTTATTTTCTGATGCACAGTAAAACTTTTACAACATCTTTATTTCTGCAGTTCATAGGAGAGAAAAAGGGTTTTCCACTGCCCTGTTAAATTAACAGCTGTGGTACTTGAAAGTGGGAAATAAATTGTAGAATATTTGATTTATTCTGGACATGAAAAGTAATGAATTTGTCTTCAGCATAGAAACATAGAGACATAGAAAACCCGCAGCACAATACAGGCCCTTCGGCCCTCAAAGTTGGGCTGAACATGTACCTACCTTAGAAATTACTAGCTTTACCCATAGCCCTCTATTTTTCTAAGCTCCATGTACCTATCTACAAGTCTCTTAAAAGACCCTATCGTATCCGCCTCCACCACCGTTGCCAGCAGCCTATTCCACGCACTCACTACTCTCTGTGTAAAAAAAACAACTTACCCCTGACATCTCCTCTGTACCTATTCCCCAGCACCTTAAACCTGCTGCAATGGGAAGCTTTGTAAGTATTAAGGAGGGAGAGAAATGGGATATAGACAAGGAGAAATTAACTACTGTGTGAGGGGGAAAAAACAAGAGAAAATCTGCAGATGCTGGAAATCCAAGAAATACACACAAAATGCTGGAGTGGGTCAAGCAAAATCTGTGGAGGCAAAGAGGTGGGCAATGTTTCAGGTTGAGATCCTTATGGGCTGGCATGGTTTTCAGAAGTCCTGGGTTTGGAAGTTGCTGGCTCTGCCTCAGTGATTTGTTCAAAGTTCAAATTAAACTTTATTATTGAAGTACGTACCTGTATATATTCTTCATAGACAACCCTGAGATTCACTTTCCTGTGGGCATACTCAGCCAATCTATAGAATAGTAAATATAATAGGATCAATGAAAGATCAACCAGAGTGCAGAAGACACCAAACTATGCAAATACAAATGTAAATAAATATCAATGAATATCGAGAACATGAGATAAAGTGAGGTCATTGGTTGTAGGCACATTTCAAAGATGGGGCAAGTGAATGTGGTTATCTCCTTCTATTCCAAAGACAGATGGTTGATGAAATACATTTTGTTAATAATTCACACCGTTACCATGGTGATGAATAGGCTGACAACCAAAAGACTGTTTTGTTCTGAGCAGTGCCTTGAGTGTTGATGGAGGTCCTTTAGGCAAATAAAGAAGATTCTGTCAAATCCCAGATTTATGACTTGAAATGGATGGAAAGGCTTTTAGCATTAAGAAAGGATTACTTACTGGAGAACATTCAATCTCTGATCTGTTCTTGTAACCATGGTATTTAAGTGCCTTATTCAACTAAAGTTCTGATTAATGGTAACACTAAGACCACTTTCATGGTGGTAGAATTTCCAAGCCACTAAATCCAAGTGCTTTCATTACATGGACTGCAATGTATTTAAAGCAGTTGTTCAGCACATCCTACAAGAGCAATTGTAAATGTCAACAGCCAGTAAGTGAATGAAAAAGAGATTGTACTGCCTTTGAATATCGAGAGGTGGTGGTTGACTTATTTCTCACTGAACATGTTTAATGCTTGGAATTTGCATGGTGAGAAAGTTACCAACCACTTTTCAGACCAATTGCAAGTATCCTCCAGGTTCTCCTGCATAGACACAGATTGCTTCACCCTAAAACCTAGAAGGACAAGGGCAACAGGTGCATGGAACACCATTACCGTGGGGTACCCTTCCACGTTTCCTGTCTTCTTTTGTTCATTACTGGATCTAAACTCTAGAAATTCCCACTCAACAACACCATGAAAGAACAAAGGACTGTACTACCTTCTCAAGGGTATTTAGGGGATGGGCAATAAACTCTGGTCTTATCAGCAAAGCTCAGATCCCCAAAGGATAATAAATGAAAAATAAGTGTTGTGGAAATGTATATTCTTTAAGCTTTCTTTCTTTTGGCATTTCTAAATCAATAGTATACCACTGCTCTTTAATATCACAGCTGTAGCAGTCTCTTATTGGAATGAATTTCTCTTGTTTCTAATGGAGAACAGAGAGGAATGGGACTGCTAATGGTCACATATGAAATAGAAAGTTCTGTATTTCAGTGGACAATTGGCTGTCTGCACAATATCAGTAAATAATGCCAATTTTCCTGTATATCTTTTCCTAACCTGTCCACCTAAGGTACCAAGTTTGAGTTTTCAGATGGATCCAGATTACAGACAGTATTTGTTTCATGTGGCCTTCCAAGTTCACACACTCAAATTGTGTCAGGATGAGTGAGACCCGGATTGAAACAAGATCTATGTTAGAAATGCTCAGCCAGGTTAGGAGCATCTGAGGAAGGAGGAACAGAGTTCCATATTTTAGTTCCAATAAAAGATCATTGATCTAACACGTTCATGCACCCTTCTCTCTCTGCACACATCCTGCTCAACATTCTCTTCATCACATTAAAGAAGAAAGCAGAACCGTTTCTTTACTCATGGTGCCAGGCTGTTAACTTGGTTGGTGAACTCCCTTTGTTGACAGCTTTCTGTGCATCTTGAAGTCATGAATGTCTTCATGGTAACCTTGTGATCCAACCTGAACTGAAGGTCTCCACGGAACAATGGAACACTAAAGTGGGCCAAGTGAGGTGAGGTGCTCTCCCTGCTGGGCTCCTTGGCATGCAACTAGGGTTCCAATCTTGTGTGGAAAACTCTTAAACTTTACCCCTTCTTATCTTAGGACATAGTACATGTCAGTTCCAAGCTCTTGGTAATCAGGTACAGGAAGATAGCAATCATGATAGATGGAAGCTCTTCAGCCCACATGCTTCATAGATTTATAAGTTCCAGACTGGAATCTCCAGCAGGTTAAATAATGGGAAGCACCCAACGATATATCTCTTGCAGCCTGAATTGGATGATACCAGCATTTAAAGAGTCCTTCTGGATTTCCTATGCCTTGGTTAATTTAAAGACTACCACTTATATGAGGCGAGGAATGCTAGGTTATCTTTATTGCTATTTACAAGCATTGCAGATAAAATGGATATGTTCAATCATTTCTAATTTGTGTAGTTTTCTTGCCTGCACTCATCTCTTTGCCCTCTCGGTGGGTTTTGTACCTTTTCTTCCAAAGTCTGAACTTACTTGACATGTTTCTTTTGTTTTGTCCCCAGTTAAAAGACAAAGCTTAAAAGTGAGGATTACTGCAAAGGATGACAGTATTGTTCTGCAGTATCTCAGCACCAGCCCCGTCATCAAGCTTCAAGGCTATGTTCTTGGACTCGGTGGTCGATTCTCCAAGCAGAACATTACGTTACCTGGCAATGGGGATCCAATCGAGGTCGATGTTGGTAAGAATCAGAAGCCATATGTTTTTGCTCAAAGCAAAGAAAATTATAGCCCTTCGTGCAGCAATGCAATGACTTTATTCAAAAGATACGTGTGCTCATCACATCTCCCATGATATCACATCATTTTCCTCTCTTTTGGCATCATTCTGACAATTTGTTAAAACATTATTAGGATTTGACACTTCATTCATGGTCAATGACAGAAATTAATATATTGTTAGAAGAATGTCTTACAGCTAATCCTGATCTAACTATAGAACAAATAAGAAATACTTCTATCATTTCAGACCAATTCCAGTGTTCAACTACAGGAACTCCACACTGTTTAATGCTTTTCATTGGAGAGATGAAACAGCAAAATGCCATTTTCATGAAGCTGGTGGCTAACCATGCATCTTAGATTTTCAGAATGGTTCTTGCCTAAGGTTGTGCAGTAATTGGACTTAGTGTTAGTCTTACGTTATTTTGATAGCAAATTAATGGCCTAATGTTTTCTTATAATCCTTCAGAGAAATGTTGCTATTGTGCATTTTATTTTGCAAACACGGAGAATTAAACCAGAGTGAAGGAGTCCTGCATGATGTTTTTGAAGGACTACATAATTCTTTTAAATTGTAATTTGGCGGGTAGACATTGTCAATTAAAATAATACTAAAGCCATACACTTCCAGCTTGAGAAGGTAACTTTTTATGATGATGCATTATCATTAAGCATTTTTGGCTCAGACTGAAGAAAGCTAACAAATCTATTGAGAACCATTTTGAAAGGCCTTTCTTGTCCACATGATTAGTGAGCAACATCTTCAGTCTTCATTTTTAAGAAGTGTTAAGGATGATTGTCTTGAATCCTGAAATAAAATGAACTTTTTCTCTCATCATAAAATTAAATATTTATCAATGATTTAATAGAACTATATAATCTCAATAAATAATTGATAAAATGGAAAGATAAGTAACACTTTCCTCAGAGTAGAGCAGAATACCAAAAGTTGTTTCTCCATCCACCCTGTGTTGGAGCAGTTTTCACAAATAACTGGGGGCTGATTAACGTAGCTTTCATAGTTATGCAAAGAAAGTAGTAGTGGTGATGTAAATCTTAGCTAAACTTTCAGTATCTTAGATTTCTCAGTTTAATGCATACTTTGGCCTGTATGTTTGGCATAACTGAACATGGTCCCTTAGTTTGCAGAATGTAGAACAGTCGAGCACAATACATACTCTTCATCCCATCATGTTGTGCTGAACTCCTAACCTTCTCTAAGATCAATATTACCCTTCCTTTCCAGATAGCCAGCAACGCCCCTGTTCTTTCATCCATGTGTGAATCAAAGAGCTTCTTAAATGCCCTTAATGTAGTTTCCTCTACCACCACCTTTGACAGTGCGTTCTATGCATTTACCACTCTCAGTGCAAAAAAAAATTACCTCCGACATTCCCCCATATTTTATGGAGCCACTTTAGAAGTATGTTCTCTTGTATTAGTCATTTCTGGCTGTCCATGCAACCTATGCCTCTTATCATTGTGTAAACCTTTATCACAATGCCTCTCATCCTCCTTCAAATAGAAATGAACCAGTTTGCTCAAATCTCTAATCCAGATAGCATAACTCTCCTCTGCACCCTCTCTAAAGCTTCCACATCCTTCCTGTAATGAGGCAACCAGAACTGATACACTATACTCCAAGTGTGGTCTGACCAGAGTTTTAATGAGCTACAACATTAGCTTGCAGGTCTTGAGTTCAATCCACCCCTGACTAATGAAGCCAACCCACTGTACAGAATCAGAATATTGCTGGCATACACCATGAAATGTGTTGTTAAGTGACAGCAGTACATTGCAATACATTATAAAAATTGTAAATTACAGTAAGGGGTATATACATGTTAAAAAGTTAAATAAGTACCAAAAAAGAGCAAAATTATTAGTGAGGTAGTGTTCATGGGATCGATGTCCATTCAGAAATCTGACGGCAGAGAGGAAGAAGCTGTTCCTGAATTATTGAGTGTGTCTTTAGGCTCCTGTACCTCCTTCCTGATGGAAGCAATGAGAGAAGGAATGCCCTAGGTAGTGGGGGTCCTTAGTGATGGACGCAGCCTTTTTGAGGCGTCATTCCTGGAAGATGTCCTGGAAGTTGAGGAGGCTAGTGCCCATGATTGAGTTTGCAATCTTCTTAACCATGCTATCAACTCATGCCGCAACTTTGAAGGATCTATAGATGTGGATCTTAAGACCCCTTTGTTCCTCCACACTGCTAAGTATCCTGTCATTATCTTTGTACTCTACTTTCAAGTTTGACCTTCTAAGTTTATCACTTCACATTTTGCTGGATTGAACTCCATCTGCCACTTCTCAGTCCAGCTCTGCATTTTGTCAACATCCTCTTGTCAGCTACTGTCCACATCACTACCGATCTTCAAGTCATCTGCAAACTTACTAACCCACTCTTCCAATTCCTCATCCATGTCATTTATATGACTCACAATGATCAGGGGTTCCAGAACAGATCCCTATGGAACACTGCTAGTCACCGACCTCTGGGCAGAATATGATCCATCTACTACCACCCCCAGCCTTCTGTGGGCAAGCCAATTCTGATTACATGCTGCCAAGTTGAATGAGCCTACCATGGCAATGATTGTTGTACTCCTTACCAATATCAACGTACACCCCATCCACCACTCTACCTTTGTCAGTTTGTTTTGTCACTTCCTTAAATAAGTCAGTCAGGTTTGTGAGGCATGACCTGCCCTACACAAAGCTATTCCTAATCATATAATGCTCCTCCAAATGCTTGTAAGTCCTTTTGTTAAGAATCCTTTCCGGTAGTTTGCCCACCACTGATGAAAGAACCACTGGTCTATAATTCCTAGGTTTACCCCGTTACCTTTCTTGAACAAACAAATAACATTTAGAACATAGAACAATACAGCACAGGAACAGGTCTTTCAGCCCATAATATAGTGCCAAACCAATTAAATTAGTAACTAATTTAATCTCTTCTGCCTACACAATGTCCATATCCTTCTATTTTTCTCATATTCATGTGCCTATCTTAACATCTCTTAAAAGTCTCAAATGTATCTCCCTCTACCACCACTTGAGGCAGCCACCACTTGTTATGTTTGAAAAGAATCTGTCCCTCACATCTCCTTTGGAATTACCCCCTTCAGCTTAAATGCATGCCCTTAGTATTAGACATTTCAATCACTGGAAAGAGATACTGTCCGTATCTATGCCACTCAAAATCTTATAAACCTCTATCAAGTCTCCCCTCAGCCACTCCAGAGAAAATAACCCAAATTTGTCCAAGCTCTTGTGATAGCACATGCCCTCTAGTCCAAGTAGCATCCTGTGAACCTCTCCTGCACCCTTTCCAAAGCTTCGACCAAAACTGTAGGCAATACTCAAAATGCAGCCTAACTAGAGTTTTATAAAGTTGCAACATAACTTCCTGACTTTGGAACTCAGTGCTTCAACTGATAAAGAAGGCTTCGTAACCACCCTATCAACCTGTGCAGCCACGTTCAGGGAGTTATAACCTTGGACCACAAGATCCCTCTGTTTATCAACACAGTTAAGAGTCTTATCCTTAACAGTGTACTGTTTCCTTACATTTGATCTAGCATGGTGCAACATTTCACATACTCTGTTTCCAAGCAAACGTTGCCCCCTTTAATCCTGATTTGTCATACCTTCCCCCTAGTTATCTTCTTGTTCTTGATGTATGTATAGAGTGCCTTGGGTTTCTCTTTAATCCTACTTGCTCTTCATGGTTCCTCCTTGCTTTCCTAATTCCGATCTTGAGTTCTTTTCTGACCTCTTTATACTCCTCAAAGGCTCATGTGCCAGTAACATCGTGAAGGATCCCATCCACCCTGCTCATGGACGATTTGCCCCACTCCCATCAAGGAGGAGGCTATGTAGCATGTACACCAGGGCCAATAGACTCAAAAACAGATCCTTTCCTCAAGCAGTAAGTTGATTAACACCTCCCTCCACCAACCCACCCCTCCACACCCCCAACCATCATTACTTTATTAGAATCTGAACTAATATCACCAGCATATATTGTGAAATTTGTTTTGCAGCAGCAATACATAGTAATAAAAACTATAAATTACAATAAGAAATATATATAAAGTGTGTGTGCGTGTGTGTGTGTGTATATAAATAAATAAAATACTGTATAGAATATAAGTAATTTAAAAAGAGAGGGGAAAAATACAGAAAAAGTGTTTATGGGTTCATTGTTCATTCAGAAATCTGATAGTGGAGAGGAAGACGCTATTTCTGAAACATTCAGTATGTGTCTTCGAACTTCTGTACCTCCTCCTCGATGGTAGCAATGAGAAAAGGGCAGGTCCTGGGTTATCGGGGTCCTTACTGATGAATGCTGCCTTTTTGAGGCATTGCCTTTAAAAGGTCTCCATGGTACCTCTATAGAAATGTACGAGTGTCATTGGTGACATACCAATTCTTCTCAAACTCCTAATGAAATATAGCCACTATTGTCCTTCTTTGTAACTGCATCTATACGTTAGGTCCAGGATAGATCTTCTGAGATGTTGACACCCAGGAACCTGAAACCATTCACCCTTTCCACTTCTGATCCTTCAATGAGAACTGGTGTGTGTTCCCTCGTCTTACCCTTTCTGAAGTCCACAATTAATTCCTTGGTCTTATTAACATTGAGTGCAATGTTGTTGTGACATCACTCAACCAGCTGATCTATCTCGCTCCTGTATGCCTCCTTATCAAATAATGGTGCTGATGAGGGAGTTGCATGCAGCTCCAAAGGGAATCATCAGATATTCCCATTCAGAAGTACTACAGCTGAAATCTACAGTCACAGCCATGGGTACTTGAATAAGCAACATTGATTTAAGATGTATCAATACTCAAAAAGGACAGATCCCAGACTGTAGATTCATATCACCAGTGTAGTTTCCCTTTAAGTATAAGGAAGTAAGGCAAGAATGCTGGCCTGCAAGTAAGGTTGAAATGCAGAGGCCTTAGACACCCACTCCTGACTAGCCTTCTGGTGAATGTACAGTCTCTGAAAAATAAAATTGAAGGCCTCAGAGCAAGATTACTGTACCAGAGGGACATCAGAAACTGCTGTGTACTTTGCTTCAGAGAAACATGGCTCTACCCTGCCATTTCAGATGCATCGCTGCAGCTCGATCCTTCACCATTCACCATAAAGACAAGACAACTTAGTCTTTTAATGGCAAAGGAGGTGGAGTATGCTTTATAATTAACTCATCATGGTGCAGGAGACGTGGTAGTTCTGTCTCACCCGACCTGGAACATCTAGCAGTTGAATGTTGTCCTTTTTAACTGTCAAGGGAGTTTTTCACCATCATCCTGGTAGCTGAAGTAACAATTATTTCATTCTCCTTTACACTTGTGTACTGGAAATTCCATTAAACAATCTTGAATCTTAATTCTAGCTTCTTAAACTTCACATAATTTTCATTTTTCTTCTTGACTAAATTCATCATCTTCCTCGACCTCAAAGGTTCTCTTATTTTGCCATCCTTGTCCTTCCTGGAAGTACCTGTTCTGTACTCTGTGCAGTTGGTCTTTAAATACACTCCACATATTGGATGTGGACTTGCCAAAAAACAGCTGTTCCCAACTAACTCTCCCTAGTTCCTGCATAATGCTCTCGCAATTTGCCCTGCTCCAATTTAATATGCTCCTGCAAGGTACTTATCCTTATCTATACCCATCTTAAATCTTAAGGAATTGTGGTCACTGTCCCCTAACTGTTTACCCACTAGAAGGTCAGTTACCTGACCAGGCTCATTATTCAATACCAGGTCTAATACAGCTCCTCCTCTTGTTGGACTATCTGCGTATTGATTTAAGGAACCTTCCTGGATGCACCTAACAAATCCTGCCACAGCTAAACTTCTTGCACCGAGATGTTCCTAGTTTATATTAGGGAGGTTAAAATTGCCCATGACAACAAACATTCTTACACCATTGCTTAATTTGCCTGCATATCTATTCCTCAGTGCCCCAGTGGCTCCTGGGGAGGTCTGTAGTGTAATCCTATCAAAGTGATTGCACCCTTCCTATTCTTAAATTCTACCCATATAGACTCCATTGCCACCCTCCAGTCTTCTGGTACTAGTCCTGTTGCCAGTGAAGACGCAAAGATCATCTCCAATGGTGCAGTGATCCCTTCTCTCACTTACCAAAGTAACCTGGGGCATATTTTGTTCAGCCCCTGGGACTTGTGTTAACAGTCATCTTGAAGCTATTGGCAAATAGCAATTAACATGCAAAGTGGTTGTTTTTCTTCATCAGTCTAACAGTCTATTAGTTTTGCTTATTAGCAAATAATTTGAAGTTTAACTAGCCTGCTTTAAGGTATTTGGTCATTCTGAGGAAACAACACACAGCTTGTATCATACCAATAGCACCTGCCTCTTCCAGTAACATTGCTTTAGAGAGTAAAGGATGTGTTCTGGCAGATAACATTCCAGGATGAAGCCTAACTGTTTTTCTTCCCACAGATGCTATCTGATCTGCTGAGTATTTTCAGCAATTTTTCTTTTTTTTCTCAGATTTCATCCCCAGTTTTTTTGGCTTTCCAAAGATTAATATTATTAGTTTTGGACTTGCTCATTCTTTTGAATTATTTTAGCATCAACAGACAAAATTAATAAATGGTGGAGGTGACAAAAATACCCTATGCATTGAGAATACAGGTGATAGTTTCAGTACGTTTGATTATTTAAGTCGTAACTATTTAAGAAAGTAAACTTTTACTTCAAATTAACGTTGTCATCATCATCAGGTGCCATGCCCAGTTTGAGTTTTGGCTGCCATAGCCCACACACCCCTGTTTCGGGTCAAGTGGTTCAATTCATTGGTATTTATTTCCAGTTCTCTGGCTACTGTCTCCAACATCATTTGTCTTTGTCTTCCTCTTGCTTTCTTCCCTTCAATCTTTCCCATAATTACCGTGCATTCTAATTCCTCTTTCCTAATCACATGTCCAATGAAGTTACATTGCCTTTTCATGATCTCATACATTATTTCTCTTTTTGTGTTTGCTCTGTTCACGACATCCTCGTTAGATATTCATTTCATCCATGATATTCTTCGCATCCTCCTCAAAAACCACATCTCTGCTGCTACAATTCGTTTCCTCATGTTACTAGATATTGTCCAACATTCTGAGCCATATAACATAACTGGATAAACGTAACATTTCAGTACTCTGAGGCGGGTTGTCATGCCTAGTTTAGTATTGGTCAGTATACTCTTCATTCTCATAAAGGAGTCTTTTGTCATCCCTCTTCTTCTTTTGCTGTCCATGTCGCACCTGCCATCTGATGTCACCCAGCTTCCTAAGTAGCAAAAGTTCTGTACTTGTTTTATGTCTTCCCCATTTATTCTCAGCCTGCAGATAGGATTCTCCTTTTTTTTGGATATCACCATACATTCTGTCTTTTTGCAATTGATAGATAGACCCATTTTTGCACTTTCTTCAACAATGATATCAATTAAGTTTTGTAGATCTTCCTCCGTACTTGCAATTAACACAGTGTCATCTGCATGTCTGAAATTACTGATGTTTTCACCGCCAACTTTGATTCCCAAGATGTCTCTAATTTTTTGTAATATTATTTCACTGTACACATTAAATAAATCAGGGGAGAAAACACACCCTTGACTAATGCCTCTCTTGATTTTCGTGAACTGACTCACTTCTCCATCTATTCTTACAGCGGCAGTTTGTTCCCAGTACAGATTTCTGATTAGGCGGAGGTCTTTTGAATCTAGATCTAGAGTTTTCTGTAATATTTCAAAAAACTTATTGTGCTTCAATTTATCAAATGCTTTAAATAAACAAATCTTAGCAATGAATGACTAAGGGGTAACTCCACTTTCCCCAAAGCTCTGAAAGTCCCCAATCAGAGCCTCATCACCGTTTGCAGTTTAGAGACATACCCAGGACAAAAATTAACATCAGGAGAACCAAAAAAAAACATTTTATATGGAATCTATACGTAAGTAGAATAGTTAATCATTCCCAGCTGAATATTTTGATCTTCCAATTCGATGTCAGGATATTTTTTTGGAGAACCAAGATTTTGCAAATGTAATTTCTCAGAAAGGATAATAACGTTAAATTGATTCTTTGGAGTAAAGATAATGAGTTGTAGCAAGCTTGTTGAAGTGGGCGTTCAAAAAAGGAACAAAAATTCATCTGGATGTTTTTATTTTTAATGTGAGCCCAAGAATACTGATTCAAACCTGGTGATGTATTGAATATATAATGTATTCATATTTACAGTGCCAACAGGCTCTCAGCCAATCAGTTCTCAAAAGAAAGATATAACTTATGAAACAAATAAACTTGCTCTGCAGCTTTTACTGGCCTATTGACCAGTAGTTGTTTCTCAGCCTGATTCTGCATTGTCTAATACATAATTTAACTTAATTTTAGAAGTATTCTTTTATTATTCTAATGTACTGACAGATGGAAAAATAATTCAGATTTGTTAAATTATTCTCTTTTTCCATTGTTGGAACTCAGAGATGTGCAAGTGTGTATGGTTCACACTGGGACATTGGTAGAGGAAATTCATAACAAATAGCAAATCCCTAGCAACCATTTAATTCAGGGACATGCTAATGGCCCAAGAATAAAAATGAAAGATAAATTTCTGAAGTGTGGTTTCGTATTTAAGTTTCATCTTTTGCCATTTTGGTTTGGATCAAAATTCTGATGTAAAATGGTGAAAAAAAGCCAATTGTCTGATCCAAATCATGTCAAGATTCAAGATTGTTTAATGTCACTTTCAGTACACAAGTGTAAAGGAGAACAAAATAATAGTTACTCCAGATCCAATGCAGCACAAAAAATATAATTTCAAAATATACAAGTTTAAACTTTTGTCACAGTATATGTACAAAGTTAAAAGTGCTTCAGTTGCTTTTGGATTTTTATGAAAAATTCTTTGGTACAAATTTTGGCCCTTTAACCTCATCCAATGCTTTATTAACGATTATCGCTTCTATATCCATGTTGATATTTATAGGCATCCGTTAGTCTCATGAGACCATGGATTTGTGCCTTGGAAGATTTCCAGGGTGCAGGCCAGGGCAAGGTTGTATGGAAGACCAGCAGTTGCCCATGCTGCAAGTCTCCCCTCTCCACGCCACTGATGTTGTCGAAGGGAAGGGCATTAGGACCCATACAGCTTGGCACCGATGTCGTCGCAGAGCAATGTGTGGTTAAGTGCCTTGCTCAAGGACACACATGCTGCCTCAGCCAAGGCACGAACTAGCGACCTTCAAATCACTAGACTAACGCCTTAACCAGTTGGCCACGCACCAACACATGTTGATATTTACTGCTCAGGATACATCATGGTGCTTTGCAAGACTGTAAGGAATTTCATGGTTTCCTTGTCAGATCTACTTAATGGTTTGTAGTCTGCAGCATAAAACACCTGCAGAACTTTCCAGTTTGGAACTTCAGCATTCAATGCAGCTTTCACATAGATTTCACAATTTAAGTTGGAACGAAGCTTCACGGTGGCATTCAGTTCGTCAAATAAGTGCTAAATCCTAATAAAATTTAAGAGCAAATTTTATCAAAAAAATTCATGGTTTTTGTGGAATTACTTAATTCGCATTTTATACTGGAATGAATTCCATTGGTGTTACCTTTCTACAATAACCGCAGTTGAGACTTTAAACCACAGCTTATGCAGTATTTTTAAAATTGTCTTTGGGAGAAAGTGATCTACTTAAATGACTAAGAAATACTCTAAATAAAAGAGACTCATAAATATTCAACCGTGCCACATGGCACATATGGTATTTTTTTTCCTGAAGTACACTACATTCTGTTTATTTCCTGCTGCGCTCTGTATCACTATGGTTAAGGTGTTTATGTAGGATGATTGCCCCATTAGCTGTCCTGACAGGGGTTTGGTTGTTGGCAAAAGAAGTAACATGTTAGTTAATGTTTCCAATTTTCTTTCCTTTTGCTATGGTCTCTCTTAATTCTCTCCAAGTTGACAGGCTATCCAATATCTAGTATTGGGATTGAAATTCATTATTTCCTTCAATGCATCAGCACAGCCTTTGTTCAACTGAGAAAAAGGATATTTCAATATTAATACCTCTGGTCTGGTACTTTCTGTTCACTCCCAACAGTGATGCTTGCTCTTTCTATTTTTTTTCCTAAGACCTTGAGCAGGCACCTCAAGGCACAGGAAAAATGTTGCCTCTGTACAATCCTGCAAATTCACTAGGCTAGGGATGGCTGGCCTATTGCATGCATGTCCAAGATGGCACAAGCAAACATTTTGGCGTGTAGCATCGTAAACACAAAATACTCTGCAGATGCTGGGGTTAAAGCAACACTCACAACATGCTAAAGGAACTCAGCAGGTCAGGCAGCATCCGTGGAAATGATCAGTCAATGTTTCAGGCCGGAACCCTTCGTCAGGACTGAAGGGGGAACAGGCAGAGGCCCTATAAACTCCCCCCACCTTCTTTATAGGGCCTCTGTATGTCCTTCAACATCCTTGTAAATTTTCTCTGCACTCTTTCAATCTTTCAATCTTAATGATATCTTTCCTGTAGATAGATGACCAAAACTGCAAATTAGGTGGTTTCCAACGTCTTATACAACTTCAACATAACATCCCAACTCCTGTACTCAGTACTTTGATTTAAGAAGGCCAATGTGGCAAAAGCTCTTTTTATGGCCCTATCTAATTGTGATACCGTTTCAAGTAACTGTGGATCTATCCCTCTGTTCTACTACACTCCTCAGTCCCCTTTTAATCACTATGCAAGCCCTACTCTGGTTTGTCCTCCCAAAGCATAACCCCTCACACTTGTCTTATCCACTACTGATGTCAAGCTCACCAACCTATAATTTCCCTGCTTATTTTTAGACCTTTTCTTGAACTACGGAACAAAATTAGCTTTCCTCCAGTCCTCCGGCACCTCACTCATTGCTAAAATATTTAAGTATCTCTGCTAGGGCCTTCGAATTTCTGCAATAGACTCCCAGAAGTCTGATTGAACACTTTCTCAGGCAATAGGGATTTATCCACCCTAATTTGCCACAGGACAGCAAGCACCTCTATTAGGGATATTTATGAAACTCCTATTAAGGCAAATGGATGGCTATGTAGGAGGGAAGGGTTAGGTTGATCGTAGAGCAAGGTAAAATGTCGGGACAACATTATGAGCCAAAGGCTTGGCTGTGCTGTAGTGTTCTATGTTCTAAAGCTGATTAGCACCTTCACTTCTCCAGAAGGCTGAAGAAATTTGGCATGTTCACTTTGACTCTCACCAATTTTTATTGATGCACCATAGAAAGCTTCAGCAACTGTCAGCCCGTGACTGCATGAAACTGCTATGAGTTGTGGACATATCTCAACACATCACAGAAATCCCCTCCATGGATTCTGTCTATATTTCTTGCTGCCTCAATAAAGCAAACAGCATAATCCAAGACTCCACTCACCCTGGACATTTTTCCTTCTCCTTCCTCCCATCGAGATACAAGAACCTGAAAGCATGTACCTCCGGGCTCAAGGACAGCTTTTATCCTGCTGTTATAAGACTACTGAATGGATCCCTAGTATGATAAAATAGATTCAACCTCACAATCAACCTCAGTATGGCCTTGCAACCTAGTGTCTACCTGCACTTTCTTTGTCACTATAATAATTTATTTTACATTCTCTTATTGTTTTACCTTGTATTACCTCAATGCACTGTTGTAGTGATTTGATATGTATGGACGGTATGCAAGGCAGGTTTTCCGCTGTGCCTCGGTACATGTGACAATGATAAGCCAATTTACAATTTATTATGACCCTTCCGTCAGGGTCTTTTAGTGTTTAGATAATTTAAATCATTTTGCATTTTTCAATGTTCCTGTCGAAGAGACCGCTATGTAATTGAAATATAATATCTCTGATTAAGAACATAATCACTTTGAGAGATAGCTGTTGAGTTCCTTTCATACTCAATTGCCTTCATTTTTTCTTCGTTTTCAGATTTCAACCCCAAGTACCTCGTTGCCGTGCATCCCGTGGCTGAGCAGAACAATGCTGCCTTAGGGAAGAAATGCAAAGGTTTCAGGATTTTATTTCTTACTGACGTACATTCAAAGTTAAAATTGTTCTACATTCTGTATATTTTACTACACTTGCTTGAGGCTTATAGAAAATCAGATGTAAATAGCTGTCAGCTTTTAGAAATTCTAGTATCGTTCATGTCTGTGAAATGTATGCATTATGATATCAAATTAATTTTGTTCATGCCAAATTCCCTGAATATTATTGCTAATATAGAAATGAAGCAGTGAATAAAGCTCTTCGTATCAGGTTCCATCTATTTCAGACAGAGCCTTCCTTTATTTTGGCGCTCTTTGCACATTCCTTGTTAATTTACTCGTCTCCATCAAGTGCCCGTGAAAGATTTTACTTTCCTTCAATCAGTGGTCTTTGTATTTGTGGTGTTTGAATTGTAAATGCATTCTGCCTGGAAATGGATTGCTTACCTTTCTCTGCTTTTGCTTCATGATTATGAGAACTTGTTTTCTGTTTGGGTTTCTGCGCATGAAAAAGGCTTTTGTCATTCTTTGACTGCTTGTGAGAGAAGTGATGGAACTTGCAGTTGCCTAACATCTTTCTTCTTGGATTATATAAGGCTGCATATTATGAGCAGAGTTATTATTGGCCTTGTGAAGTTTATATGCAGCTGGAGAGCAATTAAGGTTTTGCATATTTGTATGATAACATCACAGTTACTTATTTCTGGCCTGTGGCTTTTATTAATTTTTCTCTTGGTAATAATTTGATTAAATGTAATGTGAAAATTCAAAAGGCAGTATTATTTCTGTCAGTCCTCACACAAAGTAAATTGTAAGCAGAAGAGATTCTGCTGATGCTGGAAATCCAAAGCAACACACACAAAATTCAGGAGGAACTCAGCATCTATGGAAATGAATAGACAGTTGATAGTTTGAGCTGTGCCCCTTCACCAGGGCTGGTTAGGAAGGGAGAAAATGCCAGAATAAGAAGGTTGGGTGTAGGGGAAGAGAGACAAGCTAGAAGGTGATTGATGAAGCCAGATGGGTGCGAAGGGGGTGAGGAATGAAGTAAGACGCTGGGAGGTGCTAAGTGAAAAAGGCAAAAGGGCTGGAGAAGGAAGAATCTGATAAGGGAGGAGAGTGGAGTATGGGAGAAAGGGAAGGAGGAACAGCACCAGGGGGAGGGGGGTAATAGGCAGGTGAGGAGAAGAGGTAAGAGGCCAGAGATGGGAAATGAAGAAGAGGAAAGGAGGAGGGGAAAATACTGGAAGGTGAAAAAATTGATGTTCATGTCATCAGGTTGAAGGCTACCTAGAAGGAATATCACCTCCCAGCTTCTTACTTCATTCACCCCTCCCTCACCCACCTAGATTCACCTATCACCTTCTACCTTGTCCTCCTTCCTCTCCCTCTGCCTTCTTATTCTGGCATCTTCCTTCTTCCTTTCCAGTCCTGATGAAGGGTCGACTGTTTACTTGTTTCCATAGATGCTGCCTGACCTACTGAATTACTCTAGCATTTTGTGTGTGACACAGCTTATCCTACAGTCCTTGGCTTATAATATTCCTGTTTATGGTGATCATAAACGTTTTACCTATGGAAGTGGTTTCCTGACAGGAATTAATTGCATTTTCATGTTTACATACACATTAGCATCATAAGAACATAAGAAATAGGAGCAGGAGTCGGCCATCTGGCCCGTCGAGCCTGCTCCACCATTCAATAAGATCATGGCTGATCTGTCCATGAACTCATCTCCACCTACCTGCCTTTTCCCCATAATCCTTAATTCCCTACTATGCAAAAATCTATCCAACTTTGTCTTAGATATATTTACTGAGGTAGCCTCCACTACTTCATTAGGCAGAGAATTCCACAAATTCACCACTCTCTGGGAAAAGCAGTTCCACCTCATCTCCATGCTAAATCTACTCCCCGGTTCTTGAGTCTATGCCCCTAGTTCTAGTCTCACCTACTAGTGGAAGCAACTTTCCTGCCTCTATCTTCTATCCCTTTCATAATTTTATGTTTTTCTGTAAGACCTCCTCTCATTCTTCTGAATTCCAGCGAGTACAGTTCCAGATGCTCGATCTCTCCTAATAGTCTAACCCCCGCATCTCCGGAATCAACCTGGTGAACCTCCTGTGAATCACTTCCAAAGCCAGTATATCTTTCTTCGAGTAAGGAGACCAGAACTGCAATTCGTACTCCAGGTGCGGCCTCATCAGTACCCTGTACAGTTGCAGCAATTCAATCTCTCTAGCAACGAAGGCCAACATTCCATTTACCTTCTTGATAGCTTGTTGCACCTGCAAATCAACCTTTAGTGATTCATGCACAAGCATTCCCAAGTCCCTCTGCACAGCAGCATGCTGCAACTTTTACCATTTAAATAATAATCTGCTCTTCCCTTTCTCCTTCCAAAGTGGATGACCTCGCATTTACCAACATTGTACTCCATCTGCCAGACCCTTGCCCACTCACTTAACCTATCTATATCTCTCTGCAGACTCTCAGTACCTTCTGTGCAATTTGCTTTTCCACTCAATTTAATATAATCAGCAAACTTAGATACATTACACTCAGTCTCCTTTTCCAGATTGTTAATGTATATTGTGAACAGTTGTGGGCCAAGTACCAAACCCTGCGGTACACCGCTCACCACTGATTGCCAACCAGAGTAATGCCCATGTATCCCAACTCTCTGTTTTCTATTAGTTAACTAATCCTCTGTCTATACTAATACATCACCCCCAACTCTATGCATCCTTATGGATAAGTCTTTTATGTGGCACCTTATCGAACGCCTTCTAGAAATCAAAGTAAATATTGTCCATCTGTTCCCCTCTATCCACTGTGCTTGTTATATCCTCAAAGAACTCCAGTAAGTTTGTCAAACAGTACCTGCCTTTGCTGAATCCATGCTGTGTCTGCCTGATGGATCAATTTCTTTCTAGATGCCTCTCTATTTCTTCTTTAATGATAGCTTCAAGCATTTTCCCAACTACAGGTGCTAAACTAACCGGCCTATAGTTACCTGCCTTTTGCCTACATCCTTTTTTTGAACCGTGGCGTGACTTATGCTGTCTTTCAATCTGTAGAGACCTGCCCAGAGTCTAGACAATTTTGGTAAATCATCACCAAAGCCTCCTTTATAACTTCTGCTGTTTCTTTCAGTACCCTGAGATGCATTCCCTCAGGACCAGGGGACTTATCCATCTTTATGCCCACAAGTTTGTTCAGCACTACCTCTTTAGTGATAACTATTATATCGAGGTCCTCACCTCCCATCATATCCTTAGTAGATGCACTGTAAGTTTTCTCTGTAAGATCAAAGTGGATCTGATTGTAATTTCAACACTGAATTTCTGTCAACTTGTCAAAAAATGTTGTCTCTTGCTTATCGAGTAAATATCTTCATATGTCTTTGACAAAGAGAATTCCAAAGGTGTATGGTTCTTTTGAGATACAAAATTTAATCTCATCTTTCTCTTAAATGCATGATCCTATTACATTTAAGCAGTCACTACTTACTGCTGGTTTCTTCCTCAAGAGGAAACAGCTTCTACTTTGTGTTTTCTTTGTACTACATTGAGTGAAAAGAACTTGGCGCTTGGCATTTATGACAGTAGGGTCCCCAGGAAGAAGCTGAAATGCTCAACGCCTGTGGTTGAAGAAGGCTCCATGTTCTTTGGTTTTGCTTATTGTATTTTTCTAATCTGCACTATCACAGCAACTGTGGGTATTCATTGAGCCTTCTCCTCCTCCATTTGCTTGTGTAAATATCCATGAATCACTGGTTTGACAATACTGTATCTGGTCAGCAATCAAGCAATTCAAACAAATCTTACCAACTACTTAGTTTCCATTAAGCTGTTTCTTTAAGTAACTCTTAGCTGCTTCTTCGGTTCAAACTGTTTATTCTTTTATGAACGAGGAAGCCAAACTGGAACAGAGGTGCACGTTAGTTTTTGTCATTCCCTGCCAGATCTAGCTGAAGTGCAAAAAAAACTGCTATTTCCCCAAAGAGCTTACATATCCAGGATCATCCTGGAATACAGAGATAATTCCAAGCTGCATTTCATTACTACAGTCTCTTTAAACCCCTCTGATATTCTCTTCCATCCTCTTTCTGAGTTAAAGAAATAGTGGATTTCACTGTTTGTCATCTGGTGAGATGCATCTGCCACTTTCCCTTAGGGAAAGTTTCATTTTCCTTCAAAACCATGTCCCTCTAGATCCAAATTCTTATATATCAAATTACTTTCCTATCTTTCCTCCCGCTCTTTCCAAACTCATCCTGCCTACCTACATATCCCACACCTCTTTCCCTTGACTTTATTTCCATTAAATTGCTGACCACGCAGTTTTTTTTTCCCTTTTCTTTATGTTGGCTGGTGTTGACAACAGTCTACCTCCATTGGAATTAATATTCTGCCATTCAAGTCTGTCATAACCATACTTCAACTCTACGGGTCCTCCATCCTTGTAGTCATCATTAAAAAATAGCCAATCATCTGTCCTTGAAAGCCCTTGCACATTTTACTGAGAACTTATTGGAATCTCTCTAATCAGATTTTTGGACCTGTCACAGTAATTAAATGCTCAGGGCACTCAACATCTCGTATGATTATACAAAAGCTAATTTATGATATTTTCCAAACATACCTTGGCCCCGTTCTTTTTTCCTCATCCATACACTGATCCCAGCTCCAAACAATTTAAAGAAGCTCCATCTGCACATTGACAACACTCAGCTCTACTCCACCATAACCTTGCTTGTCATCATTGTTCAATCTGAGTTGTTAGCTTTCTGACACCTAGAACCAGATGAAAAGAAACCTCCTCCAACAGTATTGAGAAGAATAAAGCCACAAATTTAGTTCCATGCTATCTTGTCACGAACTTCAATCAGCTGACTAGCATCTGTCTGAAGCAGAGCGAAGTTGATCATACTTTTGTGTCATATGTGACCCAAAAGAGACATGGAGGTATATTTTTGAGGCTTTACAGAGATTGTTGAAATCTTCACTCTTGACATTTGTTTGCCCTCGATTCTTAAAGTCATCCACAGGTTGTTACCCTAGTCCTAATAGTCAGGGCTGTAGCTTAGCACTCTTGCATGTCTCCTAGTTAAAACAATGTTGCAGTTTTCAAATTCTCTTCCTTGTGTAGAGATCCCTTAACAATCCCATTCTCTTTAACTTCTTCAGTGCTGTAGTCCTTTGAAATGTGTGCTCTGTTCTAAGTTGGACCTCTTGTGTTTCTTTAAATTCATTCATTCTATAATTAGCAGCTAGAATGCTAAGGCCTGGGATTCCCTCCCTAAATGCCACTTAACTCCCTTTCCTACTGTTCAAAATGCTCCTTAAAATCTGATTGTTTAAACTCTGCTCTAGTATCTCCTTCCCAGGCTTGAGAATGATTTCTGTTTCACATTACAGCCACGCATCACTTTGAGACACAAACAGATTTGTTGGGAAGGTTCATTGTTAGGCTGAAGGTTCATTAAGTCAGGCTCTACTTGGAAGGAGATGCACTCAACATTTTAGGTGTGCGACCCTTAATCAGAACAGACTGTTGATTTTTTTCATGCAATTTTTTTTTTTTTGTTTTTCTTTCATTTCAGATTTCCAGCATCTGCAGTTTTTTTTGGATGTGTTCGTTTTAAACTTTCTGGGACATTTTTCTGTGTTAAAGCCTAATGTAAATGGAAATTATTATTGTTCTGCTCTTTTGTAATCCCATGGTATAACTTCAGTACTTCAGTTTATCATTTTCATGGAAACCCATTGTTGTTCTTTTGCCATCTCTCAGCAAACAAGAATTTGAACCTTGCTTAATAATAGAATAGTACACTGTACATACTAGATTACTAAGGGTGGGTAACTCTTTGGTCCTGGAGGTCTGTCTAATAAGAGAAAGGATGAGGTTAAAGACAGATTGAAAGGGTATCGCCAGCTATTCAATTTGTTTAGATTTTTTATTTTAAAGCTGAATACTTTAAATATTTAACTTAAACCTTACCTTTAATGTAGCCTAAATATGTATTAATGTGCAATACTGTTGCCTCCTATTTTAGGTATTCCTGATCTTCACAAGCCACCACAGCTATCAATAGATCCTCAAACACCTACCTCGGTGCTTCTCAAATGGGGATTCAATTTTAAAGATAAAGGCTATAAGGTTGGAAAGGAATGTGAAAGTGAAAGGTAATATTCCTATAAAATTGATGCTTTGAATTCATAAACCTTTTGGAAACTGCTAATCAGTTAGGCAGTCCCTTTGATCTAGATATACCGGTTATCTTTGATGTTATTTTTTGATCAAAGAGTAGGATATGAAGCCGCCTTAAGGACAGGGCTTCTCATACATGTGACTGAGTATTTAACCATAAGCATGGGGAGGGGGTGAGCATTTGACTAAAGAGTCTGGGTACACCCCAGAAATGGTGGGGAGCATCCGATTGTTGGTCACTAGTTTAAGTACCTTGCAGAGAGCCTGCATTTGGCAGTGGATATCCTCTGGGTCAGCATTTGTAGCTCGAACCCTCATATGATCTTATGTTTAAAAAAAACATCGGTAACATAATGATACACTTCAAGTTGCTGCACGGGAATATTAAATAAAAATGATCATTAATTGATACCGAGCCATGGAGAGGTGTATGATAAAAGTGACCAAAGCATTGTGCAGGTGGCTGTTTTTAAGGAACTTTTATACGAAGTGGGAGTTGAATAGATGTACAGGATGCTAAATGCTGTTTATTGCTTAGACAAAGCTGCCATTGTTGGAGGGATTAAAATTAGAGATAAGGGGAAAAATAGAATTAAAATATTGCAGTTATACGGAAGGTTTGAAGGGCAGGAAGTCAATGAAAGGCTAGAGGAGGAGCTATCATGGAAGGACCTCAAATGATAAGGATTTTAAAATTGTGGCCTGTTCACTGACTGGTACTCAGAACAATTCTGTAAAAGACTGTAGAAAACCACAATATAAAGGTCCTCCCCAGCTTACAAGCACCCAACTTATGTACAGGCCAGACACACAAGTGTTTGGTAGACCAGCAGTATGGATTTTTTGGCTGCTGCAGCCGATCTTCTGCCATGCAGGATGTCGGTTTGTGGCCGCATTCCTGATTTGTAAAATGTTCAGATTGTAAACAGCTCCCAGGAACAGAATCCTGTTATAATCCGTGGACAAACCGTAGTGTAGCTGAGGGCCACAACACGCGTCATTTCTGTATAAATTTGTAAAATTTTTATTTAGTGATACAGCACAAAGTAAGCCCTTCCTGGTCTTTGAGCTGTGCTGCCCCAGTAAATCCCGACGTCCCTGATTTAATCCTAACCTAATCACTGGATAATTTACAATGACCAAAACTACCAATATGCCTTTGGATTGTAGGGGTATCTGGGGAAACCCACACGTTCCATGGGAAGGACATGCAGAGTCTCATTACGGAGGACGCCGGAATTGAACTCCAAACTATGACGCTGTATTAGCGTCGTGCTAACCGCTACACTGCCATGGCATCCAATCAATCTTTTACAATTAGAGGAGTGCCATTTAGTAATGCATTCCCTCTTTAAACAAAGTTATAAATGCTGTTTTCAATTTGTTGCAGAATTGTTTGATTAGTTTGGCTTGAGGGCCAAGGGAGCTGTATTTAGTGAATCGTAACTTCCATTTCTTAATATTTCTATCTTGAAGTTTATTTCAGGAATAATATCTGCAGTTGAAAGTACCTGCCAGTGTTGCACTTCCATAAAGCATGTGTGGAAACTGTGTTTCTATAAAGTCCTGAGAATATTATCCAAACAAGAGTAGGCATCTCCAAATGTTATCACTAAAAGTTATTGTTTCCATTGTATTGGAGAGGGTTAAATTCAGTTCTTGGGAAAATAAAATCTTGGTTGCAAGTCAGTATTTTTACAACTTTGGGCTGCTGTGCAAAAGAATATCTTAGTTTAATTCCATGTAGCTATCACATTACTAATTCAGAGACCATGAGGAAAGTTTTAAGACTAATATATGAGATGTAGCTATTTTTACTAGGATTAAATGCTGCGGTAGATTTTCAGAACCACTCAGCTGGTACAAATCATTGACCAAATTTATATGAATAAAAAGTATAGCTACATTCTAAGAAATAAATTACATTAACTTACCAAAATGCTGGTATCCCTTATCAGAAAATGTGTTATTTCTCTTAAAATGGTTCCCTTCCTCTATTCACAAACAAGAGAAAATCTGCAGATGCTGGAAATCAAAGCAACGCACAGAAAATGCTGGAGGAACTCAGCAGGCCAGGGAGCAACTATGCTGAAGTCTCTTGGCCTGAAACATCGACTGTACTTTTATTCATAGATGCTGCCTGGCCTGTTGCGTTCCTCCAACATCTTGTGTGTGTTTCCTCCCTCTACTGATGGTGCCCTCATCTCCTCCATTTCCTGTACATCTGCGCTCACCCCATCTTCCCGCCATCATAATAGTGATAGAGTCTGTCTTGTCCTTACCTAACCATCAGCCTCCACATCCAACACAATCCTTCGCAACTTCCGCCATCCCCAAAGGGACCCTACCAATAAACATATCTTTACCTACCCCTCCCACCTCTCCGCTTTCCACAGGGAGCGCTTCCTCCGCGATTCCCTTGTCCATTCGTTCCACCGCACTAATCTTCCTCCAGGCGTCACAAACACGGATTCAGCAGCACAGTAGATACAGCAATTGTGCTTGTGAATTTGCAGGTGTCAGCTAATTATTATTTAATGGTGATAATATTTAACTCCATACTTGTCACCATAGTGCTTGTTGAGACTTGGACAGAGCATAGCAACACTTCGCTGCCAAATTGCTTTTGGCCTTCCCTGAGACATTGGGCTTTCGAGTCAACTGGCTCTGAAGACTAGCGGTATTCGTTTAATGTTTAGATGTTCTTCAGCCGCAGTATAGGCTTTGTGTTCCTTTTGAGAGTTTTAGTTAACGGCCCTGTTTGGCCCAGCATTTATTGTTTTATTTTCCCTTTAACACTATTCATATTAAAGTCTGTGAACTATTGACCTGCTTCAGTGTCTCTCACTCCGCACTTGGGCCATATCCGAACCTGGTGACAGCAAGTCTCAAACAACAAGGATAGACCCAGGGGGGAAGGGGGGGAGGGGAGAGAGAGGGTGGGGGGGAGGGAGAGAGACAGAGAGATAGAGAAGCCACCACCCCCACCTTCCTTGGCCATAAGATTCATTGGTCAGGTAGGAGACAAGCTACAGGCAATGGAATCTGTTCTCAGTGAAGTTACGGAGGCAATGAGGCAGATAACTTCATGCCGACAAGCCCAGTCTCACTCGGGGGAACGGGTATCATCCCCAGCCGCAACTGTTCAACAGCTCACCACAGGCAATCGGACTTGGGTGTCTGCGATTTCCGCACACACGGCCACTGTCCTTGAACTTACTGTGAACAGCCAGCATCAGCTGACAGCCATTAACGTTCTCGCCAGCTCAATTCAGCAGCTTCAGGCCGCCACAGTCCCACTCCCAGCATCTCGCAGGTCCTCCTTTTCTGCTGCCTCAACAATCTCTTCTACTAATGCTCCCGCGCCCGGACCAGATCCAACTCCCGCGGCCATACAGGAACCGAGTATTCCACCACCAGGTGGATATCCTGGTGATCCCGATGGTTGCAGGAATTTTATTACTCAATGCGAGCTGACATTCCAAGCCCAGCCTGGTCACTTTGGTGATGATGCGCGAAGATTGGCATACATGGTCAATCTTCTTGACGGACCTCCACTCAGCCTGTTCAACGCTTTATGGGAGCAAGGATACCCCACAGCCCAGTCGTTCTGACATTCTGTGGTGGAGTTAAGGAGGGTTTCTGTTTTTCCAGTATGGGGTCAGGAGGCTGCCTGCTGACTCTTGGGCCTGCGCCAAGGCAGGGGAACGGTGAGAGACTGTACAGTCAAATTCTGTACCCTTGCAGTAGAGACGGTATGGAATGAGTGATCTCTCATCACTGCCTTCCAGCATGGACTGAATGCAGGGGTTCAGCTTGAGCTCGCTGTCCAGGATGAGCAGGATGGTCTGGATGACCCGATTAATCTGGCTGTCAAGGAGGCCATGGAGGAATGGCGACGCTGGCTGGAGGGGGCAGAGCATCGGTTCATGGTCTGGACAGATCACAAGAACCTCTCCTATATTCAGGATGCTAAGAGACTCAACTCTTGTCAAGCCTGGTGGGCTCCCTTCTTCACACGGTTCAATTTCATCCTCATTTATTGTCCCAGCAGCAAGAATACAAAGGCCGATGCTCGCTCCCGGCAGTTCGACGGATCTGAGGACAATGCCAATCCAGAGCCCATTCTTCCTCGCTTGTGTATCGCTGCTCCAGTGATCTGGGGAATAGAGGCAGAGGTGAGGGCCGCCCAACAATCAGATGCAGGTCCGGATGGGGGACCTCCCAACTGGCTGTTTGTCCCTGCTGCGGTATGTTCCAAGTGTTGGAATGGAGTCACTCCTCCCTTCTAGCTGGATATCCAGGAATTCAACGGACTCGGGAATTTATGAAGAGACAATTTTGGTGACCATCTGTGTCCCAGGATTTCTACGACTTTGTATTGGCCTGTCCCACCTGCGCTCGGAACAAGACATCACGCCAGCATCCTGCAGGTCTGTTATGTCCACTGCCTGTGCCCCACCGTCCCTGGTCCCACCTCTCAATAGATTTCGTCACTGGTCTGCCCCGTCTAATGGAAACACTACCATTTTGGTCGTTGTGGATCAATTATCCAAGGCTGCCCACTTCATTGCCCTCCCCAAGTTCTCATCGGCTCGTGAGGCTACCACACTCAGGGTTCAACATGTGTTCAGGTTCCATGGCTTTCCTCAAGACAGTGTCTGATCGTGGACCACAGTTCACTTCCAGCTTTTAGGAGGCTTTCTGCTCTCTTGTAAGAGGCACGACCAGACTCTCATCTGGCTTCCACCCCCAATCTAATGGCCAGACTGAGAGAGTGAACCAGGAGTTGGAGACAACCCTGCGCTGTCTTGCCTCTTCCAACCCCACGTCCTGGAGCTCCTAATTGGTTTGGGCAGAGATCACCCACAATAATCTCCTGTCTTCCTCCACCGGTATGTCTCCCTTTGAATGCCAGAAGGGATTCCAGCCCCTGCTCTTCCCTGAGCAGCTGATCCAGCGCTACAAGCACACCTGGAGACAAGCCAGGGCTTCTCTACTGTGTGCCCAGAAACAGCATTCCCGGCAGGCTGATCGGTGTCGTCAACAGGTAAGGCCAATCAAGCCAGGAGAGGAGGTCTGGTTGGCATCAAGGGATCTTCCCCTGAAAGTCGAGAACTGGAAATTGGCACCACGCTACGTGAGACCACTTGTAGTGGAAAAGGCTGTCAACAAGGTGTCCTATAGATTTGTGTCTACCAGCATCACTGAAGATCCACCCAGTATTCCATGTTTCCCAGTTCAAGCTGGTTACTACCTCTCCCCGGCCCCAGTCACCCCACCTCCCCCTCCTCCCTGCCTGGTAAATGGTTCCCTTGTCCATACTGTGCGGCACCTCCTGGCATCTCGCTGGGTACATGGTAAGGTCCAGTACCTTGTGGACTGGGAAGGGTAAGGCCCAGAAGAACATACTTGGATCCCAGCGAAGGACATCTTGGACTAGTCGCTGATCCGGGACTTCCAGCGGACACAGGTCTGTGGCGCCTCAGGGGCTGCGCCTAGAGAGGGGGCCCTGTCACAACCACGGATTCGGCAGTGCAGTAGATACAGCAATTGCACTTGTGATTTTGCACGTGTCATCTAATTATTATTTAATGGTGATAGTATTTAACTCCTTTCTTGTCATCATAGCGCTTGTTGAGACTTGGACAGAGCATAACAATGCTTCGCTGCTGTTTTGCTTTTGACCTTCCCTGAGACATTGGACTTCCAAGTCAACTGACTCTGAAGACTAGCGGTATTCGTTTAACATTCAGATGTTCTTTTCAGCCGCAGTGTAGGCTTCATGTTCCTTTTGAGAGTTTAGTTAACGACCCTGTTTGGCCCAGCGTTTATTATTTTATTTTCCTTTTAACACTGTTCACATTAAAGTCTGTGAACTATCGACCTGCTTCAGTGTCTCTCACTCCACACTTGGGCCGTATCTGAAACTGGCAACACCAGGCACTTCTCCCTGCAAGCAGCCAAAGTGCCACACCTGCCCATTCACCTCCTCCCTCGCCTCCGTTCAGGGCCCCAAGCAGTCCTTCCCGGTGAGGCAACACTTCACCTGCAGATCTTCTGGGGTCATCTATTGTGTCAGGTGCTCCTGATGTGGCCTCTAATTCATGAGACCTGTCATAAATTGGGGGACCACTTTCTCGAGCACCTCTGCACCATCCAGCACGAGCAGGGCTTCCCAGTGGCCAAACACTTTAATTCCAATTCTCATTCCTGTTCTGATGTGTTGATCCATGGTCTCCTCTTGTGCCAAGATGAGGCCACCCTCAGGATGGAGAAGCAGAACTTCATATTCCGCCTGGGTACCTTCCAATCTGATGGTATGAGTCTCAATTTCTCCTTTCCAGTGAACAAAATCCCCCCCCCACCCCTCTATTCCCCACTCTGTGCTTTTACTTCTTCTCACCTGCCTATTATTTCCTTCTGGGTCCCTTCTTTCCCTTTCTCCTATCGTCCACTTTCCTCTCCTATCAGATTCCTTCTTCTCCAGCCCTTGACCTTTCCCACTTACCTGGCTTCACCTATCACCTTCTGTCTAGTGTATGTCCTCTCCCCACTTCCCTCTCAGTCATGGAGAAGGGTCTCAGCCCGAAACGTAAATCGTTTATCTTTTCCGTAAATGCTGCCTGACCTGCAGAGTTCCTCCAGCAGTTTGTGTGTGTTTCTTAAAATGGTTGTTAATTAATTTGTTACTTGATTAATGACAATATCAGTATACACTCAGTGGCCTCTTTATTAGGTATACCTGTACACCTGCTCGTTAATGCAAATATCTAATCAGCCAATCATGAGGCAGTAACTCAGTGCATAAAAGCATACAGATATGGTCAAGAGGCTCAGTTGTTGTTCAGACCAAACATCAGAATGGACACAAAATGTCATCTAAGTGACTTTGATTGTGGAATGATTGTTGGTGCCAGATGGGGTGGTTTGAGTATCTCAGAAACTGCTGACATCCTGGGATTTTCATGCACAACATTCTCTAGAATTTACAGAGAACAGTGTTTTTTTTTCACACTAGTTCTGTGGGTGAAAATGACCAGACTGACCAGAATGACCAGACTGGTTCAAGCCAACATGAAGGTGACACTAACTCAAAATAACCACGTTACAACAGTGGTGTGCAGAAGAGCACCTCTGAATGCACAACACATCAAACCTTGAAGTGGATGGGCAACAGCAGCAGCAGATCATAAATATACACTTAGTGGCCACTTCAGTAGGTACAGGAATGGCCACTGAGTGTGGATCTAACATTAAATTGGCACAAGATTATAATGATTAGTTGGGGACTGAAGTTGCTGGTGAACATCTTTCTGGGCCCTTAAGAGAAAAGCAATAGTGCCACTGGTAAGACTCACTGTTCGGGCCAAATTTACACTCATTGAAAGGACAATTTTTATGGGTTTTGTCCAGTTGCCAGCAGACCATGCATTATGGCTGTTTGGCTAACTTAAGTTCATCCTTATAGAACTCACAAGTCACTAAACAAAAATTTGATATGTGAAATAAAATTTGCCATCTCATTATTGATGTGAAAAAAGAAAATAAACAAAAAATTTATGTTTTTTTTCAGCTCCTGATGATTGTAGAGATGACAAGCTTCAATTTAAGGAAAATTGTGACACGGACTATTTTCTGGGAATAAAACCCTTAACAGTGGGATCACCTATGATGTATAGATTGCCTAGCAACTAGAGAGACTGGTCCAAAAGATAAGAGCTCATGAGAACCAGGGCACTTGACAAAATTGCTTTCAAAATTGGCATGGCAATAGAAATTTAAGAAATATCCTGGTGATCACTTGAAATACCATGGCATGGAAGGCTCAAAAAACAGTGATGAGAAATGAGATTAGTATAGATAGCTATCTGATGGTTGGCCAAAGAGACTGTTTGTATTATACTGTACTGTATTTCTCCATGACTATGTTGAGTGTGGAGCTACCTAAAGGCAACATCAGGCCTTGGGCCATCTACTCTTAAAATACAGTTTGGAAGTATCTAGAAGAAATAACAGATGTAACTAAGGCAGGATTGTTTAAAATTCACATTATTGTGTTCTCTGTTAACAGTATGGATTGAGATTACTTATGTTCAAATAGGGGTCAAGTAATTGTTCATTCAATCTTCCATAACCATGGACCATCCTTATTTGGCATTCACATCATTAAATGGATTCACATCAGCTGCAAGATAAGTTAGAGACATACAGCATGGATATGAGCCTTTTCATCATTCTGTCTACACTGATCACCAAGCTAACATATTGCTTAATTTGTCTTTATATTGAAAGTTTTCAGAGACGTTATGGATTTTTTTCTCCTTGTGTTACATTGCCATTAAAAGCAGCAGAACACTCTGGCAATATATTTCTTCACCTGTGAACCTCCTAATAGAACCATATAACACTATAGCACAGAAAACAGGCCATTCAGCCCTTCTAGTCTGTGCCAAAACATTATTCCGCTAGTCCCCTTGACCTGCATCCAGTCCATAACCCTGCAGACCTCTCCCATCCATGTACCTATCTAATTTATTCTTAAAACTTAAGAGTGAGCCCGCAATTACCACATCAAATGGCAGCTCGTTCCACAGTCTCACCACTCTCTGAGTGAAGAAGTTCCCCCTAATGTTCCCCCAAACCTTTCCCCTTTCACCCTACAGCCATGTCCTCTCGTATTTATCTCTCCTAATCTAATTGGAAAGAGCCTATTCACATTTACTCTGTCTATACCCCTCATAATTTTGTAAACCTCTATCAAATCTCCCCACATTCTTCTACGCTCCAAGGAATAAAGTCCTAATCTGTTCAATCTTTCCCTGTAACTCAACTCCTGAAGACCTGGCAACATCCTAGTAAATCTTCTCTGCACTCTTTCAATCTTACTGATATCCTTCCTATAGTTAGGTGACCAGAACTGTACACATACTCCAAATTTGGCCTCACCAATGTCTTATACAACCTCCCCATAACATCCCAAATTCTATACTCAATACTTTGATTTATGAATGCCAGGATGCCAAAAGCCTTCTTTACAACCCTGTCTACCTGTGACACCACTTTCAGGGAATTATGTATCTGAACTCCCAGATCTCTTTGTTCCTCTGCACTCCTCAGTGCCCTACTATTTACTGTGTATGTCCCACCTTGATTTGTCCTTCCAAAATGCAACACCTCACACTTGTCTGCATTAAATTCCATCTGCCATTTTCTGGCCCATTTTTCCAGTTGGTCCAGATCCCTCTGCAAGCTTTGAAAGCCTTCCTCGCTGTCCACAACGCCTCCAATCTTAGTGTCATCAGCAAACTTGCTGATCCAATTTATCACACTATTATCTAGATCATTGATATAGACAACAAACAACAATGGTCCCAGCACAGATCCTTGAGGCACACCAATAGTAACAGACCTCCAATCCTAAGGGCTTGAATTCTGGATAAAGTGGAAAGCAACAGCAGTAAGAACAAAACAAATTGCCGTTGGAGATCAAATACAAGGAGGTGAACTCCTTAGAACCTTTTCCCTTCCAATGAATTCACTAGACATTGCTAATCTCGAACAGTGGTCCCCAACCACCGGGCCACGGACCGGTTCTGGGCCGCAGAGCATGTGCTACTGGGCCGCGAGTAAACGATAGGAGTCAGCTGCACCTTTCCTCATTCCCTGTCACACACTGTTGAACTTGAACATAGGATTGCCAACTGTCCCGTATTTGCCAGGACTTCCCGTATTTGCCGGGACTTCCCATATATTGGGCTAAATTGGTTTGTCCCGTATTTCCCCCACTAAGGTAGAGCGTTCCTATGAAACCTCTCGTGCCGAAATGGTGTGAAGTGATGAAGCAATTACCATTAATTTATATGGGAAAAATTTTTGAGCGTTCCCAGACCCAAAATAAACCTAACAAATCATAACAAATAACACATAAAACTGAAAATAAATAACACTAACATATAGTAAAAGCAGGAATGATATGATAAATACACAGCCTATATAAAGTAGAAATAATGTATGTACAGTGTAGTCGGGAAGATGAAGGCAAAACCGATTTGTGGGGGCGGGGGAAATCGGCACGTACACGCATGCGCACACAGGTGCCCACGCAAGGCTTCATGGTTATGGTAGTCTCTCCTGGGGTAGAGTGTCCCAGGATTTGACTGCTACGTTTGTCCCTTATTTGGGAGTGAGAAAGTTGGCAACCCTTAACCGTAAAAGGCATGTTGAGGTGAGTTTAACCCTACTTGAACACCGCTCCCCACACCGGTCAGCCGGTCCGCAAGAATATCGTCAATATTAAACCGGTCTGCAGTGCAAAAAAGATTGGGGACCCCTGATCCAGAAAATCTGAGTAAAATGGGAAAGAATGTTGCATTCCTCCAGGCGTACTCTCATAGACACAAGGCATTCCACAGCTGCTGAAAATCCCAGAGTAACACACGCAGAATGCTGGAGGAACTCAGCAGGCCTGGCAGCATCTATGCAGAGGAATAAAGAGTTGATGTTTTGGGCTGAGGCTGCCACTAGGCAATAGAATTGTCTCATCACTTCTAGCCAGATCAGCTAAATCATGTAAATGTTGAGGGTGTTTGAGGGCATAAATATGAGTACCAGAAGAAGGCACTGCAGTGATATATCCATTGTGACTGAAATAGTGACATAGGAAAGAAGAAAGGTAACATAGGGAATTTTCTTGTTAAAATAATATAATGTGTGGTTCTGAAGAAAGTAAAAAAGAAGTGAATGATTGTTTTTAACTTAACAGTCCTGGTGAGGTCACTAAATTCCTGCTGCATACTGGTAACACTTGGGCATAGAGCTAATTTCAATGGCCTGCTCATAATCTGCTCTAGTGCTGTTGATTAATTTGTCTGGGTGCTGGTCGTCAATCAGCAAGTAAAAAGATCACTTTCCATTTGCACATTTACTACAAAACGGCATCGGGGGTCTGAGCAGATTCCAACTGCCTCCCTTCAGAATCTTACTTCCTACTACTCACAGCTGGAAAGTGCATCTCCTCTTTCATGAGCTTGTAGAATCATGGAAATTTACAATACAGGAGGAGGCCATTTCCTTGGTATGTTAATGCTGGGTTTTACAAGGAGTTTAAATATTGACTACCCTGCTTGTTCCCTTCAATCTAAAAGTGAACTTTCCATGATTAATATTGACAGTTTATCAATTCAACTTAAGTAGAGCTCGGTGAACGTGTACGTTTCCTCCGGATGCTCCAGTTTCCTCCCACAGTTGAAAGACCAACCGGTTGTTAGGTTAATTGGTCATTGTAAATTGTCCTGTGATTAGGCTCGGGTTAAATTGGGGGGGGGGTCATTGGGCGGTGGGGCTCAAAGGGTCGGAAAGGCCTATTCCATGCTGTATCTCAATAAAATAAATAAATAAAGTGAACAGCACAGCTCAGGAACAGGGCCTTCAACCCGCAATATCTCTGTGGAACATGATACAGAACTGAACTGATTCTTTTCTGCTGGTAAATCATCCCATATCCCCCCATCCCTGCATTTTCAGTTGCCTTATAAAGACCACTAAGGTATTTGCTTCCGCTACTCCCCTTGCCTGCCTGTTCGAGGCACCTGCCACCCTTTGTGTAAGAAAGCTTGTTCTCTATATCACCTTTAAACTTTGCCCGTTCACCTCTCATCTTAAGTGCACATTCTCCTGCAGTTAATATTTATACCCTAGGAAAACAATTCTACTGTCTATGCCTCTCAATCCTATTAACTGCTGTCAAGTCCAATTAAGGTTTTGGGTGGCACAGTAGCATGGCGGTTATCACCAGTGACGCAGGTTCGATTCCATCGCTGTCTGTAAGGAGCTTGGATGTTCTGCCTATGACCACATGGGTTTCCTCCAGGTTTCTCCAGTTTCTTCCCACATTCCAAAGACACACGGGTTAGTAGGCTAATTAGTCACATGGGTGTAATTGGGCATTGTGGGCTCGTTGAGCTGAAAGGGCCTGGTACCATGCTGTATCTCTAAATAATCAAATACAAAGAAATAAAATAAAATCAATTAAATTATGACATTGAAATGAAGAAAAACATTAGACATTTGAAATAATAGAAATTATAACTTTCAACCCTGCTTTCCATAGAACCATAGAAATTACAGCACAGAAACAGGCCTTTTGGCCCTTCTTGGCTGTGCCGAACCATTTTCTGCCTAGTCCCACTGACCTGCACATGGACCATATCCCTCCATACACCTCCCATCCATGTATCTGTCCAATTTATTTTTAAATGTTAAAAAAGAACCCGCATTTACCACCTTGTCTGGCAGCTCATTCCATACTCCCACCACTCTCTGTGTGAAGAAGCCCCCCCTAATGTTCATTTTAACAGCACTATCTACAATAAGGTATTTTAAAAATACATACAAGCATAAAAGGTAGCCAGGAAGAAGCTCAAGAAGGGATATAGGAGATGTAAATGAGGACATCAGATGTGTAGGATTAAGGAAAACCCCAAGGCATTCTACATGTACACCAAGAACAGGAGGATGGCTAGAGTGAGGGTAGGACCAATTAGCGATAAAAGAGGTAACATGTGCCTGCAGTCAGATGAGGTAGGGAAGGTCCTTAATCAATACTTAGCTTCAAGATTCACCAGGGAGAGGGACCTTGATGTAAACAGGCTACCATGATGGAACATATTGATGTTAAGAGAGGATGTGTTGGAACCTTTGGAAAAAGATTAGGATAGTTAAGTCCCCAGGAGTATACCCCACGTTAGTAAAGGAAGTGAAAGAAGGGATTGCTGTATCTTTATCAATAACCTGGCCACAGGAGTAGTAACTAAAGATTGGAGAGTGACAAATGCTATTCCTTTGTTCAACAAAGTTCATCGGGATAATCCTGGGAATTATAGACCAATGAATCTTGCATCAGTGGTGGGCAGACTATTGGAGAGGATTCTTAGTAACCTAGTTTATAAACATTTGGAAGGGCATTGTATGATTAGGAGTAGTCAGTATAGATTTGTGTGGGATAGGTTATGCCTTACCCGACGGAGTCTGTGTTGCCCTTAAGGCATTTATTTGACTTTGCTGGGTCTACGTTTTAAATGATTTGTTTGTAACTATTTTCTAGTTAAAGTTAAAGGTTTATAATTAAGTTACAGTATAACAAAGGTAAATCCATTGCCTATGGTATATCGCGGCATGCGATGACGTCACCTGCGGTGTCGCCGCGTCTTGTGTGTAACTTCCGGTTCGGAGAAGGTGAGAAGGTGGGTGCCATGCGTGCGGCATGATCGTGAAGAGATCCGTGTCCGCCCACAAAGAAACATTATAGAAGCAACGCCGTAAGTTCATAGGAATGTATTTGAAGTAAAAATATTAACGCGGTTTCTGTTAAGGAAGCGGCGGTTGGGGCGGCGCGTGTGCCGGCTTTTCAATTTCAAACGCGGGGTGGGCTTATGCCTGATGACGGATTGACGCGACCCCCTCGCCCGCTACTCGGGGCGGCTGGAGACACTCGCTAAAAGGAGGGAGTGCGCCTGGTTTCCACAATGAAACAGACCCTGTATATGTTTGTATTTTTTTATCAACAGTTTTCACCATACGATGTTAATGCAGAAGAGTGAACAGTAAATGGTTAACCTTACAACGACTCTGTCTTCATTGGCTCCTGTTTAACTTGGTGTTTAGTCAGAGTTTCAACGCACTGCACGAGAACACTACAGTGAAAAGGCAAAACCATTCGGTGTTTCGACAAGTGGTATGATGACTTCGCGATCAAGCATCAAGTCACTTATACTCAGCGCCAAGAGCAGTAGGACGTCGACAAGTGTGGCTGCCCTCGCAAGAGCTAAAGCAGAGCCACCAAGGTGTGAGCGTCGTATGCTAACCAAGAAGCAAAACTGAAGAAGGAAAAGGCTGCCAGAGAAGCAGAAAACCAGTTGGAAAAGGCAAGGATAGATACAGAGTTGGAAGTGCTGACGCTACAACGAGAAGCTGATGCGGCCGCGGTGGAAGCGCAAGTGTTGGAAAACGCTGAAGAAATGCACGTTCTAGAAAAAAACAGGAAAATCTATGTCAGAAAGGGCCAAATTGGAACGCATCAGCAAATATGTCCAATCTCAAATTGACCTGCAGATTCATTCTCCCTCTCCATGCTTGCCTGTTGCATCACGTCCACATGGGGAAGACAACTCACAATTGCAACCTTGCCACAAATTCAAGTATGAAAGGGCTGACTACGAATACTTCCCGACACCAAACTTACCAGATCTGGCGAGATCAGAGGCAAAGGCTGAAGTCAGAACATCGAATCCCATCATGAACGTACACGCTCAGTCATATGTTCCCCAACATATTCCCCCAGCTAGCACGCCACCTGCAGCAGAACCCTTGGCATAGTATTTAGCGCGATGAGACCTCGTCAATTCAGGACTGTACCAGTTTGACGATAAGCCTGAAAATTACTATGCGTGGTACTCCTCATTCACCAGTGCCACCGGTGGAGTCCAGCTTACAGCAACCCAAGAGTTGGACCTTATGACTAAATGGCTGGGAAAGGAATCAAGTGAACAGATGAAACACATACGCTCAGTGTACGTCAACAACCCCAAGCTAGCCTTACACAAAGCATGGGAGAGACTTTGGGACTGCTATGCGGCCCCTGAAATTATTGAGAGGGTGCTATTTGAACGGCTGGACAATTTTCCTTGGGTGTCAGCCAAGGACCACACTAAATTACGAGAACTCGGAGATTTACTCATGGAGATTCAAGGTGCTAAAGAAGATGGCTATTTAACTGGCCTGTCGTATCTGGATACCTCACACAGAGCTGGACCAATTGTGGCCAAGCTTCCATTTGGGCTGCAGGAAAGATGGGTGTCTATTGCCTCAGAGTACAAGGAAGAGAACGGTGGTCGATTCCCTCCCTTTGGGTATTTTAGTAGATTTGTGTGCAAGGAGGCGAAGAGGTGAAACGACCCTAGCTCCATGAATCAAGACAGCACCACAACTCACACCAACCCAGTCAAACCCACTTGGAACAATTTTGTCATCAATAAACCAGTCTCAGTGCATAAAACGGAAGTCTCCACAATCAACGATGACCTTAGCAAGAATTGTCCATTGCACAACAAACCCCACCCCCTCAAAAATTGCAGAATGTTTTGAAACAAGCTCTTTGATGAAAGAAGGGCCCTTCTCAAGGAAAAAAGAATATGTTTTAAGTGCTGTTCCTCTACCCCCCACGTCGCTAAAGAGTGTACATTCCCCGTAAAGTGCTTAGAATGTAACAGCACTAATCATGATGGAGCCATGCATCCTGGCCCATCACCGCAAACTGCCAAGGCTCCTCCGCTCCCACAAGAGGATGGCGGGGAGGGAGAGCATTACTCTGATACAACTATTGTCAGCTCAAGCTGCACAGAAGTTTGCAGTCCAGGTCAGTCGAGCCGTTCGTGTTCAAAGATCTGCCTCACTAAGGTATACCCTAAGGGAGCCAAAGACAAGGCCATCAAAGCCTATGTAATTCTGGACGACCAGAGCAACCGTTCACTAGTGAGACCAGAGTTCTTCGAGTTGTTCAGCGTAAAGGGTAATCCATTCCCATACTACTTCAGAACTTGCTCTGGCATCGCAGAAACATATGGCAGGAAGGCAGAAGGCTTCCAGCTCGAGTCGCTGGATGGCAAAGTCGTCATCAGTCTCCCTCCACTCTTAGAGTGCAATGAGATCTTAAATAACCGATCCGAGATTCCGACGCCAAGCTCAGTGCTACACCAGCCCCATCTCCACCACATTGCCAAGCACATCCCAGAACTGGATCCGGAAGCAGAAATACTCCTGCAACTCGGAAGGGACGTTCTTAGGGTGCACAAAGTCAGGCAGCAGGTTAATGGACCACACAACACCCCCTTCGCCCACCGTCTGGATCTGGGCTGGGTGGTGATAAGAGAGCTGTGCCCTGGCAATGTACACAAACCGACAGTTAACGCGCTCAAGACTAACGTGCTAGAGAGTAGCTGCCATTCAATTTCTCAGCCCTCCACAAGTGTTACATGTATCAAGGAAGCACAACAAAGGCACGGCATACTAAAGTAACTGAGAAGACACTGGAACAGTCAGTCTTCGCTCAAACTAAGCACGATAATAAACTTGCTCCATCGGTGGAAATTGCCATCTTCTTAAAAATAATGGACACAAAGGTCTTTAAAGATGAAGCGAACACCTGTGTTGCCCCACTACCATTCAGAGAACCATGCCAGCGCTTGCCAAACAACAAAGAGCAGGCAGTCAACCGGTTCACATTGGTTCAATGGAAGAAATTACTGCGAAGCCTCTTCCGGTGATGCCTACACTGAAGAAGTTTAAATCTTCTCTTCGACAGGAGTTCAGTGAAACCATCTCTCACTGCTCCCCATCTGTAATTTCTTTGGCTCTTCAACTTTTCGACCACATTTTGACTCCTATCATTTCGGATCTCCACCTCCCCCTCCCACTTTCAAATCTCTTACTAGCTCTTCTTTCAGTTAGTCCTGACGAAGGGTCTCAGCCCAAAACATCGACTATACCACTTCCTAGAGATGCTGCCTGGCCTGCTGTGTTCACCAGCAAATTTGATGTGTGTTGCTGTATATGTTTGTATTTTTTTATCAACAGTTTTCACCATATGATGTTAATGTGGAAGAGTGAACAGAAAATGGTTAACCTTACTACGACTCTGTCTTCATTGGCTCCGGTTTAGCTTGGTGTTTAGTCAGAGTTTCAACACACTGCACGAGAACACTACAGACTCTTTTGAGGAAGTGTCAAAACAAATTGACAAACGTAGAGTGATGGATGGAGTGTACATTGATATTAGTAAGGAGTTCAACAACAATCCCCATGGTAGGCTCATTCAGGAGGCATGGGATCCAGGAAAACCTGGCTGCATAGATTCAGAATTGGCTTACCCACAGAAGGCAGAAGGTGGTGTTCTGCAGGGATCTGTTCTGGGACCCCTGCTCTTTGTGATTTTTATAAATGACTTGGATGAGGAAGTGGAAGGGTGGGTTAGTAATTTTGCAGATGATACGGATGTTGGTGGTGTTGTGAATAGTGTAAAAAGTTATTGTAAATTACAACAGGGCATTGATAGGATGCAGAGCTGGGCTGAGAAGTGGCAGATGGAATTCAATCCAGAAAAGTCTGAAGTGGTACACTTTGGAACGGCGAACTTGAAGGTGAAGTGCAAGGTTAATGACAAGATCCTTAACAGAATGGGGGAACAGAGAAATCTTGGAATCCACATCCAAAGATCCCGCAAAGTTACCGTGCAAGTTAATAGGGTGGTTAAAAAGGCATCTGGTGTGTTGGCTTTCATTAATTGGGTTATTGAGTTCAAGAGTTGTGAGGTAATGTTGCACCTTTATAAAACTTACACTTGGAGTATTGTGTTCAGTACTGGTTGCCTCATTATAAGGAGGATGAGGAAGCTTAGAAAGGGTGCAGAGGAGATTTACCAGGATGTTGCCTTAGAGAGCCGGTCTTATGAGGAAAGGTTGAGCAAGCTAGGGCTTACCTCTGCAGACTGAAAGACTATGACCTGATAGAGGTGTATAGGATGATAAGAGGCATTTATAGAGTGGACAGCCAGTGCTTTCTCAGTGCTTTTCTCAGGGTAGAAATGACTAATATGAGCGGGCATAATTTTAAGATGATTTGGAGGAAAGTATAGGGGGATGTCAGAGGTTGTTATTTTTTTTACATACAGTATGATTGGTGCTTGGAATGCCCTATTGGGGTAGTAGTAGAGGTAGATGCATTAGAGAAATTTAAGAGACTCTTGGATAGACATTCGGATGAGAAAACCCAAGAGGAAAGCATTCGATTGATCTCAAAGTACATTAAAAGGGCAGCACAACATTGTGGGCCGAACGGCCTGGATTGTGCAGTGGTGTTCTACAGTATGTTCTGTATTTACAGCTGTTCTACAGCGTGCTTTTTACTTGTTATAAAGGCCTCCGTTAGTCTTGCGAGACCATGGATCTGTGCCTGGAAAGTCTTCACTCTCCAGGGCGCAGGCCTGGGCAAGGTTGTATGGAAGACCAGCAGTTGCCCATGCTGCAAGTCTCCCCTCTCCACGCCACCAGTGTTGTCCAAGGGAAGGGCATTAGGACCCATACAGCTTGGCACCAGTGTCGTCGCAGAGCAATGTATGATTAAGTGCCTTGCTCAAGGACACAACATGTTCCCTCGGCTGGGGCTGGAACTCAGGACCTTCAGATCGCTAGTCCAATGCCTTAACCACTTGGCCACGTGCCCACACTTGTTAACATTTTGAAATATAAGCTGTATATCAACTGGTGCAAAAAGCATATAATGGGAGATTATTTTGCAAGGAAGTTTTATATTGTAATTTGCTCCACGAAACCAGAAGTTAATTCAGTACTGCAGCAAACAGTGGTCCCTTTAAACCCGGAGTGCTTTCATTTTAATAGATTTTCTAAAGGGAACCTTTGGTAGTCTTTTAAAGCCGTTCAGCTGGGAAATATTTAGTGAGCTCGAATGGCCGGCAGTTTGTTAGAACCGAAGAACGAGACCCTGTCTTGTATGTGGAATATCCGGCTTAAAAGCTTTTATCGGACAAAAACACTCTGGTCATAAACAAATAAATAATTTCAAGTTATATCATTTGTAGCGAGTGACTGTAACAAATATCATCTTGTTCATTTGTTTTAAGTTCCCACATTGTATTTGTTAAATTCAGTGATTTGCTTTTGTAAGTTTTTATTGGCTCATATTGCATTTTTATCTGAATGATGTATATAATGCTAAACTTACAGGAAAGCATGACATCAATGTTCCTTTCCAGAATTTGACTCTTGCCGGATGCAATGAATTTCTTGGGGTGATTTGTAAATAACATTTTCTAGTAACTTACATCATATTAGTGGATATTTTTCATTTCAACTTTTGGTGCTAATTAATCCCAGAAGAGCAAAAACACAGACCGTTTCAATTTAGAGCTCCATTCACTTTTGTTCAATTTTGTGGCCATAGTAAGAGTGGAAATGAAGAAGGTTGTGCAAGCCATTTTCATCTGGGGACATCTGCATAAACACTGAATAAAAATGTTGACCTTAATGAAGCTCACTTAAGCATTAGGTTAAGATGTGTCATTAAGTTTGTGGAAATCCACTTAGCACTCGGTGTCAACATGCAGTTGGGCTCCATTGTGTGTTTGGCCAATAGACTGTCCTATACAGCAAGTAAACTGCCCTTGAGAGACTGATTAGCAAAACTGGCTGAAAACTTAACCCTTGTAAGTAGATGAGTAGGTCTTCAGTCTGAGCCATAGGGTTATGGAAAAGTACAGCACTGAAACAGGCCCTTTGGCCCATCTAGCCCTGCTGAGCCATCTAAACTGCCTACTCCCATTGTCCTGCACCAGGTCCATAGCCCTTCTTACCCATATCATCAATGTACCTCTCGAAACTTCTCATAAAACTTGAAATCGAGCTTGCGTGCACTAATTACACTGACAGCTGGTTCCACAATCTCACGACTCTCTTGAGTGAAGAAGTTTCCCCCTTAGACTTTTCACATTTCACCCTTAACCCATGACCTCTTGCTGTAGTTCCACCCAACCTCAGTGGAAAAAGCCTGCTTGCATTTACCCTATCTATACTTCCCGTAATTTTGTATACCTCCATCAAATCTCCTCTCAATTTTCAGTTCTCTTCAGATTAATCCATGCTCAATTTCAGAATTTGGATATTGTAGCACAGAAATACAGAGGATTCTCTGTCATACCTGTTAATGGTACTGCAATGTAGAATATGGAGTGTTAAAATGTTTCATACATTTAGTTCATGCAGTGGGGATGAATTTCATCCATCTCATCTCTTTCCTTTCCTGTCACTCGCCCTGTCATATCAGGGCTATCATTTTTGTGTGAACAAAATCTGAAGTCCAACAATAGGCAGAATTTAATTATTTGCTCCTACTGGGAGAAAACTGCTTTACAATGTAAAGTAAATATATTTTTAGGTTAGATTAGATTATGAGGACACGCAGTCCTCTTTTATTGTAATTTAGTAACGCATGCATTAAGAAATGATACAATATTCCTCTGGTGTGATATCACAGAAACACAGGACAGACCAAGACTGAAAAACTGACAAAAAACACATAATTATAACATATAGTTATAACAGTGCAAGCAATACCGCAACTTGATGAAGAACAGGCCATTAGCACTGTAAAAAGTTCAAAGTCCCTCGAAAGTCCCACATCTCACACAGATGGGAGAAGGAAGAAAACTCTCCCTGCCATACCCGACCACAGTCTGACTCTGAGTCGTCCAAAAACTTTGAGCTCTGACCAGCCCTCTGAGCACCGAGCACCATCTCTGTTGAACGCTTCGACCCCAGCCCTGGCTGCCAGCAGCAGGCAAAGCCGAGGATTTTGGGGTCTTCCCTCTCGAGATTCTCGATTGCACAGTAGCAGTGGCAGCGAACCGGGCATTTCAGAAGTTACTCCAGCTGTTCCTCCATGTTCTCACGCCTGTCTCCATCAAATCAGAATTGTGCATGGCCCCTATTTAACAATACAATATAATTTCACTAGAGAGGCTACACACGCTGCGTCGTGCTGCCATCTTCTCCTCCTGCCTTTCAGTTTTCAGTTGCTAACCTGGTTTTCAGTGTAATTGGGCAATAACCCTTACCTTTGCTCTTGCCCTTGTTGCTATCTGGCCTTTCTGAGCTCCAGGTCATGGCTGAACTTTGCAGTGTGCAGACTAGAGGAGTGTGTGGTGCTGTCCATGCTCAGTTATCCAATCCTTACTACAGTACTTTCAATCATACTCCATAGAAGAACTAGACTCCCATGATTCAAAGCACCTACAATTTGTTAGTAACCAGAATGCTGGATCATTTGAAATATTCATAAATGTCAAACAGGACAGTGGGTGGAAGTTCCCTGTTCTCGGAATCATGCCAAGGGACTTTGGGACATTCTAAGGACATAAAAAGGACAATAGGAGATATTTTACAGGTTATTTCAGTGTAGTTATTTCACAGTCCTTATTTGCATGTATCCGAGAAATTGAACCAAACCTTGGTTTACAATGTCATCTGAAAGATGGTGCTTCCTTATGAATTATGAAGAAAGCAAGGCAGTGCCCCTACTTCCTTAAGAGTATGCAAAGGTTTGCCATGACATCTAAATTTTTGACAAACTCCTATAGATGTGTAGTGGGGAGTGTATTGACTGGCTGCATCACAGCCAGGTATGGAAACACCAATGCCCTCGAATGGAATATCCTAAAAAAATTAGTGGATATGGTCCAGTCCATCATGGGTAAAGTCCTCCCCACAATTGAGCACATCTACACGAAATGCCATTGTAGGAAAACAGCATCCATCATCAGGGACCCCACCACCCAGGACGTGTACTGCTCTCACCGCTGCCATCAGAAGAAGGTACAGGTGCCTCAGAACTCAGACCACCAGGTTCAGCAACAGTTATTAACTCTCAGCCATTAGGCTCCTGATCCAAAGGGGATAACTTCACTCAACTTCACTTGCCCCATCATTGAAATGTGCCCACAGCCTACAGACTCACTTTCAAGAACTCTTCATCTCATGTTCTCAATATTTGTTGCTTATTCGATTTATTTATTTTCGTACTTGCACAGTTTGTTGTCTTTTGCACACTGGTTGAGTGCCCAAGTTGGTAGTATCTATTATGAATTTATTGAGTGTGCTGCAAGAAAGTAAATCTCAAGGTTATATATAGTGAATTATATGTACTTTGGTAATAAATTTACTTTGAACTTGACCAATGTGTCCAATGTAGCAGCATAGCAACTTGTTTATATCCTCACAGTATATTTCAACCTAGTAAGATATGCATTCTGAATCTTCCACAAGAAAGATCCTTTATCTTGTATTAAGGGTGAAATTTATGGATCAGGACTTAGATCTATAACTTTTGCAAGGATCATTTTGAGCTTCTGATTGCATCTTACTTCACCTTCCCTTCCCGTTCCCACTGTGACCCGTTCGTCCTCGGCCTCCTCTGGTGCCAGAGAGGCCGAATTCAAACAAGAGGAACAGCACCTCTTACTATATTTTCATAGCCTACAGCCCATTGGTGTGAACAATTAACTTTCCATTTTCAATAACCCACTCCCCTGTATTCTTTCTCCATTCCTACCAACCTACTTAGGTTCTCTCTCCCACGTGCCCATCAGATACCCACCTTCTCCCCTGGCTTAGCCTCCATATCCTATTCCCTATCTGGTTATATCAGCTTAACATTCCTTGCTTATCCAATTTCACTTATCACTTTCTAGTTTCTGTCTCTGCCTTTCCACTCCACTCCCTCCATCTGCATGTTGTTGTTTTCTTTCCTTCTGCATTTGTATCTAAACTCCAGCCTCCTCATTTCCCCCAAACCTGGCTCTGTGAGCCCATCACCCCCTACCTCATCTGGTTCCATCTATCACCTACCAGCTGCTGCCATACCTCTCCCTCTCACCTCTTTAAACTGGCGTCTTCCCTCGACTCTCTCAGACCTGATACAGGGTCATATCCCAAAATGTAAACTATTCCTTTGCCTCCACAGATGCTGCTTGACCACCGAATTCCTCCAGCAGTTTGTTTTCTCATTGATAGTTATGGTAGTCTTATGGCTTATTACTCGGGAAGCACAGCTATTGAAATGTACATGAATTTTTATGACAGAAGATTTGTATGGTCTTGGACATGAAAGCGTATTTGAAAGCCACACATTCTTGTGATTCATTCAAAGCCAATTTTTCAGAAGAAATATACTAGAGATGATGGAAAACTGAAATAAAACGGAAAATGCAGGAAAAGGCAGAGGTGAGCTGCCACTTTAAACCATTGCTGTCTACTGGTACAAGTATTCCCACAATGCACTTTGATGTTATGTAGGGAATTCAAAGGCGTAGACCAAATGGTGATGAAGGATCGGCAACAGATTTCCTAATCAAGATAGAGTGCACATTGGAGGAGAATTTGTGGATGGTAATGCTCCCATGTGCTTGTTGCCTTCCATGTAGGTTCTAAGTTTGGAAGGTGTTGTCAGAGTACCCTTGTGGTACACATTGTGGATGTTTCACACTGCAGCTGTTGTGGGACATCAACCATGTGCTCTTTTCCTGCTGTTAAATGAAAGGGCTAATGTTGGAGCTTGTCTTGTTGGATTTGTAAGCTTTTTGACAAATAGAGTCAAGCAGTTATCTTATTTCATTTAAACAAATAAGAATACATAGATGATTGGCATAAATTATACATTGTAAGATTTACTGTGAAGGCGTTTAGATATGCAGTTTCTCAAGTTACATTTGGATGCATGGTTCCTATGAATTTTCCATTTGAAAGGCATTATTATATAAATCATTATTAGGGTGCGTGAACCATGGTCAGTCTGTGAATTGATTCTGTCACCTTGTAATACTTTTAAATTTCCCTTTAGGCAATATACCATCCGGTACAGAGAAAAAGAGCGAGACAAGAAATGGAAGTATCACTTGTGTCCAACAAGTGAAGCAACGATAGATAATCTCAAACCAAATACGGTTTATGAATTTGGGATACGGGTTACTAAAGCAAAAGGGGATGGTGTTTGGAGCAAGCCCACAATCTACAGCACTACCATAGCTCGTAAGTTACCTTTTGAGTTATATTTGACATTACCGATAGTATATTATTTTATTAATTATGCCTTTTTATCATTCATAAGGATTTCATTAAAGTTGTGCTTAGCAAAGTACCTATTTTTGGAGGTGTTAACTTATGTTGTTGCATAATAAAGACCAATGATTACCTAATGCTTGAAGTTTCTAGCCATTTAGGTGAGTCATTTATCAGAATTTGGGCAACCATTAGTTCTGTTGCTTGTCAAAGACCCGTTGCAACTCGATTTCATGCTGCATTGTCCAGTGTCTTTATATCTGATCTGAAATAAGAGTCATTTGGAAAATAGATATATGCAGTCCCTTTAAACAAGAGAAAATCTGTAAATGCTGAAAATCCAAGCAAAACACAAACACACACACACACACACACACACACACACACACACACACACACACAACTGGAGGAACTCAGCAGGCCAGGCATCATCTATGGAAAAGAATGAACAGTCGATGTTCTTACAGTCGATGTTCTTGATCAGCGGTCCCCAACCACCAGGCCGCAAAGCATGTGCTGCCGGGCCGCGAGGAAACAATATGATTTGGTGATATGAGTCAGCTCCCTGTTCTTTCCTCGTTCCCTGTCATGCACTGTTGAGCTTGAACGCAGGTGAGGTCATTACCTGCACGTCATCCATGTCAGCGCGGGAAGGAGATCAACTCCTCGAGCTTGCAAATGATGGTGGGCTGAAAAGTATGTTTGACATAACATCTCTGCCGGCATTCTGGATCAAAGTCAAGGCTAAATAACCTGAGATAGCCACGAAAGCACTGAAAACGTTGCTTCCATTTCCAAAATATCTCTGCAATGAATGCAACAAAAACTAAATTGCGGAATAGACTGGACATAAGGAACCTCCTTTGAGTATCGCTGTCTCCTATCACCCTTCGATGGGATCGTCTTGTTGCAGGGAAACAAGCCCAGGGCTCCCACTGATTCAGCGATATTGGTGCATTGCAATGATTTTATATGTTCATAGGGGGAAAATATGTGCTGTGTGTTTAATATCCAAATGTTACTTAAAATGTTATGATGCTATTGACTTATAAGTGACATATAACCATATAACAATTACAGCACAGAAACAGGCCACCTCTGCCCTTCTAGTCCGTGCCGAATGCTACTTTCACCTAGTCCCACCGACCTGCACTCAGCCCATAACCCCCCATTCCTTTCCTGTCCATATACCTATCCAATTTTTCATTAATTGATAATATCAAACCTGCCTCTACCACTTCTACTGGAAGTTCATTCAACACTTACTTCAAGCTCCCCTGTCCTCCCCTGATAATTGACTTATCACTATATTCATGCAAGGAAAATATGCACTGTGTATTTAATATTAAATTTGTTAGATAAACCCTTTTAGAAACGAAATTGAATGTATTAGCCACTTATCACCTATATTCCGGTCGTGATTAACACCCCCCCCCAAACAGAATCGCCAAAAAGGATTTGTAGAAAAAAATCGGCACATACATGCATGCGCGCACATGCACACACAGGTGCCCGCGCAAGGCTTCAAGGTCATGGTAATCTTGGTTGGGGTTAACACAACGTATTTGACTGCTACTCTTGTCCGTTGGCAACCCTAACCCCCCCCACGGGTCGGCCGGTCCGCAAGAATATCGTCAATAATAAACCGGTCCGCAGTGCAAAAGAAGTTGGGGACCCCTGATCTTGATGAGGGATCTGGATCCGAGACGTTGACTGTTCACTCTTTTCCATAGATGCTGCCTGACCTGCTAAGTTCCTTCGGCATTTTGTGTGTGATACTGTCCCTATGGATTACTTTTGGTGAGCATTTGTATCCAGTTGCAAGAGTTCATCACTCATGTTCAGCAGGTCACGTTGATTCAATATGAGAGAAGAATTCATAAAACTGATAGCATCACATGAAACTATACTTACAAAGAATAAGTGATCCACTGGAATGATATACTGAATAGTTGCACCTAATAAAACTGAAAGACAATCAAGCTCACAAAAGATAAATGCAGGGAAGAGAAATAAGAGTGAGCAAATGGGACTGATAGGAGCTAAAAGGGATTTGATGGGCAGAATTGTGTATATTGTGTACTCTGTGATCAATTATCAATGAGGAAATAGAGTACTGTGTTTCAGATTGTTTATTTAAGGTTAATTTAATTGACAAACATGTGCTTTAAATATCTGAAGTGCAATGTGTCACGTATGATTATTGTTTTGGTTAGCTGAACCGAGAAGCACAAAAAATGACCAAAGTGAAAAGAAATTATTAAATAAAGTTGAAGTAAACTTTAACAGTGAAAATCCCAAGCATCCAAAGAAACCTGAGGTATGTTGCTTTGTCTCTTTACTATCTGTCACTGTATGTGGAAAACCAATCAAAATATATTAAGTTTCATTAAAATGCTGCTAATAACTTGAGAATGATTTTATCATGAAGTCACATTTCTTAAAATCAGACTTCTGCAAATGAGCAAAAATTACATTTCAGAAATAACAGATTCAGCCTTATAATTTTTAAGTATGCATATTGATTGGAAATATTAAATAGCTCAGAACTGCAAAGAGCTTTTTCTGTCAAGATAGTCAGCTTGTGTATTCACATAAGAGAATCATTTATTTCATTCCAACCAAACGAAGCCACTGTCAACCTCACTTGGGAACTCTGCATAACTGACAGGTAAGAATGAAAGAGTATCTGTTTTGGATTACAGAAGACTACATGGTAATTAAGCTGTTCCAGATGGCATTCGAAATAGTGGAAAAGCGTTAAAATTTTGTTCCTCAGTGTTAAAGCCAGATCTTTTTGTAGTACCTTGTAGAACCTCTTACTTTGCTTCCTGATTGATTGCTTTGGCTACTTATACAACTTTTTTTCATATCTTCCACATTTTGTTATTTGGATTTGTTCAGTGGAGCAGAAGGAGAGGGGAAAAGGGTTATTATTTACAAAGTATATTTTGCATGACAAGAAGAAAATGTTGGCAACAGTGCCTCTTGCACTAGGTCATAAAAGGAGTCTTGTATGTTATTCAGTGTAAAATCCTTTCAAATAATAATTGAACCTTTGTTTCTATTAGACCTCTGTGCACTATTTTATGAGAAGTCATGAATGATTCATACGCTTTTTTAAATCTTATGAATGAGGTGTAACATCATGCAGAACAAAATCAAGTCATATTACGACCAAAATCATTGCGTCTGCCAGATGTTTATGCAATAATTTAACGTTTGAAGTTTCAGTGGTAAGTTTCCTCTAGGTCTGAGTCCTAATGAAGGGTTGACTCTTTATTCCTTTCCATAGATGCTGCCTGACCTGCTGAGTTCCTCCAGCATTTTATGATTGTTATTTGGGATTTCCAGCATCTGCAGAATCTCTTGTGTTTAAAACTTCCTCTGAAGTTGTTTATTAATAACTTAAATGAGAAATTACTGCGAGCACAGTACTAATCAGGTTGGATACTGTGATTTCGTGCAGTAAAATTGCTCCCTATTAGAAAAGAGTAGACATTTTGCAGCAACTGTCTTGTGGTGTTTTCATTGATGGGAATTATATTAGGTGAGACCATGTTTTGAATGTCCACTATACTTCCAAAGCAGTACTATGAATTCTTATACTGATTTCCTTAGGCTGTGTAGACTTTGGTGTACATTTACTTAAGTAATATTTAAGTCACTAATAATGTAAATAAGTTAATTCTTTTTTAGGAGCAAAGAGCACTCAGTTTCCTACTACCACATTTTTAGTCTTGTCAGGACATGCTTACTGCTGTTAACATGGGTTACTTTCCAAAGTCATGGTAATAATGCTTACCTCAGACTGAAGGAATGGAAGCCTAGAGGTGGCCTGTCCTGGGTTAGAGGTCTTCCTGGGTATGTGAATGTGTGGGCGGAGAGAGGGATGGGAAAGGGGCATGTTTTTCTGCTGTTACCACTTGTGTTGTTCTGTGGAACATTGCGGGCATGCTACGTTCGCGCCGGAAATTGTGGCAAAACTCTGAGCTGCCCCAGCACACCCTTATGTGTGGATGTTGTTAACACAAATGACAAATTTCACTGAATGCTGCAAGTACATGTGATGAATAAATCCGAATCTGATTATGATATTAGAGAGGGAATTCCAAGATATCAATCAATCCAGCAGTGGTAGAATGCCTACATCAGGGTAATGTTGTTTGACAGGGTGGTTGCTGTTCTTTTCCTTCAAGGTGATGGGGAAAGCAGAGTTGACAAAACATTGTGTTATAACCACCATATGCCACTTTTGTTGTAGAAAGGTCCAAGTTAGGAGAAACATCAATCAATGTTGAGGTCAGATGATCTTGTAGCTGCACTCATCCATGCCAGTGATTAATACTTTATCGTGCCGCTGTTGAGATATATAGATGGTAATGAGGCTTTGAGATGTAAAATGGCAAATAACCAGTCTCTGCCATGCTTTTGCTGATCACATTGATGAGGTACTTCCAGTTTAGCTTCTGGTTAGGAGAGCTTCTCAACATGTTCAGCGCTGACTGCCTCCCTTTTGATCGCTGCCGAGGGAGTCAGTGAGTGGCCTATCACTGTGTGGCTTGCTGTGGCAGGCGGGTAGGCCTCTGCCTTTTGTGGTGTCCCTCTCTTTCAATAAATGTCAGTTAATTCATAGGATGGTATCGTAGTTCTGTGTTTATGGATTGGACTATTGCATTTATGGACTGTGGATTTTTTCGGACATAGTTTTATATTCTGTGTTTTTTATCGCCTGTTCCTTTTCTGTTTTGTTGTGTGAGAGGAGAGGTTGATATTCTGTTATGCTCTGTTAGTCTCTTTGTGCGGGGAAGGGATTGTATTTTGGGGGGCCGATGTTCCTGTTCCATTTTGTGTGGGAGGAGGTGTGTTTTTGGGGGTTAATGATCAGGATGCTATTCTTCTTTGTGTGGAGGATGCGTTTGATGTTTTTCTCTGACAACTTGCAAGTTCTTTCTTTGTTTCATGGCTATCTGGAGAAGACAAATTTCAGAGTTGTATACGGATACAAACTTTGATAATAAATTAACTTTGAACCTTTCGAACTTGTTTGAAGCTAGAGAATTTGGCAATGACAAGGATACTGATAATTAAAGGGAGATATCTCATCTTCCTCTTGTTGAGGCCATTGTTACCATGATACCTTTGTGGCAGAATATTACTGCTATTTATCATATCAATTCTAGCAGAAGTTGTCCATAGAAACAATTACTTAGAATTTTCAGGGAACGTTCTGAGTTTTGACTTTATGTTGGAGGAAGAGAAGCTCACTAATGAAGTTGATCAAAATGATTGAGCTGTGATGAGACTTCAGAGAAATTTCTCTCATGATATCTTGGGTCTACGCCAGTAGGAGTTTTACATTGATGTCAGATTTTCTAACTCTCTTTAATGCAATACTGAGGGATACTTCTCTTACTTTTCTACTGGCATTTAATTTTGCATCAAGACCCTGATACGGTTTGGAAGGGACACAGGATGTAAACTGGATTAAATGACTGCATATTCCATTACTAACGACTTGGAGGTGCCTGATAGTACAGTACTGTAATTGCTCAGGACATGTAGCCTTTTAACCACCAGCCATATTCCATTGTCATAGCTGCTGTGGACATCTTCAGTAGAGTTTCCTTAGTAGTATACCTGACATAATTTCAGTATCTAAAGCAATTTGCATTTTTTAAAATAAAAACAAATGACAAATGCTTAGTAGGTCAGGTAAACCTTGAATTAAACAGAGTTCATGTTTCAAATCAAATACACTAAACCTCAACTCAATAGTATCTCAATAAATAAATTAATAAAATGAACTTGAGAAAAGAGAAGTTAATTTCAAGTTACAAAGAGGGTAAGGTGGGTGGGTCAAATGGCTCATCACTGAGAGGACGAGGGCCAGAGTTGCTCTTTGATGAAAGTGCTTGGGACTGTAAACACTGGGTCTATCTTACTTCTAATAGTTAGATGAGTTCAGTTCCCCTCAAATATTTCCACATAAATATTGTCAAATGGTAAATTTAGAAGCATTTCAAGTGTAACTGAAACTGATGGTCAACATGTTTCTACTTCAGCCTGTAACTTTCCTATTTGTTGAAAATCAATGAGGAAAATCACAAGCTGGCAAGTGAATGTGGAAAATCCCTGGCACATTTATCAATCCTACGCTCGTTTTGAGAAATAATACACCAGCCACACTGGAAACAAAGGCTCGCTCAGAAGAGTAGTGAGAGTACCAGTCAGATGTGAAACTGTCTCAAAGCAGAGATTTCTCGAAGAAAGCTGAATTAATGCAACATCTAGAAGGGAAAACAGGTTACGGCACATTAAAGAACTATATATTGGCCAAGAAGATATAAATGAAGCCTTGAAAAGGACTTAAAACAGGGAGAGAAAGTTTTGAGATGGTGTTTATCCATAGGAGGTTGGGATGAAAGTGAATAAGGCAATATTAGAATATTGTAGCCAATTATGGAGCTTTTTGTGATTAAATTGTAATTGTACTTATCTATAAGAAGTTGACTTGTCATTTTATAGCTGTGAATGGAGAGTTACATATTGTGCCCCTGACCTGGTTTCAGCTCTGTAACCTCTGCAATGTAACACATCCGCTTAACACATCTTGAAAACATCGAATATCTTTGTTGGTGTGAAAGAAAGCTGATGTGAACAACCTTTTGCTATAGAATTCCCAGCGGTAATATTTTTAATGGTCTGAAGAAATTTTAGTAACGTTTATATTTTTGGAATTACTACAAAAATGAGTAGTTAGATAATCTAATATGCTTGGACTAACATTCATTATAAAAAAAAAACAATAGCAGATGGTACAAAAATTCCAGGCAACCAACAGATGTATAGAGTTGGCAAATAAGATCCTGGTTTAACTTTCCTTGCAAAACATAATTTTGACAAAAATCAATTTATTGTATTAGTTTTAATTTTCACTGAAAATGGTTGATATTTCCCTGTTTAAATAAATAAAATGCAGCTAATTGCACTTGGTGACACAAGAGTAAAATTGGAGCAAAAGAAAACTGGAGGATGTCGGTAGGTCAAGCAGCATCTGTGGAGGCAAAGGGATTGTTGATGTTTTTGGGCTGGGACCCTGCATCAGGATGATGAGTATGGAGAGAAGGTGGCCACTATAAAGCAGTGAGAGGGAAGTGTGTAATGACTGCTGGCAAATAGTCATTGAACACTACAGAACAGAAGCAGACTCTTCAGCCCATCTAGTCCATGCTGAAATATTATTCTGCTTAGTCCTTCGATACTGGATAAATCATGGGTAGAACCAGATGGTGAGGAGCAAGGTGGGATAGGGAGATGGGGATGTTCGGGCCAAAGGCTGGAAGATAATGAATGGAACTGGATAAAGTGGGATGATGGACAGGTAGGTCCAGTATGGGGAGGGTGAGTTGAGAGGGAGAGAGATTGGTGGGTGTTGGCTGGAAACAGATAAGCAGGAAGAAATAGCAGATGTTGTCAGGTGGGGGAACAGATGGAAGACATAGGGGCTGAAAAATGATGTACAACCAGGTATGGAATGGTGGGCCAAAAGAGAAGAAACTCAGCTGAATAGGTGTGTTTGGTGACAGACAGACCGAGCCATCTGGGGGAGGGTGATGGATTGGGTGTGGGAGTGGAATGGAAAAGTTGAACAAATGCAGAGAGACCTAGTTGGATTGGTAGCAGCTGGAGAGGAACATAGCTGGCATGGGTTACCTGTACTTGGAAAGTGTAGCAGTCATACCATTGAGATTTTGGCTACCCAAATGGAATATGAGGTTTTGATCGTGTTGTTTGCATTTGTCCTCACTGTGGCAGTGGAGAAGACCAAGGCCAAGAACAGGGTGGTGTGGGAATAGTCAGAGGAGTTGAAATGATGTGCAGCTAGAATCTCAAGAAGATGTCTGTTGTGGACAGAGAACAAGTCGGCTAGTCTACACTTGGTCTCGCTGATGTCGAGGAAGCCACATCAAAAGCATGCAGTAGGTGAGTTTGGAGATACATATGAATCTCTGTCTCACCTGGAAGGGCTGTTTTGATCCTTGGATGATGGTGAGGGAGGTGGTGTAGGGGTAAAGTGTTGCACCAACTATGGTTACAAGAAAAGTGACAGAGGATGGGGAGGGGTGAATGGACCGGGGAGTCATGGAGAGAGTGGTAGATATTATGTGGTGGGATCTAGTTGCAAATGGCGAAATGGCAAAAGATGATATGCTGGATGTCAAGGCTGGTGATGTGAAAAAGAAAGACGAGAACTCAGAGTCTGTTCTGTCTGGGGGACATGAGGTTGAGAGCAGTCGTATGTTATATTGAAAAAATGGGGGTTAAAGCTCCATTGACTACAGGCGAGGGAAAGCCATATTTCTGAAAAAAGGGATATTTTGGAAATATTGGAAATGAAAGCCTTATCTTGAGAACAGATGTAGCAGAGATAAAGAAATTGAGCAAAAGGGATGACGTCTTTGTAGAAAACAAGGTGGGAAGAGGTGTAGTTGAGGTAACTCTAAGAGGGATTATAGTAGATTTAGGTGGATAGTGACTCCTGAGATGGAGACAGAGAGATCGAGAAAGGGAAAGGTGTCAGAAATGAACCAAGTAAATTTGTATGCAGGCTGGAAGTTAGTGATAAAGTTGATAGAAATGAAGCAATAAACAACACCAATACAGTCATTGATTTAGTGAAAAAAAAGAGTTGGAGAGTGCTGGTAGTGTAGGTTTGAAAAAGGGAATGTTCTAAGTAACTAACATCAAGATTGGCAGAGCTGGGACTTGTGTGAATGACCAAGGTGGCTCCTTTATTTTGTAGAAGGTTGGAGCAGTTGAAAGTGAATTGAAATTCTGCATGGTATTGTCTATCATCATCATTATCGTTATCAGTACGTGCCGTGCAGTATGACATGGGCAATCACGGTCTTCCATCTGTCTTTAATCTTTAATCCATGACCATGATTGTTCTTGGCAATTTTTTCTACAGAAGTGGTTTTCCATTGCCGCCTTCTGGGCAGTGTTTTTACAAGACTGTGGACCCCAGCCACTTTCAACATTCTTCAGAGATTGTCTGCCTGGGGTCAGTGGTTGCTGAACCAGGACTTGTGATATGCACCAGCTGCTCAGACAACCATCCACCACCTGCTCCCACAGCTTCATGTGACCCTGACTGAGGGACTAAGCAGGTGATGACTTTGCCCAAGGGTGACCTACAGGCTAGTGGAGAGAGGAAGCACCTTACATCTCTTTTGGTAGAGACATATCTCCACCCCACTACCCTGGCGTTGCTTATACATAAATGATAAATTGATAATGGATGAGGAGCTATGGATTAAAGCCCAAAATCCAGGGTGTTGCTGTCCATGTTGCATCACATGTACCTTTGAACATGGGATCTCATGACTGACCATTTGAAATGCATTGAATGGTATGATAGTTATGAATTAAACTTGCTGCAGAATGCTATGTCTCATCCAATTTAATTTCTTATTACACTGGTGAAGAGATGCCCTTCTGAACACCGCTGTTGTAATGTTTGAGTTACTGTCGCCTTCCTGTCAGCTTGAACTAGGCTCAGATCTCGTTAACAAGGCATTTTCAAACTCATAACTTCTGCTCACTGGATTTTTTTTTTTGTTTTCCACACAATTCAAGATAAACTCTAGAGACTGTTATGCATGAAAATCATAGAAGATCAGCAGCTGCAGAGATACTCAAACCACCCTGTCTGGCATCAACAATCATTCCACTGTCAGTCATTTAGATCACATTTCTTCCCCAGTCTGCAATTTCATCTGAACAACAACTGAACCTCTTGACCATGTCTGCATGCTTTCATACATTGAGTTTCTGTCACGTGAATAGACAATTAGATATTTGCATTAACGAGCAGGTGTACCTAACAAAGTGTCCTCTGAGTTTATGTCCAAGTTCCTATATACTATGAAATTGAATGATAGAGCTGAAATGTGTGGCACTTCACAGAAAGATTGAATGGTGGCAGTATGGAAGGAGATCATTGAATCAACTGATGTCATGACAGCTCTATATAAGAGCAAATCAGGTAGCGCCACTTCCCTAAATCACTGTAAAATCCTTTCCATTACTTTCTTTCAATTGGTTCAGTTGAGTCCTGTTCCGCTGCTTCATCTGACAGTGTATTCCAGACTCCAATCAATCAATCACTGTGTAAATATATTTTACACATTTCACTTGTTCCAATTTACTTTGATTCTAAGTTCCCTTGTTCTTCAGCATTCCACAGAAGGTGGAATACCTTTTAGGAATTTAAAAGCTTTTAGTTGATCCTTTATTATCTATTTTTTTCCAAATAGAGCAATGCTAGCTTCTCTATTCCATCCATTTAACATAAAATCCTTTATCCCTAGAATCATTTTGGTAAGTCTCATCTTTGTCCTATATAAAGCAAGAATGGTGTATTACGTATAAACCAGAGTTACATTGGAGTTTCAGAATCCGATATGTATTTGGAACCATTTTTTCAAACAATTTTCCTACTTTCTATAAAACGATAAGACTTGGGAGCAGGATTAGGCCATTCTGCCCATCGAGTCTGCTCCACCATTCCGGCATGGGTGATTTTTCTTCCTCTCAACCCCATTCTCCTGCTTTCTCCCCATAACATTTGATGCCCTGACTAATCAAGAACCTATCAACCTCTGCTTTCAATATAACCAATGGCATGGCCTCCACAGCCATTCACCACCTCTAACTAAAAGAATTCCTTCTCATCGCTGTTCTAAAAGGACATTCTTATATTCATAGATTTAATGTTCATACTCAACTTTGCGTCTTTTTTAAAGCAAATGCTTTGTTATCTGCTTATCTTCAAGATAGTTTTATGGACTTAGAATTGATTCTGAATCTAAAGGTTCAAGTAAATTCATTTGGAATAGACGTCAAAACTCTGAATGTTAGCCAAAGTTAAATGATTTAGATTTGGATTCGTGTGGTCCTGTTCAGAGAATCTTTTGGATTCCCTGAAATTGGAAAATACTCACTTTCAATTCAAAAGCAAAGAATAAACTCTCTGATAAGAAACAAAATTTCTGGAAATTCTCAGCAAGTTGGGCAACATCTGCAAGAAGTGAAAGGCAATAACCCAGAACGTCACTTCTGTTTTTCTCTTTACTGATGAAGACTTTTCAGCATCTCACATCAAAGTTGCTGGTGAACGCAGCAGGCCAGGCAGGAAGAGGTACAGTCGACGTTTCAGGCCGAGACTCTTCGTCAGGACTCAGCATCTTCTGTTTTTATTTCCTGAAACATTGGTTTCTCCATCTGATTTTTCATGATGATTTCTTCATCGAGTTTACTATTCTAAATCAGGCAGTATCTCTGGAAAAAGAAACATAGAACATAGAACTGTACCACACAGTACAGGCTCTTTGCCCCACGGGTTGTGCTGACCTTTTAACAGAATCCAAGATCAGTCTTACACTTCTCTCCCACAGAGCCCTCCATTTTTCTTCCACCTATATGCCTATCTATGAGTCTCTTAAGTGTCCTTAATGTATCTGCATCTACCACCACTGCAGGCAGGGTGTTCCATGCACTCATCGCCTTCTGTGTTTAAAAAAACAAACCTGCCTGTGACATCTCCCCTATTCTTTCTTCGAATCATCTTAAAATTATGCCTTCTCATATTCGCCATTTGCCATTTGGGAAAAATGTGTTGGCTGTCCACTCTACCTATGCCACTTATCATCTTACGCACATCTAACAAATCATCTCTCATTCTCCTTCATTCCAAAGAGAAAAGGCCTAGCTTGCTCTACCTTTCCTCATATGACATGTTCTGTAATCCAGACAGCATCCTGGTAAATCTCCTCTGCCTCCTCTCTAATGCTTCCATATTCTTCCTATAATGAGGTGACAAGAATCGAAGTGTGATCTAATCAGAGTTTTATAAAACTAAAATATTAACTCGTGGCTCTTGAATTCTCACCCCCCCCCACCCATTCTGAAGCCCAAAACAACATGCACCTATGAACTTGTGCAGCAACACTGAGGGATATATGGTCATAGACCCCAAGGTCCCTCTGTTCCTCCACACTGCTAAAAATTCCGTATTAGCCTTGCACTCTACCTGGACGTTTGATCTTTCAAAGTATTTCATTTCATATTGTTCCATATTGAACCCTATCCACCACTTCTCAACCCAACTCTGTATCCTACCAATGTCTGATTGTAACCTTCAGGAGTTTCCTACCTGGGGTCCACAACCCTTCACTTAATAGTAGGGGTCAATGGCATGAAAAAGGTTGGGAACCCCTTTTCTACACTATTCAATCCCACCACCTTTCATATCATTTACAAACTTACTAACCCACCCTTCTACTTCCTTATCAAAGCCATTTATAAAAATCACAAGAGCATGGGTTCAAGAACAGATCCCTGCGGAACACCGTTAGTCATTGATCTCCAGGCAGAATTCGCTTCATCTGCTACCATCCTTTGCCTTCTGTTTGCAAGCCAATTCTGAATCCAGTTATCAACGAAATTAATGTTTCTGGTTTGAGACTTTCATCAGTGTTTTTAGAATATATCAACTATACACCCGTGCTACAAGATAAAGGCCAGCATCTCAATAAAAGCTGCAGAGAGTAAAAGGCTACTGAAGAGTAATTGTATAGTATATGCTGAATCATAAATATTGCTTTACAATACTGTTTTCCTTTATAACATCTTTGGAAAATAATTAGAATGGGATTTCTTACAGATATAACTAACATCGAATGTACATGTTGACACTTCCCTATACTTTTTTGCAGAGAGAAAGAATTGTCAGGTCATTTTGTGGAAACTTGTGGGCTCCTCACTGATTTTTAATTTATTGATTATAGATTATGCCCATTGGTTACATATCCTCTTCTTCAAAGATGAAGTTATTAAATATCAACATATTTGATACATTTTTACACATTTACACATTATTGAATATTACACATATTACATATTACATGCGTACATATTACACATTTTTGAATAATGGGGTGAAAATATGGTCCAGGTTATTACATAGATTTAAATTCCATAGCTGTTCTGATGAATTTTGAACTTGGGCCTCTGGGTTAATATCCATGAGCTACTCTTCAACCTTTATTGATCAGCTTGTTCAAGGTACCATTCCACCGTGTGGATTTATGTATATTTACAGTCAGGTGTCTCTTCAAGGATATAATCCATTGGTTACTTCTTTATGTTAAGTGTAGGCAGCCTTTATGTTATATTGCATTGGTTACTTTTTTATGTTAAGTGTAGGCAGCCTTTTTCATAGCATCTCTCTGTCAATGTACAGCCATGCATTATCTTTACTACCTTTTTATCTACTGATATTTTGACACTTTCTTTGCTTTGCATGGCTATTTTAAAAGAGAAAAGTTAGTAGAATTGAAAGAATAAAGAATATGATAAGAACAGCAAGGAAAGAAAAAGTTGCTCAGGATATTAGACCAAAAGACATAGGAGCAGAATTAAGCCATTTGGCCCTTCAAGTCTGCTGTGCTATTCCATCAGGGCTGATTTTTTTTTTATCCCTCTCAACCTCATTTGCTGCTATCTCTCCATAACGTTTGATGCTCTGACTAATCAAGAACCAATAAACCTCTGCTTTATATGTACTCAGTGACATTGGCCTTTGCAACCATCTGTGGCAATGAATTCCATTGACTCACCATCTTCTGGCTCAACAAATTCCTTCTCCTCTCTGTTCTAAATGGACATCCCTTTGTTCCAAGGCTCTTCCCTCTGGTCCGAACTCACCCTGTATAGGAAACATTCTTGCCACATCCACTCTGTCTAGGCCTTTCAATATTTGAAAGGTTTCAGTGAGATCCCCTTCATTCTTCTAAACTCCAGTCTATAGCCCAGAACCATCACATGCTCCTCATACATTAACCCTTTCATTCTTTTTCTTTGATAAGGGGCTCAAACTGCTCACAATACTCCAAGTGCTGACTGACCAATGCCTCATAAAGCCTCAGCGTTACATCCTTGCTTTTATATTCTAGCCCTCTCAAAATGACTGCTAACATTGCATTTGCCTTCCTTATCACCAACTCAACCTTCAAGTTAACCTTCAGGGATTCCTGCCCAAGGGCTCCCAAATCCCTTGGCATTTCTGATTTTCAAATTTTCTTCCCATTAAGAAAATATTCTATGCCTTTATTCTTTCTAGCAAAGTGCAAGACCATACACTTACTTACACTATATTCCATCTGCCACTTTGTGCATTCTCCCAATCTGTCTAAGTCCTTCTGCAGACCCCTTGCTTTCTCAACACGACCACCCGCTCCAACCATCTTCATATCCACAAACATGGCCACAAAGCAATCAATTCCATCATCCAAATCATTGACATGTAATGTGAAAAGAAGCGGTCCCTGCAGAACACCACAACACCACCAGAACACCACAAGTCACCAGCAGTCAACCAGAATAGGCTCCCTTTCGTCCAGATCTTTGCTTCCAGCCAGTGAGCCAATCTTTGATTCATGCAAGTATCTTTCCTGCAGCACCATGGATTATTACCTTGTGTGCAGCACCTTGTCAAGGGGTTTCTGACTCTCCTTTGTCTATCCTGCCTGTTATTTCCTCAAAGAATTCCCACAGATTTGTCCAGCAAGATTTTCTCATAAGAAAACCACGCTGACTTTGAATGATTTTATCATGTGCCTCTAAGTACCCTGAAACCTCATCCTTAATAATGGACTCCAACATCTTCCCAACCACTGAAGTCAGGCTGAATGGCCTATGACTTCCTTTCTTCTGCCCCGCTCCCTTAAAGCATGAAGTGACATTTGCAATTTTCCAGTCCTCTGGAACCATTCCAGAATCCAGTGATTCTTGAAAGATCAAGGATCGAGGCATGACTGCGCAAGTGTGTGGGTGTCTGTGAGTTAGACCGGCGGAAAGGATCTAAAAGGAAAATAGCTTTATAGAGCGGGTGTCGGAGGAGTGCGTGATGGAGTAGAGGGAGTCAAGAGTAATAGGGCTTTGGCTCAACTGGGCTTCGGCAATAATGGGTGGAGGCGAGGTAAGTTACTTGTGAAGGATAGGAATAGGAAGTACGTCTGTGAGGCCGGTGTTCTGTACTGGGTGTCAGATGTGGGATGTCCGGGAGACTCCCAGCCTCCCGGACAGCCACATCTGTGCCAGGTGTGTCGAGGTGCAGCTCCTCACGGACCGGGTTAGGGAACTGGAGATGCAGCTTGATGACCTTTGTCTGGTCAGGGAAAGTGAGGAGCTGATAGAGAGGAGCTACAGGCAAGTAGTCACACCTGGGCCACGAGAGACAGATAAGTGGGTAACAGTCAGGAGAGGGAAGGGCAAGAGTCAGAAACTAGAGAGTACCCCTGTGGCTGAACCCTTTAACAATAAGTATTCCTGTTTGAGTACTGTTGGGGGGGTACAGCCTACCTGGGGAAAAGTAACAATCACCATGCCTCTGGCACAGAGTCTGGCCCTGTGGCTGAGGGTCGGGAAAGGAAGAAGGCAGCAGTAATAGGGGACTCTATAGTTAGGGGGTCAGACAAGCAATTCTGTGGATGCAGGAAAGGAACATGGATGGTAGTTTGCCTCCCAGGTGCCAGGATCCAGGATGTTTCTGATCGCATCCATGATATCCTGAAGTGGGAAGGTGAACAGCCAGAGGTTGTGGTACATACTGGTACCAGAGACATGGGTAGGAAAAGGGAGGAGGTCCTGTAAACAGGCTAGGGGGAGTGAGGAAGGAAGTTGAGAAGCAGGACCTCAAAAGTAGTAATCTCGGGATTACTGCCTGTGCCACGTGACAGTGAGTATAGGAATAGAGTGAGATGGAGAATAAATGCGTGGCTGAGGGATTGGAGCAGGGGGCAGTGATTCAGATTTCTGGATCATTGGGACCTCTTTTGGGGCAGGAGTGACCTGTACAAAAAGGACAGGTTGCACTTGAATCCGAGGGGCCCAATATCTTGGTGGGGAGGTTTGCTAAGGCTTTTGGGGAGAGTTTAAACTAGAATTGCTGGGGGATGGGAACTGAACTGAAGGGACGGAGGAAGGGGTGGTTGGCTCACAAATCAAGAAAGCTTGGAGTCAATGCGAGAGAGAAGATAGGCAGGTGATAGAGAAGGGATGTGCTCAGACCGATGGTTTGAGATGTGTCTGTTTTAATGCAAGGAGTATCATGAACAAAGCGGATGAGCTTAGAGCGTGGATCAGTACTTACAGCTATGATGTCATGGCCATTACAGGGACTTGGATGGCTCAGGGGCCGGAATGGTTACTTAGAGTGCCAGGCTTTAGATGTTTCAGAAAGGACAGGAAGGGAGGCAAAAGAGGTGGGGCCGTGGCACTGTTGATCAGAGATAGTGTCACAGCTGCAGAAAAGGAGGAAATCATGGAGGGATTGTTGACTGAGTCTCACTGGGTGGAAGTTAGGAACAAGAAGGGGTCAATAACTCTACTGGGTATTTTTTATAGACCACCCAGTACTAAAAGGGACATCGAGGAGAAGATAGGGAGACAGATTCTGGAAAGGTGTAATAATAACTGGGTTGTCTTGGTGCAAGATCTTAATTTCCCAGATATTGATTGGCATCTCCCTAGAGCAAAGGGTTTAGGTGGAGTAATGTTTATTAGGTGTGTTCAGGAAGGTTCCCTGGCACAATATGTAGATAAGCTTACAAGACGAGAGGCTGTACTTGATTTGGTATTGGGAAATGAACCTGGTCAGGTGTCAGGTCTCTCAGTGGGAGAGCATTTTGAAGATAGTGATCACAATTCTATCTCCTTTACCATAGCATTGGAGAGGGATAGGAACAGACAAATTAGGAAAGCGTTTACTTGGAGTAAGGGGAAATATGAAGCTATCAGGCAGGAACTTGGAAGCATAAATTGGGAACAGATGTTCTCAGGGAAACGTACGGCAGAAATGTGGCAAATGTTCAGGGGATATTTGCATGGTGTTCTGCATAGGTACATTCCAATGAGACAGGGAGAGGATGGTAGGGTACAGGAACTGTGGTGTATAAAGGCTGTTGAAAATCTAGTCAAGAAGAACAGAATAGCTTACGAAAGGTTCAAAAAACTAGGTAATGATAGAGATCTAGAAAATTATGAGGCTAGCAGGAAGAAGCTTAAGAATGAAATTAGGAGAGCCAGAAGGGGCCATGAGAAGGCCTTGATGAGCAGGATTAAGGAAAACCCCAAGGCATTCTACAAGTATGTGAAGAACAAGAGAATAAGACGTGAGAGAATAGGACCAATCAAGTGTGGTGGTGGAAAAGTGTGTAAGGAGCTGGAGGAGATAGCAGAGATATTTAATAATTTGCGTCAGTCTTCACGACGGAAAAGAACCGTGGCAATTATAAAGATGACTTACAGCAGACTGAAAAGCTTGAGCATATAGACTTTAAGAAAGAGGATGTGCTGGAGCTTTTGGAAAGCATCAAGTTGGATAAGTCACTGGGACTGGACGAGATACACCACAGGCCACTGTGGGAGGCGAGGAAGGTGATTGCTGATCTTCTGGCAATGACCTTTGCATCATTGATGGAGACAGGAGAGGTTCTGGAGGATTGGAGGGTTGCAGATGTTGTTCCCCTATTCAATAAAGGGAGTAGAGATAGTCCTGGAAATTATAGACCATTGAGTCTTACTTCAGTGGTTGGTAAACTGATGGAGAAGATCCTGAGAGGTAGGATTTATGAACATTTGGAGAGGCACAATATGATTATGAATAGTCAGCATAGCTTTGTCAAAGACAGGTCATGCCTTACAAGCCTGATTGAATTTTTTGAGAATGTGACTAAACACATCGATGAAGGTAGAGCATTAGATGTAGTACATATGGATTTCAGCAAGGCATTTGATAAGGTACCCCATGCAAGGCTAATTGAGAAAGTAAGGAGGCATGGGATCCAAGGGGACCTTGCTTTGTGGATCCGGAATTGGCTTGTTCACAGAAGGCAAAGAGTGGTTGTAGATGGGTCAGATTCTGCATGGAGGTTGGTGACCAGTGGTGTACCTCAGGGTTCTGTTCTGGGACCCCTTCTCTTTGTGATTTTTATAAATGATCTGGATGATAAATGAAGGGATAGGTTAGTAAATTTTCTGATGACGCAAAGGTTGGAGATTACAGCAGGACATCGATAGGACGCAAAACTGGGCTGAGAAGTGGCAGATACAGTTCAATCCAAATAAGTGTGAGGTGGTTCATTTTGGTAGGTCAAATATGATGGCAGAATATAGAATTAATGGTAAGACTCTTGGCAGTGTGGAGGATCAGAGAGATCTTGGGGTTCGAGTCCATAGGACACTCAAATCTGCAGCGTAGGTTGACTCTGTGGTTTCGAAGGCATGCAGTGCATTGGCCTTCATTAACCATGGGATTGAGTTTAAGAGCCGAGAGGTAATGTTACAGCTATATAGGACCTGGTCAGACCCCACTTGGAGTACTGTGCTCAGTTCTGGTTACCTCACTACAGGAAAGATGTGAAAACTATTTAAAGGGTGCAGAGGAGATTTACAAGGATGTTGCCTTGATTGGGGAGCATGCCTTCTGAGAGTAGGTTAAGTGAACCCAGCCTTTTCTCCTTGGAGTGACAGAAGATGAGGGGTGACCTGATAGAGGTGTATAAGATGATGAGAGGCATTGATCATGTGGATAGTCAGAGGCTTTTTCCCAGGGCTGAAATGGCTAACATGAGGGGCACAGTTTTAAGCAACACACATCAAAGTTGCTGGTGAACGCAGCAGGCCAGGCAGCATTTCTAGGAAGAGGTGCAGTCGACGTTTCAGGCCGAGACCCACCAGCAACCTTGATGTGTGTTGCTTGAATTTCCAGCATCTGCAGAATTCCTGTTGTTTGGGCACAGTTTTAAGGTGCTTGGAAGTAGGTACAGAGAAGATGTCGGGGTAAGTTTTTTACTCAGAGAGTGGTGAGTGCGTAGAATGGGCTGCCGACAACGGTGGTGGAGATGGATACGATAGGATCTTTTAAGAGTCTCCTGGATAGATACATGGAGCTTAGAAAAACAGAGGGCTATGTGTAACCCTAGGTAATTTCTAAAGTACATGTTCAGCACAGCATTGTGGGCAGAGGGCCTGTATAGTGCTGTAGGTTTTCTATGTTCTATCATTACTAATGCCTCCACAATCTCTTTAGCTACCTGTTTTAGAGCCTGGGGTGTAGTCCATCTGATCCAGGTGACTTATTTACCTTTCAGCTTCCCAAACATTTTTTCCTTAGTTATAGCAACTACACTCACTTTTGCCCCCTTACACACTTGAATTTCTGGCGTACTGCTTGTGTCTTCCACAGTGAAGACTGATGCAAAATACTTCTTAAGTTCACTCCCCATTTCTTTGCCCCCATTACCACTTCTCCAGCGTTATTTTCAAGTGGTCCAATGTCTACTCTCTCCTTGTTTTTACTCTTTATAGACCTGAAAAAACTTTTGGAATAGTCTTTTATATTATTGACCAATGTAGCCTCATATTTCATCTTTGCTCTCCTCATAGCTTTTTTAGTTTCCTTCTGTTGGTTTGTAAAAGCTGATGGCATTTGTTATTTAATGGAGGTTTCAATAGGTACATTTAACGTCAGAGAAATGTGTACAATATACATATATCCTGAAATTCTTTTTCTTCGCAAACATCCACAAAAACAGGGAAGTGCCCCAAAGAATGAATGATAGTTAAAATTTAGAACCCCAAAGCCCCCCCCAGCTCCCCCCTCCCACGCGTAAGCAGCAGCAAAGCGACAACCCCCACCCACCAGCAAAAAAGGATCTGCACCCTCCACCGAGCACTGAAGCGTGCAGCAAAGCATCAGAAAAGACACAGACCTGCAGTACCCCAAAGACTACTCATTCACCCAGTAATTTGAATACCAAAGGCTCTCTCACTCCCTAATAAGGGAAAAAGAGGTGTCCCTGTTTCATGACTAATCAAAAGAAGAAATAACTTGGGAGAAGTGCTTTGCACGCAACTCCAGTGCAGTCATAGCTAACGGTGTCTCCATCCTGTCACATTATCATACCATCTGGAGGCACGGTAGCATAGCGATTAGTGTAATGCTTTTACAACACCAGTGACACTGCTTCAATTCCGCTACTGCATGTAGAGTTTGTATGTTCTCCTTGCGACAGTGTGGGCTTTCTCCGGGTGCTCCTGTTTCCTCCCACATTCCAAAGATGTACAGGTTAGTAGGTGAATTGGGCACATTGGGTGCTATTGGGTGGCACAGGCTCGTTGGATCAGAAGCACCTGTTAACGTGCTGTGTCTCTACGCAAAACTAAGCAAGTACACATCACTCATTGGAAAGATAATACAACAAAGCAGAAGAGGATGGTAACAAAAGCAAAACTACAACAACATGAGGAAAGAAAGAAGAACCAACAAAACAATGTCTGAGATATGTAAAAAAAATATATTTTGCTTTGCACTGATCATGGGCAGCATATAAGGAAATGAATTAATGTTAATAATGTGTTCAGCATCAGCTGACAGCAGAAACTGAATGGGTATTTAGGTACGTTTTAGATAGATCTAACAATTTATCCTGATGTCATGCCATTAGTGCAGCACAATATCCTGATGCACGTCACAAAATTATCTTAAAGAAATTGACAGTTTTCACTTCTTCACTTCTGCTGCTGGTCTCTCGAGGATGTGGTGTGAATGCTGTTTCTTGAGTACGGTCAGCAGCAGATTACTTTGTGCATGGACTCTCCACAACTATGTGCTATGGAGAGAAGCAGGAAAGTGGGGTTGAGAGGAATAATAATCAGTCATGATGCAATGGTGGAACAGACTTGATGGGCTGAATGACCCAATTCTGCTCCTATGTCTTATGGTCTTGTGGTTTTAAATCTTGATTAAAGTGCACAATTTGCTCAAATTGAGGAATTTGTAATAAATTTGATGTGTGTGGCTGGAATTTCATGTTTTCTGATATCGGTCATTACTGTTGTCAGCCTTGGCTCAGCAGCAGTGCCCTGAGATTTTAGTGTGTGATTTGGCCTGATGCTTCAGTATAAACGAGTATTTCATTTCTAGAGGTGTTATCTTTCAGATGAAAAGCACAAAGTAAGGCCAATCTAGGCAGACCAAAATTCATTTTTCAAGAAAGGACAATGGAGCTGTCTCCATATCCTGGCTAATATTTATGTACATCAGAATCGTTACAACAGATTTTCTAGTTGTTTATTTTACAGCTGTCTCCACTCAGCAAGAGGTCCCCTAATCTCCTCCACTGTCTATCAGTGCACAGGAGGCAGCTGAAAAGCTCCTTTGCCAACTTTTTCTCAACAAAAATGAAATGTTTTTGAAATTGCCTACAGTTGGATAGCTTCTTCTCTCAAATATCAAGCATCTGCACAGATAAACGCTCATGGTTAATGCATTCAATGTATGTTTGTAGTCCCTTGCTATTGCAATAGCTCCGTTAGTGTTATATACTTTCCATTCTTAATTTTGATCTATCAGCTTTTCGCTGCAATGTGATTGATACGTTTATGGATATTTTAGTGGCAGATCATCATCAGTGACTCATTAACATGAGTAATTTGTATCATTGCACAGAGATATTGACTACCAAACAGTAATACTTCAATTGTATCGGTGACAGTTGATTACTATCTTGACCTTATCTGCAGCAAATGCAATGGAGTTAAGATTAGGGATAGCTGGTGGCAATAGGTCTCGAAGTTCCATTGTTGGATGTTTTGGAATTAGATGTGAACCTTGCTGGCTGCCGTTCTTACGACAACAGGACTCAGGGAATTAGGGCACAAGCAGGAAATTGAGTCCTGTTAAAGGGTCTTGGCCTGAAACGCCAACTATTCAATCACTTCCATGATCGCTGCCTGACCTGGTGAGTTCCTCCAGCATTTTGTCTGTGTGCTGCATAGGAAATTAGGGCCGGCCAGTCCCTTGCCACAGTGGAATATTTGACTTAGAGCCAGCCCTATCTGCTGCATCTATTAACACACAATAAATGAACAACTATACATGGATAGTAACACCTCTTGTGGGCAATTGAAATTGCATTTTTTTTGTTTGATCCTTTCTCTTAATGTGGAAGATTTTGTTTGAAAACAAAAATTGATTAAGGGATTTGATTTGGGCAATTGAAAGTGGAAACCAGCATAGATATTTAGTGGAGTAAAACAGAACTGAAGTGCAGTTATAGCTGTTTGCAAAGGAATATGAAATTAGATTGATCTGCAGTGGCTACATCAATAAATTTGAGCTTTGACTACATTTAGAATGGACTTGTTTGATGAAGGGTCTCGGCCTGAAGCATTGACTGTTTATTCCTTCCTATAGATGCTGTTGGACCTGTCGAGTTCCTCCAGCAACTTGTATGTCTGTTTGCAATAGATTTTTGCCCTATCAATATTTTTGATTTGTAAATATTAGTGATCACTGGAGTTACGGTCAGCGTCACTGCAGATTATCTGCACACACTTAACTAACAATGTTAGGATTCTATAGAAATGTATTTTCTCATGTACCAAATAAGCAGCAGAAGCCAAGCTAAATAATGAAACCCAAGGCTTCAAATTCAAAAGCTGAATTATTTACCTCTTTTCCAATATTTTAACCAATGATAGTAAAGAGATAATAAACACAGTGGATTCTGGCTAATTGGGTCATTGGTTAATCAGGGCAGCTGGTTATTTGGGACAATACTTAAAGAATGAAAACTAATCAAGAACATTTCCAGAATTTCATTCGTTTATTTGGGTCACTATGCCACTTAACTGGGTCAGGAGACTTGCTGAACAGTTTCTAACAAGCATCAGTTGCACACATTTTTGTGGCCTTCAGATGTTACACTGTGCTCAGAGTGAAGAGTTTTTAAATATCGTCAGTTGAGTGTTTCAGAAAGCAGTGATTATTGTGAAATGGCCAGGAGTGAAAATTGAATGATTTCACTATTTCAAAGAGTTGATAGTATTCTAATTTGTTCTGTTGTTCATTTAAATACATAATTTGTTAGTCAGTTAAACACTAGTTTGTCTTTTTTCTACCTTTTTAACCATTTCCATGAAACTTCAGCTAATTGGGGCAGCTGCTTAATTTGGCTGAAATGTCCCTGTACCAATTAACCAGAATCCATTGTATACTGGCTCATTTTGTTCCATTTTTTCGATTGTCAAATATATAGTCATCTGTGTTAATTTCACTTGATTTGTTTTTCAAATCAGATCCATAGTTAATGATGCTGTTTAACTTGGAATCAAGCTGCAAAATAACTTACTGCCAAATTGATCCACTTATGCACATTTGAATAACAGATCAGATTACAACTGGAATATGCCTTGTTGTCAACTTGCCACCTGCAACTGTTTAATTACCAGCAGCTGCGAACAGTTCCATCGATTTTGATTATTCTTAAATGGCTCTAGCAACAGTTACACTGGATAGAGCTACCAACTATACTTTTGGCTGCATACTATTAAAAAGTAGGTGGGGGTGGGGTGCTGATATTCCCTGACAAAGGTGGCATCAATGATTTTTGACCTTTTTCCTACTTTACTTTCTCATTAACTGTTACTATATTTCCAACAAGATCTCCTTTTTTAATATATATAAAGTCAAAACAATGTAATTGGGTAACCCATTACAAAGAAATTGATGTCCAGGAAGCAATTTATTATCCTAATTGTCCTTAATTTATAACATGGATTCTTGGTGCTTCACTTATCAGAGAACTAAGCAATATGGGTGTATCTCTGCTGATTCACACTCACATAATTGAGGATCAGAAAAAGCAGTAGAAGGTTGTAGACTCAGCCAGTTCTGTCATGGGCAATAGCCTCCTCACCGTTGAGGACATCTTCAAAAAGTGATGCCTCAAGAAGGTGATCCATCCTCACCATCCAGGACATGCCCTCTTCTTATTGCCACCATCAGGTGCAGGGATCTGAAGATACACACTCAACACTTTAGGAACGGCTTCTTCCCTCCTGCTGTCAGATTTTTGAATGGTCTGTGAATCCATGAACACTAACCTCACTACTTCACTCTCTTTTTGTACTACTTATGTATGTTTTTATGTTTCCTATTGCAGCTTGTAGTTTTTTTTATGTATTGCAGTGTACTGCTGCCGCAAAACAACACTTCACGTTTGTCAAGATAAACTTGATTTTGATCCTGAGAATCCATTTTAGACTATTTAATAATAATGAAGCTAATCTTCCATTTGAATAAGAATACAAAACAATAAAGAGCAATGTGATATTAAGACGAAAAGAAATAATTAATATCTCTTCAGTTGTAGTTCCATAATCAATAAAAGTGACTTCCTTCAGAGAGCATAATCAATCACCTTCCTCTATTACAAGGGTTGGAAGTGGAGCCGTGAGTTGATGGTCGGGCATTGTTCAATTTCATTCACAACTCTTCCGAAAGTGAAACAGTCCATGCCTACTTCCAGCAGGACTTCTTATTACTATCCTGCTTTATTCTATTTCACTTTCAATTTTAATTCACCTCCTGTTCAGTCTTTAACTCTTAACAGTTTTTAATTTTCAGCATTCTACTTAGGGAAATTTTAAATGTATCATATTAAATAAAATGGAATACTGGAAGGGAATTAAATCAAGTGCCTGCCTTTGAGATGCCTTTCTTCGCAAAATCCATTTGAATTCCTTTATTGCATTTTTTCACTGTCAATTGGGTATATGTTAGTTAAAGTTGATAGTAGAATCTGAAAACAAAGGACAACTCATGGTAGTTTGTATTTCCTTCAGTTACCAGGGAAGACTAACATTAAAGGAATGACAGCAGTAAAGCAATTAGGTGCACCCAGTTCAGGTAAGCCTTTCTAATAAGGGAAGAAATATTCCTTAGATTATTATTTGTATTGTTAGTTCTGTAAATAAGTTGCAGCCCAACTAATATAAAACAAAATTGTTTAATCTTTCATTTCATATCATAGTTTATTTCTAAGAAATGTTATATATATTTACTGACTGACGGAGATGCTGTAGGTGCATTTTTGTTTATGCTTAGCTCTAATGTGCTATAGTAATTACTTTCTAAACAGCTGTTTATTTAAAAAGTGCAGTGTCATGATCTACATCTAGAAATGTTGAGATTGCAGTTGTTTTTTGTTTATTTTTTCCACACTGTACAGTCCAATGAATCTCAACATTTGGATATAGCAATGCGATGGGGATCATTTATTTAAATAATTGCATTTCCTATTCCAACCTTTGGAAGAGTTAACCTTCATGACTGTTTGAATGTTGGGTGAGATAGGATCAAACTCACCATGCAGTCACCAAGACCGTCCTTCCCTGATGGCATGTGAAAAATTAGGCAATTAAATGGCAAAGAATTTTAGTGTTCACATATCGGTAGCCCAGTGGAGTCTAAGGCTTGTTACTTAAGGTACAATTTTTAGGTTTGAGTTGGATTTACACTTGATAATTTTATGAAAGTCATGTATGTGTGTGTGTGTGTGTATATATATATATATATATATATGTATTCTTAAGTGGTGCAGCAGACTTATGCACACACGTCTATAACCTTGTATACTTATTCAGTGATTACTGAGAGAACCCATTCCTTTCCCCATCTCCACCCTCTGCCTTGTGGGCACCTCTGGGCTTCATACTTAAAAACAGGGCTAGGTGAATACATTATCAATATCATTGTACTCAGCTTTTCCTCCTTGCACTAAATCACCCTTCCATTGTTTGTTTATAAAATATTATTAGAATTCCTTCCTAAAGCCTGTGTGCATAGAAATAAATGATGGATAAAACCCTGTAGATAAATGCATAATCCTTCTGATAAGTTGTACACTAGCATAATTGTTACTTAACTCTGAGTCTGAGGCTGAGGCCTCCATCGGTCAGAGTTGACCATGGATATTGTGTCTTAGCTGTCTGGATACGCCAGCCTGGGCAGTACAATATGGAGAGTGAGCTGTTGCCATGTAGTAAGCTCCCCCTCTCCGCACTACTGATGAACCCAAAGGAACAGCCGAGACCAATACAGTTTGGTTCCAGCAGCATCACGGAAGTTTTAGTCGGCGTTGAACTCAACGTAGGTCTGTCTTAGGGACTCCAGTTCTAGATTTTTCCCTCTGAGTTTACTCCCAAAGCCTTCCCCATGACTGGGTATAGCTGCAAGGCAGCAGAGATTTGAGATCAGAGTTTTCCTTCTCCTAGATGAGCTTCCAACCACGGCTGATGAGCCCCATCTGCTCAAAGTGACTGGTTTTAAGGCGCTAGTAACCCACCTTTGCCCCTTCCCCTGTCAGTAGAAACGGTTCTGCTGGGCTTGGTAGCAAAGCCACACGTGAAGGCCAAGATCTGGATTATGTTGTCAGAGCCTATTTGAGGCGCACGCCACTGGGAGGATTTAATAGGTAGTGGGGGCTTGTCCCCATTGCCACCCCTAGCTATAAGCAACCTTAAAGAACCTTTTTCTTAAATAGCAGGGGGACAAATATAGCATTTTCTTTATATTATGCTTTTCATTATTACCACTTAGAGGTAAACTCCAAAGATACTGATTGAGTAAATTCGCTATGCACTGATAATCTTTCATATATTACCTAATGTTAGTCACGTATGTGAAGTTGTGATGTATTTCTCAGATGTTCCATTCCGTTTCTAGCACACAATCGAACAAGCTTGAAACTACTTCCCAAAAAGCCTGAGATTAGTACAAAAGCAATTGTGGGTATGTTATAATTCAAAATTTCAATCTCTTTATATTCTTTGTATAATGTCATACAGGTATTAGGCCAGCTTGCTCAATGCATTCACGGGCTAAGTGCTTCGGTATCAAAGTTTATAGAAATAATTATTTATTGTATTATCATTGACTAGGTTTAAAAAAAAAGATCTACTGCTTTAAATAAACTCTTCTTGGGCTTCCAGCCAGGTATAGGTATCGATATTACCATGACAAACTCTGCCAGGCATGTTTAGTCCAGTGGTATTAATACCCCAGTACTCCATCCCTCCTGATTGGTTCATCCTCTTCCAATCAGGTTTCCACTCTCCCACCTTGTTTACAATCGAATTCCGGTTCTTACCTAGTGCACGACCTTTGTCTTTGTTAAAATTCTTTTCCTCTAGTTTTATTTCAATGGCTTCCTTTAGCAGGCAGTCCCAAAAGCTTTTAGTCATCAGAGTCAATCCTATGGTCACTGTGAATGCAGTGTTCTGCTATCACCAGTTTCTCTGGGTAACCCGGATGGATATACCTCCTGTGCTCCTTGATGCGGGTTTCCAATGTGTGGCCGATTATATGCTGCTCTGCATTCACAGGGAATCCTATAAACACCAGCCGACTTGAGTCCCAGGTCATCTTTGACCCACGTAAGCTGTGATTTGACCTTCCTTGCAGGTTTGTGGATGGCCTATAATTTTAGGTTTATAATTGCAAATCTAATTGATTCCGAGTTATAGAGCACTACAGCACAGAATCAGGCCCTTCAGCCCATCTTGTCCATACTGACAGAAGGTGACTTTTGCGTAGTCCCACCTATCTGCATCTGAACCGTATCCCTCAAGATCCCTCCCATCCAAGAACGAATGCAGATAGGTGCTAAAATTGTAGGGCATTATAGTAGCTGTCAGGGCCAGCATTCAGTAGCCCTTTATAAGGTTGTGGTTAGCCTGTACTGCAAATCAACATTGTCTTTGTGATGAGGATAATGGTACAGTATTATTAGGTCGGGCAAAGAACTTGATTCAGCAGCGCTAAAGGAGTGATGTTTGATTTGGAGAAACATAGAAACATAGAAAATAGGTGCAGGATAGGCCATTTGGCCCTTGGAGCCTGCACCGCCATTCAGTATGATCATGGCTGATCATCCAACTCAGAACCCTGTACCTGCCTTCTCTCCATACCTCCTGATCCCTTTAGCCACAAAGGCCATATCTAACTCCCTCTTAAATATAGCCAATGAACTGGCCTCAACTGTTTCCTGTGGCAGAGAATTCCACAGATTCACCACTCTCTTTTGAAAATTTGTGAGTGAGAGTATTCCTATATGCCTGCTACCCCTCTTCCAGCTAATGGAGTGGTGATTTGCGAGGTGTTGCAGTCCATTGTATAAATGATCCACAGGGCATCTGTGTGGCGGCGGTGGTGGATTGAGTGAATGCTAGCTTGACGAACGGGGTGCCCATCAAATGAGCTTGCTCTTCTATTGCTCCTTAGTGTTTACTTGTCCAAGCAAGTGGAAAATTATTTTCTTGCTCTTATAGCTACAGTATTTATGAAACTTCTCCAATTATATTTGCAGTAAATGGTGAATCCATGGGACCATATCGATTAGGTAGTCTAGAATGCTAATGCAATTGATTGTCATGAGAATTTAATTAGACACTGGCTTGCTGGAGATTGTCATTACGTGATGTGAAATCTGTTTTTGCTAAAGCCTAAATGTAATAGAGATCTTGCTCCTTGCAATCAAGGAAGAGTAGTGAATAGAATTGAACATTGCACATTATCAGTGAACTTTCTCACCTTTGATACTTATTGACCATAAGAGCAGAATTAGGCTACCTGGCCCATCGAGTCTGCTCCGCCATTCAATCACGGCTGATCCTATTGGATGGAAGGTCACTGATGAAGCAGCTGAAGAATGTGGGACCTGATATGAGGTTCCTGTAATAATGTTTTGGGACTGAGGAAATTGGTCTATAACAACCACAAGCATCTCACTTTATGCTCAGAATGACACTAGCTGTTAGAAAATGTTCTTTCAAGTTACTATAGTCTTCATTTTTACTAGAGTCCCTTGATGCTACACTTTGTCAAATGCAGACTTAATGTCAACCTTAACTCTTTTGTCCATTCTTGGACCAAGGAAGCGAAGATGTCAGGAGCTGAGTGATCAGGAACTAAGAATCAGTGTGCATATTGGGGCTGTGTAGGTTAAAATATCTTTAGTGATGTCTGTGCAAAAATGAAGTATAATTCCAGGTAAGATTATCAATAATTCTTTCAGGTAGCCAGTCAACTTCCGACAGAGTGGATGTCCAGACTGAGAAAAGTTCATCACCAAAGCCTGCTATCATAGGGAAACCAGGTAAAGCTCTGACCTTATTTTTTCTTTGATTTCCATAAAATTGTAATTTATCTGTGCTCTTAATTATTTCAATTGTTTGCACATATTTAAAAGATTTATCATTGAAAATATGCTTATAACAAGGATTACGCAATTGGACGTAACCAAAGCAATTTGTGAGATCTTGTAATTCCCATGGACAGAGCTCTCCTTGGTAAAAAGCATAACATTTTCAGTGGAATAACACACATCAAAGTTGCTGGTGAACTCAGTCCCTGACGAATGGTCTCGGCCTGAAACATCAACTGGCCCTCTTCCTAGAGATGCTGCCTGGCCTGCTGCGTTCACCAGCAACTTTGATGTGTGTTGCTTGAATTTCCAGCATCTGCAGAATTCCTTGTGTTTACGTTTTCAGTGGAACTGTTTTGCAAAAAAAAAAGTTTGCCGCCTCTTAAACTTTTTCAGAGTGTTTTTATTATTCTCATAAAAGGAACTTAAACTCATTGGAAGAAATAAAGAAATTACTGAAATTACTGCCTGTTCCAGATTTGTAGCCAACAACAGGAAAGTATTCTATAAAAAAAAGTGAACCTGCTTTCTTTATCTTAATGGACCCTCTTTTGGAAATGTGATCCTTTTCAGATTAGCCAGTTCAACTCCCATCCCATGAGCAGGAGTGCAGTGACAGATTGATTGTTAAAAAATCAGAAACTGGAAATCTAGCCAAGTCTACCCCATCATAGCCATTTGTGGTTTTCATAGGTTAGTGGTGGGCAAATTGGCTATTTACCAGAACCAGATATGTAATTTCAACATTTTATTAAAGCAGTGTGTCTCATATTTTCCTGGTTTAAAATTTACCTGCATAGAACCAGGATACTCAAAAACTTAACACATGAATATTTTTCTAGCTCTGCTTCTGAACCAACAAGAACAGGAACAGGAACAGGAGTGCCCTGCACTTGTTGCTTAATTTCCCCAATGCATAACTTGCCTTTCCATTACCTCAACATGTACTGTCCTCACTTCAGTGTATTTCACCATCTCCTCACAGTCTCACAACCTAGCCTCTATTCCCACTATCCCACAACCTAGCCTCTATTCCCACTATCACACTATCTAGCCTCTTTTCCCACTATCTAGCCTCCATTCCCACTATCCCACAACCTAGCTACTATTCCCACTATCCCATAATCTAGTCACTATTCCCACTATCCCACAACCTAGCCTCTATTCCCACTATCCCACAATCTAGCCTCTATTCCCACTATCCCACGATCTACCCTCCATTCCCACTATCCCACAACCTAGCCTCCATTCCCACTATCCCACAACCTAGCCACTATTCCCACTATCCCACAACCTAACCTGTAGTCCCACTATCCCACAACCTAGCCTCCATTCCCACTATCCCACAACCTAGCCTCTAATCCCACTATCCCACAACCTAGCCTCCATGCCCACTATCCCACAACCTAGCCTCTAATCCCACTATCCCACAACCTAGCCTCCATGCCCACTATCCCACAACCTAGCCTCCATTCCCACTACCCCACAACCTAGCTCTAGTCCCACTATCCCACAACCTAGCTCTAGTCCCACTATCCCACAACCTAGCCTCCATTCCCACTATCCCACAACCTAGCCTCCATTCCCACTACCCCACAACCTAGCCTCTAATCCCACTATCCCACAACCTAGCCTCCATTCCCACTATCCCACAACCTAACCACTATTCGCACTATTCTACAACCTAGCTTTTACTCCCACAATCCCACAACCTAAGCAGCAACTTATACACCGACCAGATCCTCTCCTCCCATGCTTACATAATGGACCCCAGTTTCTGATCAGACAATAGCCTTACCTCGTATTTTGTATCCCTGATCTCTTCTTTGATCCTGTTCTTCCGATCTCAAAGCTGACCTCACAAAAAAATGATGCTTTCCCCTGTCCTCTCTGCTCTCTAGCTCTGACCTACCACCACAGGCTTTCCCACGCAACAGCAAGGCCACCTCTCACTTTGGATGGCGGTTGGCCAGGAACAGATGCAGGAAAGAAAAATGGAGTTTGCTGTAAATTTGTCAGGATCTTGGCATTATGCACTTTTTCAGTATTCCCTTTTGCTACTTCAACCCCCCCCCTACCCCACAACTTTTCCCATCTTTCTGAAAATAATGGGATCAATAATACATTCAGAAATTATACTTAATATTCTTCAAGGATCAATACCTACTAATGTTGTTTTCATATCATTTGTCACAGAGCATACTCGTGATGAGCTACACGACAAGGAAGAAATAAAAGAAGGTAGGATGAATAGATTAAGAGGTGGTTATGTAGTCAATTTGCCTCTGAAACTAATGGCTTGACCAGATATATAAGGAGTGAACTTATGACTTGTTTGCCAAGAGCACATCTTGTGAATTTGGCCTTAGATCGCATGTGATGTTATATTCATTATTATAAATGGACCAAACGCTAACAGAGGAAGAAAAAGTCCAAATTTCCAATAGGCGTCTCTTTTGAGATAATTTAGAACTGATTTTTCCATTAAACTGACATCTTTGTTCAAAGCCAATGAGTATGGGCAGTTTCAGAAACGGAAAAAAACTATACTGCTTGGCGAAGAAATGATATAGCTCTGAGACTGGGAGTTAGCCATGTTGCCAAGGAAAAGATTAGCATTTCATCTGAGCAACACTATAAATAAATTGTCAGGAAGCACTTAATGTTGTCACGATGTGCAAAGTAGAAAAGTTCCATTCTATAGTTCATCTCTTACCACAATGAACACCAACACAGGAAAAATTCTAAATTAATAATGAGGTTGTAGCGTGAGTTGTAGCCTAAAGGTGAAGGAATTAAAGTATAGTGATTTTGCTGCCCTTTGATTTCAGATCCTGGAACAAATATAATTCTCAAATTGTTAGCCCATTGAGTTGGAACTTAAATACTTTACTATTCGAATGAGTCTTACAGAACGCTGAGATTTCTTGACATTTACAGATGTTGATAAATTGGTTTATTATTGTGACATGTACCAAGGTACAATGGAAAAACTTGTATACTGTTCATACAGAACATTTCATTACAACAGTGTATTGAGGTCATATAGCATGCAGAATGTGTTCTAGTACAGAGAAAGTGCAGTACAGGTAGACAGTAAGGTACAAAGTCACAATGAGGTACATTGTGGATTGTAAGTCCATCTTATTGTACTGAGGAACCATTCAATAGTCTTAAAACAGTGAGATAGAGCTGTTCTGAACCTGGTAGCAAATACTTTCAGGATTTTGTGTTGCTGCTGATTGCAGCTGGGAGGAGAGAGAATGTCTGGAGTAGTGGGATCTTTGGTTACATTGCCTACTTTGCCATGGCAGCAAGAAGTGTAGACAGAGTTCGTGGAGGGATGGCTGGTTTCCTTGAAGTGCTGAGAGATGTCCACAACTTTCTGCCATCTCTTGCGGTCTTGGACAGAACAGTCACTATACCAAGCCATATTGCAGCTGGACAGGATGATTTCTAAAGTGCTTCAATAACAATCGGTGAGGGTCAAAGGGGACATGCCAAATTGCTTTATCCTGCTGAGGAAGTAGAGATGCTGGTGAGCACTTCAGATAGATTTAGCAATATATTTGTTGCTTTTGTAATTTATCATCTTATGTCTGTAATGCTTTGCAGTGACTACAAATACTGTCTCTAAACCATCACTGAAAACAATCAAAACAAGAAAAGAAAGTGAGAAACCAGCAATGAAGCCCTTAACAACGAAAGGTAACGGCCTAGATCTTGGACTGGGTGACAAAGGATGACAAGGGGAATCACATTTGCTGTCCGCCTCATTTCCTGGGTTTGTCAAAAGAGATTTCCAATTTTAGACCTCAGATCTAGGAAGATCAAGGGAGTCCTGTTCAGTCAAACATATGGAAGAATTTTCCGTGAAACTTAAGAAGTTTAAAAATAAAGAAGGAAATAATAACATTTGTTTGATTCATTGTTCAAGTACTGAAATAAAAATCGGACCAAATGCATGGGGTTAAGAGAGAAAGATTAAAGAAAAAAACAAAAAAATTATTTTAATCTAAAAGAATTATTTTCCACATTTAGTTTTCTGAGGGAGAGTCTCCACTTACAGGATTAAATTGTCACTGTCAGGGAGAAGCTGTATTTGAAACCAGAGTTACGGGTAAGATCAGAAGAACGGTTTATATGAGTATTCCACTGGCAATCGTGCAGCAACAGATCATATGGAGAACAGTCTCTACAGTCCCAGGTTATAATCATAGAAATCAGAAGTTTAATTCACAGCAGCAGGAACTGATACTCTTGTTACTAATGGTACAAAGTAGGTGAACTTGGCCACTAAGATACATATCCTTAATATCAGTTTCTTCGGCTTTTCACTAAATGAATTTCTGCACTTATCTATTCCTAAATGCTGTGGTAAAAGCAATGCATGCTGGGAATAGTGTGCAGGATAAAGCGCGTGTGCAGATAGAGAAACAAAGTTAACATTTCAGGTCATTGACCCTTCACTCTGTTTCTCTCTCCAGATGTTGTGTGACCTACAATTATTCCTAGTACTGAACGTATGGAATTTGCATGTTTTTCCTGTGACCATATGGGTTTCCTCCAGATGCTCTGATTTTCTCCCACATCCCAAAGACATGGGGATTAGTGCCTTAATTGGTCTCTGTAAATTTCTCCTGTGGTATGTGGAAGTGTTCGAATCTGGTGAGAGCTGGTAGGAATGTGGGGAGATTAAAAAATGGGAACAGTGTAGATTTGGTTGAAGTGAGTGCTTGACAGTCAAGAATCCGGTGTCCATGCAGTATGACTTTGTCCATTATCTCTTTGTTATTATTATTTATAATTTGAAAACCACACAGAAGTTCCATGTGTGTAAAACAATTTCTCTCCTTTCAATTGTAGTCTTTCAGAAATGAAAGCCAGTGATTTACTTTGCATTACCAACATCACTAAATTTTATTATATATATCTGTACTCTTATTTAAAGCCTGTCCCAATATCTGTATTAAATTGAAGTGCATAGTTTCTGGGCAAAGTAGCTCCAGTCATTAATATTGCATAGTCTTTTGGTACAAGATTTCATGTGCCTTGGTGCTTGTTTTCTGGTGTTCTGCTGGCCTAAAATACATCACTGCCAAAATGTGGCTCTATTGAACCAGTTGCTCCTGGCTTTCAGTTACCTTGTTGTCTTGTTGAGTTAAGTATGCATTCTGCCTTGTTTTGTGGCCCTTTGGCTTCTTATTTTGTCGTTTATTATTAAAGTGATTGATCACCACTGAATTGTCTCCACTGCTCGCGTTTGTGTTAAGCCTGCTCTACACTTCCTGACAGTCATGGGCAGAATGTTATGTGACCTTCTACAAAATGCACTGAAAGCTAACTAACCCAAACTGGAATCCCATCCCAACAACCAAATGTTTGCTTTCAACAGATTGATGTGACTGAGAATACTGCAGATGTTTGTGGACTTTACAGACTTCAAACAGCAAGCAACTGCAAATGTTTGAGCTGTTCTCAAAATCAAAACCAGGTCACCTTCAGCCTCAGAAACATTGCTTTGGATATAGCCTGTTGTGTTGCTGATGCATGCTGTCCTTCCAATTGTAACATACGCTCATTCCTTAGCAACATCCCTCACTAAGAGAAAGAGTGGTGATTGTATAGTGTTCTCTGTTTGTAAAATGTGTTCAGGAAAGTTTTCTAAATCAATATATAGAGGTACCAACTAGAGGGGATGCAATATTGGATCTCCTGTTAGGAAACGAGTTAGGACAAGTCATGGAAGTGTGTGCAGGGGAGCACTTTGGTTCCACTGATCATAACACCATTAGTTTCAACTTGATCAAGGACAAGGATACATCTGGTCCTAGGGTTGAGGTTCTGAACTGGAAGAAGGCCAAATTTGAAGAAATGAGAAAGGATCTAAAAAGTGTGGATTGGGACAGGTTGTTCTCTGGCAAGGATGTGATCGGTAAGTGGGAAGCCTTCAAAGGAAAAATTTTGAGAGGGCAGAGCTTGTATGTTCCTGTCAGGATTAAAGGCAAAGTGAATAGGAATAAGGAACCTTGGCTCTCAAGGGATATTGCAACTCTGATAAAGAAGAAGAGAGAGTTGTATGACATGTATAGGAAACGGAGTAAATAAGGTGCTTGAGGAGTATAAAAAGTGCAAGAAAATACTTAAGAAGGAAACCAGGAGGGCTAAAAGAAGACATGAGGTTGCCTTGGCTGTCAAAGTGAAGAGTAATCCAAAGAGCTTTTACAAGTATATTAAGAGTAAAAGGATTGTAAGGGATAAAACTGGTCCTCTTGAAGATCACAGTGGTGGGCTATGTGCGGAACCAAAAGAAATGGAGGAGATCTTAAATAGGTTTTTTGCTTCTGTATTTACTAAGGAAACTGGCATGAAGTCTATGGAACTAAGGGAAATAAGTAGTGAGATCATGGAAACTGTACAGATTGAAAAGGAGGAGGTGCTTGCTATCTTGAGGCAAATTAAAGTGGATAAATCCCCAGGACCTGACAGGGTATTCCCTTGACCCTTGAAGGAGACTAGTGTTGAAATTGCAGGGGCCCTGGCAGATATATTTAAAATGTCAGTGTCTACGGGTGAAGTGCCAGAGGATTGGAGGATGGCTCATGTTGTTCCATTGTTTAAAAAAGGCTCTAAAAGTAATCCAGGAAATTATAGGCCGGTAAATTTGACATCGGTAGTGGGTAAGTTATTGGAGGGAGTCTAAGAGACAGGATCTGCAAGCATTTGGATAGACAAGGACTTATTAGGGAGAGTCAACATGGCTTTGTGCGTGGTAGGTCATGTTTGACCAATCTATTGGGGTTTTTCGAGGAGGTTACCAGGAAAGTGGATGAAGAAAAGGCAGTGGATGTTGTCTACATGGACTTCAGTAAGGCCTTTGACAAGGTCCCGCATGGGAGGTTAGTGAGGAAAATTCGGTCGCTAGGTATACATGGAGAGGTGGTAAGTTAGATTAGACATTGGCTCAATGGAAGAAGCCAAAGAGTGGTAGTAGAGAATTGCTTCTCAGAGTGGAGGCCTGTGACTAGTGGTGTGCCACAGGGATTAGTGCTGGGTCCATTGTTACTTATCATCTATATCAATGATCTGGATGATAATGTGGTAAATTGGATCAGCAAATTTGCTGATGATACCAAGATTGGAGGTGTAGTGGACAGTGGGGAAAGTTTTCGAAGCTTGCAGAGGGACTTGGACCAGCTGGAAAAATGGGCTGCAAAATGGCAGATGGAGTTTAACACAGACAAGTGTGAGGTATTGCACTTTGGAAGGACAACCTAAGGTAGAACATACAGAGTAAATAGTAAGGCACTGAGGAGTGCAGTAGAACAGAGGGATCTGGGAATACAGATACAAAATTCCCTAAAAGTGGCGTCACAGGTAGATAGGATTGTAAAGAGAGCTTTTGGTACTTTGGCCTTTATTGATTAAAGTTTGGAGTATAAGAGTTGGAATGTTATGATGAGGTTGTATAAGGCATTGGTGAGCCGAATCTCGAGTATTGTGTTCAGTTTTGATCACCAAATTACAGGAAGGATATTAATAAGGTTGAAAGAGTGCAGAGAAGGTTTACAAGGATGTTGCCGGAACTTGAGAAACTCAGTTACAGAGAAAGGTTGAATAGGTTAGGACTTTATTCCCTGGAGTGTAGTAGAATGAGGGGAGATTTGATAGAGGTATATAAAATTATGATGGGTATAGATAGAGTGAATGCAAGCAGGCTTTTTCCACTGAGGCAAGGGGAGGAAAAAACCAGAGGACATGGGTTAGGGGTGAGGGGGGAAAAGTTTAAAGGGAACATTGGGGGGGCTTCTTCACACAGAGAGTGGTGGGAGTGTGGAATGAGCTGCCAGACGAGGTGGTAAATGCAGGTTCTTTTTTAACATTTAAGAATAAATTGGACAGATACATAGATGGGAGGTGTATGGAGGGATATGGTCCGTGTGCAGGTCAGTGGGACTAGGCAGAAAATGGTTCGGCACAGCCAAGAAGTGCCAAAAGGCCTGTTTCTGTGCTGTAGTTTCTATGGTTTCTAGTGGTGTGATTACTAAGGAAGTACCTCTCTGAGTTCAGAGCAAAGAGAAAGGGTGCCACAAAATTGTGAAATTTGTCTCCTAACTTCTGCTGTCCCAGAAGAGGTAATGATATACAAGGAAGCCCTCTTACTAACTAAAACAAGCACTACTACAAACCCACATCAACTTTCAACTTATTTATCTGTTTATTTATTTATTCACTTAATAATTTATTGATCTATTGATCCATCTATTTATGTATTTGCTTATTATTTATTTATTTAGAGACGACAGAGTTGAGACCATTTTTAGATGAGAGCTTTGCAACAAACGCTGCCACTCTTGCGTTGGTCTCATCAGCCACAGATGGTGTTTCACCAACAATGTAGACAGCTAGCATACAACATCTATGGTCAACCTCGACCAATAGAGGGCCACCTTTTATTTAGAGATGCTACGAGCTTGTGCTGTGAGCTCGTTGGGCTGGAAATAGCATTGAATGATTGCAATTGCTATTTCTAAAACTGGAAAAGTAACACAAATTTCTAGGCATAATTTTCCAATGATTATTGAACTTACTTTGATATTGACATGAACTATTGCATCCTGCACTACCAAACATGAGTCCATTTTAGAAACATTTGAAGTAGAGGTAGAAATAGGTCAAATTGCCTCTTGAACTTTTTTACTGTTTATTAAGACGTGACTGATCCTTTTGTGTCATCTGCTCTCCCACTTGATGCTCACATCCCTTTGACTTCCGTGTTGCCCAGTAATCTATAGAGCTCAGTCTTGAATATTATGAATTAAGTATTCACATCCTTCTGGAGTAGAGTTTTCTAAAGGTTTATCACCTTCAAGAGTGAAGGCATTGGGATAGTTAATTTTTTTTTATTTAAGATGGGCAGCTGTGTAAGCCAAATAACCACATTTGAGCCTTATGTCAGTGGTTAGGAACGCAACAGGGAAAATTCTAATGGACAGGATTTATGTAGATTTGGAAAAGCAAGGACTGAATAGGGATAGTCAGGTTGGCTCTGTGTGGAAGAAATCTTGCTCACTAATTTGGCTGAATTTTTTGAGGATATAACAAAGGAAATTGATGAAAGCAAGATGGCAGAGGTAGTATATAAGGACTTTAATAAGGTGTTTGACTTATTTGAAAGTCCTGTGTGATTTCTGGTGCAGAGGCTCCAATGCAAATTGTCCAATTGGATCCAAAACTGGCTTTCTGATGAGAAGTGGAAGGCAGGAGTGGAAGGATGTTCTTCTGACTGGAAGTCTGACTAGTGTGTGCCAGAGAGATTGATCCCAGTACATTAACAACTTGGTTGTGAATGTAGGAGATATGATTAGTAAATTCACCGCAGGCATGAAAATTGGTTGTTGTGTGGATAACAAGGAAGGTTGCCCAAGGCTTTAGCAAGATGTAGATCAAATGGAAAGTTGGCCAGAGCATTAGTAATTGAATTTAATCCTGAAATATGAGATGATGCCTTCATAACCGACAACCTAGCCCAACCCCTTGATTACAGATCTTCATAGCCCCCAGAAAATGAGAAGCTGAGAATGAAAACAGAGAGACATCCATTTAGAACAGAGATGAGGAGGCATTCCTTTAGCCAGAGGATGGTGAATCTCTGGAATTTATTACCGCAGATGACTGTCATTGGGTGGCTTTAAAGCAGAGATTGATAGGCTCTTGATTAGTCAGTGTGTCAAAGGTTACAGGGAGAAGGCAGGACAATGCACTGAGAGGAATAATGTCAGCCATGAAGGAATGGCAGAGCAGACTCAGTGGGCCGATGGGCCTAATTCACTTATAATGTCTTATGGTCTTAATGTCGAGAGTCTCCCTCTCCCCCCCTCCCCACATTTGTGACATTTACAGGAATGTTGTAGCCAAAGGGTCTGAAGTATTGTTGAGGCTCCCTGCCACCCATCCCACAATCTCTTTTACCCACTACATTAGAGAGGAGGTACAGACCATCAGGACTAGGACTGCCAAACTAGGTAACGGCTTCTTCCCCCAGCTGTGAGACTAATGAATACCCTGTCATAATCGAGGTTGTTTAATGTGCTGTGTGTGATATAAGTTTTGTGGGTGCACCATGATCTGGAAGAACATTGTTTCGTTTGGTTGTATATATGTACAGTCAGATGACAATAAAGTTGAACTTGAACTGAACATGAACGGATGAGAATGGCCATGGGATTTGAAGTAGGATGATTTTTTACTTCATTTTCCCCATTGCCATTTCTGTCCACCCATTTCTCAGCTTCTCATTTTCTATCAAACTGCCCCCACAGATTAAACTCACTAAATATTTTTAGTCATCTATCACTTTATCCTATAGTTTAACCATACTTTTCACCACAATCACTTTCAGGGCCTTTGTTATTATGGGTGCATAATAAAGAACTTCAGTTCCCAGTGGGCAATGGGAGGGGTTCACCCGGAACCAGAAACTATGATGGTGACCTGGTTGTTCATGCGCAGGGTTGAGCAGCAGTTCAGTAATAAAATGTTCTAACATAAACCCACACCAAGTTTGTCTTTATTAAGAACAAACATAATATGGTGTCGGAAGACAGCGTGAGGTCTAATCACAGAGAGTAAATGAATACTGTGTATGACTGAGAAAGGGTCTGTGTGAGTACAAAGGGTGCTAGCAGCAAGTGAGGTCAGATGCTAGTTATGATGGAGAGAAGCTGGTCAGTGAGGCGAGAGGTCACAATTCTAGCACATGGTCCATGTAAGGAAACATGCAAGAAGAAGTAGTTCCATGTTCCTACCAGATCCAGATGGAACGAGGGACACCTCTGAGAGGGAACCATGTGGATCTACAACCACAAGCTCCAGCCCATAGCTGTGACATATCACCTGTCAGTACACCAAAGGGGTCAGCCTATGTAAACAAATGAACATGTTGATCAGAGTTCTCAGAAAGGCACAAATATTGACACAACCAATGCAAGCAATACATCTGTGGAAACAAATAACGGAACAAAGGGGATCATTAAACCACTCAGAGACTGACTGACAGTTGATGAGTGGATAAAGGACTGTAGTTGCTTATTGCTCTACAATTGAAGCTGAGTTGTTGAACAGTTGGAAATTCAAAAAAAAGAAAAGACTTGCTACAGAATGTAGTTATCTTTGTTGGAAAGGATTATTGTTCCTTGTAGGTTAATAAGGACATAGTATTGTCTTTGTTTTTCTTTCAAGGGGGAAGGTGTGTTATTATTTGTGCATAATAAAGAACTTCAGTTCCCAATGAGCAATGCAAGGGGTTCACCCGGAACGGGAAACTACGGTGGTGACCTGGTTGTGTATACACAGGGTTGAGCAGCAGTTCAGTAATAAAATAATCTGAAGTAAACCCACGCCAAGTTTGTCTTTACTAAGAACAGACATATCAGGGCTAGCTCAGGTTGCTTATTTATGAGCCCTTCAGCCATGTCCTCCTCCTCTGTCATTATTTCAGCTTCTTTTGTGCTTCAAAAAAAAAACTCCACGATATTTTAACTGGCAGTTTCAAAATATTGACTTTCTGGCATTTGGCACTAAATTACAACGACTAATCTGCTTAAGCAAACCTTGTCTTCGTCTGAAATACCGTAGAAGCCATTAAAATCATTATTTTTTTTCACCCTGGCTATTTCCCATTACAGCTGCACTCACTTGAATCTTGAGTGTACATTTGTGTGAATATTGCTGACAACTAAGATATTTCAAGGCTCTGCTCATTCACAAAACAGGGTTACCATGGACTGCAAATCCCATGTTTTTGTGTTCCATGCTGTACACTATTGACTTAAACTGTTCCACCCTACACGTTGACCTTCCCTTTGACAAAGTGAAGGTCAACGTGTTTGCAGCTTGTTATCACGATTGAGGCAATGACATCATTTGGCACTGCTGCTTCCATTTCGATGCTTTGGCCAAACTTGCACTGTGTTTAGTTTTAGTTTCTATTCAGTCTCTTTCTGGTCTCTTGTCATGGGTTCCCAGCTCATTATGTTCACGTCATTGACACCTTGCTCCCTTGACTCTGGTGACCTCAACTAAGCTGCTGACCACTCATCTTCATTTCCTGACCTCCATATTAATAGTTCTGCCTCAAAGCAAGCCATCTTCATTCCTCAAATTCAACTTGAACTTTCTGCAAATTCAACCCCACCCCTTCCATCTTCAGCTTTTTAATGTGTTATTACCACCCAGGGTTTTTTTTTTTTAGGGACTCTTCTCCAATCAGATTCCATCCTTTCCATAGCACAGTGGTGATTCATAGCGGAATAACAAATAGTACCATATCAGATCAATTGCAAGAATATGATGAATGCCAGTGTGGCTGATCGATCCTGCAGTGAATTGATTGGGCTTCCGGCATGCAAGAGACACTTGCTTTTCATGTGGACTTTTGAGTGCACACGCTTTTGTCTCGGTCGGCCCGTTTTGTTGCTTCCACGCTGCAAGTTGCTCAACGTGCACCATTACTAACAGGACTCGTAAAAACATATAAATCAAGTGATCCTGTTGTCATTCTTGCTCTGCACAATACATAACACAAATGACATTCTGTATGACAGTAATTTATATCCCTTTATCATCTTGAGCAGTCTGCAACTTCCAACAAGGTTAGCTGTACTATATAATTCTATAATCACTGTTCTCCAACTGCCTGGATCCAGTGCACCTGGATCATCTCTTATCCATCTGGACAAGAAATCAATGGCTTTTCTTATCATTCCCAATCCAACCTCCTCGGGTGTTCCCACAGATTTATCCTTATACCCCTGCTCTTTCTCATCTATATGTTGCTCTTAACCTGTATCTAAAATTAAAGCCTCATTAATCATGTGAAGGTGGATCTCCAAAAGTTTCACAACTACGACCTCTTTTGATCCTCTGTTACCTTGTACTTATGAAATTACCCAGCTGATGCTTACTCTGAAAATTACTCTGGACTAAAATAATTGGATCATCAGTTAATTGGAGAAGCTACTTATTTGGGACAATTCCTAAAGAACCAAAACTAATTGAGAAAATTCCCTTCATAGATTTGGGACACTGTGCTGCTTAATTGGGACAGGAGGACATTGTTGCTGAACAGTTTTCAAACTAGTGTCAGTCACATGACCTTTTGTGGCTATCAGACACTGCATTGAGCTTAGGGTGAACAACTTTTAAATTGCATCAGTTCTACATGTTTGTGTTCAAAATGTAGTGATTTTTGTCACTGATAAATGGCTATCCAATCATGCGTGAAGAAGTTGAAGCTGCAATATGATCACTGAAGTGCGGGAAGTCAGCAGGAGTTGACAACATCCCTGCTGAACTGCTGAAGCATGGAGGAGAGGCCACGATAGACATGCTTACCACCATCTGCAATAAGATCTGGCAGACAGGTGAATGGCCGACACCTTGGACTCAGTCGGTGATCATTGTGCTTCCCAAGAAAGGCAATCTCCAACTTTGCCAGAATTACCGTACTATCAGTTTGATCAGCCATGTAAGCACGGTAATGCTCAGAATCATCTTGAACAGACTGAGACCTCAGGCAGAAGACATCATTGCCGAGGAACAAGCGGGCTCCCGTAAGGGCAGAAGCACCACTGAGCAGATGTTCAGCCTCTGCACCCTCTGTGAGAAACACCTGCAGCACCAGAGAGACTTCTGCCACGTCTTTATAGACTTCAAGAAGGCGTTTGACAGAGTCTGGCATGATGCCTTATGGGCCACCATGAAGAAATTCAACATGGGGCAGAAGCTGATTCATACAATCCATCAGCTTTATGCCAAGGCAACCAGTGCAGTACTTGCTCAGGGCACCATCAGGGAGTGGTTCCATACCTCTGTAGGAGTAGGGCTGCCTCCTCTCCCCCACTCTCTTCAACGTCTTCCTGGAACGAATCATGAGTGTTGCCCTTGAAGATCATGTGGGCACAGTCAGCATTGGAGGGAGGAATATCACAAACCTAAGATTTGCTGATAACATTGATGGACTTGCAGGAAAAGAGGACAAACTGGCCAACCTGGTCAGCCATCTTGACAGAACCTCCACAAAGTTTGGAATGGAAATCAGTGCCGAGAAAACCAAGCTCATGGCAAATGCCAACGGTGCCATTATAACAGACATTTCAGTCTGTGGTCAGAAACTTGAGACAGTGCAACAGTTCAAATACCTTGGGGTTATCATCAGTGATGAAGGATCAAGACCAGAAGTCCTGGCAAGAACCGCACAGATAATGACTGCGCTATCCAAACTCGAGACAATATGGAGGGACAGCAACATCACCATGAAGCACAAGATCAGACTCCTGCGTGCATTGGTATTCTCCATCTTCCTTTATGCATGTGGGACATAGACCCTCACAGCAGAGCTACAGAGGAAGATAAAGGCATTGGAAATGAGAAGCTATCGCAATATCTTGGGCATCTCATACTTGGACCACATCACAAACGAGCAGGTCCACAAGACCATCCAGCACTACATTGGCCCCCATGAAGACCTTTTCACAACGGTAAAGAAAAGAAAGCTGAGATGGTATGCCCACGTAACAAGATCCAGTGGCCTTGGAAGGAACTGTGGAGGGGAAAAGAAGGAGAGGTAGACAGAGGAAAAGATGGATGAACAACATTAAAGAATGGACAGGGAAAACATTTGCGGTGACCCAGTCTCTGGCATACAACTGCGACAAATGCAACAGACTAGTGCAAAGCTTGACATGACAGCGCCCCGACGACTCCACCAGGAGTTAAGGGTGCAAGGCAAGGCAAGGAAAATGGCGAGAAATAAGCAGTAAGACAATTTAGAATTGCTTTGCTCACTGCAATTTCAAGTATTCTGGATTAGAGATGACAGAAATGGGCGGGAATGAAAATGAAATGATTTCACTACTTCAACAAGGTAGGAACTATGAAGAATTTGAAGGTATCAACGATCATCTTGAATGTTACAATGAAAATGAAAATTTGCAGGATGAAGTCATCAAAAGCATTGTATGAAGACAGTGCATTTTCTGCTCTAGATGTCTGTGCTAATTTTGTTCATTCACTGCCAGTCAAAAGGACACGGCAGCATGTTGGTTGTCTGTCATAATTAGCGATGAGCGAAAGTTGTGCGGGAAGTTTTTTAAGTGGAAAAGCTGTTGCACTGAGATGTTTCCACTCTCTTGACCTCAAGTGCTGGTCTAGTGGTATGAGTAGTCATCACAAACTGGGGTCCTCATAGGTTGCAATGGATAACCATGACTCCTTCTGTGCCTCTTCATGCCCTTCACTCTCTACAAACCTTTTTGGCCATGAATGTCACTGTTGGTCTCTTCTGGAGCTGACTTCATATGCTAGGGCAGGCATGTCCCCATTTCACCAGGATATGATGCCCTCCGCCACCCTGATTGAGCACGTCTTTTGAAGTGGTGAATCGAAGTGTGGCTACTGTTGCATACAAATAGCCACTAGGAGCCATAGGTGAGAGCTAAGTGCCTAGTGGGGTCCAAAGGTGAATGAGGTGCCCCTTCAGCAGAAGTGCTACACCTCCCTGGACATCCAATACACTAGATGAATTCTTCCATCAGTAAGTATTAGGAACTAATACATAGTTTTATTGTACTGCAGCAGTGTTAGTAGTGTTCTAATTTGTTCTGTATTTTATTTAAATACTTAAATAAATGGTTGTTTTAAAAAAATCTTTTTAATTACTTTGTATTTCCATGAAAGATCAGCTAATCGGGGACGCAGCTTAATTGGGCCAAAGTGTACTGATTCCTATGGGTCCCAATTAACTGGAATGCACTATATTCAAAAGACTAAACTAATGTCTTTAATCTCTGTTATAAATTTAGTCTATAAGCCCGTGACTCCATTCTTCTCTCTGACATTGATATGAAACAGAACCTTCACTAATCATAACCTTAAACCTATTTTTCTTGCCCGTTGCTAAAAATGCTTGCTTCTTTCTCTTTGACACAGTTGAGCTTTTACCCATGCCTTATAATATCAAGAGTTAAGTATGGCTGGCTTCCTCTATAAACAAGATGACTCACAACTCAAATCCAGGACCTTTTGCCTTTTCAACCTTTTTCTCATTTGTTCTTTTTTTTGGTGGGCTTGATGCCAGGTTTTGTTTCATAACTTTCTTGTGAAGGGCCTTGGGATATTTTGTTATGTTAAGCGTAAGCTGTTTGTGGTGCAAAATAATCAGCTGTAAGCAGAGAAAAATAGAAATCACACTTCTATAAAAACTGTGCACAGCTGCTCCTTCCGCTAAAAGCAGAAATTCTCAGTGGCCTTACCTTTTATTTCCGATTCCCACTCCCGTTCTGATATGTCGGTCCTTACCATGGTGAAGCCACTTTCAGGGTCCAGGTAGTCTCCAACCTAATAGCATGGATTATCGATTTCTCCTTCCAGTTAAAAAAAAATGTTCCTCCCCTTCGCCTTCTGTTCTTCAATCTGCCTATCACCCACCCTCCCAGTGTCTCTCCTTTTCCCTTTCTCCTGTAGGCTCACTCCTATCAGATTCCCTCATCCCCAGCCTTTTATCTTTCTTACCTACCTGGCTTCACCTATCACCTTTTAGCTATCCCTCCTCTCCTCCCCCCCACCCACCTTTTTGTTCTGGAGTCTTCCCCTTTCCTTTCCAGTCCTGAAGAAGAGTGTCAACCTGATATGTTGACTGTTTATTCATTTCCATGGGTGCTGCCTGACCTGCTGAGTTCCTCCAGCATTTTGTGTCTGTTACAATAAAAGCTGATGTTGCCTAGCCAACAGATTGCATTTAGAATTTAATTTCCCTACATTATGTTCTTAGGTTGGTCTTGCAAATTGGAATAAAATTTGTTTCTTGATATTGAGGTATTATGTTCTTAGGATTTCAAGGTTTCTGAAATTCAGTGATGTAGTTCTGGATTTCTATCGTGACACAGTCTGAGAGCCAATGGAAACGCGGTTGCCAAGTTTCTGCCTTTATTTTGGCATGGGGAGAGAATGGGATTACAAGTCATTTGGTTTTCTGTCTGAATAATGATAGGGCACAAGGGCAAGTTCCCACAGAATATTTTGACCAATTTATTTTTGACAGAGTTAAATAATGGCTGTCTTTTCAGTCAATCCATTTCATATTGAATTACAGAATCCAAGTTGTCATCCTCAGTCAGTCCATCCTTCCCATTGAAACCTCTGCTTCATTCTGACAGAACAGGTGAGTCATCAGTATTTCACACATACTTAATGCATGTATTCTATCAGGATCGTGATACAGTGCATTTTCTGCTGTTTTAAAAGGAAGTCAAAAGAAGCAAGTTTAAAAAAAAAAGCAAAAAAATCTCTTTCAATATTTGGAATTACTTCAAATCATTTATATTAACATTTTAATTTGAAGTGGCTTGTCCACTATGTCTTTAGAATATGAACTGCTGATTAAAGGAACTTCCACTGCATGCAAGAAAGCACAGAAACGGATGCTTTTGAAATAGGAATGTTATATGTTTTTCCTCATTTATGTCATTGCAGCAATTGTCATGAGGAATTATATGATTTACTTTGAACTTATTAATATATGCAATGCAATGCTTTCGCAATCTTTAACCTTTGGCTGTGTAGCATGGGTTTCATGAATATAACAATGCAATTATATTTGGATCAAACAGAAAGAAATTAATCACTGTGAAATTATTAACTTGTCAGAGTACTGGATCTCATTCCATTAATTGGTTGCCTTGTTGTCACTGGCTGTGAATGTTGAAGGGAAAAATACTGTTGCTCCATCTTTTTAGTGGACAAAATGTGGTAATGTGATACATGCATGAAGTGAAAAAAGTACAGACAACACCCATACTATTGGGCTAAATATATTATCTGTTTCTTAATAGTAGCAAAGTCATAGCTGTTCCTTGTCGTTGCATTTAGATTGACTTGCAAATGGCTAACAAATAAAATATTTTCTGTGTGGTCCTTCTGTGAACTTGTTCAAAGTGCTCATTGTCTGGTTAACATATACTTTTATGTTTTATCATTATGTCAGCAAACTTTTAATAAACTATTGTTTAATTATGCCATTTCTTTTATATCAAATTGATATGGAATGGCATCTGGCATCTGTATCTCCCCATGTAATACTGCATAGTTTTGTATAGTAACGGTGTTTATGCAATATGCTGTGACATAATTTATCATTTATTTTGTGACTAGATTGCTATGAATCATTTCATAGTAACTGAAGGTTCTGTTTTCATTATTATGGCTGAGCAATGAGAATGTACATCTATTGTACTCAAATTCTGCTTCTTTGGAAAGTATTGACAATGCAAGGAATGTTCTCTTAAATAATTTTATGCTTTTTTTTTGGAACTTTATAGAAATTCAGTTACCAGTTTACTTCACACCAAGCACAGCTTCTGAACTTGATACCATGGATAAATTCACAGGTAGTTACGATAATTGGAATAAGACAGGAGTGTATAGTTTCATGAGATAATGCACGTTATCATCATGAAGTATATATATACAGTATAAAGCATCAGTAGTGTCTTCATCCCTAATGTTTTCCCTGGAGAAGTGTTAGGGTCTGATGCATTAAGTATTAAAATGAAAAATTTATTGCTTGTTATGTACTTCAACTTGCACCAGCAAATTATTTTGCCTTTTCCAAACCCCAGTACATTTTTTTTCAGGTAACTTTGCATTGACGTAAATTACATATAAGATTCTGGTGAGGGTGCATTCTGTCCAAATGTTACTTTTTGTTTTCTTTTTTTTTGTTGGGCCTTGCTGTAGGATGGATGGGTAATCTGTAACAGATTGTTTCATGAATTAGTGACAAACAGATATAAACGAATGAAAATGTGATTCATTAACACCAGTACTCTCTTCCCATGTGAACAGATAACTGGACTGTGTTCATCATTTCATTGTTGTTAACATTGATATAACATTGTTACTTTTGTTGCATGTTGTGCCAAGGTTCAAATAGATGTAAATGGTGAATAAGGTTGATCCTTGATCCTTGATTTCTACAGAAACCCAGCTAGGGTGGGCAGTGTGTAGTATTACATGTTTTTGAACCTGCATCCTAGCATCCCATAAGTTTGCATGTTGTTGGTTTCAAGTATTAATCTTCATCCTGCATATGGAGTTCAAGTTTATTATCATCGGACTGTACATGTGCTCAACCAAATGAAAAAAGTTCCTCCAAACTATGCTGCACCTGCAGGACATACATCACATACGAAATGTTACTACAATTAATTTGCTAAAATATAATTCAAAAAGCATGCTATGTGTAGCATGGGTAACATTCTGTCAATTGCATGTTGTGTTTCAACTTGTAAATTCCAAAGACATGCATGGAATTAAATCATCATATTTTGATTAAGCATATTGTCTAATTGGTAAATTGGGAGCTGAATAGAAGATATTGTAAGTTTTGCCGGAACACTATTATTTTCTTCAGCATGTTTGTTGAAATGTCAATTAGGCTTGTTGGAAGGAAATGCTTCACTCTAGTTTATTCCATTTTGGTTCTATTATTTCCTAACTTGATTAGTAAAATGTTTCAACTTACTTTTCTGAAATGCATTGCAGAATCTGAGACACCATCACCCACCATTATGCCATTCATTACATTAAGAACAACTTCTGACCATGCTGATGTGCGCAATCAGGATCTTCCAGGTAGTTTCTACATGTAATAGATCAGTTTATGTCTGGAAGGAAAACATTTATGACAGCTTATTAGTAAGCTAACTCCAGAAGATTAACATATTTCAAGTCAATCGCTATGGTTAGAGTAGTTTGGTGTGTCTGATGTAGTATAAAATGGGATTGCAGAATGTTTTTCAAAGCAAATTAATTAGTTATTGTTAATTGTTTATATGATTTAATATCTTGAAAACGGACAGAAGGAAATATGCATGAATTAACTGTTATCTATTATAAATTCAGTAACTATAGCACAATGCAACTGAATACTTTGATGTCAGTTTAGAAGTAATTCTCCTGCTAAATGACTGCCCGAGGCTTGCCTTACCCAGTGACCAATGTGCAGGCCTCAGCGTTGCTGGCTGTAACAGAACCACTACACGTTACTAAAGAGAACTTGTCATACTGAGGCTGGATTTAGAGGTTCAGGAGCTTTTGAGGAGCCGATAACTAAAGGCCTCATCAAGATCCGACAGGAATAGGGTTAGCCATCAGCGGATCCAGACTGGGTGCCAGATTAGCATTAGTAATTAGGAGAACGTCTTGCTAGATGGGATAGTGGCTTTAACTGTTAAAAATTGGTATTAGAGGTTGGTGGCTCTGGCCACAATGGCAGTGGGATCTTTTGTTGTCCAGAGATCAGAACCTCAGGAATTTCTTGTGCAGATTAGGGCTACTGAAAAGGGGTTTAGCATGTTGGCAGTCCTCATTGCCAAGAATTATGGCCTGGGTTAATTGGGGGGGAGGGTCGGTTTAGGACCATCATTGACTGGGGTTGGAGAGATGGTGGGTTTTGGCCAGTGTGGGTAATAATGGGCCCTTCTTTGGTGTCTCTGTGCAGAGTCCAAAGTGGTTGAATTAACCAACAACTCTCATTGCAGAGACAATATAGTGTATTATTCCAACAGAGTTCCTCAATATATGTATTGATGCCTGACAGTCAGAAGTCATGTTTGTAATGTGATGTGAAATGAACCAGAAATAGTTATTGTCACGTTTTGTTTGAAATCTTGCCTATTTTGATCAGGTAATAATGAAGTAAACCATACTATATGGAAGTCCCTACCTTGGGAGTGATTTTATTTAATTCCCTGAATGAAGGCTTTCTTTGTACAACATACTATAGGTCCTGTTCTGAAAATGCAGCTATTATTACATTTATTTCACTCTCATTTTGGAGACAGAAGCTTATTGGTACAACACCCAGCTCAAAAATTTGATTTGTTGCTCTTAATGTAGAAACGTATTAAGGAAGCTGGCGATATACTTTCTCAGATGATATAATAAATTGCTGCTCCATCTGTCCTGTCTATTAGATCTAAGAGACCCAGAACAGGGATAATTTTCCTTATGGTCTTGACAGTAATTATCCCTGAACTGATATCATGGAATAAAATCTGGTTCTTATCATATTATTGATGTTGAACCTTGCTTTGACTACTGTGATTTGAGCAATGCATGGTAACTGCATTTTAAAAATACTAGTTGGCTGTGAAGCAGTTTGGATTGGCCTACTCTCAGGAAAGGCGAGACTTTCATTTCCAATTATTTTCAGGGAGTCACGCATTTGATATTGCATAAAGTTACTAGTCCACTGTTCTTGCTCTCTATAAAATTTATGGAACTGCACTTAATGGATTTGCCAAATTTATTTCGGCCCATGGCTCTAGTTCCAATCCATAAAAGCTCCTGATAATACAGATAACAATATGAAGAATGAATCCGTTGAAAGGATGAGAAAGGATCTATTGAGATGATTTTTCTTATTAAGCATTCTCAATACAATGAAAAAATATAGCAAACTGTGATTAATTGAGAGGGATTTATTTTATGAAGTGTGGAATTTCAACAAAACAATCATTTTAACAAGAGATGTAGAAACCTAAAGTTTGTGAACTAAAACTACTTTTTCTGACAATGTTACGACTTGAAGTCAGAGAGAACTAGTTTTGTTCCAGCTTTTCAAATAACTATAATGCACAGGTAATTGTGCAAGAAGTGGATTTAATGGCTTTGTTGGAATAGTGTTTTTCAAATCTGTCTGTATAACAGTATAGGGAACATAGAGCAATACAGGCCTTCAGCCCACAATGTTGTGCTGGCCCTTTAACCAACCACAACCTCAATCTAACTTTTCCCTCCTACATAGCCCTCCATTTTTCTTTCATCCATGTGCCTACCTTAGGGTCTCTTAAATGTACCTAATAGATCACCCTCTACCACCACCAAGCACCTACCACTCTATATACAAGAACCTGCCTCTGACAGCCCTCTTTGCTTTCATCCCAACACAATTGCATTAGGCATTTCTGTCTGGGGAAAAGTCTCTTGCTATCCATTCTATGCCTATGAACACCCTGTACGTCTCTGTCAATTCACCTCTCATCCTCCTTCTCTCCAAAGAGAAAATCCCTAATTCCTTCAATTTATCCTCATAAAGCATGCTTTCTAACCCTTCCTCTTCATCTGCCACCTCCCAGCCCGGCACTGCATTCTATCAATGTCCCGTTTTAACCTTCAGCAACCTTCTACACTATCCACAACACCACCAACCTTCGTGTCATCTACAAAGTTACTAACCCACCCTTCTACTTCCTTATCCAAGTCATTTATTAAAGTCACAAAGAGCAGGGGTCCCAGAATGCCACTGGTTGTGTACCCCAGGCAGAATATTCACCATATATTTGACATTACATAGGGATTAAATACTGTGTAACATATATGTGCTGTCATTTAAAATAATGTGTGTATCCAAATGAGTAGAGAATTATATGAAAATGTTTAATTCAAAAATCTGCTCTGAATTCTGAAAGAAGAGAAGTATGGTCTACTGTATCTCATGAACATGAAGTTTCAGCTTTAGTGTGTTTAGCTTGATTCAAAGAGAGAATTGGAGCAGAGATTTTGCATCTATTAGATCATAGCTCATCCAAAGGGAATTTTCTTCATCCAAGGCTAGAGCAGCAATTACTGTTGTGATCATCCAAAACAAGGCATTATCATCAGCAGAATATTAACATATTAACATTCTTTACTACATTTAAGACCATTGTTTCAGACTATCATATGGGTTATTGACAATTCAATCCATGAACCAGTGATAATGAAATGATTAGCAAACATACTCCTGCCTTCCACAAAAAACAGTGATTGTCACGTTGATGACATCATTTTTTTAAATCACTTTAAGATGTTACGTTAGCTTTTAAAATAGCTGTGGAATTCCAAAGGAAGCACACGTTGAGATATGTTAATACGTTTTAATTTGTTGTCGGTTTTGAGTTATTACAGTATCACAAATAGTTTTAAAGTCAATTAACATCATTGTTCATGGAATATAGTTTAGGCCAGGCACAAGGTTCATTATTTAATTCAGCTTTATTTTTATTGGGATGTAAGCAATAATTTTGCTACCAAATTTCAGTACTACTATTAGTTGAAATATTCATGAAGAATGTTTGTTTTTTCCCCATATATCATGCAGAAGCTGAGTTGCCATCATCCAGCAATTCACTTTTAAGCACCTCAGACACTACATCTGCATTAGATTCCGTGGAAACCAAGCAGTTCTCAGGTAGTTGCAACAAGATCTAACGTGGCTGTGAGACTTTTGCACAGCTCCAGCAAGTTGCATGTTACATAGTTGTTTATGTGGCCTCATGTGTCAGTTCTAATACTTTCTCAGCTTTTACAGTTTGGAATTTCTTGATTTCATGCTCTTCAGTGTTTTGTCACCTGATATATTGCATGCCCAATGCAAAACTACTGTAGTTCTGTTAAGAATTAATCCAATGGAATGTTTTGTAATTGATAAACAGTATGATTGTCTCATATTTAATCAGTTTATTTGCATGAAGTACAGTACGTAGTCACTAAAATCCTGCATGGAAATGAAAAGTACAAGAGCTCAACAAATTTGATGGAATATTTCAAAATAGTGTTGAACCACACAAGAATTACCATGCTTGATGGTAAATTTGTAAAAAGTTTTTTTCTGGTTTAACTCTCTCCATATCAAGTCACTATTTCACCAGTTGTGGTCAGGTAATGTGCTATGTCACTTCAGTTAGTTTATGGTATTACAAAGTAAATAATTTAGGGTATAGTTCTTTAAACTAAGTATTATTTTTGTAGCATCCTTTCAAGACCACCATTGTCAGTTGCCATAGAAGGATTAGAATTAGGTACTATATTCCAAAGTCTGGCTGATCAGTCACTTCCACAGTATTGTATCTACTATGGTTGATATTGAAATTTCAATTACATGAACACAAGACTTTGTCGATACATCTATTCTCCATTATTTATAAATATTCAATAGCTACTGATGTAGTTTTCCATGGAAGAAGACTATATATACCATCTGCACTACTGTGTAATGTCAGATACTACAAAAGACAAAACAAAAATTCTGGGAAATTATCCTTGATCCCGAAGTAAACAAACAAAATGTTGAATTGTCAGCCATTGCCATTACTCATTGGCTTATGGTATGCCATTGAAAATATTCAGCCTTTAGTTGAATGGTTATTAATATATTCCATTTATAGAACATTATCTAAAGACATCTTCTGAAGAGTTTTCAAAGTCATCTTTAACAAGCAGTGGATTTTCCCCATTTACCTTGTGTCGTAGCTCTGTACATTAAGTATGAGAAGATTTTTGTAGGCTTTGTAAATGCTTTCACTAGGATATATCATTTCTAAAGGTATTGTTCCTCTTACTGCTGTAGAAATGTTTTTTTTATTGAACCCCACTTTGATAGTATTTTTTTTAACGAGAACTCTGATTTCACATACTATGTTACGAGGCCATAGATAAATTTTTACCCCTTTCTCATTCCAGCCCCACTAATCCGCCTTGCCAAACTGCTTCTTCTGTTTGATCTTTACCATGGTTGTCATGCATCAGCTAATGTGCGTGATCAAAGAACATCTTGTTTATTTTCTCTGAAATAAATTACAGAGCCAGCGATGCCACCTACGAGCAGTAAACTTTCCAAACCAACATCTGAACCTGATGACAAGGATACACAAAAATTCACAGGTAGTTCTGTGATGCATAAAAATTAAGGATGTCTATTTCTTATGTTGCATGCATTATATTTAACCTTTCAATGGCATCATTTTTGCCATGTTTGTCTGCATTTGTAATCATGACAGTGTTCAATGAGAGCATGAATTGTTTTTTTCCATTAGTAGGATATAGTATCTGATACTCTGGAAGCATTTGCACAGGAGGTATAGTATTTGTATTCTTTTCAAAAAAGTAGATGGCCCACAAATCTTGCTTGGGTTGAATTACACTGTGTCATTATTGTACTTCATGCTGTGTTTTCCACATTCAACTTATTCCAAAAAATATAAATTACGCAGGCCATATTTCCTTTGCATTAAAAAATATTTTAATCACCCTTTTTATGTATGCCAATTCTATGCAGGTTCCCTTTTGTAGGTAAGTTTACATACATTTTCATGTGGGTTCTTTTGAACAGGTTTTTTTTAAGATGCAGAAGACAATGGCTAATTTTCTTTTTCTTACTTCACACATACTTTTAACTTGTGATTGAACTGCATGTGAGATAATGGACATTTTGACTTTGTTTGTCCTACATCGATACCCCAGTATGTTGAACCTAAGCATTATTGTCAGCACTCATAGTTCAGTTCCAGATGGCCTTTTCAATTAAGGGTGTGTAAATTATAATTCCATCTTCCAGTCAAGTCATCGCTGGCGACCCTATGGACCTATGTGTAGTTGTCAAGATATGGAAGTAGACTATCAGATACTGCTGCTGCCCAGGTGGGACCTGGCCAGATTCGAACTTGGGACCATCTACCTCAAAGTCCAGTGTTGATGCTGCTACATAACTAGCTGGCCCAATTGTTTCAATATATATTAAATCCTGGTAATTTTGCTATTGAAATAACTTCAAACATTTGGAGCTTTTGAAGAAGGACTGAATATTGCTACTTATAGAAAATTTACCTGTTAAGTGACACCAATATCTGGTCTAAATGATTATTTTTCAGCAGTTAACCATAAAAATTCATAAGGTCCATACATAATTTTGCCAGCTTGTCAGAGAGAAGGAACAAATAAGCTGGTAAACCTATGCATCTTGAAGTGTTGCACTTACCAATGTAAGTGTTTCTTTTGGGCTTGTATGTTAATAATACTCTTGAAATATACATTGGATTAAGCATATTACAGTGGATTCTGGTTAATTGGGACACATCAGGACCAATACATTTTGGCCCAATTAAGTGGCTGTCCCAATTGGCCAACGTTTCATGGATATAGATAAAAACTTATAGAACAGTCAAACCACAGTTTAACTGAGTAACAAATTATGCACGTGAATTAAATACAGAACAAGTTAGAACATTACCTGTACTACTACAGTACTAGAAAACAGTGTATTAGGCCTAATAGTTATTGGAGGAATTAATCCAGTGTATGCTGCCGTGTTCTTTTGATTGACTATAAATGAACAGGATCAGTGCATACACCAAGGGCAGATAATGGACTGGCATCATACACTGCTTTTGACAATTGCATTCTTCAAATCTTCATTTTCATTGTAACAAGGTGATTGTTGATACCTTCAAATTCTTCATATTTCCTATCTTGGTGAAATCATTTCATTTTCACTCCCAGCAGTTTCTGGCATTGCCAAGCCTCAGTGCTTGAAACTACAGTGAGCAAAACAGTTCTGAATTTTCTTACTGCTTATTTCTTGCCAATTATCAGTGACAAAATCATTGTTTTTTGAACGCAAATGTGCGTAACTGATGCTATTCAAAAACTGTTGGCTCAAAGCATGGTGTAGTGTCTAACAGCCACACAAGCGCATGCACCTAATGCTAGTTAGAAACTGTTCGACAACAGTCTCCTGTCCTAATTAAGCAGCATGGTGTCCCAAATAAACAAAGGGAATCCCAGCTAATTTCTCAATTAATTTTTATTCATTAAGAGTTATCCCAAGTAAGTGGTTTCCACAATTAACCTATGATCCAGTTAACCGGAATCTACAGTATTTGGAACATAGAGCAGTATAGCGTAAGATCAGCCCCTTTGGCCAACAATATTTTGCATATCTAATTAAATTGATAATCAAATGCCCAATGAAACTAATCCCTTCTACCTACACAATGACTATATTCTTCTATTTCCTGCCAATTGAATAGTCCTATTCATACTGGCCTTCCCTACCACTGTTGGCAGCACATTCAAGGCACCCACCACAAAAAAAACTTGCCCCACATAAATCCTTTGAATTTACCCCCTCTCACCTTAAATATATGCCCTCTGGTGTTAAATATCTGAACCTTAAGAAAAAATGTACTATCTGTCTATTCCAGGGGTGGCCAACCTTCTACATTCCATATGTCAATTTTTTCACACACGAGTTCAGGTGTGATTTTTTTATGCACAAGTTCTGTATTAACCTATTTTTACAAGAATTGAATGGGGGTACAAGAGTTGTATGGCGCATCTGAACTCGTGAGTGAAAAATTTGACGCATGGAATGTAAAAGGTTGACCACCCCTGGTCTAGTCTACCTATGCATCTTGTAATTTTATAAACCTCTGTCAGATCTCCCTCAGCCTCCTTTACTTCAGAGCAAACAGTTCAAGTTTAGTCCAATAGCACATACCCTGTAATCCAGTCAGCATCCTGGTAAATTTCTTCAGTACTTTTTCCAAATCTTCAACATCCTACCAATAACAGAACAATCAGGGCTTAATGCAATACTCCAGATGCAGCCTAACTAGAGTTTTATGAAGCTGTTACATCATGACCACCCTTTCAACCTGTATAGCCACTTTCAAGGAGCTGTGAATTTGGAACACAAAATTCCTCTGCTCATCAACACCATTAAGAGTTTTGTCATTCACAGTGTGCTGTCTCACTACATTTGATCTCCCAACATACAAGACTTTACATTTGGCCGGGTTAAACTCCATCTACTATTTCCTCATCCATATCTGTAACTGATCTATATCCTGCGTATTCTTTGCTGGTCCTATATGCTCTCACAGTGCCATCATCTGCAACCATCTGCAATTTCATCAGGTCATTTGTACATGTATATTACAAACAGCAGACGTCCCAGTGCGGATCTTGATAATACATATAAACAGTGCTTGGAGGACAGCAAAAGATTTGCCTCAAAGTATTGTTTCTGAGCTGACTTACAGTCCATTGTTCTGGCATTTGGACTTCTGAAGAAAATATTAAAATTCAATATAAAACAGAAAATGCCAGAAATGCTTAGTAGGTGTGGAGAGTGAAAGGGTACATTTTATGAAAATGAGCTTGAGTAGCATATTACCTCATGAGGAGGCCCATTGCAGCCTTCCAGACTCAACACTGAGTTAACTAATTTCAGATAATCAGCATTCCTGCAATTTTACTTGATTTCCAGTATTCTTATAACCTCCTTTGGTACATTGCACAATGTGCAATTTTTCTTCCTCAGTGGTTCTTTGCCATCTTGTCAACCCTTTTGTTGTTTAATTTCTTAATGCCTTTCATCCGATCTTGTCTTTTTGTTCTTTTCTCTCTTCTTCCCTTCTCACTGATTTTAAAACATGTTTATCTCCATTTCCCGTTCTGATGTAGTTTGGTTGATCTTAACCATTGCCACTCCTTTTCTTTACACCAATGCTGCCTGACATACTTTTTCAAGCATTTTTTTAGTTTTATTTCAGGTTTCTAGCATATGGCATGTGTTGGCTTTTGTATTACAATGTAAGAATTATTTCTTCGTATTCTGATGCTCATTGAAACACATCCATGGTTTCAGAGTCAAAATGCTTTGCCCTTTAATACCATTCACGAGTCCTTCTTTCACTGACTACATCTAACTACAGCTGATTGTAAGAGTATTGTGGAAGGATCTAAGAGGTCTCCGTGTTTAAAGGAGTTGTAGTGGCAGTGAAGATAGATGAGGATCAACGCTGCAAAAGCAAATGAAAAATGAACTTCAATCATGGGGGGGGAGGAGGAGAATATGTGAATAATTAATGGGAGAAGCAACAACATGAAGTGAAGAAGGAGATGATGCACCTGTGATCGATCTGGTTTTCGGCTTGAATTTGAAAAGGAAAGAATCACTAAGAACTGAGCAGAAAGATGCAAAGAAAAGAGAAAAAAATCTTCCATTTATATAGCATATTACCATGCTCTTCAGAGTTTTCATTTGCTGTAAAACTCTGGGTTGTCATGGGATTGTGAGAGGTATTGTATAAATGCAGCTCTTCTGTTTTGAGGTTCTGCTGTATGCATTGTCACTTTTGGCTTCCATTACATTTATGAGATTGGTAAGTGCATGTGTGTCTCTTGTCACTTATCTATGCTTACTTCCCTCGTTACTGAGAAAGAAAAAATTCTCATCTTCTTTCCCATGTTGTTGAATTCAGATCTGCTTCCCCAGGAGAGCAGTCATTCCCTCAAACATTTGCCTGTCATTCATTTTGCACAGTTTGTATGGATCTCACACAACTGGGATTGGTATGCGGATTATTTGTCACCTTTAAAATAATGTGTATTTTTTTTACCACAGTTTGTGAATTGTCAGTTTTATTTGCTTTCTCTAAAATACATTGCAGAGCATAAAATACGATCCTTCAGCACCACCTCAGTCAATCCAATTCCTGAATCTGTTTCTATGGATGTGGAAAGATTTACAGGTAGTCTGTCAGTGCAGTATCATACAACTGCCTTTTTGAAGCATTGTGGAGTTTCTTTGCACATGAGTAGTTTGGCTTCAAATGCATTGATGAGACAGTGTGATGTAATATGCAAAGTAAGTCAAGATGGTGTTGCAAAGCAGATTTTAACAAAGTATTTATGTTATGCCAACTTTAATACTGTATTTACCAGATCTGTTTTACATGATGAATATTAAGTTATACCTATGTCAAGTTATTGTCATTGAGCAAACAGCATGGACATTAAACTTTAAATGGAATATATATATAAATAAAATGTAATTCTCAAAATATCAGATTTGCATAGAACGGGCTGGGTGTGTGAGGGTGTGTTTGTATCTAGGATTATTGATGTTTCAATGATCTTCCATTGAAATTGTTGCGGCATCATATATTTACAATTACAGGCATTTTTCTTTTTTTCCCTGTGAATGACATTACAGAGCTTCCTTCCAGTACTAGTTCATTTTCGTCCAGTTCAAACATGGCTTCCAAACCTGATGTCACGGACACAATGTGGTTGACAGGTAGCTACTTGGATAGAGCGTGGAAATCTGTTTTGCTGTAGATGCTTTAAAGAGCATATCTATTGTGCACATTATATTCAAGTACATATGCGATCCATGCAACATTGTATTAGTACTGCTCAAAAATTCATCTACGTCATGTGAGCATGTTCTGGCACAAAGTACTTTGTCTGGTCAGTAGCTTTTTTTCAATGCAATGGTAAATCAGTATGCTTTTGCAAAGTGCACTGGTCAACAAATAGCATGCAAGTGAGCATTCATGTACAATGATAATTAAAGTCTACCTTGCTTGGGCACACCACATTATGTATTTAAGGTGAATCATTGCTTGGAAGGTCTACACTTTTCATCTATGTTGTGTCTTGTACAGCTGAATGCTTCCATTTGCAGATTATCATGTGTATTTTTGTGTCTTCTGCATTTATCACGGAACTAGTGCAAAGTGCAGCATGGAATTCATGCATTGTACTTTAAAGGTATATCGGTGTAGCTGTCACATGGTTTCTAATCTAAAATGTGGTCTGTCTATAGTTTGCATGAACTGCGCTCCTATGGCTATTTAAAGCTTTACAATCAACTCTGAGAAACTATATTTTTCCCCATATGAAGAAACTATTTCTCAGATCTATTAAAAAAACTATTTTCTTTTATTTTGTTCAAAAAGAAACAGAGCATGAGGAACCATCCTCCTGGAATGCACTTTACATCACTTCACCCACAACTTCAGCACCTGATAGTGTGGATTACAAACAATTCACAGGTAGTCACATCAATAATAAAGAAAAGATAACTCGTTTTTGTATCAACAATGATGTATCACATCTTAGCCTAATATCAGTTTAAATACTATAAGTACTTGGGTGGGGAATTTCAAAGCCATCACCAAGAGTGACATGGTATTTTTACCATAAACCAAGTAGAGTCAGAGTCAGAGTACTGGACTGGATATCTAGTAGGTAGCAAAGAGCCAACACAGCTGTGTAATCCTACACAATCACATCCCTAGTATTCTACCTGTTCATGGCAGCATTGGTAGAAGTGACCAATGTGCACACCCAAGATAGTCATTGATTGATTGATTGAAATACAGTGTGAAATATGCTCTCCCAGCTCTTTCCACCAGCCAGCAACCTCCAGCTTAACCCTAGCCTAATCATGGGACAATATACAATGACCAATTAACCTACCAACTGGTAAGTCTCTGTGGGAGGAAACTGGAGCACCCGGAGGAAACCCACGCTATCACGGGGGAGAACGTACAAACTCTTAGAGACAGCAGCGGGAAGTGAACCTGGGTTGCCTGTACTGTAAAGTGTCGTGCCAACCACGCTATCACCACCCCAGAAGACTGGAATCAGAATTGGTTTATTATTATTGCATGTACAGCGATAAGCTTGCCTTGCATACTGTTCATACTGATCAAATCATTACACAGTGTATGGAGACAGAACAAAGTAAAACAATCCCAAAATGCAGAATGAAGTGCTGTCATGACATCGTGTTACTGAGGTCGCCATCTCATTCCTGTACTCTAACTTATTGTTGGCGTACAGCCCACTATGGTGGTATCACTTGCAAACTTGTAGATGGAATTACAGCAGAATATGTTTGTGCAGGCATGAGTGTACAGGGAGTATTCCAATAACACTTCCCAAACTTAATCAGCTAACAAACACGTGGGCAGCAGGTGCATGAAAAACCTGCTCTTTGTAGACTATCCTCCTAGCCATAATCCATCCTTATTTGGAATGATAACTATGTTTCTTCTTTATTTCTGGTTCAAAGTAATAGAAGTCCCAACCTAATAGAGTACCTTCGCAATAAGGACAGTTAGGGATAATTCATAGATGCTGTTTCTTCTTGAAAATAATACGGAGCCAGAAGAATAGCTATGTTGTTAATGAACGGTGGACGAAACTTATAAAGGCTGGATGCATATTTCTACTGTTATTTTTAATGTCCATTATTTCATCCAGCTAGCTTCACCATAGCTTTGCCTGGTGATATTAATTGCTAAGACAAAACTGTGTTAAAACTATGTCCTTGACTAATAACCTGAATAATCATTCAGCTCCTTGTCATTGATTTAAAATTGTAGCCAGTTCAATTTAGAAACAATCAACAGGAATTAACAGATTTTATCACCAAGATTCCTACCTGGCTTGTGTTTTTTTTTTAAAAAGATAAATGAGAAAATAACAGGTTTAAAAACATTTCCCCTCATGCTTGAGCCTAAATTCAAGTTTAAGCATTGAAAATTGAATGTTGCTCCCTCTGGAAACAAATGGAAAATGCAGTTACTTTTCACAAAAATTGAGTTATAACAGCTTAACTCATTTTGATGAATTTCAAGTTGAATCTGATATTTACAGCATACATACGTTGGAAAAAATCAACTTGGCATAGGATATACTACAGTAGTAGGGACAAAGAAATTCATTAAAAAACATGGAATGAAATCAGGCAGCAAAGTCACTGGCATCCAGGAGAAGAGAGAGAATGCTGTAAGGTTTGAGGAGAGGGATCATATTAATTGCGGGACATCCTCTGCTGACTAACAATCTTAAATCAAGTGAAGAAGAATCGCTTGCATCATGCCATTTTTGAGCAGAGAATAGATTAGAAAGAACCTTGGTTTAAGCTTTCAGTGGATATTGGAAGTAATTAAAGTAGTCCATTTAGGTATTTTGTTCCTATCATTTCTTTGGCTTGATCGGGTAGAAGGACATGAACACTGGGTCCATTGCTTGACATTGTATTAGTTAAAGTTAATTCTGGCGGGTACACCATTGGTTTCCTGCAATATAAAAAAATACTGTAACATGCATAAATTGTGGTTATAATGCAAAATTTTATCCTTGAATTTGATGAATTATGACTGAGTGAACTAAGCTGCACTATGGTACTTAGTTGGTGTGGTAGAAAACCCAAGTGCATTGCAGCAGTGTACAAGTTAAAACATAAGTTGTGTTAATTACTAATTATTCAGAGAAATATTGCTTGTTTGCCCTGGGAGCCATAATTGACTGCTTGTCACATGACTGTTACTTTCTTCAAAAAGAATACGCAAGCTATTTCAATTCACATTTCCTTTCATCTTGAAATTATGAAGTATGACTCATGAATGATGTCAGTAATTAATTTTCCTTTTGGATGAGTCTTGCAATGACAGCTGTTTGTGTGTGTAACACCAGATATACAAATATGATATTTTCACGAGTCTCGAAGTATATCGCTGTGGAAGCATTTAGACTTGCCTGAAAACACTTCAAAATTTAAAGTTGCCACTATATTTAATACAGCTAAACTTAATTTGAATGCTTTCCTAAACCATATTTTCCTGATCTTATTTTGTAGGCATTCAGAGAAAGTGTACCATTCAGTCATTATATTGTGCTTTCCTTTAAAAGACAACACCTGCACTCACTCAGTACTATTGCTAATGCCCTTCATCTGTTTGCTCTCCAGAAAGTTAAATGGTATTTTGTTAGTGAGTATTAATGATTGTCTGGTCCGTTGATGCACAGTTAATCTATCAAAATTTACAGTAAAGTTTGGACACTGAATTAAAATGAGAGTTCAGCCTCATTCTTACTGTATTTGCAGGCTTGAGGGGCTACATCATGTACTTCTGCACCTATTTCTTACGTTCTTTTCTTGTATGTTTTTGTTTTGACTAATTTGCAGAATATGTGGTTGAACCCACCACCAGTTCAGTTTTCACCACCTCAAATACAATTTATGAATTTGATTCTACACAACGGAAACAGACTTCAGGTAGCATGTAGATATGTTATAGCATGGATGCATACTGCCTTGTTCTGTTCACCACTGGAATGCAGAGACATTGTCTATGTGCTTTCATGCTCTTGAAATATAAAATGTGGCAAAGTGCATTATTAAGCCAATATATAGCCACACTGCAATACAATAGAATCACTTTGATAAGACAAGCCACTTAAAATTCATTTTCATGATTAAAAGATTCTCACGTTTTTTAACTGAAGAAAGCATTTAGGTTTAGACAGGTTTGATGCCAGTTTGCATGAAACAAATTACTAAGTGATGAATTTGCATGGAAATGAAATCTGAATGCTTCAGATTACTTCAGAAGACCATTTAGCTTGATCAATGTATTCCTATCATGCTTGGCCATTGCTCTGCATTTATCTATCAATTAGGTGGGCTGTAAACTTTCACATTTGTCATTTATCTTGTTTGACACCATGCAAAGAAATCCAGTTAATTAAAGAAAATGCATTATTTGTATTCTCTGAATAAGTTCCAGAACCTGGGCAACAATACTTGAGCAATCCGACTGTCAACACTTTAAAATCATCTAATGATGATGCAGTGGAACCAAAACAATCCACAGGTATTCTCAATGAGAAATGTAAATTAGCTTTGATTCTCTTGGTTTACTCACATGTGTAAGTGTCATTGTTAGTTTCATTTTTTTTGATTGAAAATCAGAAGATCTGAATGCCTAGTCAGAAATTAGCACTCTAAATCTTAGAAAATTTATTGGCTAGCAGATAATTGGTTCTTAATCATTGGCATATACAGGTATTGGAGTAGAGTAAATTGAGATGTTTTGTGAAGACAAAAGAGACGGCAAAAAACAAGCTGTTAGAGTAACTCAGCAAGTTGGGCCGTATTTGTAGAGGGAAATGGACAGTTGACATTTTGAAGATGTTTTGTGCAATTTATTTCCTGCTCAGAAGTTCACCGTTACCTTACACTGTACTCTGCTGCTCCTGCACAGTGCATTTTTCTGTACCTTTGTCAATACAACATTGTTCAGTTGACCTTGCATCATCTGTATTATCTTGGCTGGAGAAGAATTTCAGAGACTACTACACCATATTGTTTTAAATACTCATCCCCGTTATTTCCCTCTCATGGGAACTGATGACTGCTGAGGTGGGAGTTATGATTTAGAGATAAAGTGAGAATTGTATTGGATGGATCAGCTGACTTTTGTTTATTTTGTTTTCTTATGTTTGCTTATCACACAAAGGCACTGCTTGGTAAAGTGTTCTGTATGAAGAAGTAAATTTAAAACATTGCGTTGAGTTGTCAGGATTCAGAACCATTTTGCCTTCTGATGTTGTCAATGAAGGAGTGTATTTGGGAGAGCTGAACATAAAACAAATAGCTCAAAAGTGAAAGAAGTAGTGGACGAAAGCATGAAGAGACTTCAAAGAACAAAATAACCAAAAAAAAAAAAATGGACCAATGGCCTTATCTTTAGTTGTCATTATTATTTCCAAAGTGGATGTGACTAAATTTTGGGCAAAGTGCCAGATTAAAAGGAAAGGAGAAATTTACAAATCTGATGTTACTTTAGTAATGGGACAAACACAATCAAACCTTTCAAACTGCAATTCATTTCTGGTATTTTGCAATCAAAGTATTAGGCTGAATCATTCTCCAAGCAGCCTAGTCGTCAATAGGAAGTCAGAGGCGAAATGGTACATCTCTTAATTCAGTAGAAGAGAGGGTCCAGATATCCTTTGCACCTGACCTGTCAGTTTTAAGTCTGGGAGGCTTAGGAACCAAGGGCAGCAGATGCATGGGAACACCAATGCCTGCAGGTTCTCCTCTGAGTCACAATTTCTCTAGCGTGGAAATGTAGTACCATTCCTTTATTGTCATTGAGTCAAAATGAGATGAGAGTGTTGTACTGTGAGGTGATCTTAAATAGTTAGTGCCAATATAACCTAGACTATACAATGATGAAGTGTGATTTTCTTAAAATATACAAAATTGACGGGGTAGATACCAATCAATGTGTGAAGATGCTCACCTTCAATGCATTGGCTAGAACCAAAAACACACAAAGCAAGGGGTCAACCATTTATAATGGATGAGAAGAAGGGATAGTGAATCTTTGAGATATTCAAGCCAGAGGGTTGTGGAAGTTCAGTAGCAGAGTATGAGCATGAAGTAATTGTTAGATCTTTGGATATCAACGGTATCAACGGAAATGATCTTAGTACAGGAAAGTAAAAGCTCAGTCTTGATGATTGGTGAACAGAGAAGCAGTCACAAGATCATACTGCTTCTTGTATTCTTAAATTCTGGAACCCCTAAAGACTACAGTAGTTCAAGAAGGCAGCTCACCACCATGAGGCATTTAAGGTTGGGTAACTTACACTAGCCATCAGCAAAAAATGAATTAAAAATTTAGAATTCCATGCAGTCTGGGATGAATATTTGGCAAATGTGAAGCATTTGCACGCTACCCCAAGGTGCATGGGATAAATTTTCACTGAGTATCAAGTGTTAATCTGGAGAACCACAGTATCTATCAATGGAAACTTGGCAATAATCCTTGAATATAAGTTTAAGAAAATTTTAAACATCTGTTCAAGTGTGCAAAATATTCCTCAGAGAAAAACTAGACATTCTGGAAGATGTGGTCTGTTATAGAATCTGGTGAAATCTACAGTAACAATATATCCAGAGGCAGATTTTGTATTTAGGGCACCAGTCTTGCTAATGGAGATGTTTTGTCAGGTAAGTAGTATAATTATTAAATCATGTAGTAAGATATTTAATTTTTCCTCACTATCATGGCATTGGATTTGGAGGTGTTAGAAGAAGTATTTATGTGAGTCACAGAAAGTTAACTCAGGCAGAATAAATTCCCAAGTTTAAGATGGTTCACATGCCTTTTATTTTTACTGTATAAGCAATACACAAATGCTGATCTTTTTCCTTGATACTTATTTTTTGATTGATAAAGCACTGCTGGCTGTTCCCAAAGCTTCGTGTAATCTTTCATCTTTGGATAAGTGTAAGCTAATTTTCACGATCAAAGACATACTCTATAGAACATAGCACAGTACAGGCCTTCGGGCCCTCAATATTGTGTAGACCTTTTAGTCTACTTTAAGGTCAATATAATCCTTCCCTCCCACGTAGCCCTCCATTTTCTTTCATCCATGTGCCTCTCTAATGTTCTCTGAAATGTCATTTTCATTCTTAAATATCCCTAATGTACCTGCCTCTCCCAGAACACCTGATAGTGCATTCCACGCACTCACCACTGTGTATAAAAAAAACCTAACTCTGTTTTCATTATTTTCAATGCACGTGCTAGATCCTGAGGTTTCACCATTCACCACAACTAAAGTCTTCATCACTTCAAATCCATCAAATCCAACTACTGAAGCAGATGATGAGGTGCAACAGCCATATGCAGGTAATTTTAGTAAGTACACAGCAAGAGGAACCTAGCTTTTCTTTGAAAACAGATACTTGGCATGTCTTAACATCGAGAAGACTGAAACTTATCTCATTCTTACTAGCTATTTTTCCAAGGTGTAGTAAAAAAATCATAAATTTAGATCGGCAATGGAAATAGTTAAAGAGGGCTATTTAATTGAGGACATCCAATTTTAAGAAGTTTAAAAACAGATTTGGCAATGTAAATTACAATGAAAATAAACACAAAAGACTGCAGATTCCGAAAAAAGTAAACTGCCGGAGGAACTCAGTGGGTCAGCCAGAATCTGTGGCGGGGAATGGACAGTCAATATTTTAAGCGTCCATTTCCCTTTAAAAGATTGAATCAAAGATTTGAGTACTGAAGTAGAGATCTCTTGCTCTCATTGTACAGAAACCTGGTGGGACTGCTTCTGGAATATTGTACACAAGTCTGGTTTCCTACCTAAAGAAGGATAATTTTGACAGTTAGCATTTGTTATACTAAGTCCCCTCACCCAAATTGTAAATATATACGTGAACAGTTGTGGGCCCAGAGAAGTCGGTCTTTTAAGTGGGTTGTGCAAGTTCAATTGCTAAGTATATTCCTGGCAGAGATTGATAGAATTTTAGATGTTACGGCACATGGGGTCAACATGAGAAAGTGGTGCTCAAGGGACAAAATCATCTGTGATCTAACTGAATGACATATCATCCTGATTGGACAACTTCTATTTCTTACGTTCTTGTGATCAGAGGGATTGGAGAAGGGGAGTGCAAAGAGAGTACGAGAGAAGTCTGGCAGGCAATATGATTAACAGTCTTTTTCTGAACAATTAACTGGTGGTACAACATTTGGCCAACTGCGGACTATAAAGGAGAGCGGTATATGAAGCCTTGGGACATGAATGAGTCAGAACAGATCTGGCAGCTCAAAATCAGGTGTGCATGAGGTAACGGGGCCAGTTGGCAGTATTCTGCCATGATCTGTAACTTGTTAATTCACCTATCCCTTATTAGGATATTATAACAAAGGTAGAGGATCAACTGTAGTTTAGCTTAATACCATGAAGGGCAAAACAACTTCTGTTTTTACCTTGGAGCACGTTCGATCCTGTTTTACAAGTTTACATATGGCAAGAAAATATATTATTTTTCTTAATTTGATGAGGGCAAATTTGGAACTTGGATACTTCCATTCTCCTCCCAGAAGTAAAGGTTGAGTTGTTGTCCGGACCAACAAACTGCTTCACGTAAAAATTCAGAAGGTGTGTGAAGTTCAAAATAGTGTCTAGAAATGTGTCACCAACTTAGGTGCCTTGATTCTGAAACTTTTCTTATTTCTTTCACTTTGATTCATTCCAGATATTGAAGCACAGTACCATAGTTAGTAGGGATGCTGCCTCTTATACCCAGCAATCCAGGTTCAGTTTTGACCTTTGGTGCTGTCTGTGTGGAGTTTGCACTTTGGTTCTGTAATTTCATGGATTTCCTCTAGGTGCTTTAGCTTCCTCCCACATGTCAAAATGTGTGGGTTGGTAGGTTAATTGACCAGTGTAAGTTCCCCATAGTTTGTAGATGATGGATGGTAGAATGTGGAGGAGAGGACATGGGCATGTGGGGCAAATAAAAGTGGATCTGGGAGGGATTTGTGTAAAAATGGGTGCTTGAGGCTTGTTTCCATGCTGTATCTCTCAATTATTCTATGACATTTAAAGCTCTATGATAAACTATAGCGATGTTCTCTAAGACTGTAATCTCTAAAATGATAAATGGAAAGTGTTAGGCTTGGGGGCATATTAAAGTGCTCATATCTGTGACATGGAATTAAACAAGTTTATGTTGGGGTAGATGGGGAATAATGGTTTTGAAAGGGAAGGAAATGTCATTCCAGTTGTTGGAAACAGGCCAATGTATATTCATCATCTAAAGTCAGCTGATGAATGTACAGAAGAAAACACCCTACTTTCAAAATTCCTACAAACACTGAAGAGGAGAAGGTCTCTTTCAATAGTTCTGTAGATATATGCACAATTTATGCATAATATTTGACCATAACGCCATACTATAATATTAGAAGTCATAGGACACTGCAACACAGGAACTGGCGCTTCAGCCCATCTAGCCTGTGCCAAACCATTAATCTGCCTAGTCCCATCAACCTGCCCCCGGAACATAGCCCTCTATACCCTTCTCGTCCATATACCTATCCAAATTTCTCTTCAATGTTGAAACCAAACCCACAGCCACCACTTGGGCTGGCAGCTCGATCCATACTCTCTGAGTGAACAAATTCCCCCTTAACCCATGACCTCTAGTTGTAGTCTCACTAAACCTCAGTGAAAAAAGCCTGCTTGCATTTACCCTATCTATAAGATCTCCCCTCAGTATTCTACATTCTAAGGAATAAAGTCCTAATCTATATTGAAGATTTTAGATTAAGAAAGGTTATTACTGTTTCCATATTTCTTTCCGTAAGTGATTTTCCAAGAATATTTTGTATTCAGATGTGTCTTAATTTTTAAATCTATTTGTGATTTGCTTTTGTTGGTTTCTCCAATGTTCCTTTGGTTAATTATCTCCTGCCGCCAATCTCTGTTTGCTTTAATTTCTACTTTGATATCTTGATCAAAATTTGCCTATATCCAAATTTCTGTGTAAATTTTCTATTCAAAATAAAGCAGTGTTATCACTCATCATTGAGGCTCACCTCAACAGCAGATCAGTAAGAAAGACTCCTCCCCCCCACCCCACTGCACACTATTGACATCAGACTGGCTGTATATCACTCCAGACTACCAGTCATTCACTATAAGCATTTTGAATGGCTAAAGCAACTGACTTCAATCTGACTTCAGCTCGGGTAGAAATGTGCTGTTTCCAGTGTTAATTTGACGGGTGAGTTGTCCTCATCTTAGCTTGTATTTCTGGTGGAGCTCAAATTACCTGGACTAGACATAATTTAGATGTTCGACAAATGCTATATTGCTCTTCCAAGTGATTAATATCTATAGTATTCACTCTTGTATTGTGCACAAGTCCTGCAGTATACTTTCTTGATGATAACAATATCAGCAGCACACAGAGTCAAGCTCAGGTGCTGTAGAGTTTTTCATTTGCATAGGAAATGACTATTATTTAGCAGGTTTCTTCTCTAAACAGTGCAAAGAGCATACATTTCCGCACCATGAAAGCATGGAGATTTATCTCTGGTTAGAAGTACCATGTACATTGGAGTCATAGAGCCATGCACCATGGAACAGGTCCTTTGACCCAACTCACTCATGCCATCTGAGATGCCCATCTAAGTTAGCCCCATTTGCCCATGTTTGATCAATTGAATGCCAATTCTTTTACATCATTAGTACCATAGAAGTTAAAAAGAACCCTGAAATATCACTGATTTTCCAAAGAATGCTTTTCTTCAAAAATATATTTACATTCTCGTGGAAGCTTTGTGTTCCTTGTAGTCGATGCCATTTTTCTATAGAAAAAATAAATATTTAGATGCTTATCTGTAGAATGTGGTAGTCATTACATCAATGATACAGTACAAAATGCACACTACCAGATGTTGCAGATGTTTTCTGTTATGGCTCGGAAGAATGTAATAGCAGGAAATCGTATCATTATAATTGTTATTTCATTGGTTGATTTTGTTTCTGGCACCTTGTCTTAGGAAGGCAGGTCCATTCTAACATGCAGATGTGCAGACCCGATCTCTGCACCTGTGTTCTTTGGCCTTTACACTTGTAATCCCAGTGTTCGTTCTCATCATTGAAGTGTTGGGAATTTAAACTATAAAAAATTTTGTTTCAGTTGTTGCCATTTATTTCATTGGCCAAAAAAAATGGATAAGTATATTTCTACATCCGCATTCTCCCAAGGGAAGATTATTAATTGTACTTAGCAATAACAATTAATTCTAATCAGTGCTTAAGCTGGCCAAACGTAGTTTGTATCCACTCTCAGTTCTGTGCTGTTGATGTATCTATGACCCTGTGACTCTAAGCTCACAATTTCCATATCTGTATAGTAGTCCTGAATATTCCTGACCTTAGCAATTCTGTAGTTCCACTCAGAACTGCTAATATTTTATTGGAAAGTTTGGATATTACTTGAACAATCCAGGGCAAGTAAACTTGATTAGACATATATTTCATTTCATTAACTGGTTCCTTTGTCTTTTTTTTTGTTATTTCATCAAGTTCACATTGTGATGTTTATTGAATCTTAATTAGCTTTTCTATAGTGGGAAATAACTGCTGCATTCATTCATTTTGAATAAATTGATTTGAATAGTGATAGAAAATGCTGTATATAATTAATATTGTAATATTCTGAGTGAACAATTGATGGTTAATGTTGAAATTTCTAATAGCAAATGAGCAAGACCATTGCCACAATATACAATATAGTTACCGTATAACGATCCGCAGTGGTGCATTCCTATTGATTAAAATGCTGGGGATTATTTCGTGGGAATTTCTGAAATTTTATTTGGCTTCCTTCTTGTAACCTGTAGACTGAGGTGTCAAGCTTTGGCACTCCTAATTAATATAGGAGGTACATTCCTGCTGTAAACTCAGGCATGGACCAAATAACTAAAAGTGTGTGTTCAGGCCTACATGGTGACAAAGACTTGGGCCACATAGATATTATGCCAAACTTGATCATTGTGTTGTTTGTAATGCATCTTTGTACTTTACTGTCTTGCACGTATACATTCATTGTCATTGCAAATTGTGTAGTGTGGGAAAAGGAATTCATTGTATTATTGATGGTATAAGCATTTATCATTATTCATCATTTTAATGACCTGCATTTGTGTCCTTTGATCAGACAATCCACTTCATGTCTTTGTGCTAGGTCTAAAACATCTAACAGCTAGTTTTGACTGTATCATTTTGCATCTTGAATGAGAAATACTTGATATGTAGATTTATTTTTCTTTGGAGTATCTTTTTATATTTTATATTATTTTAAATAATATTTTATCAATTAACTTGCTGACTGGACATGGCTCATGATTTTATGAAGTGCCTAATTGGTTTTTAGTTTGGAATATTTTTAATCTTGTAAAGAATGAATTAAATCAATTTAGAAACAGTTTTCTAAGAATGTCACATTAGGCAAGCAAGTCCATCAATACAATTCAGAATTTTTTTCACAATTGGTTCAGAATTTTAACTCTGTATTCTCCAATCAGTATTTTGCTCCTTCCTACTTGTGAGCAGACTGCTAGTGCTTCTTAGGTTTCCCTTTGAGATCAATGCTTCTGCATTGGCTGAACATTCTATGGTGTAAATTGCAAACTCTGGAGGCAGGTGGAGCTTGACAGGGCAAGTGACTGGGTAGTCTGGGGCACTCTACATTCCTTCTTCTGTTTGTGACTGGCCCAAGGAGATCATAAGCTAGGGATTTCCATGCTTTGCTGAGGGAGTTTCAATTTCATATGAAGATTTTGAGAATTTCTTTGAAGAATTTTCTCTATCCTCCTGGAAATCTTCTTCTATTCTAGGTCAGGCATTTGGATGATATAACTCATCTAAGTGCTGATTGAGCAAGATAGTGAGCTTGGATGATTCTTCCTGGTGTGGCCAGTAAGGATTGTGTGTGTGCAGTGTTGTGGTATTTCTTCTGTGTACTGAGATGTCTACTGATGGCTGTCCATGTCTCTAGACTAACAGAGGAAGCTGGGAATCACTGCTACTCAGTTGACTGTGAGCATGGTGCTGGTTTTGGTCATTAAAAATCTTTTATCTGCTGCACAGGAAGCTGTTGTTGTTTTCAACAACGCTCTTAGTTAGAGGTGGCTGCTAAAATGTAGAAGGTAATCCATGATTTTCAAAGTTTTCCGTGAACCTAGATTATCAATGACAGATTAGTGAACTATCTTCCCATGATTAGCACAAAGCCCATTCTTTCATACATTCCAGTATAGCCAGCAGAGTCTTGGAGCTTACGGTTGCACATACAAGTACCATCTGCATACTCTAAGTTGATGACTGAAGCTGAAGTAATACTTGTTGTTGATATAGATCCTGAAGGTTGAACAGCTTTGCACTCTTCTGTAATTAACCCCATTGTAGTTAAAAGCATTAGCAATGAGCTGTGGTATTGTGGTTAAGAAGACAGCGAGGGGTTTGGATTGATAACAGCTTGCTTGTCTTTGGAGTACACAGAGGTTGTGCTTATGATCAATAGCTCACGTCTTTTTGTGTTGCAGGCATCGAATACTAATGAATTTCATTAGTAGTAGAAAGCAGCCATCGATCCCAGGGGATCATGTATTTGCGCCTCTGGTGGACTGTGTCCTCTCCGGGGGAAAGCCTGGGCGGGAAGATTTGAAGAACCGGCTGTTGCTCGTGCAGCGGGTTCCCCCTCTCACGTCACTGATGTAGTCCAAGGGAAGGGCAAGCGCCGACACAGCTCGGCACCGGTGTTGTTGCAGAGGTTGTAGAGTGAAGTTGTAAACAACATCAAACTGCCTCAGGCACCCCGGCTCCCGATTCCTTCCTCAGGGTTTACTCCCAAAGCCTTTCCCATGGGTGGGTATGGCCACAAGGCAGCGAAGGTTTAAAATCAATTTTCCTTCTCCTAGGCAGCCTACCATCCAAGGCTGATGAGCCCCACCTGTCATTTAGACAGCTAGATTTAAGAGAGATTTTTCCATAATTCAAAACTATATGCCTTTGTGAGGATAAAAAAGACCTTGTATGGAAGTTGCTGCTGCTTTCCAGTCTTTAACTTGGAGAAGGACTCTTGCCATGACTTACCATGTGGCATACAGCATCGACATAGTAAACTGACCAGTAGAGCCATCAAGGTCAAAAGCTGCTGTCACTGTCTTTCATGACCATCCTTTTTCTAGCTAGACTACAGCAAGGGGGTGGGGAGTGCATTGTGTAAATGTAGTTGGCCAATATGGGTAGAAAGTTTGCATTAAGAGGAAGCACCTGGGTGATTAGCTCAATTCATTGTTATTAAGCTTCATTAGTCTTTATAAATAATTGTTAATTTTTTTCACTTTTTAACTATTATTCAGTTAGTGTTATCTTGTACATAGTCTATTGAATGAAAACTATTATTAATGCTTATATTTTATTCTATTAAATCTAATCAAATAAGGCCCTCTTACTACATTTGCTACATTGTTTTGTTATTCAGTAGTAATCAAGGGAACTTGTGTGTTAACTTAATATGAGATTAAGAATTTTATATTGCTTCCTTCTTATCCCCTCAGAATATGAGGTGCCAATCTCTGACATAAATAATATGTCCACTTTAACGACAGACCATGAGCTTCCAGTTACTGACACCCCTAATGTGACCTATCCAATCCCAGAAACGGAATCTGTTAAGATAAGAGAAACTGAAGCTACAGGTACTAATGTTTGTGTCTTGGTGTTGTGATTTACAATAATTGTGTGGTTTAATTATGTAACTTGGTACAAATTAATGACATTAACAATTCTCTGCATAGCTCCTGAAATTCAATATTTTAATCTTAAACACAAAATAATCTGCAGATGCTGGGATCAAAGCAACACTCACAACACGCTGGAGGAACTCAGCAGGTCGGACAGCATCCGTGGAAAAGATCGGTCGACGTTTCAGGCCGGAACCCTTCGTCAGGACTGTAGAGGGAAGGGGCAGAGGCCCTATAAAGAAGGTGGGGGGAGGGTGGGAAGGAGAAGGCTGGTAGGTTCCCCCCACCTTCTTTATAGGGCCTCTGCCCCTTCCCTCTACAGTCCTGACGAAGGGTTCCGGCTCGAAACGTCGACCGATCTTTTCCACGGATGCTGCCTGACCTGCTGAGTTCCTCCAGCGTGTTGTGAGTGTTGCAATATTTTGATCTGCTTGTTGGATTATTTGCGATTGTTTCAATTTTCATATCTCATAAAAACTGTGGTCTGCTTGGCTCTGTTGACTAATTATGGCTATATTGTTAGAAAGCACATTGTGTTAATTGTCCTAGATATGATAGAAACTGATGCCATGTGGAGTGCCTATGGTTGTATTTAAATGAAAAAAATCAGAATATTGAATCTGAATTCTCTCCTAATCCTTCAAGTCATATAAAGGTAACCTCTGACACTCCCAATGCGTACATATTAATTTCAAGCTGTAAGCAGCAAGCCACAAGCCACTGACAATACTAGTTCCAGAAACTGAAGCACCACCATTCAATTTATAGAAGCCTCACATCCTTTGACAATATTTCAGTTTTGTTCGCAACTTGGAAATGAAGTAAATATTACTAGCATATGGAATTTTATGTTGGTTGCCTTGTGTGTGAGGTATACTTGATGAATCATGGAATCCATTCTCCAAATCAAATGGAATTCAAGCGTTTCTCTTCTGTTTAATTATTTGGTATTAATTCTTTTGGATTGTGCATAGCTGTAAACTGTATATCAGCCTGTGTAAGTGTAGGCCAGATTGTAATTGGCTTTTACATAATGTTGTTGAATGGAATGTATGTTATCATAACTTTTAATTACAATGTTTGGAGTTATATTGAAGTTAGCATTTACTTAAATCATGGATTGCTTTGTATTATTTGAATGTAAGGTTGTACATAATTGAGAGCCATTTATTGTTATTGTAATGGAAAAGGATTTTATATGACAATAATACTACAGTCTAATGATATCCATTAATATAATTGAATTATTCATCAGTTATATTCATGTTTAATAGGTGTGTTTTGTCCATGAGAGCTCATGAATTTTGTTTTTTTACTTCCTTCTTATTCCAATCAGTGCATGTCATTTCAAGTTCTCACACTCCGAAAGTGATTACATTCATATCAGGAGATCAACTGCCAGCCCTTGTCTCTTTATACACGTTCAATCCATTTACACAACCTGAACATCTTGAAATTACTACTGACAATGTTTCTCTCTTGGTGCTAAATAATGAGAATAATAAGAAATTTACAGTTAATCAAAAATCATTGCTTTTGTGAGAGATGTATTTTTGAGCCCGAATGGATCTTGCATGCAACATGTTTAGTAAATTGAAATAATCTTGTGAAATGAACAGTCTGTTGAAATTTCCTGGAATTAAGCATTGCATTCTTCATGATCTGGCTCACTGAATACAAAGTTATGAGTGGGTAGGAAGATATTTAACATTACAGTTAAAAAAACATTCTGAAATAGGAAACAATATAATGTTTTCAGCAGATCTGAAGACAAATATATCGAGAGGCAGAATTAACGTAGTGCAAATGTATACTTCAGTGTATCCTGTGTTATTTTCATAAGAGATTAAAACATTTATAACAGACAAAATTATGCAATCTTTCGGACTCCTACTGTCAGGTTTTAAGTGGCCTTTGATTGACTCTCCATACAAGTTGAATTCAAATGCACAATTTGATTGTGTCGAGGTAAGAGACACTGAAGTTATAAATTTCAATGAAGTTATAAGGAAAGTGTGTGCTGAATTCTGTGAAAGTTGGGACATGTGCTGTAGACACTTTGACTTTTGTATGTAGCTGGGTGTGCAAGCAAATGTTTTGTATTGGATATAGTATACAATGCCAATTTTGTGAAATGAGCAATCCACTGCATTGTTCCAGGAATTTAAATTTAAATAAGCATTCTGCTTATCGTTTTCATTAGGTTTAGAGAAAATTCTTGTCTGCACAGTGTCAGGCTATTATGATTATTGTTGTGAAGTTCTTTGAATAATGGTTGGGTTTGATGTGATGAAGCATTGACACATAGATTACTTGTTGTTGCAGAACTTGTATATGAATCATAATGTCAAAATAATTAATGAATACATTTTACATCACTGTTCTATAAGAAAAAGTATTATTAGTTGTGCAATTCATAGTTAGACCGCAATCCATTTAATACTTTTATAACTAAAGAACTAGTAGAGGGGAGAGAACTAGAGGAGGGGGCACACTGGATCTGGTACTGGGTAATGAACATGGTCAGATTATGGAAACCTTTCGAATGTTGAAAGGCCGAGACAGAGTAGATGTGGAAAGGATGTTTCCCATGGTGAGAGAGTGTAGGACAAGAGGGCACAGCCTCAGGATAGAGGGGTGCCCTTTCAAAACAGAGGTGCAGAGAAATTTCTTTAGCTAAAGGATGGTGAATTTGTGGGATTTGTTGCCACATGCATCTGTGGAGGCCAGGCCTTTGGGTTTATTTAAGGCAGAGATTGATAGGTTCTTGATTGGACATGGCATCAAAGGTTATAGGAGAAAGCCGGGAACTGGGGTTGAGGAGAAGGTAGAAAAAAAGTATCAGCCATGATTGAATGGTGGAGCAAACTCGATGGGCCAGTTGGCCTAATTTTACTCCTATGTCTGATGGTCTATTATAGATCTCTCAGTGGCTGAGCATTTCAGAGATAGAGACATATTTCCATTCTTTAGCAGAGCCGTGTATGAGAGTAGGGTCAGAAACTTGTGAGTGCAATTGGTGAGTGGATGTTCTCAGGGGAAATGTGGAGGTTGCTTAGGGAGCACTTGCATGGGGTTGTGGATGGGTTTGTCCCATTAAGAGAGGGAAAAGATGGTAGGGTGAAGGAACCATGGTTGATGAGAAGTGCAACTTTTAGTCAAGAAAAGGAGGAATGAACACTTAAGGTTTAGGAAGCAAGTGTCAGATAGGGCTGTTGAGAGTTATAAAGTAGTCAGGAAGGATCTTAAGAAGGGATTTTGGAGAGGTAAAAGAGAACATGAGAAGGTTTTGGCAAGTAGGATTAAGGAAACCTCCAAGGCATTCAATACATACATGAAAAACAGCACGAAGACCAGAGTGAGCGTAGTACATTTCAGGCATAAAGGGGGAAACATGTACCTGGTGTTGGAGGAGATGGGAAGGTCCTTAAGAAATACTTTGCCACAGTGCTTACCAGGGAGAGGGTTCTTAATGTATGTGAGGCCAGCACTGAACAGACTAATATGATGGAACATGTTGAGGTTAAGAAAAAGGTAGTGTTGAAGTTTTTGAGAAACATTAGGAAAGATATGTCCACAGAGCCAGATGGATGTACCCCATGTTACCATGGGAAGTGATGGAAGAGGTTGCTGAGGCTTTGAGAATGATCTTTATGTCTGGACTGGCCGTAGGTGTAGTACTAAAGGACTAGAGGATGGCCAATATTGTATCTTTGTTCAAGAAAGGTAATGGGGATAATCCTGGGAATTATGGACTAGTGAGCCTTACATCAGTGGTGGACAAACTAATGGAGAAGATTCTTAGGGACAAGATTTATGAGCATTTGGAAAGGCATTGTCTGATTAGGGATAATCAGCATGGCTTTGTGTGGGGCAGGTTACATCTCATGAGCCTGATTGACTTTATTGAAGAAGTGACAAAACAAAGTTATAAAGGTACAATGGTGGATTTTAGTAAGGTGTTTGACAAGGTCCCTCATGGTAGGTTCATCCAGTAAATTGGGAGGCATGAAATCCAGAGAAACTTGGTTGCATGGATTTGTAATTTGCTAGTCCACAGAAGGCCGAGGGTGGTAGCAAATGGAGAATTTTCTGCCTGGAGGTCCGTGACTGGTGGTGTTCCACTGGGATTTGCTCTGGCACCTCTACACTTTGTGATTTTTATAAATGACTTGGATAAGGAAGTAGAAGAGCAGGTTAGTAAGTTTGCAGATGACAAAAGGTTGACAGTATTGTGTATAGTGTAGAATGTTGATGTAGGTTGTAGCAGGTGCAGAGCTGAGCTAACAAGTGTCAGATGGTGTTCAAACCAGAAAAATGTGAAGTGAAACACCTTGGAAAGTCAAACTTGAAGGCAGAATACAAAGTTAATGACTGGATTCTGAGTAGTTAGAGGAACAGAGGAATCGTGGGGTCCGAGTCCATAAATCCGTCAAAGTTGCTGCACAGGTTGATAGGGTGGTAAAGAAAGCCTTCATTAGTTGAGGGACTGAGTTCAAGAGCCATGAAGTAATGTTGTGGCTCTATAAAACTGGTTAAATCACCCATGGAGTATTGTGTTTAACTCTGATCACCACATTAAAGGAAGAATGTGTAAGAATTAGAGAGGGAGGAGATGATATTTACCAGAATGATGCCTGGATTAGAGAACATGTCTTGTGAGGGGAAATAAAATGAGTGAGCTACAGCTTTCCTATTTGGAGCAAAGGAGGATGAGAGGTGACTTGATAGAGGCAGGTAAGATAGTATAAGGGGCATAGATAGAGTGGGCAGCCAGTGCCTTTTTTCCAGGGTGGAAATAACTAGTGCAAGAGGACATACTTTTAAGATGAGTGTGGAAGGTTTAATAGAGACTTCAGAGATATGTTTTTTACAAAGGGAGGAGTAAGTGTCTGGAGTACACTGCCAGAAGTTGTGATTAAGGTTGATATATTAGGGGCATTTAAGTGTCTCTTAGATAGGCACACAGATGGAAAAAAATGAAGGGTTATGGGCTATGTAGGAAGGAAGAGTTAGCTTGATCATGGAGTAGTTTAAAAAGGCTGGCAAAACATTCTGGGCCTAAGGACAATACTGTGCTGACAATTCCATATTCTATAGTCTAATAAGTTTACTGATTGATAATTAATCTTGATGTAGTGAAAGTGTTTTTGTATGGATTATCTGTTGTCATATCTGTCATATTGGATGCATTTTGAGATATACTGATTTACTAATTACTAAATTATCTCATTGTGTTGTTCATTGTCTAGTAACGAAAGAGAAGTATTTACGATTTCACAATATATGGTTACATTTGAATATGTTTACTTTTAGAATGAAGAAATGACCCATTGTTTTACCTTATATTCTAATGACTTTGAGGAATCAAATAATCTTTATCAAAATAACACATATTATTTTAGTGGAAGATTAAGTATTTTGTGTCTGACTTCTTTCTTATCCCTCAGGCCACAAGGAGCCAACCACTGACACTCCTAGCATGTTCAGAACAATTTCAGGCTCTAAGCCACAAGACATTGACCCTCCTAATGTGTTCAATATGATCCCCGAATCAGTAACAACTAAAATACGGGTTACTGAAGTTACAGGTACTTCTGACAATATTTGTGTCTGAACTTGTGGGTGAGGTAAATGACAGTTGCATGTTGGAATCCGGCTCAAGTGCGTGAAAGTGGAGACACGTGCTGTAGATGCCATGCCACAATATTGTAGTGTTCAGTCAGCCTGCATGGAGGATGTGTACGTTCTGTCACTGTCTTGCATGGCATCCATTCATTCCAGTTTATATGAAATGAACAATCCATTGCATTCATGAAAACTTTAATCATTTTACTTTGTTCTGTTGTATTCATTGTCCTTTTCTTAAAAGTTTATAGATTGTGCTTGGCTGGAACTTGTGTGTCATTTTATTACAGCTAGTTTGCAGCAAAGCTTAATAGATTACAATTGGCTTTTAGGTTATGGAAGCAATGTTGCTGCATGGACTGTCTAGTGTCACGTTTCTCTTAAATAAAACATTTTCTGTAATGAATGAATTTGTTACTATGTTACAGTTTGTTTTATGGAAAAATTATGCTCAATTTATATTTATATGGGTATTCATTTTACGTTAATAATGAAAATGAAATATTAATTTAAATTTATACTGCATTGCATCCACTAATAAAAGTGTGCTCGTTGTTGAAGCTAAGGGACTTATTTTCATAAGAGATTAAAAATTCCTGATATCTTTGTATCTCCTCAGACAATACAATATCATCTTCTCAAGCTCCTAATTTGGTCACCTTGCTGTCAGGCTATAAGCTTCCAGTGTCTGACTCTCCATCTGTGTCCAATCCAGCAATAAAGTCTGAACCTGCTAAGATAAGATTTAGTGAAGTCACAGGTACTTCTGACATTACTTGTGCCTTTAGATGTGAATTCCAGGATGCCCTACTGTAAAATATTATGTACATGTTGAGGTTCGGGCTGAACAGCAAAGAACATGCTTTACATGTTAAATTAGTGTTCCAGTCACTTGTGTGAAGTGTATTTGTATGTGCGGTAGCATAGTGGTTAGAGCAATGCTTTACAGCGCCAGCTGTAAGATTGGGGTTCAATTCCTGCTGCTTTTTGTAAGGAGTTTGTATATTTTCCCTGTGATTATGTGGGATTCCTCTGGGTGTTCTGGTTTCCTCTCAAATTCCAAAGATGTAGAAGTTAGGGATAGTAAGTTGAAGGTGTGCTCTGTTGGTGCCAGAAGTGTGGCAACACTTGTGGGCTGTCCCCAGCACAGCCTCAGAGGGTGTTGGACATTGTTGCAAACAATACATTTCACTGTATGTTTTGAAGTTTTGAGATACATGTGATAACTAGAGCTGATCTTTTGGGGTGTATTTGTTACTTAACTCTTTTGCATGCATCATGCAAAACCTTAGCACAAGTTTTAAAAAATAAGCAGTCCAATGCTGGAAATAACTTGGAAAATGTGTAGCTCTGGTGGTTGATGGTTGGATTGAGTTGTTCTCTGATCTTGGCAATCCATTTGCAAACGTCTTCTCACCATATGAGGAGACATTGTCAATGCACTGTTCACGTGGGGTGTCTTCCGAATGGTTGGCTTTTATATATTTATCAATCAGTTGGTATTGGTTGTCATTACGGAAACTCAATTGTGATATCCAATGCATTTCTTGGGGAATTAATGGACTTCCATGTATTTTCTAATTTATTTACTCAATACAGTTCTCTGATGAAATTTGAACACCACAATTGATAAGGATGATGAGGAATGGGGGAACAGATGAGAACTGTGATTGAGTATTCACTACTTGCCTGGATGTGTGTAGCTTCAACAAAAATCATGAAGCTCAACACTGCACAGGACATAGCGGCCCACATGATAGGCACCTCATCCACAGCCACTCACTCACTCCACCACAGAGGCACGGTAACAGCAGTTTGTAGTAGGATGCACTAAAACTCCTTGGACAGACACCTTCCAAATCCATGATGTCTATCAACTCGAACAGCAAATCACAGGAACCACTTAAAAGCTGCACTCCCAGCTCAACCCAATTGTGACCTGGAAATAAATCACTGCTACTTCTCCATCACTGGCTGAAAATCCTGGAGCCCCCTCCCTAACAACACTGGGGCTACACATAAAGGTTTGCATCTGTTCAAGGAAACTACTCAAGGGCATTATGAATGGGCAATTAAATGCTGGTTCAGCCTGTGAAGCCCATGTCTCTTGAATGAATATAGGAAAATTGTTAGCTGAGTTAAATTGTTAGAAAAGAGATGACAGTGATGACTTTTAGATGTAGTAGGATTAACAACCAGGAGAACTAATGATCTAAGGTATAATTTCCTGCAGGGTCAGAGGCAAAGTAATGATTACTTAATGTTATGCGGTGTTAGAATCTGAAGCACAACTTATGAAGGTGTGACGAATGCAGTTTCAGCCATGATTTGGATGTGTACATGAAAAAGAAAAATTGCAGTACCACAGGGGAAGTTAAGGACGTGGGACTTAGAACATAGAACAGCACAGCACAGGAATAGGCCTTTTGGTTCCACAATGTTTTGCTGAACTTATTAAATTAGTAATCAAATGGCTAACTAAACTAATCTTACATAATGTTCATATCCTTCCATTCTCCTCACATTCATGTGCCTATCTAAAAGTCTCTTAAAAATCTCTAATGTTTCTGCCTTTAACACCCTTTTAACACCATCCCAGGCAGTGCATTCCAGGCATCCACCTTAAGCGCATGCCGTCTGGTATTAGATATTTCACCCTTGGAGAAAAGATACTGTCTGTCTACTCTAGTTATGCCCTTCAGCTGATAAACCCCTATCAGATCGCCCATTAGCCTCCACTGCTCCAGAAAAAAACAACACGTTTGTCAAACCTCTCATTCTAGCACAAGTCCGCTAATACAGACAACATCCTAGTAAATCTGTTCTGCATCCTCTCCAAAGCCTCAACATACTTCCTGTAACTACAGAGACCAGAACATGCAATACTCCAAATGTGGCCTAACTAGAGTTTTATAAAGCTGCAACATAACTTCCTGACTTTTAAACTCAATGCCTCAACTAATAAAGGCAAGCATGCCATATGCCTTCTTAACCACCCTATCAACCTGTGTAGCCTCTTTCAGGAAGCTATGAACTTGGACCCCCAAAATCTCTCTGTTTATCAACACTATTAAGGATCTTGCCCTTAACACTATACTGTCTCTTTGTATTTCACCTACCAGGTGCAACACTTCATATTTGGGCAGGTTAAGCTCTGTTTCTCCACCCATATCCGCAACTGATCTATATCCCATTGTATTCTTTGCCTGTCTTCTACACTGTCCAGAACAACACTAATGATTGTATCATCTGCAGACTTACTACCCAGTCATTAGTATTTTTATCCAGATCATTTACAGTATATGTATGACAAATAGCAGAGATCCTAGTACAGATCCTTGCAGAACAACACTAATCATAGACCTCCAGTTAGAATAAACACTAGTTAGAATAAACACTTTAGCCATTACCCTCTGTCTTCTATGGGTAATCCAGTTCTGAACTTAAATGACCTATTCACCATGCATCTTAATCTTCCAGATGAGTCTCCCATGAGAAACCTTGTCAAATGTGTATAATATCCACAGCTCTACCTTCAATGGTTTGTTTATTATCAAAGTATACAACTCTGAAATTCTTCAATTTACTGGGTAGCCATGAAACCAAGAAAGAAAAAGGAAAGAAAAGCAGCACATTCATCAACCCCCAAATCCCAGCTCCCCGCTAAAAAAAAAAACAATGAACAAAAATGATCAGGTTCATCAACCATCATATCCCCCCTCTCACACAAAAAACAAGTAAAATGGATCAGGCACATTGACCCCCAAATCCCTCCTCCTGCACAAAAAAATAAATAAAACTGATCAGACACATAGATCCTCAAATCTTCCTTCCCCCCCCCCAACAAAAACGAAACCAAGATCAGGCAAAAAAAATACAGAATATAAAAACTGTAAGACTGAAAAATAGAGTCTGTAGTCCAAACTCCAAATCCAAAACACAGAAAAAAACCTGGACAATACTCTCCGGGCCTGGGCGCAGCCTTTCCCTCTCCGATCAAAAGACAGGCAGTCACCACTTACCCTTTGCACTCGCTTCAATTCTTCAATCTCCCTTGTCGCTTTAATCGGTGAACAATGGGAGCTTTAACCACCTTCATCATCTCGTCAAAAAATTACATCAAGTTAGGAAGACACAACTTGCTCCATACAAAGCCATGCTGGCTCTCCCTAATTAGGCCACGGTTTTCCAAATGCTCGTAAATCTTATCCCTAAGAATTCTCTCCAGTAACTCCACTATCATTGACAAAGCCTCGCTGGTCTATGGTTACACACATCAAAGTTCCTGGTGAACGCAGCAGGCCAGGCAGCATCTCTAGGAAGAGGTACAGTCGACGTTTCAGGCGGAGACCCTTCGTCTGTAGTTCCCAGGATTATCCCTGCTTGAATAGTGGAAGAACATTAACTACTCACCAGTCCTCTGCTGGACTGCGGCTGGAGTGCACACAAAGGTATTGGTCAAGGACCCATCAATCTCTTCTTTTGCCAGTCTCAACAACTTAGGGTATATCCCATCAGGCACTAGGGACTTATCCACCTTAATACTATCTCCTGCATTACTGCGAAGTGCCCTAGCATATCAATGTTCAGCACTGATCTCCCTATCCTCCATGTCCTTCTCCTTGGTAAATACCTCACCCACATCCTCCATTTTCTAGAAAATGTTCCCCTCTCTATCCTTGAGTGGTCCTACCCTCTCACTAGTTATCCTTTTGTTCTTGATGTAAGTATGGAATGTCTTGGGATTCTCCTTAATCCTATTTGCCAAGGACTTTCCATGTCCCCTCCTGGCTATCCTAATTCCCTTCCTGAGTTATTTTCTGGTACTTTCAGAATTCTCAGGGGCTCTGTTTGATTCTAGCTTCCTAGGCTTTACATAAAGTTATGTCCTTTCTCTTCATGACTAAGTTCATCACCTTTCTCAACATCCAGTTTTAATTTACCTTGCCATCCTTGTCTTTCCTTCTTGCTGGAATATACCTGCCCTGTACTTTGTGCAGTTGATCTTTAAACACCCTCCCACATGTCAGATATGGACCTCCCTAAAACAGCTGTTCCGTAGTTTCTGCCTAATGCTCTTCTAATTTGCCCTGCTCCAAATTAATAGTCTCTCCCAAGGTCCATACTTATCCTTATAAGTATGGCCCTGGGTCTGTACTCAATAGAATTCAGAAAGATGAGAGGGGATCCCATTGAAACCTTTCAAATGTTGAAAAGCCTAGACAGAGTAGATGTGGAAAGGATGTTTCCCATGGTGGGAGAGTCTAGGACAAGAGAGTACAGCCTCAGGATAGTGGGGGCACCCTTTTAAAACACATGCGGAGAAATTTCTTTAGCCAGAGGGTAGTGAATTTGTGGAATTTGTTGCCACATGCAGCAGTGGAGGCCAGGTCGTTGGGTGCATTTAAGGCAGAGATTGATAGGTTCTTGATTGGACATCGCATTAAAGGTTACAGTGAGAAGGCTGGGAACTGGAGTTGAGGAGGAGAAATAAAAGGATCATCCATGATTGAATGGCAGAGCAGACTTGATGGGCCAGATGGCCTATTTCTGCTCCTATGTCTTATGGTCTTATCTATAGCTATCTTAATACTTAAGGAATTGTGGTAACTGTTCCCTGTTCACTCACTGAAAGACTGGTCGCTAGGGCAGGTTCATTACCCAACACTGAGTGCAGTGCAGCCCCTCCTCTTGTTGGACTATCTATGTATCAATTTAAGAAACCCTCCTGGATGTCCTAACAAATTCTGCCCCATCTGAATCTCTTTCACTCAGAAGGTCCCAGTTTGTAATAGGGATGTTGAAGACCTCCATGACCACAACTCTATTGTTTTCACACTTTTCCTTCAATTGCCTGCATATCTGTTCCTCAGTGTCCCAATCCCATCAAGATGATTGCACGTTTTCTATTTTTTGAGTTCTACCCATATAGACAATGGATGAGCCTTCCATTATGTTAACTCTGAGTGCAGCTGTAATATTGTCCCCGAATAGTAGTGCAGCTCCCTGTTCCCCTTTTACTTCCCTTTCTATCTTTTCTGAAGTATCGACACCCTAAGACTTTAAGCACCCATTCCTATCCCTCTCAACCACATCTCTGTATTGGCCCAAACATCATAGTTCCAAGTACTGATCCATACCCTTTACCCATAATACTCCTAGCATTGACATACACAGACTTCAAACTATCTGTTCCATTGTACCTATTACTTTGCTCCTGCCTGGTTTTAATGGTTCTAACATCTACCTCTTCTCCATCTCTCCACTTTCTGGCCTGGTGCTTTGGCTCCTATCCCCCTCTCAAAATTATTCCCAAAAGGAATGAGCATAATTCGATACCGTTCAAAGGTTGTCTCCAGTGCTGCAAATTGAATGTTTTTGTTTAGATATTGTATAGAACCTGTTGTAGCTATGTTGTTGTGAAACTTATTGAATGTATACAGGTCCTCACCAGCTTATGAACACTCTCCAAGTTACTTAACACCTGTACATATGATTGAGTGTTTGGGTGATTTATGAGATGGATTTGTCGGCTGCTATGAGGCTGCAGGCATCTTCTATCACATGGGCGGTTCACAGTCATATTTCCAACTGGTGAACTGTCTGGTTGCAAATAGTTTAACAGCAAAATAACTCTGCCATAAACTGGGGAGGGCCTGTATTGTCTTTGTACAAAACCAAATGGAAAGGATATTATATTTTAATCTACAACAAGTACAGCTAGCTAAAACTGCTGTCAGTCATCTCCAGCACTCTGGGTTTGACCCTCACCTCAGGTGCTATATACGTGAAGTTATCGCCTTCTCCCTGTGACAATATGTGTTTCCAATGGATGCTCCAGTTTCTTAACCTATTGCAAAAGTGTGTTGGTAGTTTAATTGACCACAGTAATTAACCCTAATGCAAGTAAATGTGAAAAGTATCAAAGGATAGTTGTTCAGCATGTGAGAGAGAATGTTGTAGTGTTGCGGGGAGAATGGGACTGATGGGATTGCTCTGCTGGGTCAAAGTGAGCATCCAGTGGCCAGAATGGCTTCCTTTCATGTTGTTTTGGATCATGGGTTCCCAAACTGGAGTTCAAGGACCCTTTGGTTAACTGTAGGGGTCCATGTCATAAAAAAGCTTGGGAACCCCAATTTAGATAATTAAAGTAATTGCAAATGTAAGGAAAATACTTAGGTGAATTTTAAGAAGAAAATTAGAATTTTATAATTTGGCTTCCTTTTTTTTTTATCCTTAGAAGACCATGAGTTGTCAATCTCACATACACCTGAAGTGTTCACTTTACAGTTGGATTCTGAACCGCAAGTGACAGACACTCCTTTTGAGATCAGTCCAGTCACAGAGCCTCAACCTACTAAGCTAAGAGAGGCAGAACCTACAGGTAGTCCCAGAAATGTGTGTGTTTTGTGTTTGAACTAAGGAATGGAGTAAAATAAAGTGCATGGTGAGGCTTTATCACAAATGGAGGAGAGGTTTGGACACATGCTGCAGTTGCCATGCTGTGGTGTTGAACTTGAGTGAGCTTTTGTGTTGGTTATGTGTGAGACATAGAAGAATATGCAGAACACAAACGTATTGTGCATATACTTGTATTTCCTTAACTTTCTTTTTCATTATTGGCCACACCCATGGCTTCACTGCAATTTCCCCAAACCCACTCCTTCAAATTCACCCTGCATGCCCTTGCTCGAAGAAAAACTTGCATGGGCTCTGTTCAGTGTTGTGGTAGTTATTAAATACTGCATACCACCGGGAATTAACCATTTTGCTCATCCTTGCTGGATTATATGATCATATTTCATGAAATGTAGAGACTCGAGCTATTCAACTTAAGAGTCTTGTTAACTTAGTACAGCTGCAGTTCTTCTAGTTTATTGAATAATGTAAAGCTTTTAAATAATAGAAGTAATGCAGCAGTGTGGGGAGTCTTGTAATGTCAAACCCTAATTATTTTGAATAATATTGAATTGGTCAATTGAATTAACTATATTGTTGGCATAGTTTAGTATTATATAAAGACTTACCTACCTGATGCATTTATTGTTGCATCAGAATCCATCTAATGTTACTGTAATGTTCAGTTGTGTAACAATAATGCATTGTACTCCTATTTCATCATATACAATTATATTGATTAAGATATAGGGATAATTATCAAAAGTGATTTAAGCATTTTGAATCTAGCTTCCTTTCAGCAAAGCAGGCCATTGGTGCCAACTTTGACAGTCCTAACATCTTCTGTTTAATCTCAGACATTAAGGTACCAGTCTCTGACATTGCAAATGTTTCCAATTCTTTCCCTGAATCTAACACTGCTAAAATAGAAGATACAGAAGTTACAGGTATTCCTAATAATTATGTGTGCCTTTACTGAGAACTGCAGCATAGAGTAAGTAATTATTTGTATGTTGACATTTCTGCTAAATTGGCCATAAGTTAAATTTCATGCTGTATGTAGATGCTGTGTCAGTCTATCTGGGTTTCTTCTTTGTAAAGTTGTTAACACCCAGACTACTAGTTTGTATAGCATGACAGGAAATGAGCTAACTATAAAGTTGCCCTGGAATTTAAAGTATTTTTATTCATACAATTGTTTAGTTCATGAAATTCATGTAAAAATTGCAAGAGGGATTTAAAGGTTTTTGAGTAGTTGGAAAATGATACATAGATTCAGTAGACAGATAGGAAGGATTAGTGTTTGTAGAGAGACAATAGATCTATTGCAAAATTGCTACATAATAGTAATGATATACTGCAATAGAACTTAATTCACTTGCAGAAACCCATGCATTGTCATCATGCCAGATAAGTAATTATTTAATAGTTTTTGTCAGTGAGTACGTTATCTTGCTTGCACCTCATTCAGTTTTACGCCAAAGTATCTATCAGATTAGCAACTCATTGTACATCTCCTGTAATCTATACATTTATTTTGAGGTTATTTTGACAAAATGCTTGTTTCCTGGAGTTAGGAGACTGCTTGAGTGTAAAGTTCCAGAGCAAACCATTGCTCTAATGTTGGGAAAAATTTTCTGATGGTAATTATATTGAGCAGTAGAAAGAATTTTATTGAATGGTATGTGTTATACCTTAGAGAAATACTGAAGTTATTGTGCCATGTACAATTTAATGCTGTAATGAAAACAGTACTTGCATCATAATTCATGGTTGCATTTGAATTCATTTAATATTTTCAGAATGAAAAGCAAAAATATTACTGTGATGCCTATTAAGTAATACACAAGTTTCATTATAGAGTAATAATTATTATACTGGCTCCAATTTTATACCCTCGAGCCATACCATCATAACTACTAACATTCTAATGCATTCAATTTAATTTCAGACTTTGAGCTTCCAGTCACTAATGTGTTTGATCCAAATCCCAAGTCTGAAGCTACTAAGATAGGCTATACCGAAGTTACAGGTACTTCTGATTGAGCATGTAATTGTAATTGCATGGTCTGGTTTGAGCTATAAAGGCAAAGGCCACCTGCTGTAGGCGCTGTGCCACAAAGTCATTTTCAACTTACTAGTGTGCAATGAATATTTGACAATAAACTGTATTCAGCTCTTCAGTTTCATTCCATATATTATAAAAACTGATCACACCACAACATTTTTCATGGATTGAATATTTGCATATCTTGGAAGTATTTGGTCTGCTCCCTTATTTCATGCTGTTTAGAAGCCTTGATTGGCAGAATCAGATTTACAGTACCTATAAAAAATACTCACCACCTATAGACGTTTTCATGTTTTATTGTTTTACAACATTGAATTACAGTGGATTTAATTTGGCTTTATTTGATATTGATCAACAGAAAAAGACTCTTTTGTGTCAAAGTGAAAATAGATCTTTACAACCTGATCTGAATTAATTACAAATATAAAACACAAAATAGTTGATTGCTTCAGTATTCACCCCTGTTAATATGACACACCAAATCATCACTGGTGCAGCCAATTGTTTTAGGAGTCACATAAATAGCCACCCACTTCAACTCTGCTTCCCACTCCCATTCAGATATGTCCATACATGGCCTCCTCTACGGCCATGATGAGGCTAAACTCAGGTTGGAGGAGCAACACCTCATGTACCGTCTCCAGCCCCTTGGTATGAACATAGAATTCTCCAACTTCCAGTAATTCCCTCCCGTTCCCTTCCCCTATCCCTATGTCACTCTGCCCCCTCCCCCAGCTGCCTACCACCTCCCTCATAGTCCCGCCTCCTTCTACTACCCATTGTGTTTTCCCCTATTCTTTCTTCACCTTTCCTGCCTATCACCTCCCTGCCTCCCTTCCCCCACCCCTTTATCTTTCCCCTTACTGGTTTTTCACCTGGAACCTACCAGCCTTATCCTTCCCATCCTCCCCCACCTTCTTTATAGGGCCTCTGCCCCTTCCCTCTACAGTCCTGACGAAGGGTTCTGGCCGGAAATGTTGATTCATCGTTTCCACTGATGCTGCCCGACCTGCTGAGTTCCTCCAGCGTGTTGTGAGTGTTGCTTTGACCCCAGCATCTGCAGATTATTTTGTGTGTACACAATTAGTTAAATGGAGATCACCTGTGCGCAGTCGAGGTGTTTCAATTGATTGGAGTAAAAATACACCCGTACCCGGAAGGTCCAACTGTTGATGAGTCAGTATCCTGGCAAAAACTACACCATGAAAACAAAAGAACACTCCAGACAATTTCATGAAAAGGCTATTGAAAAGCACAAGTCAGGAGATGGATACAAGAAAATTTCCAACTCATTGAATATCCCTTGGAGTACAGTTAAGTCAATCATCAAGAAATGGAAAGAATATGGCACAGCTGTAAATCTGCCTGGAGCAGGCTGTCCTCAAAAACTGAGTGACCGTGCAAGAAGGGGGCTAGTGAGGGAGGCCACCAAGAAACCTAAGACATCTCTGAAGGAGTTACAAGTTTCAGTAGCTGAGATGGGAGAGACTGTACATACAATAGCCTGGGTGCTTCACCAGTTGCAGCTTTATGGGAGAGTGGCAAAGAGAAAGCCACTGTTGGTGGAAAAAAAAAACTCACATGAAATCTGGGACAGAGTTTGCCAGAAGGGATGTGGGGGACTGTAAGGTCAGCTGGAAGAAGGTTCTATGGTCTGATGAAACCAAAATTAAGCTTTTAGGCCATCAGACTGAACTCTGGCGTAACCTAAACACTGCATGTCATTTAAAAACACACCATCCCTACCATGAAACATGGTGGTGGCTGCATCATGCTGTGGGTTTCCTTCACTGCAACAAGCCCTAGAAGGCTTGTGAAGGTAGAGGGTAAAGTGAATGCAGCGAAATACAGGGAAATTATGGAGGAAAACCTAATGCCGTCTGCAAGAGAACTGCGACTTGGAAGAAGATTTGTTTTCCGGCAAGACAAAGACCCAGAGCATAAAGCCAAAGCTACACAGGAATGGCTTAAAAACAACAAAGTTAATATCCTGGAGTGGTCAAGTCAGAGTCCAGACTTCAATCCAATTGGGAATTTGTGGCTGGACTTGAAAAGAGTTGTTTACCCATGATCCCCATGCAATCTGACAGAGTTTGAGTGGTTTTGTAAAGTAGAATGGCGGAAAAGTTGCAGTGTCCAGATGTGCAAAGCTGATAGAGACCTATTCACATAGACTCAAGGCTGTGATTGCTGCCAAAGGTGTATCTACTAAACACTGACTTGACGGGGGTGAATACTTGTGCAATTAATTATTTTATGTTTTATATCTGTAATTAATTTAGATCACTTTGTAGAGATCTGCTTTCACTTTGTCATGAAAGTCTTTTTCTGTAGATCAGTGTTTTAAAAAAAGCCAAATTAAATCCACTGTGATTCACTGTTGTAAAACAATAAAACATGAAAACTTCCAAGGTGAGTGAATACCTTTTGTAGGCACTGTGTTATCACTGACATATGATGCGATGTTTTGTGAGAGCAATACAGTGCAAAAACATCAAAAATATAGAAATTACTAAAATAAGAAAATAGTGCAAAAAAAAGGAAAAACAGGGTTCATGGACAGTTCATCAATATGTTTCTGTTTGCTTTCTTTCCATATTTGTACATTATTTTATTTTACCATAAGAATAAGTATTTGTGCTGCATTGTTAGATAATAATGATATCCAGCAATTCAGTTTTATTCACAGAAATAACTTAGAGGTGGAAAATAAAAATTTTGTTTTTTTTATTCCGCCAGACAACATGTTTACAACTTCTCACACTCCTAAAGTGAGTTCTTTAATCCCAAACAATGATCTGCTCGTTACTGATACTCCTAATACGATCAGTCCTAACCCAGAAACTGAGCGTACTGTGATAAGAGATACTGAAGTTACAGGTATTTTGTCAATATTTGTGGCTTGGCTGTTGAGGTATGTGGTAAAGCTACAGAAGTTTAAAGCACATGTTCTTAACTGCTATACCACCCATTTCTAGTTCGGAGAGTGATCGGGTTGCATGTGTGTAAAATGCACCGACATGCTGTCTTGCATGCAGCTCCTTCAGTGTTGTGGCACCATTTGTGGAAGGTCCATTGCATATTTCCTGAAATTGAAACTTCATGCTTATTTTTGTTAGATTATTTGTCAATGGCCTTATTTCACTGAGTTTAGGGATTGCTTGGCTGTGAGGTGTTTGTTCTGTCTTTCATGGCAATGTTGCTGGAAAGTTTATTGAGTAATTATTAACCTTGATACAGCCCATGAACAACTTTCTGTCTGCCCCGTCTACTTTATATCGTACTTCTCTAGTTTTTAAATAAATCAACAATTGGGCCACACTTCCTACTGCTTTAGTATCACTGGCCACACGTCCCTGAGCTACATAGGTTGTTCCAGCACATTCCCTGACACTATCGTACCTTTCAACAAGGGCACAATTCCCTCTGCCTTGGGATAATGAATGCAAAGTACAGTGTGTCTTAGCACAAACAGCTCACTGTGCTCAGAGAATGTCTTTAACAGCTGCTAAACCCTGCTCCGGGCTTAGTCAACTATTGTTGACTAAGTATCTTGGACATTTTCAAATTATTGGTAACACTTTGGATCTGTTTAAAAAAACATATACCATTTAAAATTATTATATTAAGTTTACAATCCAAAAACATATTCACACACTAAAAATAAATTATAGACAGTGAAACAGTTTAGTAAAGAATTACTGTCTTTTTCCTGGCAGCCAGAATTTCTCAAACATTTAATGGGCAGGAATCTGCTGTTGCCAGTTTTAATTACTGCAGATTTGATGGGTAGGCGTCAAATCATGGCCCTATCAGTAGAAAACGTGCTGCCACATTGGATTCCATAGGCATCAACAGTGAAACTAGCCACATCAAGGTAGAAGATATCATCACTGATTTAGGCCAATGCTTGTTCTGGAAATTCAGATTTCTGTGAGGATGATTAATGAGAATTTAAGAAATAATATTTTGCTTCCTTCTTATTACCCCAGGCCATATAATGCAAAGTATTGACTCACTTATTTAGTTCAAATTCAGGCTATGGTTTAGAAGTCACTGACATTCTTACTGTGCCTAATCTAATCCCCAAGTATTAATCTGGTGAAACCAAAATTACTTCATACTTATGGCAATATGTTGCCTTGAAAGTGTGTAATTAAGAATATATAACCATGCACGGACTGAGGATTATGCCAAAGTGCCAGACCAGCTGTCTGTAGTTGCTATTCCATACGTATGCTGTTATGTGTTTGTTTGGGTACTTGTCTGATTGTCCATACACTGTCTGCATGAAATTTAGCCACCGACCAGCTTCCACAGCTTTTTTACTGTCATGTTTTCGAATGATACACCACTTTTATGTAGTAGAAACATTGTTGCTACATGGAGTGTCTGTTATTTTATAATATTTTTTCAATATTATAATGGAAAAAAGCATTAATCATAGTGGAAATATAGATAGCTGCATTGTTTATGTATTGTTGTAGCCTTAGTATTAATCATTTTAAGTAATTTGAATTGGGCAAAATATTCTTTTAGTTTGGTATGGTATGAATGTTTTACCGGTTGCACAGTTAATGGTTTTGTTTGCATGTGTTTTGTAATAACAGTGGTATGACCAATTGTTCTACGTTGCTGCAATGTAATAATATCTCATGATACAATTACATACATCAAATTAATGCGCATTTTCAAGCAGGATTAGGTGTTTATATCTGGCCTCTTTTTATTCTCTCAGACCGCGAGGTCCCAACTTCTAATGTGCTCAGTTTAATCCCAGACACTGATCTGCCAGCTACCGACATTCCTAATGTTCTCAACCCCATTTCCAACTCTGGAGGAATAGGAGGTATGAAAGGTACTTTTGATAATGTGTGCCTGGAGTGTGCACTGAGAAAGAGAGTAAATAATAATGACTTCCTGGTGAGATTTAGGCCACATGCTGCAGATGGAATATTAAGCCTTGATTCTGTGTTTCGGATACATATCTTAATGCTTTAATGTGTTTAATGTTGAGAGAAAATAACATGAATAGAAATCCTTTGAGTTAGTAAGACTTTTGTTATCTTTATTAGTATTAATATTAGACTCTCAGACCTGTAAATAAAAGAAAGGTAAGAAAATGTATATCGATAACAGTAAGGAACGTCTTTGATAGTGAGGAGAACATTCTTAGTTAACAGAACAATATTATTAGCTGGTAAGCTGGTTGCAGCAATAACAGATAGAATTTAATAATATTTTGAGGAAATGAATTTAAGAGGGTATAATAATGGTCTGATACACATGAATGATAAAACCCTAGTGAGTACTGAGGAATAGAGGGATCTTGATGTACAGGTCCATAAGTCTGTACATGTGTCAGCAAACATAGATAAGATGGTGAAGAAGGCATATAAGATGTGTACTTCAGCCTGTGTAGTCTTTCAGGAGTGAGAAGAGGTTTTGGATCAAAATATACAACATTATGAGGAGTATAGATAGGGTGTATAGCAAGCAAATTTTCCCCATAGTGGAGACAGGAAAACCCTAGAAGGCATGGGTTTCAGATGGAAGATTAGAAAGGTTAGAGAAGATCTGAGGGGAGAAAAAACTTACCCAGGAGTGTTTGCAGTCTATATTACACTGCCTGAGAAAATGAGGCAGCTACTCTCGCAGCACTTAAGAGGCATCTAGAGGAGCATTTGAATCAACAAGGTATAGAAGGCTATGGACCAAGTGCTGGTAGATCGAATTAGCATAGTTAGGTACTTAATGGTTGGTATGGACATGGCAGACTAAGATACCTTCTGTTGTGTTGTATTCTTCTCTTATTTGGACATCATCCTTATTCAATTGAATATAGAGACTTTGCTTTGTGACTGCTACTTCGTTGTAATTTACTTGTCAGATGATAAATTGCTTTGCTCAAGTGGGAACAATACTGCTATGTGGATTATTTGGTATTCTTTGTGAATGCTGTTGGATTTATTAGACAAGACATTATTTATATTTTAATTCTGTGTGGAAGGTATCTTTCATTCCAAAATTAAATTTCATTCCATTTATGGCAGTAATTCAAATTTATGCATTCAAACTTTAGAGATTACAAACTTTCTGTCTACTTCCCTTCTTGTCCCTCTAGATGATGTGGTGCCAAGCTCAGGTATTCCGGTTGTGGTCAAGTTAATGCCAGACCATGAACTGACCGTCACTGCTAATGTGATCAATCCAATCCCAGAACCTGAACATGATAATGTAAAAGTTAATGAGATTACAGGTACTTCAAACAAACGCATGTCTGCCTTGCGTGTTAAAGTTTACAATAAGCTGACACAAATTTATGTTGCCTGTAGGATTGCTATACCACACAGTTCCAGTTAAATGGGTGAAAAGCATTTTTTGTAGTTAGGACACCAACAGACATGCAACTTACTCAATCTCAGTGTGAAATGAACATACATAGCTTATATCTTGTGAAATCTTTCACATTTTGCTTGCATCTATTGATATATTTGGTCAGTATGCTTTTCTTATTTATTTAACTATTGGTCTAGATTTGATAGTCAACTAATAGTGGTAATGCTTTTGAAGAATTATTCAATGATAACTAGTCTTGACATTGGGGAATCAATGTAACTGTGTGGAATATTGCCATATCACTCTGATTAATGAGAATCTCTTTTTGTTGGATATCCAGAATCAGAAGTTCTTGTAATAAGAAAAACTGACACATTGGGTACTTCTAAAAATATTTCTGCTTTCAGTGTGAACTGAGAAATAGAGCAAATAATTAAATGCAGAATGAGAAGCATGCTGAAGTATCAGGAAAATTAGTTCTCATGCTTTTTATTAGTTGCTTTTATAAAAGTGTAGAACAATTACTTGCTTATACAACAACTTGTCAGTTAAATATCTGTTCTTCTCATGCGTAAAGTGAATGTGACAATCAATACATTGCCTTGGGGTGTAACCAACTTAAAGTTAAGGGCCAAGTTAGATAAGCAAAGCAGAACAATACACTGCAGATCTCCTGGAATTACAAATTTGCTTAGTAATATTGAATTGTTTTGCCAACTCCCCTTTTACCTGAGTTTAGAAACTGTGTAATGAAGTACATATTAACCTAGCAAAGCCATTTTGCTTTAAGTTTGTTATGAGATGAGAAGTAATTTGTATGTAGTGGAAACATTCTGTTGCATGAAAAATGGTGGAGTATCACGTTTTGGAATAAGATTGTTAGGTAAGGCATCATGTTATTTATAATTCAGTGTTGTGTTCTTCATGGTTTTAGTGTCATAGAGTCTGAGAGCATGGGTTCAGGTCTTTCAGCCCTGCAAGTCCCTGCGGACCACAGTGTCCACCAAATTAGTCCCAATGGCCATCTAAACCTCTCCCCTTCATGTACCTGTCCAAGTGCTGCTTAAGTGTCTTTTACCTCATCCTGTTTAATTTAATGTTATTGACAAAGTAAGCATAATTATTCAGTAATGCTGTTATTAATTTAAACAATTCTCAACTTAATCACCTTGAGAGAATATGAATTTTGTATTTGACTTCATTTTTAACTCTTCAGATGACTCGGTGTTTGATTCACCTCATATGGTCACTATAACTCCAGAACATGACTTGCTAGTTACTGATTCAACTAATGTGATCAATCCGATTCCAGAACCTGAACATGCTAAGATAAGAGATACTGACATTGCAGGTACATATAACAATATGAGTTTGGTTGTTGAGATTTGTACTAAAGTAATTAAAATTAGGAATATTTTGATAGTGTTTGCCTTATTTATATGTAAATCATCTTTATTAGCCAGTATGTAACATGCACCCTCCATACTCATAGTCAGGGCACAACAAATAGGGAATTGTCAATCGACTGCATATTTCCTGCAATTGAAGCACAGTATTTCTCTGATCTTTATTCTCATTATACTTTTCCATTCAGTTTCTAGATGGGCTGAAGATTAACAGCCAAACATGGCCATGATTTTGTGATTATTATTCAGTGATTTTAAACTATTGATATGGGGGAAACAGTAAATGGCACAAGGTTACCATATCACTCAAAGTAATTTGTTAATACACACAAAAAATGCTGGTGAATGCAGCAGGCCAGGCAGCATCTATAGGAAGAGGTACAGCCAATGTTTCGGGCTGAGACCCTTCATCAGGACTAACTGAAAGAAGAGATAGTAAGTGATTTGGAAGTGGGAGGGGGAGGGGGAGATCTGAAATGATAGGAGAAGGCAGGAGGGGGAGGGATGGATCTAAGAGCCGGAAAGTTGATTGGCAAAAGGGATACGAGACTGGAGAAGGGAGAAGATCATGGGACGGGAGGCCTAGGGAGAAAGAAAAGGGAAGCTGGGGGAACCCAGAGGATGGGCAAGAAGTTATAGTGAGAGGGACAGAGGGAGAAAAAAGAGAAAAAGAGGAAAGGAAAAAAAAAATTAATAATAATAAATAAATAAATAAGGGATGGGGTATGAAGGGGAGGTGGAGCATTAACGGAAGTTAGAGAAGTCAATGTTCATGCCATCAGGTTGGAGGCTACATCTCCCCCTCCTCCTCCCACTTTCAAATCTCTTACTATCTCTTCTTTCAGTTAGTCTTGACGAAGGGTTTCGGCCTGAAACGTCAACTGTACCTCTTCTTATAGATGCTGCCTGGCCTGCCGCGTTCACCAGCATTTTTTGTGTGTGTTGCTTGAATTTCCAGCATCTGCAGATTTCCTCGTGTTTGCGTTTTTAATTTGTTAATACATTAGTTTGAATCTTTTCTTATACAATTCATGGTTCCAATTGAATATATAATATGGAAAATAATAAAATATTATCAAAACTGAATCATAAAAAGTAAAGCAAAATTGTTTTTTTAGCAAAACAACGTATTTTATGAGAGATTAAAAATTCGTATCTCATATCCTCCTTATCCCATTAACCCATGAATTGACAACTTTTGATACTCCTAACATTCTCAGTATAATCTCACATTTCGAGATGCCAGCCGTTGACATTACTCATGTGTGCAATCCCACACCCAAACCTATACATTCAAAAATGGGGATGTTAAGGCTACAGGTCCTGCTGACCATGTTGGTGCCTTGAGTGTAAGGTGAGGAATGGAATAATTGATATGCATATATTGTGGTTTTTACCAATGTGGCAGAAAGTTAGGACATTAACTTCTAATGGATGACTGGGTTACATGTTTGTAAAGTACATTTGATAGTCAATGCTTGTAACCATTTTAGAGTGCTTTCAGTTTAAATTAAAGTTCAAAGTAAATTTATTATTAAAATATATATATGTCACCATATACAACCCTGAGATTTGTTTTCTTGTGGGCATACTCAGTAAATCCAATAAACCTTAATAGAATCAATGAAGGGCAACTTGTGTGCAAAAGTCAACACACTGTACAAATACAAAAGGAAAAAAAGGAAATAATATAAATAATTAAGGAATAAATATCGGGAACGTGAGATGAAGAGTCCTTAAAGTAAGGTTGTGGGAATTGTTTGGTGATGGATTGAGTGAAGTTATCCTCTGTGGTTCAAGAGGCTGATGGTTGAAGTGTAATATCTGTTCCTAAACCTAGTAGTGTGACTCCTGAGGCTTCTATACCACCTTCCTGAAGGCAGCAGCGAGAAGAGAGCATGACCTGTGTGATGTGGTTCCCTGATGATTGATGCTGCTTTCCTGCAACAATTCTCCCTGTAGATGTGCTCAATAGTAGGGAGGGCTTTACGTGTGATGGTCTAGGCCATATCCACAATATTTTGTAGGGCTTTCTGTTCAAGAGCATAAATCTTTTCATACCTGTCTGTGGAACTGCCAGTCAATATACTGTCCACTACACATCTATAGAAGTTTATCAAAGTTTTGGATGTGATGCTGAATATTCAAAATCTTGTAAGTAGAGGCACAGCAATGCTTCCTTTGTAATCACAGTTATGTGCTAGGCCCAGGACAGATCCTCTGAAATCATTACACTGAGGAAGCATTTTTTCAAATTTCTTTTTGCATTATTTCACCATACTGTTTAGTGACTTTGATTAAGTCAGTTAACTTCGCATGGCTATAAAGTTTATTAAATAGTAAATTGCTTTGTGCAGCAGGAACAATGCGCATTGTTATGACTCTGCTTGTTAATACTGAATTTGGCAAAATGCTGTGTTATACATGGCTTAATATCACAGAATATCATTCATTGTTACATTTCATTTGTCTAATTTATTTAAACTGAAGAAATATGACTAATCTGGTACAGAATGATGTCCAGTAATTCAATATTATTCATTGAAACATCTTGTAATCTTGGGATTAAAAAAAAAATTGTGTCTGGCTTCCTTCTTATCCTTTTTAGACCATGAGGTGGAAACCTTTGAAGCGACTGACGAGTTCAGTTTAATGCCTGACCTTGAGCTGCCAGTCACTGATATTCCTAATGTGAGCAGTCCCATCCCAGAACATGAGCATGCTAAGATAAGAAATACTGAAGTTCCAGGTACCTTCAACAATATTTGTACCTTCAGACTTGTGTTAAAATGACAGAAATACAAGGTACATGCAGCAAGTGCTATGCCCTGCTTTAACAGCTGTGAGTGTTTGGGTTACGTGTGTGCAAAGCATTTGTGGTTGTGCATGCATAATATCACTTTCAGCTCATTCAATGTTGTATCACTGCGTTTATGACATAAGCAATCCATTCCACACCTATATTTTGTGTGTTTACTGTATTTTTGTTGGATTTGTGTGTGCATATTCCATTGAATTCACATGCAGCTTAGATGCAAATGTGTTGTCTGCTGATCAGGGCTGCTTTGGTGAGAAAGTTAGTGAACAGTAATTAGAATTCATGTATTGGAAATGATGTCACTACATGATCTTTTTCTTAGCATTAATCATTTAGAATAGTGTTTCATTAGTCACCATTTTCTGTTATCCATAGGTCAGTATATTAAAATTATTATTGGTTGTATAATTCATGATAAATTCAATGTTAAAATAACAGAACAATTGTAGTACATGCTACAATATAATGATGTCCAGTATTATAGTTTATGTTCATCAGAATTCTTTTACTGAGTTAATAGGATTTTGTATTTGGAGTTCAACTCTTGTTAACTCCAGTTGTAATTGACATTCTCCGTATGTGCATAGGAATCTCTTGATATGAATTTACAAAGATAGAGCTTTCTGACACCCTGGGTACTCCTGGCAGAATATGTGAATACACAAAATCAATTATTAGAAACCGCACATGACATTGTGCACTTGTATAACAACAACATAGGACAGTTTCCAAAATGCCCTGCAAACAACACAATCACCCACTGCTCATTAATTCAATGGTTATACAGTTCATTTCTGTCTAAAATGTGATTGACAAGTTTGTGCTCTGCCTTGCTTTCAGTTTGTAGCAAAAACCATAAGAAATAGGTTCCTCCTCATTTCATGGAATTTTTGGACGCTGCTTCATACTGTTGGGATATGTAGGCAGCACATCTATTTTGTGAAGTTTAAAGGCTTTGCTTAGCTGTAAAGTGTTTGTCAAATTGAGTGCTGATAAAGGGTCTCAACCCAAAATGTTGACTGTTTGCTCTTTTCCATAGATGCTGCCTAGCCTTCTAGAGTTCCTCCAGCATTTTGTGTGTGTTGCTTGGATTTTCTCGTGCTTGGTTTGCAGATTTTTTCATGTTTCTGTCAAATTGTTGTGCTTGATTTGATGTGGAGTGATGTATAAAATTAACATAACTATTTTATTGAAAATAACAATACTACATGGTCTTATATAAATTGCTGTGAAATTTCTGAGGTATTTGTTTTGAACATTTAAGGGTTAAGTTTGGTTGCTAGAATTGACTACGTGCAAGAATGTTAGTGATGATGTACTAAACTGCGCGTACACTCCTGTCTTGACTTTGCTGGTATTGAATGTTGAACGTTGTGTTCACCCTGCAAGCAGCACAATCAACCATTACAATATATATGGTTTCATCTTGTTTGAAATGTAAATTCCAATACATGGTGTGTGCTTACATTTGAATTCTTTATTAGTGTTACAACAATCCATACTTATAATGTCACAGTAGATGCTTTTCAGCAATATTGGTACATGAGCATATTGAATGGTGAAAGGCCTTGATGGAATTGGCATGGAGAGGATGCTTCCTATGGTACGAGAGTCTAAGACCAGCAGACACAGCCTCAGGATAGAGTGGCGTCCTTTTAGAAAGGAGATGAGGAAGAATTTCTTTAGCTAGAGAGTGGATGCCAGGTATTTATGTATATTTAAAGCAGGAGTTAATAGATTCTTGATTGGGCAGGGCATGAAGGATTATGGGGAGAAGGCAGAAAATTGGGGCTGAGAAGAAATTTGGATCACCCAATCGAAATAGTGGAGCAGACTCGATGGGCCAAATGACCTAATTCTGCTCCTATATTTTATGGTCTTATGGTCTTATCATCTTATGAATGTCTGGTAAGAGAAAGAAGACATTCATTTGTGGACTGCTGTATCTTTTTATTTTCAACATTGTTTAACTGAAAAATTATTCTTCTTTCCTGCAAAACTCAACAATGCCTATTTCTGGGTGATTTTGTGTCCCTTTAATAAGTTTGCTGGGCAGGATCGGAGAGTTGTAGAATGAGGAAGCTGGTGATTGCATTTGTGATCAACATGAGATTTACGTGTCAGTCACACATGTGGGAACATGACTTCTGAGGTAATACTTCTGGAATATTCTGAGGAAGCTTAATTTGCCCTGAGGCCAGTCATAGTTGAATAGCAGTGGGGCAACAATATCTTCATAACTCAGCTTGATATGGACTCTTTATTTCCTTTTGATATTTTCCAATCCCACTCCTTTCCCTCAATCCATACCATCACGTGGCAGCACCACAGCAAATGACTTGAGACCCCCTCCCCCCCCCCCCCAGGCTTCTATTCGCTCTCACTTGTCAGTCTGATCTCAGGCACAGATCCATTTAGCTGTCCCCACTCATCACAACAGGTAGGGAAATGCATATTTCCTGCAATTTTGTGTAGTATTTCTGTGGTCTTTATTCTCATTATACTTTTCCACTGAGTTTCTGGATGGGCTGCAGATTGTCAATAGGTTCAATAGGTACATTTAATGTCAGAGAAATGTATACAATATACATCCTGAAATTCTTTTTCTTTACAAACACCCATGAAAACAGAGGAGTGCCCCAAAGAATGAATGACAGTTAGAACCCCAAAGCCCCCCGCTAGCTCCCCTCTCGCACGCACAGGCAATGAACCCCCCCCCCATTCCCCACCAGTAAAAAGCATCAGAGCCCTCCACCAAACACTCAAGTGTGCAGCAAACATCAATAAAGACACAGACTTGCAGTACCCCAAAGACTACTCGTTTACCCAGTAATTTGACATACAACATTCTGTCTCTCTCTCCCTAATAAGAGGAAATGTCTTGAGCAATGTGACAGAAAGCTAGGACATTAACTTCTAATGGATGGCTGGGTTGTAAAGTGCATTTGATAGTCAATGCATGTAACCATTTTTGAGTTCAAAGTAAATTTATTGTTGATGTACATATATGTCACTATACACAACCCAGCGATCTGTTTCCTTCTGGGTATTCTCAGTAAATCTAATACTGTAACCATAATAGAATCAATGAAAGGCAACCTGTGTGCAAAAGTCAGCAGACTGTACAAATACAAAAGAAAAAAAGGAAATAATATAAAAAATAAGCAATAATTATGGAGCACATGAGATGAAGAGCCCTTAAAGCCTGTAGGTTGTAGGAACTGTTCTGTGATGGGGAAAGTGAAGTTATCCCCTCTGTTTCAAGAGCCTGATGTTTGGGGGGTAATAGCTGTTCCTGAAGCCCGTGCTGATGTGACTCCTGAGGTTCCTGTACCACCTTCCTGATGACAGCAGTAAGAAGAGAGCATGAACTGGATGGTAGGTGTCCTGATGATGGATGCTGCTTTCCTCTGACAGTGCTCCCTGTAGATGTGCTCAATGATAGATAGGGAGGGCTTTACCCATGATGGACTGGGCCATATCCATAGCATTTTGTAGGATTTTCCGTTCAGGGGCATTGGTGTTTCTATACCAAGCTGTGATGCAGCTAGTTAATATACTCTCCAATACACATCTATAGATGTTTTTCAAAGTTTTAGATGTCCGGCTGAATCTTAGTATAGGCACTATCATGCTTTGTTTGTAAATTCAGTTAGGTGCTAGGCCCAAGATAGATCCTTATGACACCATGGAGGCACTTCTCCAAATCTCTTTTTGTATTATTTCACCATACTGTTTAGTGATTTTGATGATAAATTTTCAGTTTACTTCTCATGCTATAAAGTTTATTGAAGAGTAAGTTGCTTTGTGTAGCAGGAACAATGTAGTGTTCTATGGTTCTGTGGTTCTAATGCATGCTGTCATGTAACTGAACTGGGCAAAATGCTGTGTTATACATTGGTTAATATCATAGAATATCATTCATTGTTACATTCATTTGTCTAATTTATTTTAATTGAAGAAATATGATTAATCTGGTTCATAATGATGTTCAATAATTCAATATTATTCATTTTTACATCCTGTAATCTTGGGATAAACAGAATTTTGTGTTGGGCTTCCTTCTTATCCTTTTTAGACTATGAGGTGGAAACCTCTGAAGCGACTGACGAGTTCAGTTTAATGCCTGACCTTGAGCTGCCAGTCACTGATATTCCTAATGTGAGCAGTCCCATCCCAGAACATGAGCATGCTAAGATAAGAAATACTGAAGTTCCAGGTACCTTCAACAATATTTGTACCTTCAGATTTGTGTAAAAATGACAGAAATACAAGGTACATGCAGCAAGTGCTATGCCCTGCTTTAACAGCTGTGAGTGTTTGGGTTATGTGTGTGCAAAGCATTTGTGGTTGTGCATGCACAATATCACTTTCAGCTCATTCAGTATTGTATCACTGCGTTTATGACATGAGCAATCCATTCCACACCTATATTTTGTATGTTTACTGTATTTTTGTTGGATTCGTGTCTGCATATTCCATTGAATTCACATACAGCTTAGATGCAATTGTGTTGTCTGCTGATCAGGGCTGTTTTTGGTGAGAAAGTTAGTGAACAGTAATTAGAATTCATGTATTATAAATGATGTCACTACATGATCTTTTTATTGTCATAAATCACTTAGAATAGTGTTTAAATAATTAGTCATCACTTTCTGTTATCCATAGGTCAGTATATTAAAATTATTATTGGTTGTATACATGATAAATTCTGTGTTAAAATAATAAGGCTATTGTAGTACATGCTACAATATAATGATGTCCAGTATTATAGTTTATGTTCATCAGAATTCTACAGGCATTAATTTAATTAATAAGTAGGATTTTGTAGTTGGAGTTCAACTCTTGTTAACTCCAGTTTATTTTTGGCAACATAATTGACATTCTCAATATGTGCACAGAAATCTCCCGATATGAATTTACTGAGATGGAGCTTTCTGACACTCTAGGTACTTCTGGCAGAATATGCGAATATACAAAATCAATTATTAGAAACCGCACATGACATTGTGCACTTGTGTAACAGCAATATAGGACACTTTCCAAAATGCCCTGCAAACAATGCAATCACTCGCTGCTCATTTATAATTCTTTGTAGTTCTTTTCTGTCGAAAATGTGTTTAACAAGTCTATGCAACGCCTTGCTTTCAATTTGTTGCAAAAACCATAAGAAATATGCTGCTCCTCATTTCATGGAATTTTTTGGACACTGCTTATCACTGTTGGGATATGTAGGCAACACATCTCTTTTGAGAAGCTTCGAGGCTACATTTGGCTGTGAAGTGTTTGTCAAATTAAGTCCTGATGAAGGGTCTCAACCCAAAACGTCGACTGTTTACTCTTTTTCATAGCTGTTGCCTGGCCTGCTGAGTTCCTCTAGCACTTTGTGTGTGTTGCTTGGATTTTCAGCATGTGCAAATTTTCTTATGTTTGTGTCAAATTGTTATATGTGATTTGCTATGTGTGATGGATAAAATAAATGTAACTGTTTTTTTGAAAGTAACAGAACTGCATGTTTCGACTGTCTTGCATAAATTAGTGTGAAATTTCTGAAGAAATTGTTTGGAACATTTAAGGAGAAGGTTAACTATGGTTGCTAGAATTGTCTAGGTGCAAGAATGTTGGCGAAGTTTTATTTAACTGTCATGCTCTCAGTTTTCTTGACTTTGCTACTGTTAAATGTTAGAAGTTGTGTTCATCCTGCAAGCAACTCAATCACCCCCTATATTATACATGGTTTAGTCTTGTTTGGAACATAAATGCCAATGCATGATGTGTAGTTACATTTGAATCCATTACTTGTAGTACAACAATGCATTTTTATAATGTCACGTCAGAAGCAGTTCCAAATGTTGGTACATGAACCTATTGAATGGTGAAAGGTCTTGACAGAGTGGATGTGAAGAGCATGTTTCCTATGATAGGAGAGTCTCAGACCAGAGGACACAGCCTCACAACAGAGGGGCATCCTTTTAGAATGGAGCTGAGGAGGAATTTATTTAACCAGAGAGTGGAGAATCTGGAATTCATTATCACAGGCAACTATGGATGCTAATTCTTTATGTACGTTTAAGACTGAGGTTGATAGATTCTTGATTGGTCAGGGCATGAAGGGATATGGGGAGAAGGCTGAAGATTGGCCTGAGAGGAAATTTGGATCAGCCAGTTGAAATAGCGGTGTAGACTCAATGTCCCAAATAACCTAATTCTGTTCCTATGTCTTATGGTCTTATGAATATCTGATAAGAGAGAGAAGACAAGCATTTGCAGACTGCTGGGTACTTTATTTTCAACATTGTGTGACTGAAATATTCTTTTTTCCTACAAAACTCCACAATGGTTATTGCTGGGTGATTTTGTTTCAGTCTGGTAAGTTTGCTGGGCAGGATCAGAGGGTTGTAGAATGGGGAAGATAGTGTTGCATTTGTGATCAACATGTGATTTATATGTCAGTCACACATGTGGTAACGTGATTTCTGATGTCATACTTCTGGAATATTTTGAGGGTGTTTAATTTGCCCTGAGGCAAGTCGTAGTTGAATAGCAGCAGGGCGACAATCTTCATAACTCAGCTGAATAAGCACCCTTTATTTCCTTTTGATCTTATGCCATCCCACTTCTTTCCACCAATCCATACCATCACATGGCAGCACCACACCAAATGACTTGAGACTCTCTTGGCCTTCTGTTCACTCTCACTTGTCAGTCTGATCTCAGGCTCAGATCCATTTAGCTGCCCCACTCATCACAACAGGTAGGGAACTGTCAATCGACTGCATATTTCCTGCAATTTTATGCACAATATTTCTCTGATCTTTACTCTCACTATACTTTTACACTGAGTTCCTAGATGGGCTGCAGATTATCAGCCAATCATGGCCATGATTTTGTGATGATTATTCAGTGATTTTAAACTATTGATATAGGGGAAACAGTAAATGGCACAAGGTTAACAAACCACTCAAAGTAATTTGATACTATGTTAGTTTGAAACTTTTGTTATGCAATTCAGGGTTCCAATTGAATATGTAATATGGAAAAAATTAAAATATTACCAAAACTTAATTATATCCAGTAAAACAAAATGATCTTTTTACCAAAACAACATGATGTTTCATGAGAGATTAAAAGTTTGTATCTGGCTCCCTCCTTATCCCATCAACCCACAAAGTGACAGCATACTCAGTATAATCTCACATTTCAAGATGCCAGCCGCTGACATTACTCATGTGGCAATCCCACACCCAAACCTATACATTCAATAACAAGAATGTTAAGGCTACAGGTCCTGCTGACCATGTTGGTGCCTTGAGTGTAAAGTGAAGAATGGAGTAATTGATATGCATATATTGTGGTTTTTACCAATGTGGCCGAAAGTTAGGACATTAACTGCTAATGGATGGCTGGGTTACATGTTTGTAAAGTGCATTTGATAGTCAATGCAGGTAACTATTTTAGTGGTTCCACAGTTTAAATTGGAGTTCAAAGTAAATTTATTGTTGAAATATATATAAAATTAAATAAGCAATAAATATCGAGATCATGAGATGAATGGTCCTTATAAGTAAGTCCATAGGTTGTAGGAACAGTTTAGTGATGAGGCAAATGAAGTTGAGTGAAGTTATCCCCTCTGTTTCAAGAGCCTAATGGTTGAGGGGTAACAATTGTTCCTGAAGTCCATGCTGGTGTGAATCCTGAAGCTCCTGTGCCTCCTTCCTCATGGCAATAGCAAGAAGAGAGCATGACCTGGGTAGTAGAGGGTCCTGATGATGGATCTATTTCTAGATGTGCTCAATGGTGGAGAGTGCTTTACCTGTGATGGACAGGGCCACATCCACTATATTTTGTAGGATATTCCATTCAAGGACATTGCTGTTTCCATACCAGGCTGTGATGCAGCCGGTCAATATATTCTCCACTATCGAAGTTTGTCAAAATTTAAGATGTCATACTGAATCTTCGCAATCTCTTAGGGAAACAGAGGTGCTGCCGTGCTGTATTTGTAATATCAGTTATGTGCTGATCCTCTAAAATCATTATACCAAGGATGCATTTTTTAAAGCTCATTTTGTATTACTTCACCAGACTGTTTAGTGACCTTGATGATAAATTGTCAATTAACTTTTCATGACTATAAAGTTTACTGAAGAGTAAATTGTTTTGTGTAGCAAAAACAATACATGTTGTTATGCCTCTGGCTGTTAATACTGAATTTAGCAAAATGCTCTGTTACACATTAGTTAATATCATAGGATATCGTTTGTGGTTACATTTTATTTATCTAATTTATTTAAATTGAAGAAATATGACTAATCTGGTTTATAATGATGTTCAGTAATTCAGTATTATTCATTTTAACATCCTGTAATCTTGGGATAAACAGAATTTTGTGTTGGGCTTCCTTCTTATCCTTTTTAGACCAAGAGGTGGAAACCTCTGAAGCGACTGACAAGTTCAGTTTAATGCCTGACCTTGAGCTGCCAGTCACTGATATTCCTAATGTGAGCAGTCCCATCCCAGAACATGAGCATGCTAAGATAAGGAATACTGAAGTTCCAGGTACCTTCAACAATATTTGTACCTTCAGATTTGTGTTAAAATGACAGAAATACAAGGTACATGCAGCAAGTGCTATGCCCTGCTTTAACAGCTGTGAGTGTTTGGGTTATGTGTGTGCAAAGCATTTGTGGTTGTGCATGCACAATATCACTTTCAGTTCATTCAGTATTGTATCACTGCGCTTATGACATGAGCAATCCATTCCACACCTATATTTTGTGTGTTTACTGTATTTTTGTTGGATTTGTGTGTGCATATTCCATTGAATTCACATTCACCTTAGATACAAATGTGTTGTTTGCTGATCAGGGCTGTTTCGGTTAGAAAGTTATTGAATGGTAATTAGGATTCATGTATTGGAAATGATGTCACTACATGATCTTTTTCTTCCCATTAATCATTTAGAATAGTGTTTAATTAATTGGTCACCATTTTCTGTTATCCATAGGTCTGTATATTAAAATTATTATTGGTTGTATAATTCATGATAAATTCAATGTTAAAATAACAGAACAAATGTAGTATATGCTACAATATAATGATGTCCAGTATTATAGTTTATGTTCATTAGAATTCTACAGGATTCATTTACTGAATAAATAGGATTTTGTATTTGCAGTTCAACTCTTGTTAGCCCCAGTTTATTTTTGACATAATTGACATTCTCCGTATGTGCATAGGAATCTCCTGATATGAATTTACTAAGATGGAGCTTTCTGACACTCTGGGTACTCCTGGCAGAATATGTGACTATACAAAATCAATTACAGTGTTAGCAACTGCACATGACATTGTGCACTTGTGTAACAACAATATAGGACACTTTCCAAAATGCCCTGCAAACAACACAATCACTCACTGCTCATTTATAATTCTTTTGTTGCACAGTTAATTTCTGTCAAAAACGTGTTTGACAAGTCTGTGCAATGCCTTGCTTTCAATTTATTGCAAAAACCATAAGAAATAGGCTTTCAGTACACTGGATGAACTCAGCAGCTCAGGCAGCATCAGTTAGAAACAATGAGTCGACGTTTCGGGCCGGAACCCTTTGTCAGGACTGAAGAATGAAAGATGGGAAGGATTTGAAGAATGCTTGTAGCTTCAGTTGAAGGACCAGTAATTTGAAAGACAAAGGGTTGGGGGAGGGGAAGCATTGATGTCATAGCCCTGAAAACAATGGGTAGTAGAAGAAGGAGGCGGAACCATGAGGGAGCTGGGGGAGGGGGTAGAGTGAAATAGGCTGCTCCTTGTTTCAAGGAATTTTTGGACACTGCTTATCACTGTTGGGATATGTAGGCAACTCATCTATTTTGAGAAGCTTAGAGGCTATGTTTGGCTGTAAAGTGTTTGTCAAATTGAGTCCTGATGAAGGGTCTCAACCTGAAATGTTGACTCTTTACTCTTTTCCGTAGATGCTGCCTTGCCTGCTGAGTTCCTCTAGCACTTTTTGTGTGTTGCTTGGATTTTCAGCATGTGCAAATTTCCGTATGTTTGTGTCAAATTGTTATATGTGATTTGCTATGGTGTGATGGACAAAATAAACGTATCTGTTTTCTTGAAAGTAGCAGAACTGCATGGATCAACTGTCCTGCATAAATTAGTGTGAAATTTTTAAAGTAAGTGTTCTGAACATTTAAAGAGAGGGTTAACTTTGGTTGCTAGAATTGACTATTGCAAGAATGTTGGCGATGTTTTATTTCACTGCGCACATTCACTTGCCTTGACTTTGCTAGTATCGAATGTTGGAAGTTGTGTTCACCCTGCAAGCAGCACAGTCACCCCCTACATTATACATCGTGTTTGAAATGTAAATTCCAATGCATGATGCACGGTTACATTTGAATCCATTACTTGTGTTACAACAATGCATTGTTATGTCACAGTTCAGAATGTTGGTACATGAACCTATTGAATGGTACACTTTGGAAGGACGAACTCCAAGGCAGAGTACAAAGTAAATGGCAGGATACTTGGTAGTGTGGAGGAGCAGAGGGATCTCGGGGTACATGTCCACAGATCCCTGAAAGTTGCCTCACAGGTGGATAGGGTAGTTAAGAAAGCTTATGGGGTGTTAGCTTTCATAAGTTGAGGGATAGAGTTTAAGAGTCGCGATGTAATGATGCAGCTCTATAAAACTCTGGTTAGGCCACACTTGGAGTACTGTGTCCAGTTCTGGTCACCTCACTATAGGAAGGATGTGTAAGCATTGGAAAGGGTGCAGAGGAGATTTACCAGGATGCTGCCTAGTTTAGAAAGTATGCATTATGATCAGAGATTAAGGGAGCTAGGGCTTTACTCTTTGGAGAGAAGGAGGATGAGAGGAGACATGATGGAGGTATACAAGATAGTAAGAGGAATAGATAAAGTAGACAGCCAGCACCTCTTCCCCAGGACACCACTGCTCAATACAAGAGGACATGGCTTTAAGGTAAGGGGTGGGAAGTTCAAGGGGGATATTAGAGGAAGGTTTTTTACTCAGAGAGTGGTTGGTGCGTGGAATGCACTGCCTGAGTCAGTGGTGGAGGCAGATACACTAGTGAAGTTTAAGAGACTACTAGACAGGTATATGGAGGAATTTAAGGTGGGGGCTTCTAGGGGAGGCAGGGTTTGAGGGTCGGCACAACATTGTGGGCTGAAGGGCCTGTACTGTGCTGTACTATTCTATGATCTATGTAAAAGGCCTTGACAGAGTAGATGTTAAGAGGATGCTTTCTATGGTAGGAGAGTCTAAGACCGGAGGACACAGCCTCACAATAGAGGGATATCCTCTTAGAGTAGTGGTGAGGAGGAATTTCTTTAGCTGGAGAATGGAGAATCTGTGGAATTCTTTATCACAGGCCAAGTCTTTATGTATATTTAAGGCAGAGGTTGATAGACTGTTGATTGGGAGGGCATGAAAGGATATGGGAAGAAGACAGAAGACTGCGTCTGAGAGGAAGTTTGGATTAGCCAATAGAAATGGTGGAGCAGACTCGTTTGGCCAAATAACCTAATTCTGCTCCTATATGTTATGGTCTTATGGTCTTTTGAATGTCTAGTAAGAGAGTAAATATCTAGCAAGCTGCTGGGCTTGTGTTATTTTCAACACTGTGCAACTGAGTAATTCTTTTTTCCTGCAAAACTCAACAATGGCTATTTCCAAGTGATTTTGTGTCAGTCTAGTACGTTTGCTGGGCAGGACTGGAGAGGTGTAAAAAAGGGAAGACGGGGTTGCACTTGTGATCAACGTGATTTATATGTCAGTCACAAACGTGATAACATGATTTCAGAGGTAATACTTCTGGAATATTCTGAGGGAGCTTAAGTTGTCCTGAGGCCAGCCGTAGATGAGTATCAGCAGGGCAACAATCTTCATAACTCAGCTGAATTAGCACCCTTTATTTCCATCCCACTCCTTTCCACCAATCCATACCATCACATGGCAACACCACACCAAATGACTTGAGACTCTCTTGGCCTTCTGTTCACTCTCACTTGTCAGTCTGATCTCAGGCGCAGATCCATTTAGCTGCCCCCATTCATCACAACAGGCAGGGAACTGTCAATCGACTGCATATTTCCTGCAATTTCATGCACAGTATTTCTCTGATCTTTATTCTCATTATACTTTTACACTGAGTTCCTAGATGGACAGGGCCCTATCCACTATATTTTGTAGGATATTCCATTCAAGGACATTGCTGTTTCCATACCAGGCTGTGATGCAGCCGGTCAATATATTCTCCACTATCGAAGTTGTCAAAGTTTAAGATGTCATGCTGAATCTTCGCAATCTCTTAAGGAAGCAGAGGTGCACTGCTGTGCTGTATTTGTAATTTCAGTTATGTGCTGATCCTCTAAAATAATTATACCAAGGATGCATTTTTTAAAGCTCATTTTGTATTACTTCACCGGACTGTTCAGTGACCTTGATGATAAATTGCCAATTAACTTTTCATGACTATAAAGTTTATTGAAGAGTAAATTGTTTTGTGTAGCAAAAACAATGCATGTTGTTATGCCTCTGCCTGTTAATACTGAATTTAGCAAAATGTGGTTATACATTAGTTAATATCATGGAATATCATTTGTGATTACATTTCATTTGTCTAATTTATTCTAATTGAAGAAATATGACTGATCTGGTTCATAATGATGTTCAGTAATTCAAAATTATTCATTGAAACGTAATCTTGGGATAAACAGAATTTTTGTGTTCGCCTTCCTTCTTATCCTTTTTAGACCATGAGGTAGAAATCTCTGAAGCGACTGACGAGTTCAGTTTAATGCCTGACCTTGAGCTGCCAGTCACTGATATTCCTAATGTGAGCAGTCCCATCCCAGAACATGAGCATGCTAAGATAAGAAATACTGAAGTTCCAGGTACCTTCAACAATATTTGTACCTTCAGACTTGTGTTAAAATGACAGAAATACAAGGTACATGCAGCAAGTGCTATGCCCTGCTTTAACAGCTGTGAGTGTTTGGGTTATGTGTGTGCAAAGCATTTGTGGTTGTGCATGCACAATATCACTTTCAGCTCATTCAGTGTTGTATCACTGCGTTTTTGACATGAGCAATCCATTCCACACCTATATTTTGTGTGTTTACTGTATTTTTGTTGGATTTGTGTGTGCATATTCCATTGAATTCACATACAGCTTAGATGCAAATGTGCTGTCTGCTGATCAGGGCTGTTTTGGTTAGAAAGTTATTGAATGGTAATTAGAATTCATGTATCGGAAATATGTCATTACATGATCTTTTTCTTCACATGAATCATTTAGAATAGTGCCTAATTAGTTCATCACCACTTTCTGTTATCCATAGGTCAGTATATTAAAAATTATTATTGGTTGTATAAATTCATGATAAATCCAATGTTAAAATAATAAAACCAATTGTAGTACATGCTATATTATAATGATGTTCAGTATTATAGTTTATGTTCATCAGAGTTCTACAGGATTCATTTACTGAATGAATAAGATTTTGTATTTGGAGTTCAACTCTTGTTAGCTCCAGTTTATTTTTGACATTGTAATTGACATTCTCCATATGTGCATAGGAATCTTCTGATATGAATTTACTAAGATGGAGCTTTCTAATGTTCTGGGTACTCCTGGCAGAATATGTGAATATACAAAATCAACTATTAGAAAATGCAAATGACATTGTGCACTTGTGTAACAACAATATAGGACACTTTCCAAAATGCCCTGCAGACAACACAATCACTCACTGCTCATTTATAATTCTTTGGTTACACAGTTAATTTCTGTCTAAAATGTGTTTGACAAGTCTGTGCCCTGCCTTGCTTTCAGTTTGTTGCAAAAAACATATGATATATGTTGCTCCTCATTTCACAAATTTTTGGACACTGCTTATCATTGTTGGGATATGTAGGCAGCACATCTATTTTGAGAAGCTTGGAGGCTATGCTTGTCTGTAAAGTGTTTATCAAATTGTGTCCTGATGAAGGGTCTTGACCCGAAATGTTGACTATACTCTTTTCCATAGATGCTGCCTGGCCTGCTAGAGTTTCTCCAGCATTTTGTGTGTGTTGCTCGGATTTCCAGCGGCTGCGGATTTTCTCATGTTTGTGTCACATTGTTATGCCTGATATGATTTGCCATGTTGTGATGGATAAAATAAACTTGACTGTTTTATTGAAAATAACAATGCTGCATGGACAGTCTGTCTTATATAAATTGCTGTGAAATTTCTGAAGTATTTGTTCTGGACATTTAAGGAGCAGGATAACTATGGTTGCTAGAATTGACTTTTGCAAGAATGTTGACGATGTTTTATCTTAACTGCGTGCTCCCGCATTCAATATTTTACTGGTATTGCATGTTGCAAGTTGTGTTCATCCTGCAAGCAACACAATCAACCTCCACAATATATATTGGTTCGTCTTGTTTGAAATGTAAATTCCAATACATGGGTGTGTGCTTACATTTGAATTCTTTACTAGTGTTACAACATTCTATGGTTATTATGCCACAGTGGATGCAGGGTGTTTTTATTTTCAACATTGTGCAATTGAAAAAATCTTTTTTCCTGCAAATCTCAGCAATGACTGTTTCTGGGTCATTTTGTGTCACAGTAATAAGTTTGCTGGGCAGGATTGGAGGTTTGGAGAATGGGGAAGCTGGTGTTGTATTTGTGATCAACATGATTTACATGTCAGTCACACATGTGGTAATATGATTTCTGAGCCAATACTTTTGGAATATTCTGAGGGAGCTTAATTTGTCCTGAGGCCAGTCATAGTTCAATAGCAGCAGGGCAACAATCTTCATAACTCAGCTCGATAAGGACCCTTTATTTCCTTTTGATTGTTTGCCATTCCACTCCTTTCCCCCAGGCCAACGGGATATATATGGACTTTTGCTGGTCCTTTGACAAGGTCTTGCATGGCAGGCTAGTCTAAAAGGATTAAATACATGGGATTCAAGGTGTAGTGGCAAACTGGATCCAAAATTAGCTTAGTGAAAGGATGCAGGGAGGTGGAGGATCGTGGGAGAGTGTTGTTACTCTGACTGGAGACTATAACCAGCGTTGTACCATAGGGATCATTGCTGGGGATCTATAGAGACTTTTGTTGTGTGTCATATATAATCATCTTGGATGAGAATCTCTCTGGCCCGATAAGTAGGTTGGCTGATGACCCACAAATAATCGTATAAGAGTAGAGGTTAACTGGCCTAAACAAGGCAAAAGGAATCAAAAGATGACATGGTTGGCGTAGACAAGGTGTGTCAAAGGCCCTGTTTCTGTGTCTGACTATGGCTCTTATCACCTTCCATTTACAGTATTGTAAAAATTATGCATTTTACAAAATGCCTCAAACTCCTTCATTATACAGATTGAAATGAAATCACTGCACAAATTCCAGCATACAGACCGCTCGTCAGGCACTCTGGACCAGCTCAGAAGCAGGTGAAAACCTGGCCAGCAGGAGCCATCTCTGCTCTTCAAGACTGCTTTGAACACACTGCCTGGCACATGTTTAGGGAGGCTGCAACCGATGGCGACTCCACCAACCTAGAGGAGTACACAGCATCAGTGACTAGCTACATCAGCAAGTGCATTGATGATGTCACTGTGGCCAAGGCCATCACTACACGTGCTAACTAGTAACCATGGATGACGGTGGATGTGCGTGCGCTGCTTAGGACCCGTGACTCTGCCTTCAGAGCAGGCGACAAGGCAGCCCTAACAACAGCGAGGGCCAAACTGTCCCGGGGCATCAGAGAAGCAAAGTGTGCACACGCCCAGCGAATCCACAGCCACTTCCAGGACAGCGGCAACACGCGGAGCATGCGGAAGGGCATTCAGGCCATCACCAACGACAGGACAACACTACCTGTCTGTGCTGGTGATGCCTCCCTCCCAGATGCGTTGAACAACTTCTATGCTCGTTTTGAGGCGGAAAGTGACGTGGCGGCGAGGAAAACCACCCCTTTTCCAAGCGACCAGGTGTTGTGTCTTACCGTGGCTGATGCGAGGAGAACCCTGTGCAGGGTCAACCCACGGAAGGCTGCTGGACCAGACAATATTCCTGGCAGAGTGCTTAGAGAATGTGCAGACCAGCTAGCAGATACTCTCACTGACATCTTGAACATCTCCCTGAGAGGCACCATCATTCCTAGGTGCTTCAAGGCCGCCACTATCATCCCCGTGCCAAAGAAGTCTTCAATGTCCTGCCTCAACGACTACCGTCCTGTTGCACTCACATCATCATCATGAAGTGTTTTGAGAGGCTTGTCATGAGGCACATCAAGACCCTGCTGCCCCCCTCACTGGACCCCCTGCAGTTCACGTACCGTCCCAACCGTTCAACAGACGATGCCATTGCCATCACCCTCCACCTGGCCTTAACCCACCTGGACAAAAAAGACACGTACGTTCGAATGCTGTTCATAGACTTCAGTTCAGCATTCAACACAATCGTTCCTCAGAAACTGATTGGAAAGCTGAGCCTACTGGGCCTGAACACCTCCCTCTGCAACTGGATCCTAGACTTCCTGACTGGGAGACCTCAGTCAGTCCGGATTGGAAGCAGCATCTCCAACACCATCACACTGAGCACGGGGGCCCCCCCAGGGCTGTGTGCTTAGTCCGCTGCTGTTCACTCTGCTGACCCGTGACTGTGCTGCAACACACAGCTCGAACCACATCATCAAGTTTGCTGATGACATAACCGTGGTGGGTCTTATCAGCAAGAATGATAAGTCAGCATACAGAGAGGAGGTGCAGCGGATAACGGACTGGTGCAGAACGAACAACCTGTCTCTGAATGTGAACAAAACAAAAGAGATGGTTGTTGACTTCAGGAGGACACGAAGCAACCACTCTCCGCTGAACGTCAACAACTCCATAGAGATCGTTAAGAGCACTAAATTTCTTGGTGTTCACCCGGCGGAGAATCTCACCTGGTCCCTCAACACCAGCTCCAAAGCAAAGAAAGCCCAGCAACGTATCTACTTTCTGCAAAGGCTGAGAAAAGTCCATCTCCCACCACCCCCCCCCCATCCTCACCACATTCTACATAAGTTGTATTGAGAGCATCCTGAGCAGCTGCATTACTGCCTGGTTTGGAAATTTCGCCATCGCGGATCGCAAGAACCTGCAGTGGATATTGAGGTCAGCTGAGAAGATCATCGGGGTCTCTCTTCCCACCATTACAGACATTTACACCACACACTGCATCTGTAAAGCTAACAGCATTATGAAGGACCCCACGCACTCCTCATACAAACTTTTCTCCCTCCTGCCATCTGGGAAAAGGCGCCGACGCATTCGGGCTGTCACGACCAGACTATGTAACAGTTTCTTCGCCCAAGCCATCAGACTCCTCAATTCCCAGAGCCTCAACTGACACCAATCTACTGCCCTCTACTGTGCCTATTGTCTTGTTTATTATTTATTGTAATGCCTGCACTGTTTTGTGCACTTTATACAGTCCTGAGTAGGTCTGTAGTCTAGTGTAGTTTTTGTGTTGTTTTTACGTAGTTCAGTGTAGTTTTTGTATTGTTTCATGTAGCACCATGGTCCTGAAAAACATTGTCTCATTTTTACTATGTACTGTACCAGCAGTTATGGTCAAAATGACAATAAAAAGTGAATTGACTTGAATGGTTTTAGAGAAATGTATGAGGAAGCATAATTCTTTTGGATTAGACAGTGACATTTATGAATCACACATACAACCATCCTTATGTTTTTGACTTGATTGATTTCATTTAGTTTATTTGTTATCTGTTACATGAACTTTTAATATTTAATTACCCAGTCCAACACATGTTTTTGGTACAGGAGAGAAAATGTCAAAAAGCTAGAATACAGGCTCTCTGTAAATAATGACAATGGAAAAAAGACTTTGTATTCATTCACATCTCACATCCAGCATTTACATGAACTCTATCAGAATCAGATTTATTATCACCGGCATGTGACAAGAAATTTGTTAACTTAGCAGCAGCAGTTCAATGCAATACATAATCTAGCAGAGAGAAAATAATAATAAATAAACAAGTAAATCAATTACGTATAATGAATAGATTTTTTAAAATGTGCAAAAACAGAAATACTGTTTATTTTTTATTTTAAAAAGTGAGGTAGTGTCCAAAGATTCAATGTCAATTTATGAATTGGATGGCAGAGGGGAAGAAGTTGTTCATGAATCACTGAGTGTGTGACTTCAGGCTTCTGTACCTCCTACCTGATGGTAACAGTGAGAAAAGGGCATGCCCTGGGTGCTGGAGATCCTTAATAATAGACACTGCCTTTCTGAGACACTGCTCGCTGAAGGTGTCCTGGGTATTTTGTAGGCTAGTACCCAAGATGGAGCTGGCTAGATTTACACCCTTCTGCAGCTGCTTTCGGTCCTGTGCAGTAGCCCCTCCGTACCAGACAGCGATGCAGCCTGTCAGAATGCTCTCCACAGTACAAATATTGAAGTTTTTGAGTGTATTTGTTGACATGCCAAATCTCTTCAAACTCCTAATAAAGTATAGCTGCTGTCTTGCCTTTATAACCACATCGATATATTGGGACCAGGTTAGATCCTCAGAGATCTTGACACCCAGGTACTTGAAGCTGCTCACTCTCTCCATTTTTGATCCCTCTATGAGGATTGGTATGTGTTCCTTTGTCTTACCCTTCCTGAAGTCCACAATTAGCTCTTTAATCTTACTGACGTTGAGTGCCACATTGTTGCTGTGGCACCACACCGCTAGTTGGCATATCTCACTCCTGTATGCTCTCTTTTCACCATCTGATTCTACCAACAATGGTTGTATCGTCAGCTGTCTGTCTAACATGTTAAGTACATCTATTTGTTATTTAAAGTCATAGAATTTGTTGTGTTCTTTATATTTATACATACCGTGGGTTACTAATAAGGAATCATATTCTGGAAGACATAGAACTTTTATCTACAGCAACAACCAAACCACGTTTCTTACAGTACCATGTTCTCGATCATTCTATCATTTCTGCGCATGCTCAGAACTCTTTCCAATCATGTTCTGACACGTCATATCACCACATCTTCCTTTCCTTAAAAAGAAAAACAATTAGCAACATTAACCAAAGCAAATGCATAATTTATCAAGTCTCTATCAGTCTCTCTGGGGGTTTACGAACACGAGTAGACCTTCTGAGTGGTTCACACAGTTCTTGTGTTTTATTGTTACTTCCATGTTTTGTCTGGTCTGCATCAGTTAACTGAAACTCTGAAGTTGGCTCTTTCTTGAGGTTTTTGCAATTTCTTCCTAACACTGTTCCTTCTTCTGTTTGGACCATGTATGATCTGGGTTGTACTTCTTCAAGTACTGTAGCTTTTTGTGTCCATGTGTTCATTTTGTCTTGTATCCTTACTTCATCTCCTTGGTGTAGTTCAGGTAAAGGACAAGAACATCTGTCCAAGTATGTTTTCTGCATTGCTTTGTGTTCATCTTTCCATCTTTTCATGTTCACCTTCCTCTGTTTTCAGAAGGCTCTCATCTATTGGCAGATTGGATCTCAAACGGCATCCCATCAAGAGCTGAGCAGGTGAAAATCCACATTCAAGTGGAGTACTGCGATAGGCTAACAAAGCTTCATAAAAATCACCTCCACTATCTTTTGCTTTGTGCATCAGTTTCTTGATAATTCCTACTGACTTCTCAACTAATCCATTGGACTGAGGGAAAAATATCATGAGTAAAATGTCTCATGCATTCACCATTGAATTGTGGACCATTGTCTGTGAAAACTTCATCAGGTACACCATGTCTGGAAAAAACTGATTTCATGCGCGTAATTACATTCTCTGCAGTTGTTCTGCTCAGACCACACACTTTAGATTAGATTATGAGGACACTCAGTCCTCGTTTATTGTCATTTAGAAATGCATGCATTGAAAAATCATACAATGTTCCTCCAGTATGATATCACAGAAACACGGGACAAACCAAGACTAAAACTGACAAAACCACATAATTATGACATATAGTTACAACAGTGCAAAGCAATACCATAATTTGATAAGAACAGACCATGGGCACGGTAAAAAAAGTCTCAACGTCCCGATAGCCCCAACATCTCACGGAGACGGTAGAAGGGAGAAACTCTCCCTGCCATGAGCCTCCAGTGCCGCAAACTTGCCAATGCAGCATCTGGAAGCACCGGACCACAGCCGACTCTGAGTCCATCTGAAAACTTCGAGCCTCTGACCAGCCCTCCGACACTGAGCACCAAGCACCATCTCTGCCGAGCGCTTTGACCCTGCCCCGGGCCGCTGAGCAACAAGCAAAGCCAAGGATTCGGGGCCTTCCCCTCCGGAGATTCTGGATCACACAGTAGCAACGGCAGCGAAACAGGCATTTCAGAAGTTTCACCAGATGTTCCTCCGTGCTCTCACATCTGCCTCCATCAAATCAGAATTGTGCACGGCACCCTACTTGACAAATAACAGATATCATTCACTGGAGTGGCCACTTCAGGATACAATGAGTTATAATCTGTTATTAATAGATAATCTTTGTTGTCAGTTACAAAAAGATCAACGCCTACTTTCTAATAAGGTCTCTGAGGACCAGGATGTGGATGCAGTGGCTCCTTAGGGTTGCTAGGTTGGTATTTAAGGCATAGTTGACAAGAAGATACCAATTCTGCAATTTCTTGATTCATCCTGGCCCAAAACATCACTTCCCATGCCCTTCTCTTACATTTTTCAATACCTAGGTGGCCTTCAGGAATTTTCTCAAGCATTTCGTTTTGGAGACTTTTAGGAATTACAATTCTGCTACCTTTGTACAATATCCCATCCACAACAGAAAGTTCTGATCTGTGGTTGCAATATTCTTGTACTTCTGAGGTACAGTCATGCTTATTATCTGGCCATCCATCCATCACCACTTGTATTACCTGACTGAGAATCTTGTCCTTCTCTGTCTCAAGATGCAGCAGTTCCAACTTTTCAGCAGAAACAGGTACATATCAACAAATATCATATCATATCAACAAATGCCTGAACATCAACAGCGTCCCTGTGACTGTCTTTTGTTGTTGGATCTACAGCTCTGGAAAGTGTGTCAGCCGTGTACATGGATCTTCCAGGTGTGTTTGACATATTCAATGCATATCTTTGCAATTTGATCATCATTCGCTGAATTTGCAAAGGAAAGTCACTTAAAGGTTTGCGAAACAATGTAATCAGAGACTTATAATCAGTTTCAACGTTAATAGATTGCCCTGACACAAATTGGTGAAATCTCTTGCAAGCAAACATAATGCTGAGCAATTCTTTTTCAATTTGAGTATACCTTGTTTCTGGATCAGATAATGAACGAGATGCATATGCCACTGGTAGCCATTCCTGATCATGTTTCTGGAGTAATACTGCCCCTAAGCCTGCTTGAGTTGCATCACATAAGATTTTGATGGGCCTCTCAGCATCATAGAATTTCAACACAGGTTGTTTAGTGAGCACTTCCTTGAGATTTTGCCATGCCTTCTCCTGTTCATGATTCCAGCTCCATTCATTTTTCTTTTCTGTTAGCTGCCTCAATGGAGCAAGCTGTTCCAAAAGATTGGGTATGAATTTTCCCATATAATTGACCATTCCCATGAACCTTTGAACATCACATTGAGGTCTTGGCATGTTCTCAATAGCAGAAACCTTCAATGGATCAGGACGCACACCCTCATTGCTAATGATATCACCCACAAAGATAAGTTCAGTCACTCCTCGTTGACATTTCTCTTTATTCAACTTCAGATTTGCCTTGCGTGTTGCCTCAAAGACTTGTCTGAGTCTCAGACTCTTGTTTAGATGATCCCCAAACAATGACATCGTCCATGGAAGTATCTGCACCCTCAGTGTGCTCATACAGCATGTGAATGGTTTTATGGTACACTTCAGGAGCTGATGCAATTCCAGACAGAAGCCAAAGAAAACAGTGTCTGGCAAAAGGAGTGTTAAAGGTACATAACTTTGAACTGGGTTCATCTAGTTTAAGTTGCCAGAATCCAGAGGATGCATCTAATTTACAAACTGTGACATAACTTCTTCACAAGTAGGCAATTTGAAATGCTCTCTTTTAATGGCTCGATTCAAGTCTCCTGGATCTAAGCAAATCCTCAGTTTTACATTTTTCTTATCAACAATGACAAGTGAATTGACCCATTCAGTTGGTTCATCAATTTTCTTTATGGCTCCTAGCTGTTCCATTCTGTCAAGCTGTGTTTTCGGTTGATGACGTAACGCAAAAGGCACTTTTCTACATGGATGTACTACGGGTTGCACTGTGTTGTCAATTTCAATCGTGTGCTCTCCTGGAAGACAACCAAGCCCATTGAACAAGTCCTCATACTCTTTCATCAAGTCACTGTATTCTGACTCTGTGTCACTGTCCAGGACTAATCTCTTTTCACCAAATTCAGTCTCTCACAGGCAGATAAACCCAGTATTGACCGTACATTCTTTGGCACCACCACAAATGAAAGCGTGTGCACAATATTTTTGTGATACTTTTGCCACACGTTCCTTTAACTGGAATGTCTGCACCTGAATACCCAGTCACTTATATATTTGTCCTTTGTAACTTTGGTCTTGGCTTTAATGTGTTAAACTCAGATTCTGCAAGAGCATTTACTTATGCTCCAGTATTAAGTTTAAACAGAATATTGTTTTGGTTCACTTGCCATGGAATAGTCCAGTCATTCTTACTTTGTTTGTTTTCACAAAGCACATCCATATAAAACTCCTCGAGTTCGTTTTCAAGCACTACATTTACCTGTTTTATTTTCTTTCTACTCTGCAACAGCGTGAAAAATGATTACTCTTACCGCAGTCATTGCACATTTTCCCATACGCTGGATACTGTTTTGGCCAATGCCGCTGCCCACAGCGATCACATAGCTTTTTTCTCTCAGATGGCGTCTTGCTCTCTGTCGGTTTTGTTGCCGTTTTATTATTTTTCCTAATATATTCGCGCTTTTTTACAGCGCCTACGTTGAAAAGTTCTTTAGCTCATGACATCACGGTTTCCGAAGCTTTTCAGAGCATCTAAGCTTTTCCCAAATCTAAGTCTTGTTCTCTTAACAGTCTTTCTCTCAGACCATTATCCCGAATGCCACAAACAATTCTGTCTTTAATGAGAGAGTCTGTTAGTTCTCCAAACTCGCATGTTTTACTCCAGTGACTGAACTCAGTAACATATTGACCAATTGTTTCACCAGCTCTTTGCGTACATGTAAAAAATATGTGCCTTTCGTACGTCACATTACGCTTCGGTATACAAAATGCTTCAAATTTGGCCATTATCAATTCCAACTTTAAATTATCTTCATTTTCAAAAATAAAATGATTATATACCTCAATTGCGTCGTCGCCTATTGCGTGGAGTAGAAGGGCAGCTTTCGTTTTTTCCAGTTTTCTATCCGCTTCGATCGCTGATAAAAACAATTCAAAACGCTGCTTAAATTTTTTCCAATTCTCAGCTACGTTCCCAGACAATTGAAGTGTCGGTGGAGGCTGCAAATCTTCCATTTGTAAAACTGTTAGCAAACTCCAAAACAGTTCGAACTCTTTTTTATCTTCGATTGTCCCGTGTTAGGAAACGTATTATTCTTCCAGACCGACTTCTGTCACCATGTTGTCTTCCAGACCGACTTCTGACACCATGTTCTGTTCTTTATATTTATACATACCGTGGGTTACTAATAAAGAATCGTATTCTGTAAGACATAGAACTTTTATTTACGGCAACAACCAAACCACATTTCTCACAGTACCATGTTCTTGATCATTCTATCATTTCTGCGCATGCTCAGAACTCTTTCCAATCACGTTCTGACACGTCATATCACTACAGAATTATCTCTAACTTTTGCCTGAGGTTTGCTTAGTAATCATTTCTATTCAACCATATGAAACTAAACTGCTGCCCATAGTATTTTGACTGTAACCAAGCTGACATAAATAGGATATTATGAAATCATTAACAGCTAGTTTGGCTAACTTCTTTGAGAACTCATGCAAGAACTCAGTTAGAATAACTATCCAAATTACTAACGGGAAAATCTGCTGTATCCAAACTACTACTAGTTGGCGGAAGGTAGCAAGAATACCATTTGGCATTCATCATTTTAAGTCTTTTATGTTGGACTTATCAATTCATTGGTTATATTTAAATAAAATTACAGTCATAGATGTTTCTTTTAGAATGACAAGGGTAGGTTATTCTGGGTATAGACACAAGATTTGCATTCGTTTTTTTTCGTCCTTCTTTACAGACCATAAACTACCAGTCCCTAAGACTTCACATATGTTCAATTCAACTTCTGTTTCTGGGCTTGACCACACAGAGGATCAAAACTTTTCAGGTACTTGTGGTAAAATGCAGAGTAGATAGTAATGATGCTGTGTAATGTTAAACACTATTGTTAGTTTTGATAATATTTTATATGACCCATTCTACAATTCTGTTATCTTGACAAATTGCTGTTTATTATCATTGCTTTAATCTTATGGTATATTGATCTTAAAGATATACAAAAGCTAATAAATTGACATTGAGTTTTGCAATTATTTATGGTGTTGCTAAATCAGTGATCATCTATTTAAAATATTTGTTTTGAGAGGGTTATGCATTTTAATGCATGGCTTGAAATGTTACGAATCAGTGTCCATTTTAAAGTTATGCCATACTGAAATTACCCCTGGTTTTTTTCTCTGAAAGTTGTATTGGTTAAGCAGTATATCACATGGAGACTTTTGATTCTTCTGCAAATTAAACTTGCTGGGCAATGCCATACATTGCATGAATTATAAATGATGTGTTTGGCTGTATTTATATAACTAGTCAATCATGGACTCCTGGTATTCAGGAAGAAAACTTGTATAATTGCGTCACCTGGCAACTGGGAATTTCATGCTGCTGGAATATTGTTGTTACATTGTTTATTACTTCATCACGCTATGTTTTGCAAATTCTAATGACAGGTTAACTTACTGTGCCTTCAGAAGTTCTCAGTGTTTACCTATTCTTATTGGCTGAAAACTGGACCAGAATTTTTAGGGAAATGGCAAATAAGTCCTTGTCGAAATGCCGAGCTCTATCTTGCCTCGGTTCCACTTATTTTGAGATCTCTGCTTGAATTATTCATCTTTCTTTCTCTGTTGTTGGATTCCTCATGGATTCCAGCAATAAACAGCAAGTTAGAGTCAGTTCCCCAGGGCTTGTACAGGACAATCTTCCTTCTGACAGCAACTCTATGCATTTGTATGGCGAGGAAGAACTGTGGGAAAGCAAGGTAATTATCTGAAAATTTATGTATCTTTTTATTTAAAATACTTAGTTGAATATTTTAATAGTTCTAAAATGCTCTGAAATGTTTTCAATTTGTGATTTTGATTTTTTTAAGGGGGAAGATTCTTTGCTGTCACACAATTAGTGGCTACTACCTAACCATACCGGTTGTTCTGGTGAGACCCTAGTTACCGTCTCCCTCTGGAAGCATGGGTACCAGCTCTTCAGTGTGGCTAAGGACAGCACAGGTGTAACCTTCGTAATCATTCACCTGGACTCAGAATACAGCTTTGACATTTGCAAACCTTCAATAACTTTCTGGACTTGTTTAAAAAAATAAAAAATATTGTCTATATTTGCATTTAACTATAAAATATATCGTTATAGAATCACAGTGTCATACTGCAGGTAAGCTTACCCTTCAGCCCTCCATGTTAACAACCTGGACTATGGAGCACCCATTTTCTAAGAAACTGATAACTTTTCATTTAATGCTTCTGCCATGTTCAGTTCAGTACAGGCTCTGCAGTCAGGCATCCTAGCATCCATGAGGACACCAATGTAACAGACAAGTAGTCACCAACTGCAGAGTGGAAGATAACACGGTAGAATTGCTGCCATGGCAGACCTAGACACTGTGATCTCAACTTTCATTAATAACATTGGTATTAGATTGCAAATTCCTGGCTGATAATTTTTGAGTTCAGGATCATGCAAAGCTTCTCAGAGTTTTGACAATCAGCTACACCAAGTCATGGTTTAATGGGCTGTTAAAGATTTTCTGGATGTTTTATGAAAAGACTCCTGCCTCCCCACAAGACTCATCAGGCTCTGTTACCATTTAGTCCTGATTCTGAGGACTGAGCTGGCAGACATCAGCAACTGGCAATAGACAATAGGCGCAGGAGTAGGCCATTCAGCCCTTCGAGCCAACACCACCATTCACTGTGATCATGGCTGATCATCCACAATCAGTACCCTTTTCCTGCCTTCTCCCTGTATCCCTTCACTCTGCTATCTTTAAAAGCTCTATCTAACTTGTTTTTGAAAGAATCCAGAGAACTGGCCTCTACTGCCTTCTGAGGCAGAGCATTCCACAGAACCACAACCCTCTGTATGAAAAAGTTTTTCCTCAACTCCGTTCGAAATTGTCTACCCCTTATTCTTAAACTGTGGCCTCTGGTTCTGGACTCCCCCAACATGGGGAACATGTTTCCTGCCTCTAGCGTGTCCAATCCCTTAATAATCTTATATGTTTCAATCAGATCCCCTCTCATCCTTCTAGATTCCAGTGTATACAACCTCAGTCGCCCCAACCTTTCAACATATGACATTCCCGCCATCCCGGGAATTAACCTCGTGAACCTACGCTGCACTCCCTCAATAGCTAGAATGTCCTTCCTCAAATCTGGAGACCAAAACTGTACACAATATTCCAGGTGTGGTCTCACCAGGGTCCTGTACAACTGCAGAAGGACCTCTTTGCTCCTATACTCAATTCCCCTTGTTATGAAGGCCAGCATGCCATTAACTTTCTTCACTGCCTGCTGTACCTGCATGCTTACTTTCAATGACTGATGAACAAGGACACCTAGATCTCGTTGTACTTCCCCTTTTCCTAACTTGACACCATTCAGATACTAATCTGCCTTCCTGTTCTTGCCACCAAAGTGGATAACCTCACACTTATCCACATTAAACTTCATCTGCCATGCATCTGCCCACTCACCCAACCTGTCCAAGTCGCCCTGCATTCTCATAACATCCTCCTCATATTTCACACTGCCACCCAGCTTTGTGTCATCTGCAAATTTGCTAATGTTACTCTTAATTCCTTCATCTAAATCATTAATGTATATTGTAAATAGCTGCGGTCCCAGCACCGAGCCTTGCGGTACCCCACTAGTCACTGCCTGCCATTCTGAAAAGGACCCATTAATCCCTACTCTTTGTTTCCTGTCTGCCAACCAATTTTCTATCCATGTCAGTACCCTACCCCAGTACCATTTTGTCTAATTTTGCACACTAACCTCCTGTGTGGGACCTTATCAAAGGCTTTCTGAAAGTCCAGGTACACTACATCCACTGGCTTTCCCATGTCCATTTTCATAGTTACATTCTGAAAACATTCCAGAAGATTAGTTAAACACGATTTCCCCTTTGTAAATCCATGCTGACTCAGACCTATCCTGCCACTGATATCCAAATATGCCGCTATTACATCTTTTATAATTGATTCCAGCATCTTCCCCATCACTGATGACAGACCAACTGGTCTATAATTGCCTGTTTTCTCTCTCCCTCCTTTCTTTAAAAGTGGGTTAACATTAGCTACCCTCCGATCTGCAGGAACTGATCCTGAATCTATAGAACATTGGAAAATGATTACCAATGCGTCCACGATTTCTAGAGCCACCTCCTTAAGTACCCTGGGATGCAGACCATCAGGCTCTGGGGATTTATCAACCTTCAGTCCCATCAGTTTACCCAACACCATTTTGTGCCTGATGCGAATTTCCTTCAGTTCCTCCGTTACCCTAGGTCCTCTGGCCACTATTACATCTGAGAGATTGTTTGTGTCTTCCCTAGTTTGTGTACCTGTTCAACTCATCTGCCATTTCCTTGTTCCCCATAATAATTACATCCGTTTCTGTCTTCAAGGGCCCAACTTTGGTCTTAACTAATCTTTTTTCCTCTTCACATACCTAAAGAAGCTTTTACTATCCACCTTTATATTTTTGGCTAGTTTACCTTCGTGCTTCATCTTTTCCCCCCCGTATTGCCTTTTTAGTTATCTTCTGTTGCTCCTTAAAAGTCTCCCAATCCTCTGGCTTCCCACTCATCCTTGCTATGTTATACTTCCTCTCTCTTATTTTTACACTGTCCTTGACTTCCCTTGTCATCCACGGTCACCCCTTACTCGCCTTTGAACCTTTCTTCCTCTTTGGAATGAACTGATCCTGGACCTTCTGTATTATTCCCAGAAATACCTGCCATTGTTGTTCCACTGTCAATGAAAATATACATGAGGTAAGTTTGGCTACTTTTCAAGCACAGTGCTGAATCCCTGTTGACTTACCACTTGTAGCCCAACTGCATTTCTAATGAGAGGGAAAAGGGTTTTAAAGATCTTTATACTTGCTTTTTAATGCTTAACTTCTTAACTTAGGTAGGATCTGCCCTCAGAAGCTTCTGTTATTGGAGAACAGTTGGAAGTAAAGCTGTGGGCCTTGATGGCACTTCTAGGAGGAGCCTGTGTTATTGTTACTGAGCAGTTAAACAGCTCAAATGGTGTTACCCATTTGAGATCTCCGGGTACCTACTATGCAAAAGAAGTATAATTCTTCTGAGCAGGTGATTCCAGAATAAAGATTTTCCTTGACCACAGGTTTCTGGTTGGTAGTGATGGAGCAGTTAACAAGTGGCTATGAGGTGACTGCACCAGAAATAATGGAATGCTTTTACTTTGGGTGAATGTCAATTTTGGAGTAAAGAAATCAAAATTTCCATCACATTTTCCCACATAAAACTGATGCTAGGAATAGCATTACATCACTGGTGTCTAGTAAAGCTAGACTAAGCGAAGCATTTAGAACAACTTGTCATTTATATTCATCAAGTGGCAAACTCCTGAATAGAAGAATCTCACCAGGAGTCAGTTAAACAAATCTAAAATAATCCGATGCCTCCAGTGGGGCCAGTAAGATGGCTGGGTGAAGGCAAGCACTGTTGCATTGAATTGGGTTAGGAAGAAAACCAACCCAATTGTATGTGTGTAAGTCAGTAGCTCACGCAAAGTTAATGGATTGCAACTGAATCCTGCAGCTTGCCCAGATTTGGATTTGTTCCCTGTTATGCACACCAAGATTGTGTTGGGGGCTTCTCCAACAGAAATAAAATAATTTCTGTTCAAATCACTAGTTGAGAAATGAATGTAATATCCAGCATTAGGAATGTTCTGTACTATTGTGGGAAGAACGTCTCCCTGCTCTGATAATGAGGCGAGGAGGATTTTCTGCTACAGATAGTCTTTCTTCTGCGCTGTAATCATTAGATACAATGATTGTAGTGTTGCAAAAGGAAAAATGAACTGACTAAAAAAGGAAAGATGAAAGCCTGCAATACTAGTAAACACATGCAGAGTTCCAATTGATACTGTAATTCCTTTGTGTTCATGCATATTTCACTTTTCTCCATGGATGTCTATAAAGATACATTCCATACTTTCCAAGTTTCCTCCTGTTCATCTCACTACCATTAGTAGAGGGCTGCAGCTAGCTGTGAGGTAAGTTGGAAATGTGACACATGAGGGTCATTGAGATATAGAGGCTTGAAGGATTAGTGTATTCAAGCATTCTCATTATATTTCAACAATATCTTAAGAAGAGTATTTGAAGCACCATGGCTTGAAAAGCTATAGACCAGGTGCTGGAAAATTGGGTTAACGCAGGTAGGTATTTGCTCACTAGCATCAGTGTACAACTTGACCAGAGAAGATTTCATCGCACCAATGGCAAGGGAGGGTGTTTCTCCTTTTGCAGTGGAAAGCAGCAAAAGGATGTTCTACTGACAGACCTTAGCTCCTTTGATAATTTTTTGTTGATGAGGTTCTCCAAATCCAGCAACAGAAACCACCAGCAACTGATGAAGAAACAGTGGGCTTATTCTGTTTCACCTTTTGTATAACACTTAAGCTTTCATACACGTTAGTCTTTCATCGTCGATAATGCCATCACTTCATACCCATTCTTAACTGAATGTTGCATGACTATTCATCTCTTTTGCTGACTACATAGGGGCAAAGTCTTCTGTACCAGGTACTCGTATGTGTGATTGACTAGTATCACCCTTTGCAAATTCATTTCATTGGTGCTTCATATGATTATATGATTATGATTATGAGGACACGCAGTCCCCTTTTATTGTCATTTAGTAATGCATGCATTAAGAAATGATAAAAAATTTTTTCCAGAATGATATCACGAAAACACATGACAAACCGACTTAAAAACTAACAAAAACCACATAATTATAACATATAGTTACAACAGTGCAAAGCAATACCGTAATTTGATAAGAACAGACCATGGCACAGTAAAAGTCTCAGAGTCTCTCAGCCCATCATTTCATGCAGACGGTAAACCCCCAGCGCTGCCAACTTGCCGATGCAGCATCCCGGAAGCATCCGACCACAGTCTGATTCCGAGTCCGTCCGAAAAACACCGAGCCTCCGACCACCTCCCAACACCGATGCACCGAGCACCATCTCTGCCGAGCGTTTCGACCCTGGCCCCAGCAACAGGCAATACGCAAAGCCGAGGATTTGGGGCCTACATCTCCGGAGATTCTCGATCGCGCAGTAGCAGCAGCAGCGAAGCAGGCATTTCAGAAGTTGCTCCAGATGTTTCTCTTTGCTTTCACGGCTGTCCCCATCAAATCCGGATTGATGCACGCCCCCTAGTTACACATATCGATATTCATTTGGAACGGCCACGCGTGCTGCGTCGCGCCACCATCTTCTCCTCCTCCCTCCTTATAGTCACCTCATTACCAACCAACAGGTAAGTTCACCAGAACTCTGACACAGAGACTGGTGAGATTAAGAATGCATTGCCTGATAAGGTCATGGAAGCAGGCACTCTCACAAAGTTTAAGAAATATTTAAAAGCGTATTTGAAAAGGCATGCATTGACGGCTCTAGGCTGAGAGCTATAAAAATGAAATTAGCATAGGTAGGTACTTGATGGCCAGTTGTAATGAGGTCTCCTTATTCCTGACTGACAGGTAAGTTGATACAATGAATGGTAGATGAGTGCATGACTTGCCAAGTAGTGAGTAGTGTTATTGGCTTTTCCAGTAAGCAATCATCCAGACAGCCTGTCATTGGTTCTTCTTTCAATGTTTTCAGGTCATGGATAGGGATAGCAGTTAACCAGTTTGTCCTATAGCACAGAAGCTTGTGTCATATTCTGTCTGAATAACTTCTCCAATTTCAACAGTGACTTCCTCACTTCAGAATATGCCTGATTTGTTCTACCCATTCTGGATAGTATGACTGCACAATGCATTCCTTCCAAGAAAATTAGGAGATGGTACCTGTGATCATTTCAGTTTTGGTTACAATCATGTGTAATTGGCAAAAAAAAAATCCCTCTCAGCATTGATCATTATTGTGAGTTACAGCTGCCTATACTTGATGCCATTTCCTCCTTTCTCCTTCACATCTGCCTTTGAGGGACTTGAGGGCCTACTTAATTCTATTCTCAGGCCTTGAATTATGCATGCAGTGCAGTCACATGCAAGAATGGACCATAATGAAATTAGCTCCCTTTTATTCCATGTAATAGACCTTGTGCACATATCTAGTCTGAAGCATTGTAATTACTGCCAGATAGCAGCATTTTACTGAAGTATAAACAGAAGATGATTCAAAAGCTACTGTTTGATAACTTTAATAAAACTGTTGTCACCAAAGATCATTTGCAACCAAATTACTTGAAAGCAATTGGAAACCAAAGATGATGTAAATCTGAATTAAGAAACCTTTGGGAATTACTCAGCAGTCAGGCATCTCTGTGGAGAGAGGCACAGTTAACATTCCAGATCAAAGGTCTGGATCAGAAGTTTAAATGTTCAATTTAAACTCACAGCAAAAGCATCTTGCATGCCGTCTTGCTTCAGGAATGTTGATCAATACTTGTTTATTCTGTTGCATGTTTGCATACAGTTTATTCAGCTAGAAATGTGTTGTATTTTGGTTGAAACCACAGGCACTATATCATGCATCTCACTGCTTTTCAGGACTTAGTATGTCTGATACAGTAACGCAATAGGAGTAGATGTAGGCCGCCAGGACCCTTAAACCTGCCCAGCCATTCAGTATGATAATGATTGATTTATGCTGGCGTCACCACTTACTCTCAACAGTTCCCCATAATTGTCATAACCTTGATTTTTCAAGTACTTATCTATTTCCAGCTCAATATACATATACTCCCTCTAGTACAGCAAATTCCAGAGATTCAATACCCTCTAAGAGAAGAAATTTCAGTGTACCTCAGTTTTAAATGACCAATCCCTTATTTTGATATGTTTATATAGTACTCTCTTAGGAGTGAAAAGATTTCAACATCTACCCTGTTAGGCCCTCTTAGGAGCTACCTGAATAAGGTACCCTCATCCTTGTAAGGATTACAAACCCAAGGTGTCTCACCTTTCTTAATAGGACGAGCCTCTCCTCTCAGGAATTAGTCTGGTCTGTCTCCTTTGGACTGTCTCTAATGCTACAAAATCATTGTTTCGATAAGGGGAGCAAAATGCTGCACTCTCCTGGGGCGTGGCTTCACCAACACTCTCTGCAATTGTAACAAAACTTAACTTTTTTGCAATAAAGATCAAAATGCCATTCTAACAACTCCTTGGACCTGCCTGCTATCTTTTTGTGATTTATGTGGTAGATTGTAGATTCCACTGAACTTCACTTATTTGTAGCCTTACTCCATATATAATAATCTACTTTTGAATTTCTCTTGTTGCATCTTGTACTTCCCACATTGGCCAGGATTTTGCCCAATCATTCAATCTATCTGTATCCCACTGCAGAATTATCATTTGAATATGCCCTTTTACCTGTTTTCATATCATTCAGGTGATTGGTTTTGATCTTGTATTCTGGAGATTGGAGTTTTTTAGGGGTATAGTGATAGTGCAGAAAAGGCAAATTATTTGCATAATTCTCATATTTGTATTTGGTTTCTTTGTTGTCCCTTGCAGATCGTAAGCTGCCAAAATCTGACAATTATACATCCAATCCAGCCCCTATATCTGAACATGGTTACACAGAAGAACAAGAATTTAAAGGTATTCATGTTCATCTGTGATGCAATGTCCATCTGCTATTTGACATAATATAGAAAATATGAATACATAATATCCTTCATATTCGTATAATGGCTATTTTGCATTAAGATTATATCTTGAATTAGATAGCTTGTAGAAAGTTAGAAAGTGTCACTGAAAAGTTTTTCTTGCTTTTATAAAAAGTCACTACAGAAAATTAATCTCTCTAAAGTTATCAGTTATAGAAACATGCAGTCATAGTACAATACAGTATGGACACAGACCCTTTGGCCCAATGAGTCAGTGCTGACTACAATGCCCACCCAGCTAGTCCTTTACCTCTAAGCCCTGCCTTTCTATATACCTATCCAGGTGTTTCTCAAATTAGTTTAGATTATGAGGACACGCAGTCCTCTTTTATTGTCATTTAGTAATGCATGCATTAAGAAATGATACAGTATTCCTCTGGTGTGATATCACAAAACACAGGACAGACCAAGACTGAAAAAACTAACAAAACCACATAATTATAACATATAGTTACAACAGTGCAACAGTACCATAACTTGATGAAGAACAGTCCATGACACAGTAAAAGAGTTCAAAGTTTCTCGGAAGTCCCGCATCTCACACAGACAGGAGAAGGAAGAAAACTCTCCCTGCCATGCCCGACCACAGTCCGACTCTGAGTCGTCCAAAAACTTTGAGCCTCTGATCAGCTCTCCGACACCGAGTATCGAGCACCATCTCCATCCAAACGATTAGACCTCAATCTCGGTCGCCAGCAGCAGGCAAAGCCAGGGATTTTGAGGCCTTCCCTCCAGAAGATTCTCGATCATGTAGTAACAGCAGCGAACTGGCTTTTCAGAAATTTCTCCAGATGTTCCTCTGTGCTTTCACGTCTGTCTCCATCAAATCAGAATTGACCACGGCCCCTATTTAACGGATGCGATATCATTTTCACCAGAGAGCTACGCGTGCATAGCACGCTGCTATCGCCTCCTCCCGCCTCCTTCATTCTCATCAATCTCATACTATCTCTTCATTCTCATCCCGAACTTATGCACGCCCCCCCCCCCCGGGGAAAAGAGAATTACCATCTGCCTTATCTATGCCACTCAGAACTTTAAATATTTCCATAAGGATGCCCTTCATTCTCCTATGTTCCAAAGAATAAAGACCGAGCCTGACCAGCCCCTCACTCAGGCCCTCTAGTCCTGGCAACATCTTCGTAAATCTTTTCTGCACTCTTTCAGTTTAACCACTTCTTTCCTATAATTGGGTGACCAAAACTATACAGGTTACTCCAAGTGCAGCTTCACCAGTGAATTATAGAACTGCAACATAACATACCGGCTCTCGTAACACCCTGACTGATAATCGTCAGTAATCATCATCTAAGAAGAGAAAGCATTTGCTGTGTAATTTTAAAGTACAATGTAAATAATGCCTTCCTTGCCACATTCTATATTGTAAGTAATTAATATTTAGTAAATTCTTGTTTACATTTAGGTAAATGAACTGAATAAGCAATGCATCTCTGCAAGATGGCACTGGGAACCAATGGCAACATTTTATAGGCAGCTCACGCTCACAAAACTACCAGATATTCTAGTAGATATACTTCTGAACTATAGTCCGCAGCCTGTAATTTCCCTTTAAGGGATGTATTTTGAACCAACTAAGCAAACTGGCACTTTTGTGATCTCCTGGGGATTCAGCCAAGTGCCATTGGGGTGGACTCTGTGCCAAGGCTTGATAGCAGAAGAGGAATCCATGCTAGCCTCCATTACTCTGCACCGACTGAACTGTTGAGCAAGATTAAATTAGTCAAAGCTGAAAGCAGGTGTTTGCTTTGCTTTTGGCTGGTCTCCCTTTCTTCTCGCTACTACTGCTGGGCAGGAGATGCTTGGGCCCCATGCCACCAGGTTTGGGAGCAGTTGCTGCCTGCGGCCATCAGGCTCCGGATGGGCTTCCCCCATCTCAGTGATGAACTGGCTCTGCAGCTCTGGTCTCACTTTCAGGAACTCTGCAGTTCATGTTCCATGTGTTATTTGTTTACTACTTTTTACTATTGGCACTATTTGTCTTCTTTTGCAAATTGGATATGTGATAGTCTTTGTCGTGTGTTTATTTTTCATAGATTCTATTGTTTTTGTTTTATGAGTGCCGGCAAGAAGATGGATCTCAAGGTTGTTTATGGTATACAAACTTTGATAATAAATTTGAACTTTGAAGTTCCTGGATCCCAAAATAGTGGTTTGAGTCTGATAAAATTGAACATTTGCCTGTTGAAATTGGAGAATACAAACCTTATTTGAAACCTGGTTGCACTCTTCATTGGCAGAGTTTCCTGAATTTGACTGTGTTGGCATCACAGTGATGAGGTTGGTGGACCTGCTGGCACACAGCTCTGGCAAATTGGGTTTGATTCTGACCTTTGCTGCTCTCTACTTGGAGCTTATACACTCTCCTCATAACTGTACAGGTCTTCCCCTGGTGATCTGATTTATTCCAACATCCCAAAGACGTGCTGATTAATTCACCACTGTTAACTCCCCCGAATGTAGTTGGGTGGCAGGAGAATTAGAAGTCTTGATGGGCATGTGAAAGGTTATAAGTTATTGGAAAATAATTTGGGAAGCGACTGACGGGATTGTTCTTGGATTGAGAGATCTCCCATGTTATGAGGAAATATCGTCACCAGAACATTTGCAATCAGTTCTTTGTTGTCTGCAAGATTACTAAGCTATTAATAATAAATATATTATTATGAAGCTACATTTGTTACAGACTGGTTTTTAATCCATGAATTTATTTACTTATAAATTGACAAAAATAATTACAGACAAGGCAAGTTATCAAAATGGCATCAATTTGGTAATGACACAAAAGATTCTATTTATTTCTTTCAGCCCCTGAACCAACAGATTCTGAAACTTCTCACATGCTAATTTCAACCCCAAGATCTGAACTTGATAAGAAAGAAGACAAGGAGATTACAGGTAATTAGTTCTCCATGTTCTGAGTCTCCATAATAAATACATAAATGAATAAAAAAAAACTGTGAACGTGAGTTGTAGTTTCTCCTTCACTCACCCCCACCACCTATCCCCACGCATGGATCTGTGCCTCCTGCAATGCCTTAGGTCCAAGGACTCAGAAGTGCCATCTTGCACTTCCCCTTTCATTTCTATCTTCCCCTGATTATTGTTTCACTCCCAACACAACGCTACCAAGCTCCTTACCCCTCCACACTGGCATTCTCCCCACCTCCACCAGTGATCCATTCACTGCACTATTTCGTTTCTTCCCCAATCCCAAACATACTTGAATGCCAGACTCAGATGCCACACCTGCTCCAACATCTGTATGTTCTGCTCAGCTACCTATAGGTGAGGTTCTCTGTCAAATGACACATTCGGTGGAGGTCTCACCTTTCAACAAACGTTTAAGTAGCCCCCAGATGGGAACAGTGAGATGATACTGGTGACTGTGTCACTTCATGTAGTTTCAATCTTCATCACATCCTTTAAGTACAGTATCAGATCCAAAAGAGGGCAGAAGTCTGAAGTTTATGACTGAGACAATGACTTTAAAGTCATTAATGTCCGTATACAGTAGCTGCTAAACAGATTAAAGGCAGTGGAAAATCTGCTGCATTTTGATAGACTTGAAGATTTTTGTTTGCACTTGGAAGTCAACTTGTTTGTAGGAAATACATAGAAGGAATTAATAAAAATGCATAAATAACTTTTTGAGTTACAAAATGCCCAGGTAGTTAATGTTAGTATTATTTGAGTGATCGATATACAGTAGATATATACTTTTTTTTAACTCCTTATAGATTATAAACAGCCAGCCTCTGGCACACCAAATGTGCTTAGTCAAAGCCAAGAACCCACTCGCGATAAGATAATGGACGAGGATTTGGCAGGTAATTACAATATTGTCCCTGGCATGGGTTCATAATGTTCTGATGTAATATTTTAAGAAGTCATATCTACTCCTTTATGAAATTATAAAGTGATTTTAAGAAATTACCATATTACCTTTAATGGTGATTTTACATTTTTGAGGAAATATTAGGAAACTAGAACATTAAATATGAATCAAGGGCATTGTCAAATAATGCAGGTTGCATTCCTGAGAATTTCGCATCAAGAATATTGCCAAGCGCTGGGTAACTTTCAAACCTAATCAAATTGTGATTAAAGATACTTACTATGTGCAATTTTGAGAAATAACTTAAATTATTGTAAACTATGTAACTGTTAACTTGTAAATATCATGCTGCATTCTCACATGCATCGCAGTGCAGAACTGTACTCAGCAATCACAGCACTGTAACTTGCATAGAGTTCATTCATTGCTTTGTGATCAGTTCACCTTGTGCTTCAAGGTTTATTTGGGTTCTGCTTATTCCCTTTTTACATGTTAACTGTATTCTATCACTGTACTATAGAGGCATGAAAAATAGATAAGATTCGTAGCTTGTTGCTGAAATTGTGATATCAATGGGTATGAGTAATTCCATAAATCCTATGGCGTTTTCCATTTATGTATTGCTCCATGTATTGCAATTATGCACAGTGAATGACGTTATAATTCCACAATATCTTGCTTGGAATCTTTTTGTTGTTCTTGCATGAAACACGTTATCTTTTAAGTATGCCATGTCTTGCATTTGCCTGCTTTATTCAATTAGTTTTAATATCCTTGAACTTTGTGTTTCTGCTTGTTGAGAAATGGATCAGCCAGCAAATGCTGTGCCTTTTATCAAGTTTAAGTATTGTTTTTGCATTTTCTTTCAAAGAGCTATTATTCCTAAAAGGTGGCTATTGAATAGTACTAAACAAACAATTCTGCACTCAGGCTTTCTAGAAGTTATGAATGTTCTCACCAAACAGAGTGCATTTTACCTCCGAGAATGTATTACCATGGTCAGTGCATGAGAGATGAAAGACTTTGCATTTGGTATTTTTTATCCCTGACAGACTACGACCTTTCCTCTTCTGTCACTTCAAATGTGTTCAGACCATCTCCTGTGTCAGACCTGGGTAGCACTGGTAAAAAAGATCTCTCAGGTATTTTTAAAAATACCAGCATGGATTTTAACATTGCTGTTAACATTGTGTTAAAAATGTCATTATGATCCCTAAATCATCCATTGTTGCTCAACATCGTCATTCTAGTCTTCTTAGCTTAATTCATAATTGGGGCTATTTTTATCTGGCATAGATATCAGTCTCCCAAAATATTGAATTTTGGCTGAAATGATGCGAGCATATGACATAGATATAAGTAATGTCCTGTTATGCCACTCATTGTTACATATAGCACAGTAATTTGCTTTGCATTTGTGCAAGATGTGCTTTCAATATCTTGTATGTCTGCTTTGCTTGAAATTTCACCACTTCCTTTTGGTCATTACATCAAGTAATCAATTATGTTAATTTATTTCATTTTAGTTTCTTTGCTGAAATGTATGGACAATGTTTTGTGCAATTCAAACTATTGTTTCATCAGGCTAATGTTCCAAATGATCTTCACACATCAATGATGATATGAGATGCACTGCTTGTATCTTATATAATCAGAAAAAATGCCTGAACGTCCTTAGTAAATAAATACATTGCAGTGCCTTCAGGTTTTGCTATTAGGTGTACACAATTCAAGGATTTCAAAATTGCTCTTGGCTCACATCTTAACCCACCTTTGGACATTGATGAAATTACATGCTCTCCTGGAGTGCGTTTTTAACTGGCCACTTTTTCTCTTTATTTGTTATCTCTTGCAGAATCTGATCCTCAATCAGACATATCTTTCATCAGCACCTCAAAACCAGTACACAAAACTAATGCCAAACCGCACCGCGCAGGTAATAGTCGATCACATTACAAGCAATACAGGATTTAGAAATATTGTTATTTTCCTCACCTGCAATTTCCTGCCCCTTTACCAGTTGTTGAGTTAGGGGTTGATTTTTAATTTAGTGCTTCTCCTTAGATTCAAGACACTTGATGTAAAAAAATGTGAAAGCATAATTCCAGATATTGAATGTATTTAGATTCGATCATACTAGGCAGAATCATTAATTTCTTCATTGAGATGAAAAAGAATGAAGTCCAGCTGCTTTCCTTTAAAGGATTCTATAATTGTAGATGTAATGCTCAATCTTTAAGGAATACACTTTCTTATTAAATCAATTGATTTTAATGTATTCATTTTGCTTTTTAACATATATTTTGCAGTTTGGAGGGGGATAAAATAAGATTGGATCAGTAGTGCCTTTTGTTTTGGTGTTACACACTATTTTGGTATCAAAATGGTGCTTACCATGCATGAAATACAGCGGGTTGTGGTTAATTGGTCCATCAGTTAATTTGGTTCGTGGCAGAAGTTAATTGAGGAAATAGACAAGATTTCTTTTGTTTATTTGGCACTCTACGCTGTTTAATTGGGACAGAAGACTGTTTTGAACAGTTACTAACTAAAGAAGCACACACAAGATGCTGGAGGAACTCAGCAGGTCAGGCAGCATTTATGGAAATGAATAAACGATTGACGTTTCAGGCTGAGACTGTTCTTCAGGACCCAAACACATATTTATTTATTTCCATTGTTGTTCCCTGAGCTGCTGAGTTCCTCCACTATTTTGTGTGTGTTGCCCTGGATTTCCAACATCTGCAGAATTTGTTCAGTTTTAGAGATTCTATCTAGCATTAGTCGCATGAACTTGTGTGGCCATTAAACACTACACCATACTTAGAGCGAATAGTTTTTAAACAGCATCAGTTGCGTGTGTTTGTGTTCAAAAAGCAGTGATTTTTTTCACTGACATTTGGCAAGAAATAAGAAGTAAGACAATTTAGAACTGTCTCTTTCAAGCATTGAGGCTTGAAACAACCAGGAATGAAAATGAAACTCTTTCACCAATTTCACTACTTCACCAAGTTAGGAACTACAAATGATTTGAAAGTATCAACAATCATCTTGAATGTTACAATGAAAATGAAGATTTGGAGGAAGCAGTCCTTGAAAGCAGTCCATTATCTGCACTAGTCCATTGTCACCTAGGCAAATTTTGTTCATTTACAGTCATCTAAAGAACATGGAGAGTGTTGGTTGTTCGTTGTATCCAACTATGACAGTGAAACCTGTACAGGAGAGTTTTTAAAGTGGAAAAGCCGTTTAATCAGAATCAGGTTTAATATCACCGGCCTATGTCGTGAAATTTGTTCGTTTTGTAAAGCAGTACAATCCAATACATAATAATAGAGAAAAAAATTAGGAAATAAAAAATAGTAAGGTAGTGTTCATGCGTTCAATGTTCATTCAGAAATTGGATGGCTGAGGGGAAGAAGCTGTTCCTGAATAGTTGAGTGTGTCCCCTCACGCTTCTGTACCTCCTTCCTGCGTAGCGGGGGCCCTTAATGATGGCCGCCGCCTTTCTGACACACTGCTCTTTAAAGACGAACTGGATACGACGGAAACTGGTACCCATGGTGGAGATGACTAATTTAACAACTTACTACAATCCTGTGCAGTAGCTTCCATACCAGACAGTGATGCAGCCAGTTTCAATGTTCTCCACAGTACATCTGTAGAAATTTGCAAACGGTTTTGGTGACATAACAAATCTCCTCAAATTCCTAATGAAGGATAACCGTTATCTTGCCTTTTTTATAGCTGCATTGATATGTTGGGTCCAGGTTAGGTCCTCAGAGATATTGACATCAGGAACTTGAAATTACTTATTCTCTCCACTTCAGATCCCCCTATGAGGACTGGTGTGTGTTCCCTCGTTTTACTCTTTCTGAAGTATACAATCAGTTCTTTGATCTTACTGACGTTGAGTGCAAGTTTGTTGCTGTGACACCACTCAAGTTGCTGGTATATCTTGGTCCTGTACCCCTCTCATCACCACCTGAGATTCTGCCAACAATGGTCGTATCATCAACAAATTTATAGATGGCATTTGAGCTGTGCCTAGCCACACAGTCATGGGTGCAGAGAGAATAGAGCAATGGGCTAAGCACACATCCCTGAGGTTCATCAGTGTTGATCGTCAGCAAAGTGGAGATGTTATTTCCAATTGCACAGATTGTGGTCTTCGGGTTAGGAAGTCGAGGATCCATTTGCAGATTCTGGATCCCAGGTTCTGGAACTTTTGAATCAGAACTATAGGAATGATGGTGTTAAACGCTGATCTGTAGTCAATAAACAGTATCCTGACATATTTTTATTGTCTAGGTGATCCAAGATTGCGTGGAGAACCAACGAGATCACATCCGTTGTACACATATTGTAGCAATAGGCAGATTGCATTAGGTCCAGGTCCTTGCTGAGGCAGAAGTTGATTCTATCTGTAATAAATCTCTCAATGCACTTCATCACCATAGATGTGAGCGCTACTGGACAATAATCATTAAGGCAGCTCACCCTGCCCTTCTTGAGCACTGTTGTAATTAATTTCCCTTTTGAAGCAGGTGGGAACTTCCAGCTGTAGCAATGAGAGAATGAAAATGTCTTTAAACACCACCCCCGTCCCCCACCAGTTGGCACACTTTTTCAGAGCCTTACCAGGAACTTCATTAGGGCCTTTTGCATTGCGAGGAGGGTTCACCCACTTGAAAGACAGCCTGACGTCGGCCTCCAAAACAGAGATCACAGGGTCACTGGGTGCTGCAGGGATCTTCATAGCTGTAGTTTTATTCTCCCTTTAAAAGTGAACGCTGGGGCAGTTCCATTCTCTCGACCTCAGAAGTCCAGTGGTGCAAGTAGTTATCACAAACTGGGGTCTTCCTTGTTTGCAGTGGAGAACTATGACACCTTCTGTTCCTTGCTATGCCCTTCATTCTCCATGAAGTGTTGCAGAACTGCCTTCTTGGCTGTTGGATCTCGCTGTTGATTTCATCTGCCCAGTCCGTTGGAGCTGACTTCACACGCTAGTCTGTCCCTAGCTCACTGGGGTATGAGACCCACCAGCTACCCTCACCTGGTTTAGTCCACTTGTCGAAGGGGTTTACAGAGGTGTGGCCACTGTCGCATGCAAACAGCTACTCGGACCCACAGGTGAGCTGACTGTCAGGTGTGGACCAAAGGTGAGTGAGCTTCTCCAGAATGGACATAAGTCAATTCACCAGAAGTGCTGCCCCTCCTTGGACACCCCATAAACAGCAGCATTCCTCAATCAATAACTATTAGGAACTAATAAATCATTTTATAGCAATGTAGTAGTATTGGTATTCTAATTTGTTAGTGTTCTAATTTAAATACATAATTTTGTTACTCAGTTAATTGGCAGTTTGTCTTTTTTATATATATACTGTACCTTTTTTTCAGCTAATTGGGGCAGCCACTTTATTGGGCAAAAATATACTGGTCTGGATGTGTTCCAATTAACTGGAATTCATTGGACATTTATGATGTACCACCCTTCTATAAATTGATTAATTAGACAGTGTACGAAGAAAGTATGCAGAGTGAATAAAACATGACATCAATTCATTCAACATTCAACAATGATTTGATGTTATGTTGTCGTCTTTGGTGCTTTCTGCTCCAATTGATACACTTTGTCCAGCACCACATCAGAACACAGCAAGCAGCATGAAAGACTCCTCTACCTGGCTGCTACAAGGATAAAGCCAACCTGAGAGCAGCTGCTTGTTGACTACAGGTCCTCCCCAGCCTACGAACACCTGACTTGTGTACCATCCAAACATACAAGTAAGCATTGGGGTGAATTTACCAGCTGCTCTGAGGCGGCGGTCGACATCTGCCACATTTCCGATTTATGAACCGTCTGGGCTACGGACAGTTTGCGGGAACAGAACCTGACTGTAAGCTGGGGAGGAGCTGTAAGTAGCTGTTGCTGCACTCTTACAACTATTTAACACATTGTTTCAGTTCTAGAAATGGTAAAGGAATGTAGTCACAGGTAAAGAAAGTGAATAGGCTGCAAGAAGTCAGTTGCTGTCAGACTTGGCTGCATTAATAATACTTGCAATATGGCATTATTGGAAAAATAACCAGAGGGAAATGAGAACTATTTGAAGAAGAAGGGGGAGGCAGGCTCTCAGCAAGAAGATAAACATTTAGCACATGTTTGGGGAGGTTCAATGTGGAATGATTTTTCAGATGTCTGACCTCTATAAGGACATCGTCACTCAAATATGCCACCTGCTACAGTAACAAAAACTCCTTGGCCCTCTTATTATGGAATTGCAAGAGTTAAACCCCTCTGGGTGAAAAAGGTTTCTTCTAATCGTTATCCTTATGGCCAAATTTCCCAATTCTAAATAGCTAAAATATTTTTTATAAGAAAATGACTTGCATTTATCCAGAAAAAGAGGAAATTTGAGAGTGCAGCGGGGTGGGGGGAGGGGTCTCTTGGGAAAGTTCCTGGGACATGAGGAATACTGGAAAGGGTGCTGTTCTGATGGGGGTTGAGGCCGCTGCCTCCCTTCAGCATCAGAATCAGAATCCCATTTATTATCACTGACTTGTCTCATGAAAATTGTTGTTTTGCAGCAGCAGTTTAATGCAAGGCATAAAAATCACTCGAAGTTACAAAGTAAATAAAATGTTGGAAAACACAAATAATGAGGGTGCATGGACCATTCGAATAAGGAGGTAGTATTTAAGGGTTCATGACCCTTGTGGGTGGTAGTGAATCTCCGAAATTCTTTACTGCTGGGTATTTGGAGTTTAGATCATAACAAGTATTTGAAGTGGAGGTAAATAGATATTTGAAAGATTGGTGAGTTGTGGGCTTTGGGGATCAGGCACAGAAGAACGGTCAAGGCCTGGGATAGATTGGTATGATCCTCATTAAATGGTGGGACACACTTGAGAGGCCATGTGGCCACATTTGAGAGGTCTTGTGGTTAGCTGCAGTGTTTCCAGACCCCTGTAAAGCTTGGTGGCATGTTGAGTTGGGTGGTTTGAGTGCGGAATGAGTTGACAGCGGAAGTGGTAGATGCAGGTTCAATTGCATTAGTTAAGAGAAGTTTGGATAGGTACATGGATGGAAGGGATTTGGAGAGATGTGGTCTGAGTGCAAGTACATGGGATTGGACAGAAGATCAGGTTTGGAAGGACTAGATGGGCTGAAAGCCCTGTTTTTATGTTGTAGTGACTCTACGTCAGGGACTTCCCTAGCTCAGTCCCATCCTATCACTCCGTCCGTCATAATCAGAATATTTTCACCCCATGTCACATCATTATTTCTACTGTCCTTCCATGATTTAACTTTGGCTTTATCCTTTTTGTCACCTATGTAGTGCCCTTGGGAAAAGACATCCAAAGAGGATTTAGAAACTCATTGTCTTGTGCTAAATTTGCGACATCATGTAGAGAATTTTTAAATTTCATTTCATTGAAACCAATGAAACTAAACTGCAGCATTGATTTAAATCCTGAGGCAGCACACCACTTCCTGTTATAAAAATTTATTACAAAGACAAGAAAGTCTGCAGATGCCAGAAATCTAAAGCAAAACACACAAAACGCTGGAGGAACTCAGCAGGTCAGGCAGCATCTAGGGAAAAGAATAAACAGCCAGTGTTTCAGGCCAAGACTGTTCTTCAGGACTGAGAAGAAAGGGGGAATAAAAAGGTGGGAGGAGAAAGAAGCTAGCTGGAAAGTGATGGGTGAAGCTAAGTGGGTGGGAAATGTCGAGAGCTGGAGAAGAAAGAATCTGACAGGAGAGGAGAAAGAACCATAGGAGAAGGGGAGGAAGGAGGGGATCCAGGGGGCAGGTAATAGGTAGGTGAGAAGTGAAAGATTAGAGTGGGGAATAGAGAAAAGGCAGGCAGGGGTATTTGTTTACCAGAAGGAGAAATCGATGTTCATGTCATCAGGTTTGAGGGTCCTCAGACGGTATTCCTTCAAAGACATTGACGTAGTTAGAAACTTACCCTGAATATTCAAACAGACACTAAAATACGTAGACAATGAGTTACGTGAATCCTACAAAGTTTTTCTCTGCTATGCTTAAACCTGCAATTGTGCCAAAACTCCAGATTCATGGATTAAAAAGAGAATCATGCTTGGAAACATCAACTCAGGTGGTGTCTGTGCCTGAGAACTGCTTCTGGGTAACATTATTATTATTATCAGTGCTGAAAATAGAAATACAAATAGTAAGAACATTGATTCGACATTCCTTCTGTTCTGAGTCCACCATTCATCATCTGAAATGAGTGTTCTGGATTTCCAAATGTCATAATTGGCAACAAATCACAGAAATAAGTTAGATAGAATAACTACTTTCATCATTCCTTGCTGTTCTTCATTCATTGATATTAACAGTAAAGTTGAAGACGTCTGGGCAGATGATAGGCTTAACTGCAGAGTACATTCCAAGAATCCCATTCTTCTTCAACAATGATCAGTGATGTAATTTCTGGCCACTATATTATCCCGATTGTTTTGGCACTCAAATGTTTGGATTAAATGCACATCTTGGGACATGGACTATAGTAACTCCAGTTGTAATACTGCAGTTCAGCAGTTCATGGATTTTAATACAAACTCATTAAATATTACTCACCTGTTATTTATTATTTATTCTGCCCCTTTGTGGATAGATAAATAAATAAATATTTTACATGATGGGTAATACCAGAGACACAAGAGAGATTGCAGATGCTAGAAGTCTTGTGCAGCACATGCAACTTGCTGGAGGAACTTGGCAAGTCAGGTAGCATCTATGGAGCAACACACATCAAAGTTGCTGGTGAACGCAGCAGGCCAGGCAGCATCTCTAGGAAGAGGTACAGTTGACGTTTCAGGCCGAGACCCTTTGTCAGGACTAAATGAAGGAAGAGTTAGTAAGAGATTTGAAAGTGGGAGGGGGAGGGGGAGATCCAAAATGATAGGAGAAGACAAGAGGGGGAGGGATAGAGCCAAGAGCTGGACAGGTGATTGGCAAAGGGGATACGAGAGGATCATGGGACAGGAGGTCCGGGGAGAAAGACAAGGGGGGGGGAACCCAGAGGATGGGCAAGGGGTATAGTCAGAGGGACAGAGGGAGAAAAAGGAGAGTGAGAGAAAGAATGTGTGTATAAAAATAAATAACAGATGGGGTACGACGGGGAGGTGGGGTATTAGCGGAAGTTAGAGAAGTCGATGTTCATGCCATCAGGTTGGAGGCTACCCAGACGGAATATAAGGTGTTGTTCCTCCAACCTGAGTGTGGCTTCATCTTTACAGTAGAGGAGGCCGTGGATAGACATATCAGAATGGGAATGGGATGTGGAATTAAAATGTGTGGCCACTGGGAGATCCTGCTTTCTCTGGCGGACAGACTGGGAGACCGCTTTACTGAATACCTACGCTCTGTCCGCCAGAGAAAGCAGGATCTCCCAGTGACCACATATTTTAATTCCACATCCCATTCCCATTCTGACATGTCTATCCACGGCCTCCTCTGCTGTAAAGATGAAGCCACACTCAGGTTGGAGGAACAACACCTTATATTCCATCTGGGTAGCCTCCAACCTGATGGCATGAACATCGACTTCTCTAACTTCCGCTAATACCCCACCTCCCCCTCGTACCCCATCTGTTATTTATTTTTATACACACATTCTTTCTCTCACTCTCCTTTTTCTCCCTCTGTCCCTCTGACTATACCCCTTGCCCATCCTCTGCGTCCCCCCCCCCTGTCTTTCTCCCCGGACCTCCTGTCCCATGATCCTCTCGTATCCCCTTTGACTATCACCTGTCCAGCTCTTGGCTCCATCCCTCCCCCTCCTGTCTTCTCCTATCATTTTGGATCTCCCCCTCCCCCTCCCACTTTCAAATCTCTTACTAACTCTTCCTTCAGTTAATCCTGACGAAGGGTCTCGGCCTGAAATGTCGACTATACCTCTTCCTAGAGATGCAGCCTGGCCTGCTGCGTTCACCAGCAACTTTGATGTGTGTTGCTTGAATTTCCAGCATCTGCAGAATTCCTGTTGTTAGCATCTATGGAGGGAAGTTTATTTCCCTCCATAGATGCTGCCTGACCTTCTGAGTTCCTTTAGCATTTTATGTGTGTTGTGAGGTAATAACTGGAGTTTTAGGGAACACTTAAGATGAAAATGAATCTGAGTCTGAGCTTGGGTGTGGTAGTGGTAAAATCCTGGCTTTTACAAATTGTTCCAAATTAAGGCATTAAGATTAAGAAGCCAAAATGAAAACTGCTCCTGAAGCAGAAACAGAACAGTTTATTTAGGCAAATAATGTTTCATCAGGGATAGTGGTTGACCTCTGATTTGTGAGACTAACACTCCAAAAAGTCAAAGGAATGTAAAGATTATCACGCTAAAGCAGGGACATCCACGGTTAATGGTAGGGATCCATAGCATAAAAAAGGTTGGGAACACCCTGCCCGAAAGGGATAAGCCAGATTCGACACAGCTTTTCCAAAGACAGTGCAGTGCTATAACATTATTACATATTGAAAGGAATTGCAATGCAGTATAGCATTGTGTGCTTGTCTTTAAAAACTGGTGTATCTGATTTATCATTAATGGGGATGAAGTTGGTAACCTTCCAGTTGTTATTTGAGCACATCTTTGAGAGAGTTAAAGCATAATTATTCTCTGCAACTGAAATACAAATGACCACAATTTTAGTACAAAGGAGAAGAGTGTTTTCTTTTGCTAATGGTTTAATGAAATCCAGCAATAATCCACAGAGGAACCGTTAATCAAATATTAAATTCAGTTTGAAATGAGTGTGAGTCACAAAACCAAACAGCTAGAGCTGGTTATAGAATTTTTTTTCTAAGCTGGCAAGGATGGGATAATGTCCCAACCCTCTTTCTCAATGAACACAAGATTGCCCTTCGCTGTAAAGTGGAGAGTTTATCCAGAGACTAATAACCTTTATCTGCCATGCAGAAAAGTCACCGCCTCCATTAAACTAGTATGCTTTGTATACAGGCCAGTGAGCTCCTAGAGGAGTAGAAGTCTGAGGTGGGGCTATTGCATGACACCTGTTTTTAATTGGTACTCCAATATCTGAGAGTAAACAACAAATAGATGTTTGATAATCAGATCGTATACTTAGATGCTTCCTATTTGCATATGGAGCCTGATATTTTGGATGAAGTTCTCTGCTGCTTGGGTGTGAATCTAAAAGTAGATGCCCATCTGAATTAAAAGAAGCTGTTACAGAGTGCAGTTGTTTTATTAAGAAACTGAGGGACATAGAGTCAATACAACATGAAATCATGTTCTTTTGGCTCATTTGGTCCCTCTAAACCAAAGGTTCCCAACCTTTTTTTATGCGATAGACCAATACCATTAAGCAAGGGATCTGTGGACCCCAGGTTGGAAACCCCTGCTCTAAACCTTTCTTATCCATGTTGCTGTCCAAGTACTTTTTAAAAATTAAGATTCCTGCTTCAACGATTTCCTCTGGCAACTCATTCTATTTACTGACCACTCTCTGGGTGAAAAAGTTGCCCCTCAAGTTCCTATTAAATCTCTCTACTCTCCCATTAAACCTGTATCCTTCTTAATTCCAAAAGCCTTTGGTAAATAAATGTGCATATTTCCTTTGTCTATGTCACTGATTATTTTATACCCCTCTTTAAGATCGCCCCTCATTTTCCTACAGAGCAATGAAAATAGTCCCAACCTGTTCAACCTCTCTTCATAACTCTTCCTTTGAGTCCAAACATTATCCTTATAAATCTCTGCACTCTTTATAGCTTAATGGGATCTTTTCTATAGCAGAGTGACCAAAAATTAACACAATATTCCAAATGCAGCCTTACCGATGTCTTTGTATGACTGCAACGTAACATCTCAACTTCTATACTCATCTTCTATAGACTGATGAGGGCCAGCATGTCAAAAGCCACCTTTACCACCCCATATACCTGCAACACTCAAGGTGTCACATAGTTGTAGAACAGAGGGAACTAGGAGTACCACACTCCCCAGGGCCCCATCATTCACTGCGGAAGTCCTATCCTCATTTGTCTTACCAAAATACAACAACTCACACATCCAAATAAACCTATTTTTCATTCCTTGGCCTAATTATCCAGTTTATCAGATCCTTCTGTAAATCCTAATACTCTTCATTGTTCACTATGCCACCTACTTTAGTGTCATTAGCAATCTCAGCTAACTGAGCCTTGTAAATTCTCATCCAAATCATTGATATAGATGGCAAATAGCAATGGCCTATCACTGAGTCATGTGGAACACCAGTAGTCACGGGCCTCCAGTCCGAAAAACAACCTTCCACCATCATCCTCTGCGACCTACTATTAAGTCAATTCTGTATCTAATTAACTCACTCTCCCTAAATCTCATGTGATCTAACTTTCCAAAGCAGTTTACCATGCAAAATCTTATCAAAGGCCTTACTGAAGTCCATGTAAGCCATATCTACTACCCAGCTCTGATTGACCTTCTTAGTTATTTCTTCAAAAGATGTAATGAAATTCATGAGACATGGCACATGCTGACTATCACTAAACAACTCATCCTTCGAACCGTTTGTATATCTTATCCTTCAGAGTCCCCTCTAGTAACTTACCAACCACAAGTCTATAGTTTCCAATTGTTTTTCATTTGCAGCTATTCTTAAATAAAAACAAACATTAGCCACCTTCCCTTCTACCAGCACTTCAGCCATCACTAACAATGATGCACGTATCTCAGCCAGAGCTCCTGCGCTTTCTTCCCTAGCTTCCCACGGTGTTCTCTTATATACCTGATCATGCCCTGGATATTTGTCTACTTTCAACATCAAATACCTCCTCTACTGTAATACAGACTACCCCAAGACCTCCCCATTAATAATCTCGATGTATAAAGACTTCATGTCCTTCTTGACAGTTAAATCAAAGGAAATATGCTCATTGATAACCTTGCCCATCTCCTGCAGAAAGTTGGATAAGTACATAGATGGGAGGGATATGTTGGACTATAATCTGGGCCAAGGTTGATAGGAGTTGGTAGAATAATAGCGCAGCACAGATTAGATGGGCTGAAGGGCCTATTTCGGTTCTGTAGTGTCCTCTGACAATGACAGACATAAGTGTTGTTAAAATAATAATGACCATGCTAGATCAGATGTTTATTGAATATTGATTTGAATCAATTGGAAAAAATTTTTAAATGAAATCCTTGACAATTTCTATTTTTTAGGTTAGTTCTTGGGTGCATATGAATCTGTTGGCAAGATTGCCATCTATTATCCATTCCAGCTGCACTGGAAAATTTACTTGAATGATAGAGTCTACGTGGTGACAGACTGAGCAGGACAGGATTTTGATTTATTAAAAAATAGTGGCATGTAATGTTGCCTTAGAAATATCACCTCAAAAGACAGAAGTGAGAATAAGGCTGATCATTTGGGAGTGGTGATGAAGAAGCCTTGAGGGGTCAACCTATTGGTTTTTTGTAGAGGGGTCACACTATGATATGCCAGTTTTGGAGGGAGGTCAAGTTCCAGTCTGGTGGTCTACATGTGACTGATATTATCATGCCAATTGAATGCTGTTAAATTGTAATGTATCAGGCATGTGTGAAGTTATCTATCACGCTTCTCATTTTTGGCTTCTGTCTAATCTAGAAGAATCAGAATATCCAGCTTTGACCAACTCCAGTAGAGTAGGCATTTGTGTGATTGGAACATTGAAGTTTCTGGTCCGTAGTGATTATAGGACATTAATGCTGTTAGACTTTCAAAGTTTTTTTTAGACTTTTTCTGGTTGGGAGTGATAATTGCTTGGCACTACATTGTGTCAGTCTTGAGCACTGCAATCACTAGGGAACTTTCTGGTGAATGGAAGATTACTAATGAAGGAGTTGAAGATAGCAACTGGAAATGCAAGAAACTCAGAGCAAGTCAGGCAACATCTGTGGAGAGAGAAGCAGTTAACATTTCAGATGTTAACACTTCAACTCTTTAACAGCACTCCCAAATAGAGCACTGTATTATCTAGGCTGAGGCAGCAAATGTATGGGAATTACTGTAAAGACAATATTACTGAAGATAGTTGATTTTAGAGCAAGGGTACTGGGGAACTGCAGCATCTTCGTCCTGGAACACACACAATCATTCTCTGACTTCCATAAGCATCTGCTTTCTTCATAGCTGTTCTTAGGAAGCAACAGAATAAATGAGATTGTAGAGCAAGTATACAGGAGAAATTTTACAAACCCCTTAACTATTGTAGCCACAATAACCAAATGGTCCTACAGTCTGTGTTGTTTTTGGAACCTCTTATTCTTGATTGTTTTGTATTGGTTTATCATTATCCTCCTCTGTTAACTTCTTAATGCTATTTATAGTCAAACCATTAAACAACTGAAGCTCCTCACCTGTGCTCTGTTGTACCCAATGATCCCATACTATTTATTGATGGCTACCAGTCTTTTGCCAAACACCAACTGGCTGATCTCTTTCTTCCAACAAATATTGTCTCTTCAAAATATTTCAAGGCATATTAGCCAGTTATTGATCTACTCGAGGAGCACCACTTCCACGTAAACATAAGAGATTCTTCATAGGTTGGGAATTTGGGGCAAAACACACAGAATGCTGGAGGAACCCGGCAGGTCAGGAAGCATCTATGGAGAGTAATAAATAGTTGATATTTCAGGCCATGACCCTTCATCAGGCTCCAGCATTTAGTCTGTATTGTTCAACATTCACATTATTACTTCATGTATATTTATGTTGGATTGTATATGAATCTAGTAAAATCTACATCAGCTTAATTTTGGATTGTAACACTACCATTACTATTTATAACTTTAGCCCAACAGAGAATTTAAAAAATTGTTTATTGAAATATTGCAATGATTTATGATGCTGCACCTCCGATGTACAGGAGTACACAGTGGCAGAAATTGAAAACAACCACTCACTGAAGCTGCTGTACAATAAAAAATGTTATCTTTAGTTACTCATAAAGGCATTTTGCGGTTATACAATGAATTGGAATTTTGCTATATAGTTCTTTAGCTGTACATATTTAATAGTTTTCTATTGCTCCAGAATATTCCTGGCATTTTGTATTCATCTCTAGGCCACTGTTCAAAGGGAACTCATCAGTAAAAATAATTTTACATATTGGTTTTGGGAAAGGGAATGAATTAAAAGCTGTGGATGAATGACTGATCAACAGTCAAAGTTTATCCAATCAGGATATGGGCTTCCCTTTCCACTTTGGGAGGCATTGTCATAGAGTCATAGAAAACAACAGCCTAGAAACAGGCCCTTTGGCCCATCTAGCCCATACCGAACCATTTAAACTGCCTAGTCCCATTACCTGCACTGGGACCATATCCCTCCCATCCATGCACCTAATAAAATTGCTCTTAAAGGTTGAAATCAAACTCACATGCACCACTTAGGCTGGCAACTCATTTCACACCCTCACAACCCTCTGAGTGAAGTAGTTTCCCCTCATGTTCCCCTTAAAGTTTTCACCTTTCACCCTTAACCCATGACATCTAGTTATTGTTTTACCCAACCTCAGTGGAAAAAGCCTGCTTATATTTACTCTTATCTGTACCCCTTATTGTGTGGTGGGCTTTTGGATGAAGGAGGTAATGTTATGTAAACTCCAACAATATAGCTAACCCCATGCCCTACTCCCTTTCTACTACTGTGGATCTACTGTCCGGCTTTGCATTATTCTTGTCCTGATCTCTGTTAGGCTCAGACAGTGATCAGTTACTCTTTTATGTCTGAAATTCTCAGCCAGATACATCAAGTGAAGTCAAGTCAAGTCACGTCACTTTTTATTGTCATTTCGACCATAACTGCTGGTACAGTACACAGTAAAAATGAGACAACGTTTTTCAGGACCATGGTGCTACATGAACAATGCAAAAGCTACACTGAACTACTTAAAAAACAACACAAAACTACACTAGACTACAGACCTACCCAGGACTGCATAAAGGGCACAAAACAGTGCAAGGCATTACACTAAATAATAAACAAGACAATATGCACAGTAGAGGGCAGTAGGTTGGTGTCAGACCAGGCTCTGGGTATTGAGGAGTCTGATGACTTGGGAGAAGAAGCTGTTACATAGTGTGGTTGTGAGAGCCCGGATGCTTCGGTGCCTTTTGCCAGATGGCAGGAGGGAGAAGAGTTTATATGAGGGGTGCATGGGGTCCTTCATAATGCTGTTTGCTTTACGGATGCAGCGTGTGGTGTAAATGTCTGTAATGGCGGGAAGAGAGACCCCGATGATCTTCTCAGCTGACCTCACTATCCGCTGCAGGGTCTTGCGATCCGAGATGGTGCAATTTCCAGGCAGTGATGCAGCTGCTCAGGATGCTCTCAATTCAACCTCTGTGGAATGTGGTGAGGATGGGGGATGGGAGATGGGCTTTTCTCAGCCTTTGCAGAAAGTAGAGACACTGCTGGGCTTTCTTTGCTATGGAGCTGGTGTTGAGGGACCAGGTGAGATTCTCCACCAGGTGAACACCAAGAAATTTGGTGCTCTTAACGATCTCTATGGAGGAGTCGTCGATGTTCAGCAGAAAGTGGTCATTCCGTGACGTGCTAAGCTGTTAACTGTTGAACAACTATTAAACTTTGAGCTACTTCTTTGTCTTACTATCAGTATATTTCATTACTTGTGTACTGCAAAGAACTTTTCATTATGTGTTTGCTTTCACTCTTGTAGGGACGTAAATAGCAATAATAGCTGTGTAATTGAAGGACTGAGCAAGGAGGAATACTTAAAGTATCATTTGGAAGAAATTAATCAAATATTTTCCAAGACAAAAGATTTCTGAATATCTGCATTGTGAACAAAACCCTTTGACATCCTGAACCTCATGAATGGATGGTGACTGATTTCCGTTCAAGCCATACAGTTGTATTGGTCAGCCAGGGTTTTAGTGCACAATGCAATCCACCTTTTGACATTCTGTTCAATTGACTGGTATAAGAAATACAAAATAAAAAGGATTTTATGGAATATTCTTCTAAAGCCAGCTATTAAGACATTGTGGGTAGATCTTTATACTGCTCCTCCTCTGTGGCTTGAGTACTGAATATAATTCTTGTTGTTAAATGTGGCAGACTTCCATTTCTGAGAAGCAAATGGGTACAAAAGTCACCCAGAAAATGAAGTTATTGTAAATGAAAATCCACATGTTCTGTTTCTTTATCTGTACTAATGTATTAAGAATCATTAATCTTATATTAGAGCAAATTAGTTCCATGTATAATCAGTAAGAAATTTATTTACAGTTGGTGTTGCCCCTTGTACAGATCTATTGACCTCCCTGTTTGACATAAAAATGCTTTAATCTGACTGTCACTGAGAATGTGATTTATTTGGTTTAAATAACATAGAATCAAATAAATCAACTCACTAGCATAGAGTCAGCTAGCTGTTTCCATTACTTGCTGAAAGCCTGCCACTCTTTCCATTACTTCATCACAACTAAAGCCAAACCATACAAATTCCTATGGCTATTGGTTATGTTATAGTAGGACTGAGTTCAGACCACTGCTTAGCTTTTGGGCTTCCAATCATTTATGTAGACACAAAGCAATATTTGGCAGATGCAGTGTTATTAGACTAGTCACCCTGCCAATATTAAATTGAAAGCACTAAAGAAATGAGTGTCTGATGTGTCCAGACTTCCCTTGTGTCCTTAAGTTTGCTTGCCCTTGCTTTCCTCAAGCTCCCTGATCCTGAGTTGCACAAAAGCAATAAGCATTTCCGGGAGAATAATATCTGATCTACATTTCGTAGATGGATGTAAAATGAGCAAGTTCCGAATAACTTTATGGATCTCACTTTATAGATCATATAATTTCTGGTAGATTTATAAGTTACAGGGCAGTTGGCTTCTGGCTAAAGGAGGTGGGAGTTTCATGGCAAAGGGCAATTGAATGGCATCTGATTCACAGAAATTGCAGGACACTTAATAAACTGAATTAGTGTTGATTCCCATAAAATACTGAAATCTCGACTGTTAAATAAGAGGCATGAGTTTCAAAGGTAGTTAGAATGTAAGAGCATCAAAAATGAACACAACTATGCAAGGATGAATAGCAGTGAGAATGGGAAAATAGAGTAAATTCATTGCTAAGTAAATATTAATGGTTATAGAATTGAATACTTTGTTGTAATTGAGGCCAGAGTGCAGGAGACATTGAGGTAGGGAATGAAAAACAAAGTTGTAAATGAGTTGCATTTTATGAAGGAGAAAGCTTGAGCATTATTATGAAGAGCATCAGGAAAGTTGAACTGAGAGGTAATGAAATTTTGAATAGCATCAAATAATGACTAAGTGGCAGAAATGGATATCTGATAAACAAAATACTAATGATAAATTGTACAAATAACATATGATCATATACATGATTTTATTATTAGTCTTCTGGTGGCCTAATTGAATCGAGAGAGGAGGCCTCATGCAGATCGGGGCGAGAGATTTTAAAAGGAGCACTTGTGGGCTTTCGGCTTTTTCCAGTGGCTCAATCACATCGCAATTCATTAGCTAGGGCAAATAAAAATAATGTAGGGACAAGCGGAACAGCTCTTGTGTGAGTGGACCAGTGCTATAGTGGGGAGGCTTTGGTTCAATGGGCTTGGTGAGAACAGCCTTGGGTGAGCTAAGTTTCTGGTATAATTTTCGTTCTTTTGAAATGGATGAACAATATAAAGATAACCATAAGAAGAGAAGAACATGGAAAAATCAATGGACTCTCAGCACACCTTCCTGGATTGACCTTTTTCTTCGTGTAACCACCCGCATCGCATGTAACAAACTGCAGGAAATTTATTCTCTTTGCAATTAATTCCCAGCACTGAATCTTCAATGTGGTGAATTAAACCATAACTACTCCATGGCCTTGAAAATTGTATACTTCAGCTCCAAATGAAGAGATAAAAGTGGATTAGTTTAAATTTAGTGTGCTGTTTTGTAATCTGCAAGCCTGCTGTAAGCATTAAATGACATAAATGCTCAGAAAGTTTACATGATAGAAAATGAAATATTAAAAAAGTTGGGTTTGAGAAATGAAGATGAGAGGAATTCTGTGTAAAGTTAATAAGGTGTAAAACAAAGCATAAAGTTGGCTCCAATGACATTCTCCTCTTTTACGTATTGGGCAAATGGTGTGGTAGGTGAAGTAATAGAAAGGAACCCAAGGTTTTTTTTAAATCCAGTGCTCCTGACAGAAGTAAAACTGCCATGTTTTGCCTTGTCATATTCTAGTTTATTTCTGATTCATACAGTATCTTGTCTCTGAACAACAATCTGTTGCTAAGGATAAAACCAATGGAAAATGTTTTGCCACTTCTAAACATAATTGGTACCAAGGAGTATTTTCAGGATAATATGAAACATCAGAATACTTCAGTGACTAATATTAATTTAATTTTCTAATATTATACACTCAGAATACTATATTGGGGACAAAAACCACCATATTTAATATGATAGAAATTTCTACTTAATAATATGCTTTGTTCTCTGTTTAGCATGAAATTTAATCATTAACATTGAAACAAACCGACCATAATAAATGAAAACTAGATTTTGTATAATTTACCAGCAGATATCATAAGGCTACTTTTAAGAAGGATATAATTATTCGTCGTATTTTCATTTGCAAGTGCACATGCTTGCTGAAAGCAATGAGAAAATAATAGCATCTTGTAATAATAGGCAAACTAGTTCAGGGCACTGTGACTGTGCTAAGGTTGTAAATCCTCAGAAAATTGGTCAACTTACTTAGTTTTGTTTTTAGTGTGCACAACATTCTACCCATTTCTTCAACATTATTTTTTTACAAACAAACTGCATTTGCACATTACTTGCTCACTAAATGCACTACAAAAAAGATAGAACTCATGATTAAAAGTTTTAACTACAGATGTAATCTCATTGACTAAATGTCAATGGATCTCTCTGACCCAAAAATGGAACTATTGCAAATATTCAGTCAGTCCCTCAGACCATTGGTTAAGATTTAATAAATGTAATTTTTTCCTCTCTCTTCCTCCCCCTCAATCCAAACTACTTCAATCTCTGATTTTTCTCTTTCTTTGCTTGAACTCGCACAAATTCACTCTTTCTTATTCATCATTCTTCTCAGTCATTTATGTCTAAATTCCAAAATGTTATTGGTAAGATTGTTCTCGCCACATGCCTGATGACATTGCAATGTATTTTTAAATGCTGCATTCTGTTGAGCTTCTCTTACGTTTCTAAAATATATTTATAATATGTTTACATCGTGGTATTCTGCCTTAAGAATTTAATTAATGAAGCAGTTTTGTATCGATATGCTTAGGATCCATTGAAATCCACTATAAAGTGTTTGGGAAATGATCCCGGTGTTAAATTACTATGAAGGTCAGTTGCTCTGCATAATTACTTACTGCCCATTATGCTGCTGGCATTTAGGGCAGCAGTGGAGGCCCTCCATCTCTGTCTGTCCTTGGCCACTCAGATGTAGAAGAATTCTTCATAGCTGTTTCCATAACAATTCTATTTTACAAGTCAGGGTTGAACTCCCAAACCTGGAGGACCAGTGGACCACTCTTAGCCTGGCCCCTACCCTCTACCCTGACTCCCGCCAACATAGCTCTGCGGCTTACTGAGGCACGCAAGCCTCCAAACCATGGCAAGGTTGTGATCCTGTTGGACGTCTGCACAATTATAAAGAGCATCAGAGATGATGTTTCTACTGTAAATGAGTATGTTGAATGATCAGCAAAGCAACAGTCTAGCATTGTGCATTGAATGTTCACTGAAAATGTTGTAGTTAAAGGGCCTTTAGGGATAATGTGGTAGAATGTCACTTAAAGATTGAGAGTGATTTAGTTCAATTAGAAGCCAGGGTTTCAAATCAGGATAGAGCAAACTAGAAAGGAACAACACAAGCAACACACACAAAACACTGGAGGAACTCAGCAGGCCAGGCAGCATCTATGGAAAAGAGTACAGATGACGTTTTGAACCGAGACCCTTCACTGCGACTTCTTTTCCGTTGAATGTTACAATGAAAATGAAGTTTCGGATGATGCAATCATTGAAAGTATTTTGTATGAAGCTAGTCTGCTATTTGTACTTGGTGTCTATGCTGATTTTGTTTATTTGCAGTCAATCAAAAGAACACAGCAGCAGACACTGAATTAATTCCTCTGTTATTAACTTTTAGGAACCAGTACACAGTTTTTTAGTACTGTTGTAGTATTGATAGTGTTCTGACTTGTTCTGTGTATCATTTAAGTACATTATCTGTTACTGAGTTAAATAGTGGTTTGTCTTCTTCATACCTTTTCATGTAAATATTTTAAACTTAGGCTAATTGAGGTAGCTGCTTAATTGAGCCAAATTGTACTGATCCCAATGTGTCCCAATTAACTGGAATCCACTGTATGTCCCTCCAAGAAAAAAGTAACAAGAAAAGTGACCCAGCTGTGGCTATCATAGGAATTTAAAGATAGTATATGATCAAAGGAAAAGCTTAACACCATTGCCAAAAATTCCTGAGGATTTGGAAAAATTTCAAAATTCAACAAAAGAAAACTAAGAAATTAACAAGGGAGAACAGACTAGACTAATGTGGAAAGTAGAAACAGATTGCAGGAGTTTTTATAGAAATGAGAAAAGAAAAGGATTAGCGAAAGTTAACATCGGACTCTAATGTACTGAGACAGGAGAAATTATATTGAGGAATAATGAAGTTAAACAATTATTTTGTGTCTGTCTTTGCAAAAGCAGAATACGTCCTGGAAATAGTACAGATTGACAAGTAGGGCACTGAGGTGTGCGGTGGAACAAAGGGATCTGGGAAAGCAGATCTATAATTTCTTGAAAGTGGGACCACAGGTAGATAGGGTCGTAAAAGGTGCTTTTGGCACATCAGTCTTCATAAATCAGAGCATTTGAGTACAAGGGTTAGGATGTTATGTTGAAGTTGTATAAAATGTTACTGACGCCAAATTTGGGATATTGTTTGCAGTTATGGTAAACTACCTACCAGAAAGATAGCAATAAGCTTGAAAGCATGCAAAGAAAACTTACAAAGATGTTGCCAGGACTTGCGGACCTGAGTTATGGGGAATAGGTTAGGACTTTATTCCTTAGAGCAGAGGAGAATGAGGCGAGTCTTACAGAGGTATACAAAATTATGAGGGTATCAATAGTGAATATACGCAGACTCTTTCCCCTGAGGTTGGTTGAAGCTAGAACTAGAGGTCATAGGTTTAGGTTGAAAGATTAAGTATTTTAAGGGGGACCTCTTCACTCAGAGGGCAGTGCAACTGTGGACCGAGTTGCCATCTGAAGTGGTGAATGCACATTCAGTTGCAACATTTAAGAGAATTTGGATATGTATATAGATGACAGGGCTATGATAACGATGCAGGATGATGGGACTGGGCATAAAAGCAGGTAGACATGGACTAGATGGGCTGAAGAACCTTTTTGGTGCTGTAGTGCTCTTTGACTCTATAACCAGAGCAAATGGGAACCTCAAAGAATTTAGCAAGATTAAACAAATTGATGGACTTGGAAGCTGATGATGTTCCACAAACTAATTTAGCAAGCAAGTAGAAAAATTAAAGAGCTGTTGGCTTCATTGCAAGAAAATTTGAGTGCAAGAGTGGAGTGCTTTACTTAATTACACAAAACCTTATGCAGCACGTGAAATGTTGTGAACCAGTCTGCTCTCTGTACCCATGGAAAGATACACCTGTGATAGAGGAAATGCAGCAGAGGTTGACTGATTTTTGGGATGACAGGATTTATGAGAAGTGATTAAGCAGAGTAGGCCTGTGCTCTCTTGAATTTAGAAGAATTAAAGATTATCTCAATGAAGCATCAAATTCTTAGATGGTTGCCCTGGGGGGTTCTTGTCTCAAAACAAATGGTTAGCCATTCAGGACAGAAGAGAGAAGAATACCCATTAAATTTTGGAATCCTTACTCAAGAAGCTCAGTTGCTGACTCTGCTCAAGATAAATATTGGTAGATTTTTATGTATCAGGAGAATCAAGGAATATGAGGTTAATTTAAGTAGTAATAACTTTATTTATATAGCACCTTTCACACATTAAGATGCAGGCTCAAAGTGGTTTATGAATTGTAGATTGTAAAGATAAATCAATATTATAAAAATATGAGACAAAATTAAAAATCATAAGTAAAGACAAACATTATATAGAATAAAATGTAATCAAATATATCAAATTATACAAATGTCATGAACATCAACAGGCATTAAATAAGCCAATTACAAAAAAGTAGGTTTTTAGAATTATTTTGAAACGTTCCAGAGTACTAGCCAGGTGTATCTCAGTTGGTAGAGTATTCCATATTTTTGGTGCAGAAGAGCAAAAGGTTGGATCACCAGTTCTTATATGCTTGGTTTTAGAAATGCTAAGCAAATACATATTCACAAATTTAGGAATTACGATTAGGGATGTAAATAGATAGACATGACGAAATATATGAAGGAGCTAGATTATTCAGAGCCTTATATACAATTAGGGGTATTTTAAAATTGATGCTAAATGACACAGGCAGTCAGTGTAATGTTATAAAAACCAGAGAAATGTGCTCAGATTTTCTTATTATAGTTAAGATTCTTGCTGCCACATTTTGAACAAGCTGCAGCTAATTTATTATCTTTCTAAAGCGGTCCTGAAAGGAAAGCACTACCGTAGTCTAATCAACTAAAAACAAAAGTGTGTATCAATTTTTCTGCATCTTACAATGTTATAAGAAATAGAACCCTTGCAATGTTCCTTAAGTGAAAGAATGCAGTCTTAGTAATATTGTTAATATGTGATTTGAAATTTGGCTCAGCGTCGATAATAATACCTAAATTCTTTACTTCTGGCTTAACTTGTAAGGTCAGATGATCAAGTTTATTTCAAAGATTCATACCTTTTTTATTTTTTTTTTCCTTATTTAGTTTAAGGAAATTCAAAATTCAAATTAAAAGCTCATTGACAAAAAATTCTTGAATGGGGTTAGCAGCCATGAAGTGTCAAATGGTCTACAACTACTTTTGTTTCTTATGTTCATTGGGATGCCTAGTTTGAAGGAAAGTCAGTCATAAAGTAATGGTTCAGTTGAAGGCTAAATAAACTGGGTATCTTCAAGAGATAATTGGTGAATCTAGTGTACCATCTTTTTGATTATTTCAAAACAACTTAACTCTGATTGTTTTTAAAGAATTCTTTATAGTGTTTTCCTTGAGTTACAGTTATGTCATCTTCAGAATTCCTTGGGTTGGTCAAAACAAAATGTGAATTTTTTATAGCAGTATAATGTTTCAACTGTGGATGTTTTTTTCTAACTAATGATTTGAGTATTACTCTCTGGTGCTGACTGCATAAAATATAACAGCGAATTATCAAATAAATATGAGTTTTCTAAAATTATCACTTTACTGCTACTGGTAAACCTCATTATCATTTTTGGTTTTGTTTTACTGTCCCCTGCAGGACCCAAAACACCGTCAACTGTTGGTCAGTTACCCTCCACTAGTTCTCGAAGTACTCAAAGTAAGTACTGATTAATGGAAACATATAACTGATTTTTTTCACAGAAGTAACACTTTACAAATCACAGGAAAATAACGTGTTTCAGCATTGTCACCTCATTTTGATCTCTGTTAGATCAAGTATATCAACTGCATTCAATGTAAATATCTTAGATACTACATTATTGAATATTGCCATGTTCAATCACTGAAGACTGTGTTTCCCATGTATAAACTTTGCTATGGCAAGAATGACAGATTTTTACTGAATTCATTTGAAAAGTATGATGGATTCATATCCAACAGATCTGTACCAAGACTAAACTCAAAAGTGAGCAACTGAAAATAATTGCAAATAATTAAAAGTAATGCACATGGAAAATATAATCTAATAGTCTGGATTTCCAACATTTTAGTAGAATATGAATTTTGTTCACCACCAAAGATTCATACCGTTTCTTACTAAGGAATCCTCAACAATTGCAGAGGCTATTATGAAATCTTAGCTGTAAAATATTGAACCAAGCCATCAGACTGATTAACACACGCTGATCTGAGTGTATTTCTATGTTACATTGACTGTTCTATTTATTATAAATTATTATGGTTACACATTGCACATTTAGATGGAGACGTAAAGATTTTTGTCAAGTACGTGAAGGATGTAAGAAATAAATAAATAATGTCAACTACTCAATTAAAACAAAATCTCAAATTAATGCTTAATTTGGCAAAACAAATTATTTTTCAATTATATAAAATCACTATTTAATCTTGCTTTTAAGTGTCCGCTAGACAAAAAGAAAAATGCTATACCTGGCCTGTACATTAAATTCAAAGTAAAATCGTCATTGCAACATTTAAAAGACATTTGGAGAGGTATGTAGATAGGGAAGACTTAGAAGGATAGAGGCTAAGTACAGGCAAATGGGACTCACTCAGAAAGATACTTTGGTCGCCATAGACCAGTTGGGCCAAAGAGTCCGTTTCTGTTCTGTACAACACTGTAACCCTATGATTCTATTACAACAAATAGATGGAGTCATAGAGTTGTATAGCACAGCAGAAGCAAGCGGTTCAGCCACCATACTGACCTTTTTGCCTATTTACATTAATCCCACCTGCCTGCACTAGACTTGTATCTTTCTATGCCTTGCCCATTTAATTGTCCGTCCAACTGTCTCATAAACATAGTGATTATATCTGAATCTGTCACACTTCTGATTTGAGAACTGTTCGGATAATGAACATTCCACAAGAACAGAAACTTGCTGCAACCTGAGGGGGCTCTGTTTACACCTTCATCAGGACTCCCTTCACTCCAGGGAATCCAGGGGAGACCTGTTCAGTCTCCACCCCCCCCCCACCCCCCATAACTCAGGCTTTCCAGTCCAGGTCACATTCCAGTTAATTTCTCCTGCACTCCATAGCAGAAACAAATCCTTTGTGTATTGTGGCAACCAGAACTGTATATGATACTCTTATAAGTGCAGTCTAACCAGTGTTTTATGAATTGCAAGATAATGTCCTAAGTTAAAAATTCCAGCCTATGACAGCAAACCATATGTTCTTTTCACCACTCTATCTGCATGTGTTACCACTTCCAAGGAACTATGAAATTTGAATCCAAGAGTCCCTTTGTTCATCACCTTCCTTCGGACCTTAATGTTTGCTGTAATGACTTCCCAAAATGCATTAATTCACATTTGTGAGGATTCATTTCCATCTGTCAATGATGCACACAACTTTTCTCTGATCAATATGCTACTGTAGCCATTGCCAATTTTTCTTCTTATCCATGTCTCCACCAATTTATGTGTCACTGGCCAATATATTAATCAAATCTCTAATGTTCATATCTAAGTTTTTACACTATTTATTTTAAAGAGCATTTTTTTTTACTGTGTACATATTAAACTTACTGTTCTTTGCTGGGGGACTAACTATGTTAATTACTGCCAGTTCTATTTAACTTCTGGCTGAAGGAGGTATGCATGGTCCTCAAATCACTAATACAGGTCCTTGACATCTTACGGAATGTGAAAAACATAACGTGACTGAAAATCCATGAATATTATTTGAAATCCACACGGGTTGCCTGGAATCTGTATTATATTGCATGTATTTTAACCATAAAGGCCTGGTGTATGATCAATTTTAAATATATTTTTCTGCAGTTCTTTATATGAATGAAGAGTGAATGTGAGTATAGAGTGATAGAGGCAAGTTTTCAACTTCTAGACATGCACCGAGTTTTTTTGTTTCAAATGTGACTGGAAAAATGCAGGTGGCAATTGTGTCTGCGAGTCTGAGAAGGTATTGCTTATAAAATGTTGCTTGTAAGATCAGGAAGCAGATGCTCAGCAGTAATATTAGTAATGTACCCTGTTTACCATTAAAGTGAAAAGAAAATGTGGGGTTTGGGAAAAAGGGAAAATATTTGCGTGTGTAGATTCTCCATGTCTATTCAGGTTATTATACTAGGCATAGTTAAATTAGAAGAGAAAAGTTATCATATCCTCTTGGCTTTGATGGGCCTGCATAAGAACTTCATGAATTGTCGCACAGAGCAATAGAGTCTCTCAATCTGATATGAGTAGAAATTATTTGCAATTTTGGCAAACTTACTGGCAGCAGAGAAAATAATCTTTTGCTCTGATGGTAGTCAAATGCTTGAAAATCAAATTTGATGTCAAAATGTGCTGCTATGAGGATATTCATGGAAATGAATAATTCATTGAGGTTAATTAGAGTAGTTTGTAACTTTATTCAATTAAAGGTGGCTATTTAGAGCTTATGCTGCATGTGCTTTTAGTATGGTATTGCATTGTCAATAAAGCTGCATTTTGCCCAAAATTTAATCAAGGATTTTTGCCTTTCATTTACATTTTCCTTTATTACAAATACTTTATTGGTATTAATTATCAATAATGCTAATATTGGTACTAACATTGCGGAATAACCCCTAGTTTTTTCTGGATACGGTTCCATCGTTCAAAATAATGACAGAACTGGTAGGACCTTTACTGGCATGCATTATTAATATTGTGATATTAAGGTGGATTTATAATAAATTCTCTTTATCCATTAAATTCTCACTTCTTCTCTGAAATTGTCTACATTCATTTTGGATTCTCACACCTTCAGTTACCTGTAACAGAATCCATGGTATTACAAACATTGGACAGAGATTCTGAAAGTACTTTAACTGGCAGGGAACCTGGTTCAGTCAACTGGATTTATAATTAACTTTGATTCATTTGACTATTAAACTTTTATTAGCTATGATTTATTGAGATCAATAGTCACCAAAAATAATGCTTATTCTGGAAATTTGAAGCGAAAGCAGAAGATGATGGAGATGTGCAGCAGTCCAATCAATATTCATAAAGAGAAAGCATAAGGAAATGTTTCTGTTCTATATGTTTCATCAGAACTTAAAACTTAAAGATGAGTTATTTTGTTAAGGATAAAATAGAAAAGCTGATGATGAAATAAAACATGGGAAGGTGTTTATGGCAAATGGCCACATGAGAAAGTCCCATCCCACACCTTCAGAACGTATTCCACACGGACACTTCAAAGTAGTACTAAGATAATGACACTTTGTCAGAAAAGCTCTCCTTCAAATTCATCGTCGAATTAGACCCCTGTCTGCTGAGTAGGATTTCTCTGATAACTGAGGATCTGACTGCATGACCTGCATCGTGTTCAGTGATGTTATAATGAAAGGCAGTGGAAATATATGTGGAAATTATCTGTTATGTCACCTAACATTTTTCTGTTTAGCAGTTTGTTCAACATTATACCTATTGATTTTCTCTCAGTGACTGAAGTACTTTTGTGTCCTTACTCAGATACTTGTGGTAGTTGTCTTGTAGTTTTAGGTTCTGATGAAACAAATACACCTGAAAAGCACAGTTTTTTCTTTTGTCTTTATGCTTTTGAGTACTTGCTGCATGTGGCCAGACATCTCTATTTTCCAATAGTTTCGATGTTTCCTTTCAGATACTGTGTTCACAAAGCCGGAAAATCACTTCCAGACTCATAAAAATACTTTCTTTTAAATTTATTACAGAAAGTCCGCCTGTCTTCAGATCAACCCCAGTATCTAATATTGATGGCCAGGGGCAAGAAAGATTTAGAGGTACAGTATTCCCGTCAGCTTGGCTCAGTTGGGAGCATCCTTGCTTCTGAGTCGAAAGGTTGTGGGTTCAAGCCCCACCCCAAGGACTTGATAACATAATCTATGCTGACACTTTAGTGCAGTGCTTAGGGAATGTTACATTGTCAAATTCACTATTAAATTTCTGCCCAGTTTGCTATTTAAAGTGGTTTTGGTAGGTATTAAAACAGCAAGGTTCTATTCTCGAAAAGTAGGGAATTCTCCGAGTGGCTCAACATCCCACCTTCAAAAAATCCCACCAAACTGGTCATTCCAATCACCACTGTTTAATGGGACCTTGAGTGCAAAATGCCAGCTTTGTCTGTCTGCATAAGCCTATGCAACAACAGTGATTTTAATCTGTTGTGTATGAAGTTCTTAAGCATGTTTGAGAAATATGATAAGGTTTGTAAAGGTGAGATAGATTTATGTTAGTTCTGCTTTCCATTTCAGATTGTGAAATGTGAATGTATGGCTTGATGGATGTTTCCTTACAGTAGTTTCCTAAATTGAGTAATATCTGGAATTATGCAGAATAGTATTGTTTTTGCAGTCGAGTCTGCTTTTCAATTCATTGCATTGTTTGGATCAGGTGTTTTATCCGTCACGTGAAATCATCTGAGATCCAGGATCTAATCAATTGCATTGCTCTTCCCGTAATCTATAACACTACTAAGTTGACAAATTTATTAGAGAAATTATAAGTATGTTTGATGTGTAAAATGGAAAACTTTATGATGGTTCTGTTTGTAATTTGGGCAAAGAGCAGAGGTATGGTACCTCATTTCTATCGTTATGAGTAGATCTATCAATACCAGCTCAATATCTATCATCAATACTGTGATGACTGCAGAAATAATATCTTCAAAAATATTAAGATGAACTTTTACTAGAAGCCATATATTATTTTCACACAGCACCATTATTTTGAATGGACCAAGTAATATGGTTGTAATTATAAATTCCAAGTAGCATTTGATCCACAAGCGGGATTTCAGAAAACAATGGAAATATTTATAAATATGTGATGTTTAAACTAATTCTGATAAACAAAAATCATTATTTTTTTAAAATAGATAGAGTAAAAGTATTATAATATTTCTAATAAGATTTGAATCCTTAAAATCAGTTCCTGCATGAAAATATTTGACCTAGAAAGAGACATAAGGACTCTTGTTGCTAAGCCAAAGCCAGCACTTCAACCAGATCACCTATTCACTGGCGCCACGGTAGTGTAGCGACATTATTATCACTTAAGGTGTTGGAATTCAAAGTTTAATTCCAATGACCTCTATAAGGAGTCTGTACATTCCCCCCATGGAATGCATAGGTTTTCCCTAGATGTTCAGGTTTTCTCTTAGAGTTCAAAGACTTACCGAGTAGATTAATTGGTCAATGTAAATTGCCTCGTGATTAGATTAGAGTTAAATCAGGGTTGTTGGGAGTTGCTGCTTGAAGGGCTGAAGGACCTACTCCACGCTGTATCTCTCAATAAAAAAATAAAATTCACATTTCTATAATCATTATATACTGTACATTTATATTCAATCTTTTTCTATGGTGGGGGAGTCTAAGACCAGGAGACACAGCCTCAGAATAGAGAGGTGCCCTTTTGGAATGGAAATGAGGAGGAATTTCTTTAACCAGTGAGTGGTGAATCTGGAATTTGTTGTTACAGGCGGCTGAGGAGGCCAAGTTTTCGGGTAGATTTAAGATAGAGGTTGATAGATTCTTGATTAGTCAGAGCATGAAGGAATATGAAGAATAGGTAGGAGACTAGGGGGCTCAGAGAGAAAATGGATCAGCCATGATGAAATATTGGAGAAGACTTGATGTGCCAAATAGCCTAATTCTGCTCCTATATCTTATGGTCATAATAATTATCTGGTTCTTTAAAATTATGTTGTGGATTTTCACTTGGTGATTCCATTATAATGTATTTATTATTCTAACCTCCTGTGGCAGTAGAAAGAAGCTTTTGATTCCTTTCCCATTTTTTCAGTGACGGTCTTCAACTTGAAGCCCTTTATTACTGATTCAGCAACCATTTGAACCAATCTGTTATTGTTTTCCCTAAAACTTTTAGCCATTTGGAAATCATTGAGACCTTCTCCCTTCTCTAAAGCAAAAAGACTTCATCTTGTTCAACCTCTTCCAAAGCACAATTTGTGACTCCTAATGTGATTTCAATTATATGCATCCACTGTAAGTTATTAAGTAAAACTGAAGAACAAATTTACAAATCCATGCTGATCATCTTTGAGTTTTCTCTAAATTATACAAAGAACTTCAGAATATTTACTTTTTTGATCAGTAGAATAAAGTATCTAAATTGATTTGAAACAATGGATTGGATTGGAAGCAGAGCACAATGCTCAGCCAGTATTTTGTTGGGAATTTAATGATAGCAATTCAAAGATGAAATTTTCTTTCACCCACGCCCTGAGAAATTTACCTACAACCATGATTAACTTGTATGCTACATTGCAACAGTGACCACACTTCAAAAGTACTCCACTGGCTATAAAGAGCACACAAACTGTAAGCTTATTTTGATCATCTTGTGACTGTGCAAGGTGATTCTAAAGAAAAGCTTTCAACAATTTCTTGACTTTTTCTCCTTTTAGCAGAAATCTGTAATCTTTGTCAGATGGCAGCTTTTGTCATTTTAATTGAAAGCAAAATGATATGTCATTATTATCTTTGCCCAAACCTATATCGGAATTCTTTTTTTGTCCACGATTCTGGCCTGGCAATAAATGATGTAAATAAGACCATATGTCTTAGGTCATTCGACTCATGGAGTCTGCTCCACCATTCCATCATGGCTGATTGATTTCTCTCTCAACCCATTCTCCTACCTTCTCCCCACAACCGTTCATACCCTGAGTAATCAAGAAGTTATCAACCTACGCCTTAAATACACCCGGTGACCTGGCCTCCACAGCAACCCGTAGCAATGAATTCCACAGATTCACCACCCTCTGGCTAAAGAAATTCCACCCCTGTATTCTGAGGCTGTGCGCTCTGGCCCTTGACTCCCCCACCATGGGAAACACTCTCTCCACATCCATTCTATCTAGACCTTTCAACATTCAATGGGTTTTAATGAGATCCCCCTCAATAAATTCCAGGGAGTACAGACCCAGAACCATCAAACACTTATCATAGCTTTTCATTCCTGGAATCATTCTTGTGAACTTTCTCTAAATACTCTCCAATATGAGCACATCCTTTCTTAAATAAAAGGCCCAAAACTGCCCAAGTGAGGCCTCACCAGTGCTTTATAAAATCTCAACAATACTTCCTTACTTTTATATTCTAGTCCTCTTGAAATGAATGCTAACATTCTTTTCACTGTCCTCACCACTGATTCAACCTGCGAATTAACCTTTAGGAAATCCTGCACGAGGAACCCTAATCCCTTTGCACTTTTGATTTTTGAATTTTCTTCCTGCGTAGAAAATAGTCTATGCTTTTATTCCTTCCACTAAAGTGTATAACAATACATTTCCCAACGCAGTCGTCCATCCACCACCTCTTTGCCCATTCTCCTAATTTAAGTCCTTCTGCAGCCTCTCTGATTTCTCAAAACTACTAGCCCCTTCACTTATCTTGATATCATCTGCAAACTTGGCCTCAAAGCCATCAACTTCATTATCCAGATCATTGACATACAACATAAAAAGAAGCGGTGACTAGTGGTGTTCCACAAGGGTTGGTTTTGGACCACTTTTTATGTTATATGTCAAAGATTTGGGTAATGAAATTGGTGGCTTGAGGCCAAGTTTGCAGATGCAAATTTTGCCCTATTATCTGCCTGTGTTCTTCCTGACAGTCTCATTATACATTACCTCTGGTTGTAAACCAATATCCCCAACCACAGCGCTATCACTCCAGTTTCCATCTCCTGCCAAATGAGTTTAAACTCTCCCCAACAGCTCTAGCAAACCTACCCACAAGGGTATTGGTCCTCCTCAGGTACAGGTGTAGCCTGTCCCTTTTGTACAGGTCCATATCTTCCCCAGAAGAAATCCCAACGATCAGTAAATCTGAGCCCCTGCCCCTTGCACCAGTTCTTCAGCCATGCATTGATCTGCCAAATCATCCTATTCTTGCCCTCAGTGACTGTGGCAAAGTCAGTAGTCCACAGATTGTTACCCTGGAGGTTCTGCTTTTCAGCTTTCTACCTAGCTCTCTAAATTCTCACTTTAGAACCTCCTCTCTTTACCTTCCTTTGTCATTGATATCAATATGTACCAAGAAATCTGGCTGCTCACCCTCTCCCTTTAGAATGCCTTGGACATGATCCGAGACATCCCTGACCCTGGCATCTGGGAGGCAACATACTATCTGGATCTCTCTACCATGCCCATAGACTCTCCTATCTACTCCTCTAACTATAGAATCTCTTATCACCACTGCATTTCCACTTCTGAGCCACAGCACGAGATTCAATGCCAGAGACCCGGACACTGCGGATCCACCCAGTAGGTCATCTCTCCCACCCCCACTCCCCCACCAACAGTATCCAAAAAGGTGTACTTGTTATTGAGAGGCACAGCCACAGGGGTACTCTGTAAAAGCTGCCTATTTCCCTTCCCTCTCCTGATAGTCACCCATTAACCTGCCTACTGCAACCTAGGAGTGGCTATCTCCCAGTAGCTTTTATCTATCATCTCCTCAGTTTCCCTTATGGGCCAAAGGTCATCAAGATGCAGCTCCAGTTCTTTAATGCATTTTCTGAGGAGAATGGGAATCTTTGAGTTCAAAAAAAACTAATTTCTTATCCATAAAACCATAAGACATAGGAGCAGAGTTAGACGATTTAGCCTGTCGAGTCTGCTCTGCCATTCCATCATGGCTGATCCCGGATCCTGCTTAACCCCATACATCTGCCTTCTCACCATATCCTTTGATGCCCTGACCGATCAGGAAATTATCAATTTTTGCTTTAAATATACCCACGGTCCTGGCCTCCACCGCAGATCGTGACAGAGCATTCCACAGATTCACTACTCTCTAGCTAAAAAAAATTCCTCCTTACCTTTGTTCTGAAGGGTCTCCCCTGAATTTTGAGGCTGTGCCCTCTTGTTCTCTCCATAGGAAACATTCTCTCCATATCCACTTTGTCTAGATATTTCAACATTCAGTAGGTTTCAATGAGTTCCCCCTACATTCTTCTAAATTCCAGTGAGTACAGGCCCAAAGCTGCCAAACGCTTCTCATATGTTAACCCCTTCATTCCTGGAATCATCCTCGTGGACTTCCTCTGGACTCTCTCCAATGACAATACATCCTTTTCGAGATATGGGGCCCAAAACTGTTGACAATGCTCCATGTGTGGTCTGACTAGTGTCTTATAGAGCCTCAGCATTATCTCCTTGTTTTAATATTGTATTCGCCTTGAAATAAATGCCAACATTGCATTTGCCTTCTTTACCACAGACTCAACCTGTAAATTAACCTGTGGGAGTCTTGCACGAGGACTTCTAAGTCCCTTTGCGCATCTGATGTTTGAACCTTCTCCCCATTAGATAAAAAATTTGCACTATTGTTTCTTTTACCAAAATGCATTATCATACATTTCCCAACACTATTCCATCTGCCACTTTTTTGCCCACTCTTCCAATTTGCCTGTGTTCTTCTGCAATCGCAGTGCTTCGTCAGCACTACCTACCCCTCCACCTCTCTTCATATCATCTGGAAACTTTGCCACAAAGTCATCGATTCCATTATCTGAATGATTGACAAACAATGTGAAAAGTAGCAGTCCTAATACTGACCCCCAAGGAACACCACTAGTCACTGACAGCCAAGCAGAAAAGGCCCTTTTTATTCCCACTTGCTGCCTCCTGCCTGTCAACCATTCCTCTATCCATGCCAATATCTTTCCTGCCATCCTAGTATTTCATGATAATCCGCAATATTATCAGATGGATGGAAGCTAAGGAATTGTTAGAATGATTTTTTCCAGAGAGATTCATTAACAAATCATAATGCAACCCAGTCTTCGGAATATGTGGCATATGTATGGATGTGTTAGACATTTTTCCAGTTCATTCCAATTAATTAGAATCTATGAATACATAATGTCACTGTCAGTAACCTTAAAACAAAATAAAAGTAATTGGCAGCATTCTAAGGCTAAGCTGAAGGTGTCCAAAATGAATATTAGAAGTAAGAGTGAAGTAGGAAAACAGATTGTAGACAGAAGCAAAAGGGTTCCAAGGAATTTGGTTCAGTTATGTAAAAAGTTGATATAAAAGGCCAGGTAGTTCCTTTGAGGGATAAGTTGGGTAGAAATATTGCAGAGAATCAGGAAACAGCAGATGTTAAATATATTTTTCACATCAGTCTTTAGAAATGAAAACCATGAACAAAATCCAGATGCATTTATTTGGCTTGGAATCTGTAACATATGTAAAGATCAATAAAGTATATGTTACAAAGAATTGCAGAGAATCGACTGCCTGAAGAGCACTTACACTGGATAAGATATACACCAGACTCATCCAAAAATCAGCCAGGAAATAGACGAGACTCTTGTTAATATTTCTGAGAGCTTCATAAATTTCAGCGTTGTACCTGGATTGAAGGCTATACTGAAGGAGTATTCCACAGGAATAATTTCTTTGAGTGCCTGTTATCAACTGTCAGTGGGAGTAATTTAATGACCATGAGTTTGAAAACAATTAAAGCTGGTAAAGTTCTGTGAAAATTTGTTTAAATAATTTAAGATTCACAATGTTAATTAATTACATAGTTGGATTAAAAATTGTCATGTAGACAGAATGTACAGGACTGAACTTTGGATTTCCTGCTCATTAAAGGGATAAGGTGAACTCAATGAACATGCTATATCTGAATTTTCAAAGGGCATTAGTAAGGTAGTACATGAAATGGAGCCCAGAATGATGGAAGTAACATTAGCAAAGTTATAACTTGATTTAAAGCAGGTTTCCCAACCTGAGGTCTACGGACTCCTCGGTTAATAGTAAGGTTCCTTGGCATAAAAAAAAATTGGGAATTCCTGATGTGAAGGATGGATAACTGTGTTATTATACATGCATAACTCCCAGTTCCCAGTGAGCAATGCAGAGGGTTCACCCAGAACTAGAAGCTTTGATGGTGAGCTGGTCGCATGTATTCAAGGATGAATAGGTGTTTGGTAATAAAATGTTCTAGTGTAAACCCACGCCGAGTTTGTCTCTATTAAGAACAAATATAAAATGGTGTCAGAAGTCGGTGTGAGGTAAACATGGAGAGTAAACGAATACCGAGCGCAACTGAGAAAGAGACGCTAGTTACAACGGAGAGAAGCAGGCCAGCAAAAGAGCACACTGTTCCAGAAGTTCATCGGATTCACCAGGAAATTCAGGTGAGAGGCCGAAAGTTCCTGTCGTGGATAACCTAAGTCCTCCTTCACCTATGCAGTTTACCAGCAATTTAACTTATAACTGGAAATGCTTCAAACAGTGATTCACTATATATTTAGCAGCTAGCAGAATGGGAGGGGCCAATGAAAAACTGAAAGCGTTGATTTTCTGCATGTAATTGGCAAAGATGCTTTAGACATCTTTAACAGTTTTCAAATTGATGACAAAGCTTTTACATGGGACACTGATGACAAAATTTGTGGAGTATTTTGTCCCAAGTAAAACACCATGCTTAAGAAATATGTTTTTTTTTCCTGTGACCAGAAACAAGGACCAATACTTTGACCAATACTTAGCTGAGCTTCACACACTGAGTAAGTCCTGTGAATTTGGAGATTTGAGAAGCTCACTAGTTAGAGACGGAGTAGTTTGCAGAATTTCATATGATGGACTGTGTGAATACTGCGTGAAAAAGATTTGATGCTGGAAAGGGCTGTGAATGTGTGTAGGTCAGCAGAGACCACACAAGCACAAGCCAAGGTGTTGCACACGGCAGACACAACAGTACATGATGTGAAAACAGAGGAGCAGTATGCAAAGTGCTTCCCAAAGCAACAGGAAAACAAAAAGGAAGGCTCAAAAAACAAATGTTGGGGCGGTCACATTCCAAAGACGTGTCCTGCTTATGGAAAGTCCTGCAATAATTGCGGGAAGAAGAATTATTTTGCAAAGTGCTGCAAAGCTGGGGCTATCAAGAGAAAGGTACACACGGTTGCTGAGGAAATGGAGGAAGTCTTTGTAGATTCTCTACAGACTGTAGCTGCTGGAAAAATAGAACGGATTGTTCCAATGACTGTGAACAGGACAGTAATTCCATTCAAGCTTGACACCGGAGCCCAGGTGAATCTGTTATCCATGGATGATTAAAAGAGCCAATATTAGGTCTGAATGCATGTGAAAAGTTCAACCTGATGAAAGAGTAACGAGAGATTAATGCAGATATACAGGCCTATGTTGACACAAGTTGGGCAGCGACCAATCAATGAAAGGGAGTGCAGAAAAAGAGCTACCTTTCAAAAAGGTCCACTATCAAGATTTAAAAGGCAGAGCTGCACAGCAGTTTCTCTGAGTTGGGCTGTAACCAATCAACGAGAGGGGTTCATTCGAAAGTGTGAATAAAAATAATGCAATGCAAGTGGAGCAGCCATTATTTTGAGTGTGTCACTCAGCATGTCTTTGCCTTATCGGGCTTAGGTGAGATCAGGCTTGGGTGAGTAAAGTATCTGGTAAGTTTCTCTGTTTTTGTTCTTATTTGCTTATTCCTCATCTATTAGGGTATAGTAGTGTAGTGAGAATGCTTCCTAGGGTAGAGTTTTGTATTCTGTGTAGGATGTGGGAAGTCTGGGGAACCTCCAGTTGCTCAGATAAGCACACCTGCACCAGGTGCAACTCCTGAGAGAACGTATGAAGGAACTAGAACTGCAGCCCGATGACCTTCGACTCATACAGAAGAGTGAGAAAGTGATAGGGGGTAGTCACCCCCAGGTTGCAGGAGACAGGTAACTGGGTACTGTCAGAAGGAAGGGAAATGCGCAGCCAGTGCAGTGTACATCTGTGGCCGTTCCCCTCAATAATAATACACAACTTGAGATACTGTTGAGGGAGATGACATACCAGGGAGGAGCCTCAGTGACTGGGTCACTGGTACTGAGTCTGGTGCTGTGGCTCGGAAGAGCAGAGAGGTGAAGAGGTGTGCAGTATTGATAGGAGATTCCATAGACAGAGGAACAAAGACGAGATTTTGTGGCCATGATAGTGACACCTGGATGATATGTTGCCTCCCTGGTGCCAGAATGAGGGATGTCCCAGATCAGGTCCATGGCATTCTCAAGGGCAAGGGTGAGCAGCAAGAAGTCTTGGTGCACATTGGCACCAACGATGTGGGTACACAAGGTGAGGAAGTCCTGAAGAGAGATTTTAAGGAGCTAGGTAGAAAGCTGAGAAACAGGACTTCCAGGGTAGTAATCTCTGGATTATTGACTGTGCCATGTGCCAGTGAGGGTAAGAATAGAATAATTTGGATGGTGAATGTGTGGCTGAGGAGTTGGTGCAGGGAACAGGGGTTCAGATTTTTGGATCATTGGGATCACTTCTGTGGAAGGTATGACCTGTACAAAAGGGTTGGGTCGGGTAACGAAAACCAATTTCCCCCGGGATCAATAAAGTATGACTATGACTATGGTTATACCTGAACCCAAGGGGGTCCAGTATTCTTGCAGACAGGTTTGCTGGAGGTGTTCGAGAGGGTTTAAACTAATTTGTTAGGGTAATGGGAATCACAATGATAGGACTGAGGATGGGAAAGTTGGTTTAGAAACAAAGGCAATGTGTAGTGACACTCCTAGTGAGGAGAGGCTGATGATAGGTCAATTGCAGTCAGCAGGATGAGTTGCAACGTAAAAGGTGGACAAACTCAAAAGGGTTGAATACAGGACTGAGGTGTTGTATTTGAATGTGTGCAGTATACAGAATGAGGTAGATGAACTTGTAGCACAGTTACAATTACACAGTTACAGATTGGCATGCAAGATATTTTAGGCACACTGAATCATGGCTGAAAGAAGATTATAGCTGGGAGCTTCACGTGCAAGGATACACATTGTATCAGCTATTTTGGATTCTGTGTTGTGCAATGAACTGGAATTGATTAGAGAGCTTAAGGTAAAAGAACCCTCAGGGGAAAGTGATCATAAAATGATTGAATTCACCTTGCAATTTGAGAAGGAGAAGTTAAAGCCAGATGTATCAGTATTATAGTGGAGTAAAGGGAATTACAGAGGCATGAAAGAGGAGCTGGCTAAAATTAATTGGAAAAGATCACTGTCAGGAATGACGGCAGAGCAGCAATGGCTGGAATTTCAAAAAGCAATTCAGAAGGCACAGGATATATAGATCTCAAAACAGAAGAATTATTCTAAAGGCAAAATGACACAACCATGGCTATCGAGACGTCAAAGTCATCGTAAGACCATAAGACCATAAGACAAAGGAGCAGAAGTAGGCCATTCGGCCCATCGAGTCTGCTCCACCATTTTTATTATGAGCTGATCCATTTTCTCCTATTTAGTCCCACTCCCCTGCCTCCTCACCATAACCTTTGATGCCCTGGCTACTCAGATACCTATCAATCTCTGCCTTAAATACACCCAATGACTTGGCCTCCACTGCTGCCCGTGGCAACAAATTCCATAGATTCACCACCCTCTGACTAAAAAAATTTCTTCGCATTTCTGTTCTGAAAGGGCGCCTTTCAATCCTTAAGTCATGCCCTCTCGTACTAGATTCCCCCATCATGGGAAACAACTTTGCCACATCCACTCTGTCCATGCCTTTTAACATTCGAAATGTTTCTATGAGGTCTCCCCTCATTCTTCTAAGCTCCAAGGAATACAGTCCAAAAGCGGACAAACGTTCCTCATATGTTAATCCTCTCATTCCCGGAATCATTCTAGTGAATCTTCTCTGTACCCTCTCCAACGTCAGCACATCCTTTCTCAAATAAGGAGACCAAAACTGCCCACAGTACCCCAAGTGAGGTCTTACCAGCGCCTTATAGAGCCTCAACATCACATCCCTGCTCCTATACTCTATTCCTCTAGAAATGAATGCCAACATTGCATTCGCCTTCTTCACTACCGACTCAACCTGGAGGTTAACTTTAAGGGAATCCTGTACAAGGACTCCCAAGTCCCGTTGCATCTCAGAACTTTGAATTCTTTCCCCATTTAAATAATAGTCTGCCCATTTATTTTTTCTGTCAAAGTGCATAACCATACACTTTCCAACATTGTACTTCATTTGCCACTTCTCTGCCCATTCTTCCAATCTATCCAAGTCTCTCTGCAGACTCTCCGTTTCCTCAGCACTACCGGCCCCTCCGCCTATCTTCGTATCGTCAGCAAACTTAGCCATATAAGAGCCAAAGAGAGGGCAGATAATAGAGCAAAAATTAGTGGGAAGTTAGAGGATTGGGAAGCTTTTAAAAACCAACAGAAGGTAACTAAAAAAGTAATTAAAAAGGAAAAGATGGAATACAAAAGTAAGCTAGTCAATAGTATCAAAGGGGATATCAAAAGTCTCTTCAGATACATACAGTGTAAAGGAGAGTTGAGAGTTGATATTGCACCACTGGAAAATGATGCAGGTGAGGGAGTAATGGGGGACAAGAAAATGGTGGACAAACTGAATGAGTATTTTGCATCAGTATCCATTGTGGAAGACACTAGCAGTATGATGGAAGTTCCAGATGTCAGGGGTCAGAGTGTGTGAAGTTGCCATTACTTGGGAGAAGGTTCTTTGGAAATTGAAAGGTCTGAAGGTAGGTGCGTCACCTGGATCAGATGGTGTGCACCCCAGGGTTCTGAAAGAGGTTACTGAAGAGATTGTGGAAGCATTAGTAATGATCTCTCAATAAACAATAGATTCTGGAAAGTTGCAAATGTCACTCCACAGTTCAAGAAGGGAGAGAGGAAGAAAGGAAATTATAGGCCAATTAATATCTTGACAAATATCAAAGACATCAAGGGATTCACAATTGGAGGCCGTAATATAAATAACATCAGACATGCTGATGACATCGTACTAATAGCTGACTCAGAAACCAAACTTCAAGAACTACTCACTATAGTGGCAGCAGAAAGTAATCGCAGAGGCCTCTCAATCAACACCAAGAAGACAGAAAGCATGGTCATCTCCAGAAAGACAAACATCCCACAATGTGTGATCAAGATCGGAAATACAAACATCAAATAAGTCAACAAATTCAAATATCTTGGCAGTCTAATAACAAGTAATGGCAGGTGCGACACAGATATCAAATACAGAATAGCAATGGCGAAAGGAGCTTTCCAAAAAATGAAGACCATATTAACAGACAGAAAGATGAGTACATACACTAAAAACAGAATACTGCAGTGCTACATTTATTCTATCCTGACTTATGGAAGTGAATGCTGGACCATTTCTCCAGCAATGGAAAAGAGACTAGAAGCAGCTGAATTATGGTTCTACAGGAGAATGTTAAAAATATCATGGACCACACACACATCAAATGAAGAAGTTCTAAGAAGAGCCCGAGCAGTTCAATCACTCATACCAACAATAAGAGAAAGACAACTCAGATTCCTAGGACACATCATGCGGCAAGATGAACTAGAAAAAACTCATACTCTCTGGAAAGATTGAGGGGAGTAAACCTAGAGGAAGACCTCGGCTTATGTACATCAAAAGCATAGCCAGGTTGGATACACATCGAAGAAATGGAAGTCATCCAAAAAACGAAGGGTAGATCTATATGGAGAACCATGGTCACCAAAGTCCACATCGGATATGGTACCTAGACAGACAGACAGTCTAACCTCAGTGGTTGGGAAGATGTTAAGAGTTGATTGTTACAGTGGCTGTTTCAGGGTACTTAGAGGCACATGATAAAATAGGCTATAGTCAGCATGGTTTCCTCAAGGGAAAGTCTTGCCTGACAAATGTGTTGGAATACTTTGAAGAAATAACAAGCAGGATAGACAAAGGAGATTTGCTTGATGTGTATTTGAATTTTCAGAAAGCCCTTAACAGGGTACCACACGAGGCTGCTCAACAAGTAAGAGCCCGTGGTATTACAGGGAAGAGTGGTAATAAAGGGAGACTTCATTAGTTGGCTGCCGATGACTAGTGGTGTTCTATAGGGATCTGTTGGGACTGCTTCTTTTTACATTATATGTGAAAGACTTGAATGATGGCATTGATGGCTTTGTTACAAAATTTGAGGGTGATACTAAGATAGGTGGAGGGGCAAGTAGTTTTGAGGAAGTAGAGAGACTACAGAAGGACAAGACAGATTAGGTAAATGGGCAAAGAAGTGGCAGATCGAATACACTGTTGGAAAGTATAAGGCCATGCACTTTGGTAGAAGAAGTAAAAGGATACACTATTTTCTAAATGGAAAGAAAATTCAAAAATCTGAGGCACAAATGAATTGGGGTTCCTTGTACAGGATTCCCCAAAGGTTAAATTACTGGTTGAGTCTGTAGTTAAGAAGGAGAGTGTGATGTCATCATTCATTTCAAGATCACTAGAAAATAATATCAAAAATGTAATGTTGAGGCTTTTTAAAGCACTAATGAAGCCTTACTTGTTGTGAGCAGTTTTGTGCCCTTTATCTTAGAAAGGACGTTCAGAAACTGGAGAGGGTTCAAAGGAGGTTCATGAAAATAATTCCAGGTTTGAATGGCTTGTCACATGAAGAGCGCTTGCTGACTCTGGGCCTTTATTCACGGGAATTCAGAAGAATGTTGTCTGACTGAATTAAGACCTATCGAATTGTGAAAGGCCTTGATAGAATGGATGTGGAGAGGATGCTTCTTATTGTGGGAGAGTCTAGGACCCGAAGACACAGCCTCAGATGAAGGGGCATCTGCTTAGGACGAAGAAGAGAAAGAATTTCTTTAGCCTGAGAGTGGTGAATCTGTGGGATTTATTGCCACATTAGCTGTGGAGGCCAAGTCTTTACGTATATTTAAGGCAGAAGTTTGTAGATTCTTGATTGGTCAAGGCATAAAGGGATACAGGGAGAAGGTAGGAGACGGGGGCTGAGAGGAATAATGGATCAGTCATGTTGAAATGGCAGAGTGGACTTGATGGGCTTAATGGCCTAATTCTGCTCCTATATCTCATGGTCTTTTGATTGTCACTTCCATTCCAGTATCTCTTGATAGAACAGAGATTCAAAAAGCAGCAGGGACAAATGAAACAATGAAAGTACTCAAAGAGACAATATGGAAAGGATGGTCAGGAGCTTGGAATTATTGTCCGATGTGTATTCATGATTATTGGGCACGCAGTACTAAACTGTCAGTAGTGCAAGATACGGTCTTCAAAGGGAACACGTTTTGTAATTCCTGTGTTGCTATTCAAAGAAATGCTGCAGAAGACACACAAAGGGCATCTTGGTGAGGAAAAATGTAAACGTTGAGCTCTGGAAGTGAATATACTGGTCAAGTACGAACCAAGACATCAGCCAGCTTCATTTGAAATATGTCTTAGCTACAGACCAAAGCAGCAACCAGAACTGCTTACACCACATTCTGTACCAAGCAGGTTGTACTTCAAAGGTGGAGTGGATTTGTTTGATTGTAATGGGAAGAATTACGTTGTTGTAAAAGACTACTTTCCCAATTACCCAGAGGATGCAACATCCAGCAAAATGATCAGTCATCACCTTCCTGAAAGCTGTGTTTGTGAGGCATGGGGTTCCATGTGAAGTGTTATCAGACAATGGTCCACAATTATCGAACTGTGAATTTGAGTCCTTTGCCAATGACTGGGGGCTTCAACATATAATTTCAAGCCCACTTCATTCAAAATCTGATAGCCTAGCAGAGAGTTTGGTCAAGGAAGTCCTCATGAAGAAGACACAAGATGGAAGAGAGAACTTCACAAAAGTCTAATGATTTACTGAAGTGCATCATTGTAGAACTGCCTTTCACCAGCCTAAATGCTGATGGGTCGATGCATACGCACTAACCTTTCAGTGCACAAAAACCTGCTGATACCTAAAAGAACACACACGGTCAAATTGATTGAAGTGAAAGGGAAATAAAAAGGGAAATAGCATCACAACAAAACTGCGAAAAACCTACCAGTCCAGAAGTGTGAATGGTAGAAAATGGATGATTTGGCAGATTAATGCATGGCTGAGAAGCTGGTGCAGGGCAAGGCTTCAGGTTCTTGGATCATTGGGATCTCTTCTGGCGGAAGTATGACCTGTTCGAAAGTGACGGGTTGTACCTGAACCCAAGGGGAATCAATATTGTCGCGGACAGGTTTGTTAGAGCTGTTTGGAGGGTTGAAGCTAATTTGGTGGGGGGGGCGTGGACTGGAGTTGAAGGGTCTTAGGATTAGATGGATGGTAAAAAAGCAAAGATAACATACAGTCAGACTGTCAAGAAGGGCAGGCAGAAAAGGACATAATTGCAGCCAGCAGGGTGAGTATCTGTGCATTAGGGATGCAGAATCAAAAAGGCTAGTAAATACAGCACTCAAAGTATTATATCTCAATGCACGGAGTATAAGGAATAAGGTGGATGAACTTGTTGCACTATTACAGATGATGGTATGATGATGTAGCCATCACTGAATCATGGCTGAAGGGATGTTTGTAGTTGGGAGCTGAATGTCCAAGGTTACATGTTATATTGGAGGGATAGGAAGGTAGGCAGAGGAGCTGGCATGGCTTTGCTGGTAAAGAATGTCATCAAATCATTAGAAAGATGTGACATAGGATCAGAAGGTATTGAATCCTTGTTGGTGAGTTAACAAACTGCAAGGTTAAAAGGATCCTGATCTTTATGTCCTCGTTGTCCACGGGAATAGTACCGGAGGATTGGAGGGAGGCGAATATTGTTCCCTTGTTCAAAAAAGGTAGTAGGGATAGTCCGGGTAATTATAGACCAGTGAGCCTTACGTCTGTGGTGGGAAAGCTGTTGGAAAAGATTCTTAGAAATAGGATCTATAGGCATTTAGAGGATCATGGTCTGATCAGGGACAGTCAGCATGGCTTTGTAAAGGGCAGATCGTGTCTAGCAAGCCTGATAGAGTTCTTTGAGGTGGTGACTAGGCATATAGATGAGGGTAGTGCAGTGGATGTGATCTGTATGGATTTTAGTAAGGCATTTGACGAGGTTGCACACGGTAGGCTTATTCAGAAAGTTAGAAGGCATGGGATCCAGGGAAGTTTGGCCAGGTGGATTCAGAATTGGCTTGCCTGCAGAAGGCAGAGGGTGGTGGTGGAGGAAGTACATTCAGATTGGAGGATTGTGACTAGCGGTGTCCCATAAGGATCTGTTCAGGGACCTCTACTTTTCGTGATTTTTATTAACGACCTAGATGTGGGGGTAGAAGGGTGGGTTGGCAAGTTTGCAGATGACACAGAGGTTGGTGGTGTTGTAGATAGTGTAGAGGACTGTCAAAGATTGCAGAGAGACATTGATAGGATGCAGAAGTGGGCTGAGAAGTGGCAGATGGAGTTCAACCCGGAGAAGTGTGAGGTGGTACACTTTGGAAGGACAAACTCCAAGGCAGAGTACAAAGTAAATGGCAGGATACTTAGTAGTGTGGAGGAGCAGAGGGATCTCAGGGTACATGTCCACAGATCCCTGAAAGTTGCCTCACAGGTGGATAGGGTAGTTAAGAAAGCTTATGGGGTGTTAGCTTTCATAAGTTGAGGGATAGAGTTTAAGAGTCGCGATGTAATGATGCAGCTCTATAAAACTCTGGTCAGGCCACACTTGGAGTATTGTGTCCAGTTCTGGTCACCTCACTATAGGAAGGATGTGGAAGCATTGGAAAGGGTACAGAGGAGATTTACCAGGATGCTGCCTGGTTTAGAAAGTATGCATTATGATCAGAGATTAAGGGAGCTAGGGCTTTACTCTCTGGAGAGAAGGAGGATGAGAGGAGACATGATAGAGGTGTACAAGATAATAAGAGGAATAGATAGAGTGGATAGCCAGCGCCTCTTCCCCAGGGCACCACTGCTCAATACAAGAGGACATGGCTTTAAGGTAAGGGGTGGGAAGTTCAAGGAGGATATTAGAGGAAGGTTTTTTACTCAGAGAGTGGTTGGTGCGTGGAATGCACTGCCTGAGTCAGTGGTGGAGGCAGATACACTAGTGAAGTTTAAGAGACTACTAGACAGATATATGGAGGAATCTAAGGTGGGGGCTTATATGGGAGGCAGGGTTTGAGGGTCGGCACAACATTGTGGGCCAAAGGGCCTGTACTGTGCTGTACTATTCTATGTTCTATGTTCTATGTCAGTGATATACGGACCTCCCAACAGTAGCTGGGATGTGAACCACAGATTACAACAGGAAATAGAAAAGACATGTCAAATAAGCAATTTTATAATAGTCATGGGAGATATCAACATGCAGGTTAATTGGGAAAATCAGGTTGGAAATGAATCTCAAGAGAGTGAGTTTATTGAATGCCAACAACATGACTTTTTAGAGCAATTTGTCATTGAGCCTGCTAGGAGATCAGCTATACTGGATTGGGTGCTAAGTAATAGACAGGAGGTGATTAGCAAGCTTGAAATAAAAGAACCCTTAGGAGGCAGTGATCACAATATGATTGAGATTGACTTGAAATTTGATAAGGAGAAAGTAAAGTCTAACCTAGCAGTATTTCAGTGGAGTAAAAGAAGTTGTTTCCAATGGGTGGACAGTCACAAGACTGCGGGACCGGACGGCACCTCAGGGCGAGTACTCAGGATGTGCAGGTGTGTTACAGACATTTTTAACTTCTCTCTCTCCCAGTGTAGAATGCCTTTCTGCTTTGAAACATCCACCATTGTTTTTGTACCTAAAAAGACCAAGGTAACATGTCTGGATGACTGGCGTCCTGTTGCACTCACCTCAATAATATGCAAATACTCTGAGACGCTGGTCAAGGACTACATCTGCAGTATGCTACCACCCACACTGGACCCCCTACAATTCACCTACTGATACAACCGGTTGACAGATGACGCAATAGTCACAGCTATACACACTGTCCTTACACATCTAGAGAAGAGGGATGCTTATGTGAGAATGCTCTTCTTGGATTACAGATCAGTATTCAACACAATTCCCTCCAGGCTTGACAAGAAGCTCAGAGACATTGGCCTTCACCCTGCCTTGTGTAGCTGGATCCTGGACTTCCTGTCAGATCGCTAGCAGGTGGTAAGAGTGGGCTCCCTCACCTCTGCCCCTCTGACCCTCAACACAGGTGCCCCCAGGGCTGTGTACTAAGCCCCGTCCTTTACTCTCAGTATACCCATGACTGTGTCGCCACCCACAGCTCCAATCTGCTAATTAAATTTGCTGACAATACTACACTGATTGGCCTAATCTCAAATAATAATGAGGCAACCTACAGAGAAGAGGTCATCACCCTGATGCAGTGGTGTCAAGGAAACAACCTCTCCCTCAGTGTCACAAAAACAAAGGAGCTGGCTGTGAACTACAGGAGGAATGGACCTGGGGTTGAGAGGAAGAACAGCTTTAAGTTCCTCGGCATACACATCATCAAGGATCTCACATGGTTTGTACACACCAGCTGTGTAGTGAAAAAAGCACAACAGCACCTCTTTCACCCCAGACGGTTGAGGAAGTTGGTATGGGCCCCCAGATCCTAAGAGCTTTCTACAGGGGCACAATTGAGAGCATCCTGAGTGGCTTCATCACTGCCTGGTATGGGAACTGTACTTCCCTCAATCGCAGGACTTTGCAGAGAGTGGTGCAGATAGCCCAGCACATCTGTAGATGTGAACTTACCACTATTCGAGACATTTACAAAGTTAGGTGTGAAAAAAGGGACTGAAGGATCATTGGGGACCCAAGTCACCCCAACCACGAACTGTTCCAGCTGCTACCATCCAGGAAATGGTATCGCAGCTTAAGAGTCAGGGCCAACAGGCTCCGGGACAGCTCCTTCCACCAGGACATCAGACTGATTAATTCATGCTGACACAACTGTATTTCTATGTTATATTGTTGTACTATTTATTATAAATTGCACATTGCACATTTAGACGGAGACATAACGTAAAGGTTTTTGACTCTTTATGTGTATGAAGGATGTAAGTAATAAAGTCAATTCAATTCAATTTTCTCATTACAATTGAAGTTAATGTAGGTAGCTTTGTTGGAAGGGATTATCGTTCCTTGTAGGTTTATAAGGACATCGTAGTGTGTTTGTTTTTCTTTAAAGGGGTAAGATGTGTTGTTACATGTGCATAATAAAGAACTTTGGTTCCCAGTGGGCAATATGGGTGGTTCACCTGGAACCGGAAGCTTTGATGGTGGGATAGTTGCACGCGCTCAGGGTTGAACAAGAATTTTGTAATAAAATGTTCTGGTATGCACCCATGTCAAGTTTATCTTTATTAAGAACAAACATAACAATAGCTAGAAGCAAAGTAATTGGTTCATTGTCAGCTTTCAATGGGATGCAAAATAGACCAATATTGGACGCTGAACTATTTGCAATTTATATTGCACACAAAGTGCTGGAGGGACTCAGCAGGTGAGGCAGCATTTATGGAAAGGAATAGAGGTGACATTTTGTGCTGAGACCCTTCATCAGAACTGGAAAGGAAGGGGAAAGAATCCATCATAGGAAGGTGGGAGGAAGAAGTACAATCAAAGTGGTGATAGGTGAAACCAGCTGAGGGGGGAAGTAGGTGGATGGGGAGGGCAGATAAAACTAGAAGCTGGGAAGTGATAGGTGGAAAAGGTAAAGAGCTGAAGAAGGAATCTGATAGGACAGCAAAACACACAAGCTGTTAGGTGAATTCAGCAGGTCAGGCAGTTTCTATGGAAACAAACAAACCATCAACATTTCAGGCCAAGACCCTTGTTCGAACACCTTCACTCCATACATAACAAAGCAGCATCTGATCGGAGAGGAGAGTGAACCATGGAAGAAGGGGAGGAAGAGGGGCACTGGAGAGAGGTGATAGACAGGTGAGGAGAAATGGTAAGAGGGGAGCCAGAATGGGAAATGGAAGAAAAGAGAAGCAGGAGGGGGAAGAAATTACTGGAAGTTAGAGAAATTGATTTTCATGCCATCAGGTTGAAGGCTACACAGATGAAATATGAGATGATGCACCTCCAAACTGAGAGTGACCTCATTGTGGCAATAGAGGAGGCCATGGACTGACATGTCAGAATGGGAATGGGGATTGAAATTGAAATGGTTGGCCACCAATATCAGGTTTCACCAAAGTAGAGGAGTAATTGGGGAACCACTTTGTCGAGCATCTTCACTCCATCTGCAACAAGTAGGATTCCCGGTTGCCAACTATTCTGTATTTATCTCTTCCATATTCATGTGAATAATAGTATGAGAGCATTGGCCTTTGCCTTATGTGGCGTAGAAGTCCATTTTGAGTGGGATTAACAAGGTAGGGGTCAGATGGCTGTTTCTTCAAAATGGAGAATGTTCTCAGAACAATGGGTTGGCTGTTGGGGACTAGGATAAGAAAGGTAATTTATTAAAGGATTAAGTCCATTGAATAGTGAGTAAACACTCGCAGAAACAACACCTTTAGGGATGGGTGCAAGGATGGGTGATGAAGTGATTGAGGCACCAGATAAAACATGAGATTGAACAATGGCAGGGCTTTAAAGCCTCCTATTACTAATGTTTTTAAACAAAATAATATATATGAGTGGTCTGGGTGCAAAACAAAGGGCTCATAAAATAGACAGGACATTGGGGGAATTCTGTGTGATAATCCAGTGGTATGCAGATATGACTTTGTCAAAAGCATGGGAAGGCTTCAAAGGATTTGTTCTGACCACCTGTAGCCAATATAGAAAGGTTGAGAGACACTTAAAATTCTATTCATGTTTCCTAACTATATAAAATAAGGAGGAAAATGTTTTTATTGGTGAAGTTCAATTTCAACAGGAAAGGTAAGTGCATTGAACTGAAAAATTAAAAGTCACATCTGGCATGTGCTTCAGGTCTTAACATACGGTAAATGTTGATGAATGATAAATAATGTGTATTGTGATCAATAATCTTGAGGTCCTTCAAGGCAAAAGAGATGAGAAATATTGCTCATAGTACATTTAACTGCAATTTGTACAGTTCACAGAGCAGTTGCTATAACTTTGATCAACTTATTTTGGGAGGTTATATTAGACTGGTATTATAGCTATTAACAATTACTTTTGGAAGCAGAGAAATATTTCAGTCAGGATTGTATTACTGAAGTTTTAAATTTCTCCCTTCATCTTCAGCTGATTGGGTGAGTATGGTTGGGTTGAAGATGAGCTCAATAGAATGAAAACGTGAAGAGATAAGTTATTTTTTTCTCTGGTAACATCTTTTGTGTTCGTAAAGGCACAGATTCACTTTCTGAATAGATAAGAAATGTAAAATATGTATGTACGTCAACAGACTCTGAAAGTCAGAGTTAAGAAAGGTAGTAATGTATTTTTCTGTTGCATTAAATGGAGACTGTGGAGAAAGTACATGTCAGAGTACCTTGTATTTTCCAATTCTTGAAACATAGTTCCTCTTGTTGGTTGACTAAATTTGTTGTTGATGTAAAGGTGTGGCTGTTAAATCAGTGAGAATATCCTATTGGATTGGAGAGAATATTCAATTGGATGGAGATTACTGACTATTTGTTATCCTGCTGCTGTCTTCCCTTCTAAGGCCCTCATGTGAAATATCTGACAAAGGAAAACATGCCCTGTTCCGTTACTGAATCACTGAAGCATTTTCAAGAGGAGGACTCTACAAATGCAACTGCCCTAACTGTTCCAAAATATCCACCTTCAAACCTTACCCTTGTGACCGTTGAAGGCTGTCCGACCTTTCTCATAGTTGACTGGAAGAAAAATGAAAATGACACCGCAAGCGGTAACTGATTATATCTAAAATTCTCTCTCTTTCTGGTGCATGTTTTGACTGTTTCTGACATTTTCTGTTTGTTAATATCGAATAGTTGTGCATTTGGAAATGATACATGTTAGCTATTCTGCCATCTGGATTGTAATTACTTTGCTAGAACAAATCACAGACATGAGGAGCTTACTAATTCTTGTTCTCTGCTGATACTGATAAATTTGCACATTGAACTTGTACTTAAGCCCTGAAGAAGGATCTTGGCCCAAAATGTCGACTGTTTATTCATTTCCACAGATTGTTGCCTGATTTACTGAGTTCCTCCAGCATTTTGTGTGTGTCACTTTGGATTTTCAGCTTCTGCAGAATTTCTCGTGTTTATAACTTGCCTGATTGCCTAAGAAGCCCTCGTTAATGTCCAGTTAAAGATGGCCAAGGAGGCAGCCTATGGCATTATTGAGCACCCGGTAAAAAGAGTCCCAAGAAAAATCAAACATCCCATTTATTTTTCTCAGATGGCACTTCAGATTTTTGCTTCTTTGTCCTGAGTTTTACACAGCAAAGCATCATTGTCTGTGGGTTCAGAACAGATGGTGAGACCCTTAATATTTTTCCCATTAATAGCACTTGATCATAGCTTTAGTCATTAGTTGACTTTTCAAATATAACTACAGAGAGTTTGGGTGAAGCCTTTTACAAAACTAAAGCTTCCTACTTCAAAATGCTCAAGATAATCATCTTAAAAAAAGTTGTGAGTTAGATTCGGTTAGGAAAAATGAAAAGAAATTAAATTCACCTTCCTCAGAAACACGGCAGTTCCTTCCATGGTTTCTGAACTTTTATATGCAAAGTGTTGGCTGCTGTACTATATTGGCATAACTGTAACAGATTGTACCAGACACCTGTTGATGTCACCTCACACATCTGCACCCCTCCCTCCAATGCTTCCCAGCATATAGTTAACAGATTGTATTTTTGGTTGGTGGTGCCACTCCTGCAGGGATATATCAGAAACAGATCGATGAACTCTTATCTTTACAAGGTTTTCCCTCAATAAATTTCATATCAGCTCTCAGCTGCCTAAAAATTTATTTTGGTTATTATCGACGTAAATTGACTAGAATTTCTTTGCATACTTCTGCACGTTCACCATTAACACAGAATATTCACCCTCTTCCTTCCCCTTCACTGAAATATCACTAACCTTAGTAAACAAGGTCCCAATTTTGCCCCAGTCTTTTTAGTTGCCACACAGTCCTATTAGAATGTGTCGAATCAAATTTTAGGACCTGTGTCTCTAAAATCAGCCAAGTTATCCATGTTCTTTGTGAAGAATAACTTATTAGAAATCAGGAATGATCTTTAATGATATCAAGAAATCTCTTATCTTGAATTATTTTACTATCTCAATTGAAAGGTGTCTTCAAGGAAAATTATATGTAGTATTATATTTATTTATCTTCAGTCAGTCTAATTGCAACCATTTTATTTTTAATTTTCCTAGTTCTTAATATAAAATAATTGTTCTTCCCTTTCTGAAATATCTTCACATTTTCATCTTACAGAGTATGAAGTTGTATCACAAATGCAAGGTCCTGACAACAAAACAGAGAAACTTGTTACTGTTACCAATCAAACCCATGCTGCAGTGGAAAATCTCAAACCAAACACTAGGTGAAAAAACATGTTTTTATTCTTCACAGTTCCAAGTAACGAATTATTTTCTTTTCCATTCAGAGTTCTGAGACTATAACTAAACCTCAGTTGTCTGTTTATTTGCATAAGAGATTACAGCCAATTGAGAAAACACTGCCTTTGATTTTTCTTAAAGGAGGCTGTAGGGGCACTGCAAAGCTAATGTTTGGTAATCTTTGAGCCAGTTATAGATTCTTAAAACAATTGCTATGTCAGTTATCAAGGCTGCTCATACAGGTTGGTATTAAAGATAAACGTTTAAGTTTTCATGAATGAACCATCTTCAAAGCAAGTAGAGACATTGGTCAAATATGGCTTTCTGTTGGAATTCAGGCTTGAAGAATAGCGAAGACTTCAAAGTATTACTAGTGGTGGAATAGACTTGATGAGGCAGATGGCCTGATTTTGCTCCTACTTCTTCTGGACTTATGAAATTCTCCTGGGCAGATGGAAATTGCAGGATTTAAGGAGAATGGACTCTGAATGATCAATACCTTAAGCGTTGTGGACATGGTGAACCCAGATTTGAACCCAAAATCCTGATCTCTCTCTGAGCAATCATTCAATTTCCACTCTTCCCTTCCTTAATAAAATAATTTACAGTTATATACACCTAAGCTTGTTTTTAGTGTGCTAACTCAGAAACAGTGGCTTTATGAAAAAAGTTATGAAATTTTAAAGTTAATCTTTAAAAAAGAGATTTGGTAGCATTGTTACTCTGATACATAAAAATGAAAATAGTGAAATGAATTAGCCATCTATTAACATGAATGGATTACCTTCTCCCGAAGTTTAGCATATGACCAGAATAATTCTCTATGCTCCCATGAGTGCAGTTTGAAATATTGTTACAAAGTGATTAAAGCATCATATCATTTGATATGGCCTCTTTGAAGTAGAAATGCTATTAAATATCTCCAGATGGAATTACACGTACTGGTTGACCATTTAGCCCACTCCCACCAATTCATCCTTGTCTACAAATTATATGGAGTCTGTAGCTGAAAAATGTGAAACTGACCTGTTGTCTCTATGTTACTGTGGCAAAGTCACTGACGGTCATAAATGATTCTATTGCACAGGAGCCAGAAACCAGAGCTAGGTTCTTCTCTCTGGATACAACTATGTACTATTATAACCAGGATAATCATTGCACTCATTTTGCAAAAGGTTCTTAAAAGCAAGAACTTTTAAATAGCTTATATTTCACATTTGCATATCTGGTATCTGTTAGAAACAATCAGTAGAGTATCGTAGAGGTAATTTGCAGTAATAAAAAATTAATCTTCAATTGCAAATCTCAGGGTTAGCTCTGATGCCATTTTTCAGAAAGCTGTTTTAACAATAATTTGGGAGGATGCTAGTTTACAAGCTTTCGAAATAATACACACTAGACATTGGTGCTCCATTTCCTGAGTGTGCACTGATGCTCATAGCCTTAGTACTTACAATTTATTTGGCTTTGGTTAGTTCTATTTAAGAGTATGCCCTGACTTATTTCATTGTTCTACTGAACCTAATAGATTTAATCTCTATAATTATACAATTACATAAAATTGACATCATTTCAAAAATTTGGCAGCACTGTATAATCAGCAAAAAGTACAGGAATATTTATAATCTACATGGAAATACAATGCAGAATATATATAGAAAAATTAATATAGTGTCATAATAAATAGATGTGACTTAAAGGATAAATTAGCACATAAAAAGACATTAGTGCACAGATCCATAGAAAGATGGATCTGAACTTCAAATCAGTGATTTCCCCAACAGTGGGGGAAAGGCTACAAAGATCATTATGGTACAGTATTAGTTACATTTTCCTCCTCATTATGGTAACTCCCAGATGGTATGATTGTCTAAATTGCCTGAGTTGGTATCATTTGACATTACTGATCATGTCACTTAGCAAAAATTACAATGTGAGCTCCTTATGTAGTGTGATGAAGCTGTCTTGGCGGACAAATGAATAATTCCAGGACTTAGTGTGATCTTCATTTGGCAGTTATGAGGTGCTTTTATGAGGTGTGGCCCTTACCCTGGTGCTGGGTTCTCAGACACTGATTTCCATAGAACCATAGAAACTACAGCACAGAAACAGGCCCTTTGGCCTTTCTTGGCTGCGCCGAACCATTTTCTGCCTAGTCCCACTGACCTGCACAAGGACCATATCCCTCCATACACCTCCCATCCATGTATCTGTCCAATTTATTCTTAAATGTTAAAAAAGAACCCACATTTGCCACCTCGTCTGGCAGCTCATTCCATACTCTCACCACTCTCTGTGTGAAGAAGCCCCCCCTAATGTTCCCTTTAAACTTTTCCCCCCTCACCCTTAACCCATGTCCTCTGGTTTTTTTCTCCCCTTGCCTCAATGGAAAAAGCCTGCTTGCATTCACTCTATCTATACCCATCATAATTTTATATACCCCTATCAAATCTCCCCTCATTCTTCTACGCTCCAGGGAATAAAGTCCTAACCTATTCAACCTTCCTCTGTAACTGAGTTTCTCAAGTCCCGGCAACATCCTTGTAAACCTTCTCTGCACTCTTTCAACCTTATTTATATCCTTCCTATAATTTGGTGACCAAAACTGAACACAATACTCCAGATTTGGCCTCACCAATGCCTTATACAACCTCATCATAACATTCCAGCTCTTATACTCAATACTTCGATTAATAAAGGCCAATGTACCAAAAGCTCTCTTTACGACCCTATCTACCTGTGACGACACTTTTAGGGAATTTTGTATCTGTATTCCCAGATCCCTCTGTTCCACTGCACTCCTCAGTGCCTTACCATTAACCCTGTATGTTCTACGATGGTTTGTCCTTCCAACGTGCAATACCTCACACTTGTCAGTATTAAACTCCATCTGCCATTTTTCAGCCCATTTTTCCAGCTGGTCCAAGTCCCTCTGCAGGCTCTGAAAACCTTCCTCACTGTCTACTACACCTCCAATCTTTGTATCATCAGCAAACTTGCTGATCCAATTTACCACATTATCATCCAGATCATTGATATGGATGACAAATAACAATGGACCCAGCACTGATCCCTGTGGCACACCACTAGTCACAGGCCTCCACTCAGAGAAGCAATTCTCTACCACCACTCTCTGGCTTCTTCCATCGAGCCAATGTCTAATCCAGTTTACCACCTCTCCATGTATACCTAGCGACTGAATTTTCCTAACTAACCTCCCATGCGGGACCTTGTTAAAGGCCTTACTGAAGTCCATGTAGATAATATCCACTGCCTTCCCTTCATCCACTTTCCTGGTAACTTCCTCGAAAAACTCCAACAGATTGGTCAAACATGACCTACCACGCACAAAGCCATGTTGACTCTCCCTAATAAGCCCCTGTCTATCCAAATGCTTGTAGATTCTGTCTCTTAGTACTCCCTTCAATAACTTACCTACTACTGACGTTAAACTCACCGGCCTATAATTTCCCGGATTACCTTTCGATCCTTTTTGAAACAACGGAACAACATTAGCCACTCTCCAATCTTCCGGCACTTCACCCGTAGACAGCGACATTTTAAATATTTCTGCCAGGGCCCCCGCAATTTCAACACTAGTCTCCTTCAAGGTCCGAGGGAACACTCTGTCAGGTCCCGGGGATTTATCCACTTTAATTTTCCTCAAGACAGCAAGCACCTCCTCCTTTTCAATCTGTACAGTTTCCATGGTCTCACTACTTGATTCCCTCAATTCCATAGATTTCATGCCAGCTTCCTTAGTAAATACAGATGCAAAAAACCTATTTAAGATCTCCCCCATTTCCTTTGGTTCCGCACAAAGCCGACCACTCTGATCTTCAAGAGGACCAATTTTATCCCTTACAATCCTTTTGCTCTTAATATACTTGTAAAAACTCTTTGGATTATCCTTCACTTTGACTGCCAAGGCAACCTCATGTCTTCTTTTTGCCCTTCTGATTTCTTTCTTAAGTATTTTCTTGCACTTCTTATACTCCTCAAGCACCTGATTTACCCCCTGTTTCCTATACATTTCATACAACTCCCTCTTCTTTATCAGAGTTGCAATATCCCTTGAGAACCAAGGTTCCTTATTCCTATTCAATTTGCCTTTCATCCTGACAGGAACATACAAACTCTGCACTCTCAAAATTTCCCAAGTTTCTCACCTACCAATCACATCTTTGCCAGAGAACAACTTGTCCGAATCCACGCTTTTTAGATCCTTTCTCATTTCTTCAAATTTGGCCTTCTTCCAGTTCAGAACCTCAACCCTAGGACCAGATCTATCCTTGTCCATGATCAAATTGAAACTAATGGTGCTATGATCACTGGAACCAAAGTGCTGCCCTACACAGACTTCTGTCACTTGCCCTAATTCGTTTCCTAACAGGAGATCCAATATTGCATCCCCTCCAGTTGGTCCCTCTATATACTGATTTAGAAAACTTTCCTGAACAAATTTTACAAACTCTAAACCATCTAGACCCCTAACAGTATGGAAGTCCCAATCAATGTATGGAAAATTAAAATCCCCTACCACCACAACTTTATGTTTCCTGCAGTTGCCTGCTATCTCTCTGCAGATTTGCTCTTCCAAGTCTCGTTGACTATTGGGTGGTCTGTAATACAATCCCACTAATGTGGCCATACCTTTCCTGTTTCTCAGCTCCACCCATAAGGACTCAGTAGACAAGCCCTCCAATCTGTCCTGCCTGAGCACTGCAGTAATATTTTCCCTAACAAGCAATGCTACTCCCCCACCTTTCATTCCTCTGCCTCGATCACATCTGAAACATCGGAACCCTGGAATATTAAGCTGCCAGTCCTGCCCCTCCTGTAGCCAAGTTTCACTAATTGCTACAACATCATAATTCCACATGTCAATCCACGCCCTCAATTTCATTCCATCTTGTGTGTTCATGCTTGCAAAATTGCCCCTCAATGGTTTCCAAAAACCACTTTCTATGTATACAAATATGCTAATCTGAAAATATGTAATGTTTTAATTGGTTGGTCTAGTCACCATTATATTCCCATAGATTTTCATTTTGTTTGAATAGAATTTAAGTGCTAAAATCTATTCAGGACACCACATTTAGAGGTTAAGTTCACTAAAAATGTTACAGTGTAGTTTCATACTAAGAAAGAGGATCATGTCTTATTTCATTAGGCAAGCTTTCTGACCCCAATTGGAGTCTACAGGAGTTGCAGATTAATCTTCTGGGCAGTATTTCAAGAAAAGAGAATTGTTCTGCCACAGTCTCTTATGCAAAGTGTTTGTTTGCCTTAAAGGATTTTACAGATCCCTCTCAGCCAAAGCCTAACATTAACAAGGGCCAGAGGTTGTTTTTCTTGGCATTTCCCACAGAAAGGACACTTTTAATGTATTCACTAGCCAATATTTACCACGCATCTTTAACTTAGTACTCAAAAGTGCCACATGAAGGCAAGAAATTAGAGTTGAGCAGAACCAAGAGGTAATGGTGCATTATTGGAAGGTAAAATTAATGATGAAATCTGTTTTATGTCCAATTAGAGCTAGAAATCCTGTCTAATTCCCTTAATGTGTGGGATAAAGATATGCAATCAGTATCTTTCTATGAAAGCATCAGTCTTCCAAATGTATGAAACTCATGAATAGCAAAACACTATCTAGTCACTGAGTTTCCCTTCCAGGAAGAATAGAAAGGCTGCAGTTCCAATACTGTGGCTGAACAAATATGCAGACAACTTGCAACTGTTCTGGGAATTAACTGAGTCTTTAAAATGTTACAAATGTACCAGAAGTTTAAAGCAGGACCAGGGTAAAATGCACTAAGAGCTGGAGGAACTCAGCAGGTCAGGCAGCATCTATTGAGGGCAATAAACAGTCAACATTTTGGGCTGAGACCCACCCGTTTATTCCCCTCCATAGATGCTGCCTGACCTGCTGAGTTACTCCAGTATTTTGCGTATGTTGCTCTAGATTTCCAGCATTTGCAGAATCTCATATGTCAAGGATAAAATACCAGAAGACCATAAGAGATATGAGAAGAATTAGGTCATTTCGCCCAACAGGTCTGCGCCACCATTTCATCATGGCTGATCCATTATTCCTCTCAGCACCAATCTCCTGCCCTCTCCCCATATCCCTTCATGCCCCTACCAGTCAAGAACCTATCAACCTCTGCCTTAAATATACCTAAAACCTTGGCCTCCACAGCTGCCTGTGGCAATGAATTTCACAGATTCACCACTCTCTGGCTAAAGAAATACCTCCTCATCTCAATTCTAAAAGGATGCCCTTCTATTCTGAGGCTGTGTCCTTTGGTCTTAGACTCTCCCACCATATGAAACACCCTCTCCATATCCATTCTGTCAAGGCCTTTCACCATTCAATAGATTTCAATGAGGTCACCCCTCATTCTTCTGAATTCCAGTGAATACAGCCCCAGAGCCATCAAACGCTCTTCATGTGACAAGCCATTCAAACCTGAAATAATTTTCATGAACCTTCTTTGAACCCTCTCCAGTTTCTGAATGTTCTTTCCAAGATAAGGGGCCCAAAACTGCCCACAATACTCCAAGTGAGGCCTCATCAGTGCTTTATAAAGTCTCAACATTACATTCTTGATTGTATATTCCAGTCCCCTTGAAATGAATGATAACATCACACTTGCCTTCTTCACCACAGACTCAACCTGTAAATTAACCTTCTGGGAATCCTGCATAAGGACTCCCAATTCCCTTTGTGTCTCAGATTTTTGAATTTTCTCTCCATTTAGAAATTTATCTTCACTTTCATTTCTTTGACCAAAGTGCATGACCATGCACTTCCAGACACTGTATTCCATCTGCCACTTCTTTGCCCATTCTCCTTATCTGTCTAAGTCCTTCTGTAGCCTCTCTATTTCCACAAAACTACCTGCCCTTCCACCCATCTTTGTATTGTCTGCAAACTTTGCAACAAAGCCATCAATTCCATCATCCAAATCATTAACATATAACATAAAAAGAATCGATTCCAACACAGATCCCTGTGGAACACCACTAGTCACGAGCAACCTATATTCCCACTCTTTGCCTCCTGCCAGTCAGTCACTACTTTATCCATGCTAGAACCTTCCCTGTAATACCATGGGCTTGTAGTTTGTTAATAGCCTCACACGTGGCACCTTGTGAAAGGCGTTCTGAAAATCCAAATACACAACATGAAGTGATTATCCATTGTCTATCCTGCTTGTTATTTCTTCAAAGTATTCCAGCAGATTTGTCAGGCAAGATTTTCCCTTGAGGAAACCATGCTGACTACGGCTTATTTTATCATGCAGCTCCAAGTACCCTGAAACCACATCTGTAACAATCAACTCCAACATCTTTGCAACCACTGAAGTCAGATTAACTGGTCTATAATTTCCTTTCTTCTGCCTCTCTCCCTGTGACATTTGCAATTTTCCAGTCTTTTGGAACCATTCCAGAATTTAATGAATCTTGAAAGATCACTACCAATGCCTCCGCAATCTCTTCAGCCATCTTTTTCAGAACCATAGGGTGTATACTACCTGGTCCAAGTGACTTATCTACCTCCAGATCTTTCAGTTTCCCAAGAACCTTCTCCGTAGTAATGGTCACTTCGTGACCACTGACACCTGGAATTTCCACCATAGTGTCGTCCACAGTGAAAACTGATGCAAAATACTTATTCAGTTTGTCTGCCGTTAATACCTCTCCAGCATCATTTTCTAGTGGTCTGATATCCACTCTCGCCTCTCTTTTACACTTTATGTATCTAAATATATTAATATTGGTTTAGAATCTTGGCTTCTGATGAAGCGTCTCAGTCTGCTTATTTCTCTACATGGACACTGTCTGATTTGCTCAGTTAATCCAGCACTTTTTGTGCATTTCTCCTGGCTCCAGCTTGACCCCTATTGGATTTATTCTGGCAGCTTCACAGCAATGTCTCCATAAGACCATAAGACATCGGGGCAGAATTAGGTTATTCAGCCCATCAAGTCCATTCCATCATGGCTGATGCCAGATCCCACTCAACCCCAGACACCTGCCTTCTCACATAATCTTTGATGCCCTGACCAATCAGGAGCCTATCAATTTTTGCTTTAAATGTATCCATGGTCCTGGCCTCCACAGCTCTCTGTGGCAGAGCATTCCACAGATTCACTACTCTGACAGAAATAAATTCTTCCTTACCAGAGAGCTGTGCCCTCTAGTTCTGGTCAGCCCCACCACAGGAAACATCCTCTCCACATCCACCTTATCTATTCCTTTCAGCATTCATAGGTTTCAATGAGATCCCCCCCCCCACATTCTTCTAAATTTCAGTGAGTCATGGCCCAAAGCTGCCAAACACTCCTCATACGTTAACCCCTTCATTCTTGTCATCCTTGTGAAACCCCTCCGGACTCTCCAATGATAACACATTCTTTCTGAGATATGGGATCCAAAACTGTTGACAATACTCCAAGTGTTGCCTTGGCCTGACTAGTTCTTATGAAGCCTCAGCATTAACTTCTTGCTTTTATAGTCTATTCTCCTTGAAATGAATGGCAACATTGCATTTGCCTTTTATACCACAGACTCAACCTGTAAATTAACCTGGGAGTCTTGCATGAAGACTTCTAAGTCCCTTTGCATCTCTGAAGTTTGAACTTTCTCCCCATTTAGAGAATAGTCTGCATGTTTGTTCCTTTTACCAAAATGTGTTATCATACATTTCCCAATATTGTATTCCATCTGCCACTTTTTTGTCCATTCTTCCAATTTGTCTAAGTTCTTCTGCAATCATATTGCTTCCCCAGCACTACCCCTGCACCTCTCTTTGTATCATCTGGAAAGTTTGCCACAAAGCCATCAATTCCATTATCTAAATCATTGACAAACAATGTGAAAAGTAGTGGTCCCAATACTGATTCCTGAGGAACACTACTTGTCACTGGCAACCAACGAGAATCGGCTCCCTTTATACCCACTCACTGCCTCCTACCTGTCAGCCATTCCTCTAACCATGCCAGTATATTTCTGTAATGCCATGGAATTTTATCTTGTTAAGCAGCCTCATGTGTGGCACCTTATCAAATGCCTTCTGAAAATTCAAGTAAGTGACATCCTTTGCCTTTCCTTTGTCCACCCTGCTTGTTACTTCCTCAAATAACTCTAACAGATTTGTCAGGCAGGATTTCCCTTCACAGAAATTGTGCTGACTTGGACCAATTTTATCATTAGTCTCAAAATACCCCAAAATCTCTTCCTTAATAATGGACTCCAACACTTTCCCAGCCACTGAGATGAGCCTAACTTGTCTATAATTTCCTTTCTTTTGCCTTCCTCCCCTCTTAGACAGTGGAGTGATATTGGCAATTTTCCAGTCCTCTGGGACCAGGCTAGAATCAAGTGATTCTTGACTTATCGACCTTAATATCTTTGAGTTTGATAGCATTTTTTCCTTTGTGATAGCAATGACACTCATAGACCACTGGCACACTGCTAGTGTCTTCCACAGTGAAGGCAGATGCAAACTACTCGTTAAGTTCATCCACCATTTCTTTGTCCCCCATTACTACCTCACCAGCGTCATTTTCCAGTGGTTAATATCAACTCTCACCTCCCTTTTACTCTTTATATAACTGAAAAACTTTTAGTATCCTGCTTTATATTATTGGCTAGTTTGTCCTCATATTTCATATTTTCCTTTCTTCTGGCTTTTTTAGTTGCCTTTTGGTGAATTTTAAAAACTTCTCATTATCCAACTTTCCACTCACTTTTGCTACATTATATGCCCTTTTCTTGGCTTTCATGCCGTCCTAAACTTCCCTTGTCAGCCATGGTTGCCTACCCCTGCCATTTGAGAACTACTTCCTCTGTGGGACATATTTATCCTGCATCTTGTAATCTATTTCCAGGATAGTTATCTCTGCTCTGCTGTCATCCCCGCCGATATCCTCTTCCAATCAACCTGGGCAAGCTCTTCTCTCATGCTTCTGTAATTCCCTGTATTCCACTGTGATACTGATTCATTTGACTTGAGCTTCTCCCTCTCAATTGCAGTATGAATTCAATAATATTATGATCACTGTCTTCTAAGGGTTCCTTTACCTTAAATTCCCTAATAAAATCCGGATTATTGCACAACAGCCAATCTAAGATAGCCTTTCCTCGAGTAGGCTCAAGCACAAGCTGCTCTAAAAAGCCATCTCATAGGCCTTCAACAAACTCACTCTGTTGCGATCTGACACCAACCTTATTTTCCCAAGCTCCTTGCATATTGGGTGTTGGAATTGGGTGCTTACTGATCTGGCTAACAACAGATGCTGCAATCCAGGGTATGTTACGATTGAGGAACGTGTTTGCAGACTGGATACTGAACTTTTTACTGTTGGACTTTGGCCACATTTCACCGTGATACAACACTTGGCGGCACGGGAGGTCATTCCTGCCTGTGGCCATTGAACGTGCAGCTCCTCCCGTGGAGGGTCAGACACCCTGAGCCAATAGACTGGTCCTGGATTTGTTTTCCATCTGGCATAGTTTGCATTTTGGTGTTTGATTGTTGGGGTTTTTTGTATTGCTATATTTACGCTCTATTCTTGGTTGGTGCGGCTGTAACGAAACCAAATTTCCCTTGGGATTAATAAAGTATATCTACCTATCTATATTAAGTCCCCCATTACAATTGTGACATTACCCTTATTACATGCCCTTTCCAACTCCCTTTGCAATCTCAACCCCACATATTGGCTACTATTTGGAGGCCTATATATGATTCCATAATGATTTTTTTACCCTCGCAGTTTCTCAAGTCCACCCACAAAGATTCGACATTCTCTGACTCTATGTCACCACTTTTTAAAGATATAATTCTATCTCTTACTAACAGAGCCACACCACCCACCTGTGCCTTTCTGCTTGTCCTTTTGGTACAAAGTATATCCTTTGATATTAAGCTCTCAACTATGACCTTCTTTCAGCCACCACTCAGTAATGCCTGTAACGTAGTACCGACCAATCTAATTGCGCCACGAGTTCATCCACCTTATTCCGAATGCTATGTGCACTTAAGTACAGCACCTTCAGTCCTGCATGCCTCTTCCTTTTGAATTTTGTCTCTGTGGTACAATTTAACTCTTTGCACTGTCTGCATTTGTACCCAATCATTGGCTTGTCCTTCCTTACATTCATATTACAACCATCACCTACTTGTAAACATGTTGGCTCATCCTCAGCTCTATCATACTGGTTCCTATTCCCTGCCATATTAGTTTAAACCACTTCCAATGCTTTAGCAAATCTGCCCACAAGAATATCGGTCCCCCTCAGATTTAAGTGCAACCCTTCCCTTTTGTACAGGTCATACCTGCCCCAGAAGAGGTCCCAATGATCCAGAAATCTGAATCCCTGCCCCTTGCTCCAATTCTTCAGCTATGCATTTACCTGCCACCTCATTCTATTCCTATCCTCACTGTCGTGTGGCACAAGCAGCAATCCTGAGATTACTACCCTTGAGGTCCTGCTTCTCAACTTCCTTCCTAACTCCCTATATTCTGTTTTCAGGACCTGCTCCCTTTTTCTACCTATGTCGTTAGTACCAATATGTACCATGACTTCTGGCTGCTCACCCTCCCTTTTGAGGATATTGTGGATGCATTCAGAAACATCACTGACCCTGGCACGTGGAAGGCAAACTACCATCTCTGTTTCTTTTTCACACCCACAGAATCACTTATCTGTCCCCTTAACTATAGAGTCCCCTATTACTGCTGCCATCCTCTTCGGTTCCCTACCCACCTGAACCACAGGCCAGACTCAGTGACAGAGGCATGGCTGCTGTTGCGTCCCCCAGGTAGATCAATCCCCCCACCCCAACAGTCCTCAAAATGAAATACTTATTGTTGAGGATGATGGCTGCAAGGGTGGTCTCTACTATCCGACATTTTCCCTTCCCTGTCTTGACAGTCACCCATTTATCTATCTCCTGTGGCCTTGGTATGACCCCCTCCCTGTAGCTCTTGCCTATCACTTCCTCACTTTCTGTAACAAGCCAAAAGTCATTAAGCTGTGCTCCAGTTCCCTAACATAGTCTCCAAGGAGCTGTATCTTAATGCATTTGGTGCATATGTGGCCATCGAGGAGGCTTGTAGTCTCCTGGAAATCCCACATTTGACTCCCGGAACAGAACACCGGCCCTGCAGACATACCCCCTATTCTTTCAAAAGTTAAATAAGAAAATGAAATAAGAAATAAACTTGCCTACTTACCTCGCCTCTGCCTGTTCTCGCTGAAGTCTGTTGATTCAAAGTCTTACCACTCTGACGATGACCACTCCACTAGACGTACTCCTCTTCTATGGAGACTGGGTTTTTGAAGCTCAGCTCCAGACCTGCATGGGAATGTTTCTACTGTGTTTGTGCTGCTGTCCAATCAAAGACTCTTGCTGAAAACTGGATGCTTTATCAGCTCTGCTCCAGACCTGCGTGGGAACACTTCTACTGCGTCTGCACTGCTGTCCAAAAGACCTGCAGTTTTTAAAAGCGAGCTGCCTTTCAACAAGATTCATGAAAAAGTCAATGGATAAATTCACTGTAATCCAGGTGATTGTCTAAAGTAAAGATTAGGCAGAAATTAAGTATGTCTTGGGTGGAAAGCAGATTATAACAGACAGTAAATAGAACTGGTCACAGAACTTCAAACTATCTGAGCTAAAGTAAGTTTTTTTAACGCTTCTTTTGAAGGAGTGAAGGATCTCCTTGTCATCAGTGCACTATTTTTAAGTTCTGTGCTCAGATATTTTCTTTAAAAATTTTCTATTTTTTCAGGTCCAGATCTCACTGACCAGGCTCTTCCTCATAACTCCCAGTGGCCAGACTGCTTTGTTTGGTTGCAAGGACCAATGCTGTTGACCCTCAGTTTCTTAGAATCCTGTAGCATGACGTCAGCTCAGTGGGCCCATGTGCAGAGAGGCAAAAAATCCCACCCCTGAACTGTTACACAACTTCTGTCAGCTAGAAATGCTGGGAATGAAGACTTATCTGCCCTAAAAGTTGTTATTTTTTTTCCATTTCACTGACATCCAGAAAAAAATTTAAATAGATCAAATAAAATTGGTAGTTAAAATATACTCCTAATAATTAAAAAAGTTAATAACATTTATAAATATTAGAAACGTTAAACCACTCAAAAATTACAGACCTACTCCTTTGCCTCTTGGTCTTTGTCTGACAATTCCTGTTGAAATTGATGGGGGCTGAAATCTTTCACCAGGTTTGACGGAGCAAATGATTAAAAAGATAACTTCTCAGAGGTCCCAGCAAGAACAGGCTGTTCCACTGGATATGGCCTTCTGAATCTCTCCATAGTTTCCCAGTCTTGGGCTTTTGTTAACGAATGTACCAATGTCTAAGAGTTAGATTTCAACAACTAAGCACTGGTGGCTTTCATCAATCTAAGCAAGAGTATTGGTCTCTGTCGTTGCTTTAGATTCATCAGCTGCTTGGAGAGAGGGAGCTTGCTAATGGCTTGCTCTTCATATCGTTCTGCGTGGCTTGCATACTGGCTTGTGTATCATGTAGGCAGCTGGAATGCAACATTCATGGTCGACCCTGGTCAACAGAGATCCTCAAGCAAGAGTCTACCCAATAAGCTAGTTGATGTTAATCTCTGCCTTTTATATGAACATTATGGATAATCATTTGATTATTTTCATTATTTATCTTTAAATTACTAATCTTGGGATATTTCAGTTTGCTGCCTCAAAGATCCATGATTAATTAGGTAAATGTAAATTTAAAACAGACATTTTTTAGTTAATCTTGGTGTGCTATTTCTGAACAATGGTTCAGACTCCAGATATCAGAAAATTGCCAGTTTAAACTTTTTTTTACCCTATTGCACGGAAATTAATGCCTTTAACGTAAGTAATTCTCATATTCTGGTTTCCATCAAAATCAGCATTCAGATGGGCACACTTGGATTAAAATACTTTTCCAATATTGGGACTCTAAAGCATTCCTGAGAAAGGGCATGCTTGGATGAAAAGACTGTCGATAATCCTAACAGTCATGCATAACATATTGCTGAAAAATTGTTTAGTTTTAGTGCCCTGGAGATTTGATTTCTACATTGTTTCCAAAAGACTTCACCGTGAGTGATTCACAGTTAAACCTTCATCGGCTTCTTATTAGCTGATACATATTTTGCTCTGAACAAAAAGGATTCTCCTCTAATGCCAATATTCCATTTCAATAAATATGTTATTAATATCTTTCTCCAGCATGAGGGAATCCCAAAATGTGGATACAGTTTAAAAATAACTGGCTGTTTGGTGTAAACATAAGATTCTTATGAAGAGAAAGGATTTTGCAGACCAACCCATAAATCAGTCATTTTTTAATATGTTTCTTTGGTGGCTTTAGTGGATTGCCCGAGCAGATTTGGCTTAGAAAAAGATGTATTCCTCTACCATTTGGCAGAATCATCTATCCCAGATATTTGCTCTTTAGCAGAATACTTGCAGCAGTCTGTTGCAACATGTGAAGGGCTTACAGTCTTATCAATCAATCTCTGCCATTGATATTTACAGTGGAATCTTCCATTACTGAAGCCATTTCGTGGATGAGTTGCCTCAGTGTTACATTTTGATACTCCAAAACATAAAAACTCATCAGAAGCAAAAACAGCAGAGCCAGGTGATAACCTGTGTACCTTTGTTTTTACTTTAGCGAGGCATGTATATTTGACATGGCTGCGTGGTGACATATGCCATTTATGGTATCTTTTACATATAATCCATGATGCATTCTATAAACAACAGAATGCTTCATCAATTAATTTACAATGTTACTCAAATATTACTCAAATATTAAATACACAACACTCCTCCCTGCTTAGCTATAAATTCCACATCAATAGAGAATGCATCTCAACTATATACTCAATATGGTGGTGGTGGTGGTGGCATCCGTTAGTCTCGCTAGACCATGGATCTGCGCCTGGAAAATCTTGCTTCAGTCTGTGTCGGTAGAGCAGCGTCTGTTGTGGCTGTAGAGTCCCACATGAGAGTGACAGTCTCGGCTGCAGCGACTGCACTTGAAGGCGCTGTCCTCCAGTGTTGTCTTGGTGCTGTTTTTCCGACGAGTGTGCTTTTCTTCAGCAGCAAGCCTCAGCTTCTCTTCTGCTCTTTTTAGACCACTGCGTAGTTCCAGCCTCCAGTGAGAGCAATCGCTTACAATGTCCTCCCACCATTCGACATTCATGTTCAGTGACTTTATGTCTCTCTTGTAGACACCTTTGAAATGAAGATGGGGCCGCTTTTGTGCTCTCCTGCCGGAGGCTAGTTCCCCATACAGCAGGTCTTTCAGAATCCTCCCGTCTGACATATGGTCAGCCAGCGGAGGTGGCGTTGTTGGAGCAGGGTGAAGAGGCTAGGTATCTCGGCCAGGACCTCATTGTTGGTGACTCAGTCAATCCACTTGATGTCCAGGATGTGTCTCAGGCTGCGAAGGTGGAAGGAGTTGAGACGCCGCTCTTGTCTAGAGTAGAGGTTGCAGGTCTCGCTGCCGTAAAGCAGTGTGCTGAGGACGCAGGCCCTGTAGACTGCAACCTTAGTGTGTGTCGTCAGCTTTCTGTTCTCCCAGACTCTCTTTGTCAGCCTGGCGAATGTTGAGGCTGCTCGTTCGATCCATCTGTTGATCTCAGGGTCTAGGGAGAGGCTGTCCATGATAGTGGAGCCAAGGTATGTAAACTCGTGAACTACCTCCAGCTCGTAGTTGTTGATGGTAATGGCAGGGGGGGTGCTCAGCGCCTTGGTCCAACACGTTGGTCTTCTTCAGGCTGATGGTCAAGCTGAAGTCCTGGCAGGCTCTTGAGAAGCTGTCCATGAGGCGTTGCAGTTGCTTTTCAGAGTGTGTTGCCAGTGCTGCGTAGTCTGCAAACAACATGTCCCTGATGAGTACTTCACGAACCTTGGTTTTCGCCCTCATCCGGGACAGACTGAACAGCCTCCCATCTGATCTGGTGTGGAGGTAGACACCATCAGTTGATGTTCCAAAGGCAGGCTTCAGCAGGCTCCTCAGGATACTCAGTATACTATGTAATATAACTACTAGAGATAGACATCCACAGCATAGAAAATTTTAAATTGTCCCATTTCAGTCTAAAGATTTAATCACTGTGGAGATTTACTCTTGTGGGATAATGTCTTTTCTAACAAGGAGGATCACTGTGCTTGGCAGATGAGACTTGTGGCTGTGAAACAATCTCAGCTTCTGTGGCCTCCTCTGTGGTGTTGTAGGAGTTGACTTTGGGGCTGTAGGAAGCGTTTCTGACAACTCTGGATACATTCCTTCTGGATGCGTTGGCATCCTAAACAGTGCATAGCAAGCCTCACTGGAAAGTGTGGATAATAATGTGTGAGTACGATATCTTTTTCCTTTGCCTCTTGTAAAAGCACTTCACACTGCTTTGTCCATTGCATTTTTTCCCTGTCTGTAGTAATAAGTTCAAGGGGTGGAGCACAATAGCCAGGTTTGGCAGGAATCTGTTAAAGTTATTGACAAATTCTTAAAAGGACCACAACCGTGACATGTACTTTGGCCTTCTGGTATCCATTACTGCTTGAGTTTTCTCTGCACACTCGTGTAATCATTTAATAGTGTGACCACAGTAAATGATGCTTGGTTTAAAGAATTCACACTTGTTGCATTGTGCTCTGAGCTCATAATCTTCTAATCTTTTTAACATTATATTGAGGTTTTGGAGATGTTCCTTGTCAGCTTTACTGCTAACAATGTCATCCAGGACAACTTTCAAGCACCTGGTCCATAGCTTTCTGTCAAAGTGCAAGTGCTACTACAAAAATAAGGTTATTACAGTGATAAAGCCTTTCGTGAGTGTTTATGGTGAGAAGCACTTTGGACTCTTCTGCCTTCTCCATCTGTAGGTAGGCCTCAGACAAGTCCACTTTGCTGAAGTGTTTTCCCCCAGAATCATTTGCAAAGTTATTCTCTATCCTGGGCAGTTGATTTACTTCCAGTACTGGGTTAATGGTGACCTTTCAATCACCACAGATCCTGATTGACCCATTTTTTTTTTGGTTACTGGGTCTCCATACCCATGGACTGCACTCAAATTTGGAAAGAGTTCTGTCTGCCTCCATGCAATCTAGCTCGCTGGCTACTTTATCGCAGGGAAGAACCGGATGGGCTTTGTAAAATTTGAGTGTGATGTTTTCACCTAACACAATTTTACCCTTGATATATTTGAGTTTTCCAATGCCATCTCTGAACACTGATGTGACATTCATCCAGTACCTTTCCTAATTCACTTTCAGTTGACTCTATTGCAGGGGATGTGGCATGCAAATGATGGAAGGATCTCCAATCAAATTGTGGTTGCCTCAACCAATCACACCCCTGCAATACTGGCCCTCCTGTTTTTACCACATACAAGCCCAATGTGGCTGTATTTTTCTATTACAAATGTCATTTACAGTAGTTATCTTTTCTCCAGTATAAGTTCTTAGTTGGATATCTGCAGTCTTCAGTTCACTATCTTTGAAATGCCATTCAAACTCATTTTGTGGTATGACTGAAACAGACAAGCTAGTGTCAAATTCCATTTTAATTGATCTGCCATTCACTTCTGCATAAGCCATATTGCTTGCCTGTTGTTAGTTTTCAGATATTAATCTCAAGGCTACTCAATCTTGTGTCACTCTCATCATTATCAGATTTTTCATGAACAGCATGCAGATTAGTACTCTTTTTGAAACTGCAACTTGACTTTTTATCTTTTTCTCTTGTCTGTGTAGTCCACTTATTTTGGTCTGCCTGACATGCTTTTTGTATGTGTCATTTTTTGTTGCATTTTCTGCAAGTTGCAACTACATATCTGCATTGGTCCGGTGTATGTGAGCCCCTGCCACAACAGTAACACAATTTGTTTGGCCAGGCTGGTCTCTTTGTGGGTGTTGCAATTTGTTCAACCTCACTTTTGTTCCTGACTGCAACTCAATTACATCTCTATTTGCTGTTTCCATTGATACAGCTATTTCAACTACTCTTTCAAATGTAAGTTGTGCTTCAGTTAGGAGCTGTCTTGGAATACTTTCTTTTAAGATTCCACAAACTAAATGATCTTTTATTGCATCATTGAGGCCATCATTGAACTGACAATGCTCAGACAATCTCTTCAATTCAGCCACTTATGCTGAGATAGACCCCTTCCTTTTGATTCTACTTATAAAATGTAAAGCATTCTGCAATCAACAATGTTTTCAGTTCTAAATGTTCCTGTTTTGCTTTCACAATGTCAGCAAAGACCATTACGGGTGGTTTGGCTGAAGCAGTCAAACTTATAAGTAAACTGTATGCCTTTAAACCCAATGCACTCAGCAAAACTGGTACTCGTTTCTCATTGGCTATTTCTTTGCTTCAAAATACTGCTCAATTCACTCAGTACACCTGAGCCAGTTATCCATTAGGCAATCAAACTCGTCTATCTTTCCGATGAAGCTGGCCATTTCTGCTTTTGTTTAATTTATGATTATTATTACCTGGTACTCACTGTTTATAAACCCGTGAATTTTGACCGTTTTTTTTTTAAAAATGCCCCATGCTTCAACAGGTAGGTAGTACTCTCTGGTTTGTTTTAAAACTTCCTTGTCATCACAGTTTTGTAACTCTAAAACACAAAACTAATGAAAAGCAAAAACACAGCCAAGAGGTAACTTGTGTACAAGAATGTAGACTGAGCTGTCTCTTGGCTATATGCAAACAATGGATTTGGCAATGAAAGGACAGCTATTTTGTTCTGAGTTTATGTTCTTCAAAAAAAAAGTCAGTTGAAAATATTATATTTTCCCAGCCATGGCACCTGTTATGGTCTGCTAGGAGGTAGTAAAAATGGCTATTATTGTGTACAGTGCCTGTTGTAAAAGTATTTGGACATAGAACTTCTCTACCAAAAAAAGCTCTTAATTAGTAGAGGGCCCACTACAGCCAATCACTTTACAGAGAATTTAATCTAATGTTTTGAGCCAGTGAATCATCAGTCTAAAAGTTTCACAGGCTTATCAAATTTTAAGTAGTGTTTTTACAATAGAAACACAATTAACCTAGTTGTATTTTACATTACAATAGAACACAGAACGGTGCAGCACAGTATAGGCCCTTCAGTCCACGGTGTTATGCTGACCTACACAAACCCCATGATCAATCTAATCCTTCTCTCCTACACAGCCAATAATCCTCCATGTTTTTCCATTCATGTGCCTATCAAATATTTGCATTATATCAGTCTTTACCACCAACCCTGGCAGTGTGGTCTAGGCACCTACCATTCTCTGTGTAAAATAAATCCTACCTCTGACATATCCCCTAAACTTCACTCCATTCATCTTAAATGGATGTCCCATTGAATAACAAAAGGCCAGCATACCTTACATCTTCCTAACTACACTATCAACTTGCTCGGCAGCTTTGAGGGGTCTGTGGACATGGACCCAAATGTCCTTTTGTTCCTGCATACAGTTAAGAATCCTGTCATTAAACCTGTACTCTGTTTTCAAGTTCAACCTTCCAAAGTGCATCACTTCACACTTTTCTGATTGAACTCCATCTGCCACTTCTCCACCTAACTCTGCACCCTGTCAATATCCCCTTGTAATCTATGACAACCTTCCATACTATCCACAACACCTCTAACCTTTGTGTCATCTGCAAACTTACCAATTCATTCCTCCACTTCCACATCTAAGTCATTAAATAAAATCTCACAGTCTAGGTGGTCCCAGAACAGATCCCTGTGGAACACCATTAGTCATTGACCTTCAGGCAGAGTACTCCCCATCTACTCACGTTCTTTGCTCTCTGTAGCCAAGCCAATTCAAAATCCATGCTACTGGGTTTCCCTGATCCCATGCGCCATGACTTTCTGGATGACCCTTACATGATGAAACTTCTTAAATGCCCTACTAAAGTCTATGTACACCGCATTAGCTGCTCTACCTTCAACAATTTGTGTTATCACCTCCTCAAAAAAAACTCAATCGGGCCCTCACAAATCATCCCTAATAAGACTATGCTTCTCCAAATGTTCATAAATCCTACCCTTAAGAATCCTCTCTATTAGTTTGCCATAAGACACACTGGTCTATTATTCCCAAAATCATGTTCCCTCTAATTTTTTTTTTACAGCTGCGTGGACCAACCATTGCTATGAGTAGGAAATTTTTACATGGCCTGAAAACTGTGTGGCGCTTTAGTAAAACAATATATAAAAGGAAATTCCAGCTACATGGGAACATTTCAGTTACTGCATGGCACCCATGCAGCCTAAAGGGAACAGGATTATACCTGTTTCTTTTTCTGAACATCAGAGCAACATTTTCCATTCTTCAGACCTCTGGTACCACTCCTGTGATCAGGGAGGATGCAAAGATTGTTGTCAACGCCACAGCAATTCCTTTCCTTGCTTCCTGTAGTAACTTGGCTTAAATCCAGAGACTTGTATATCCTAATGTTTTTAAAAAGCTCCAACTCTGCCTCTTTCTTAACCTCGATATGCACGCTAACCTGCTCTATACTAACCTCACATTTGTCAAACTCCTCTCCCTGGCAAAGTATTCATTAGGAACTTTCCCTACCTCCTCCCTCTAGGCATGTTTCCCCATTTATCCCTGAGCAGTTACCCTCCTGTTCTTCGCATACCTGTAGATTGCCTTGGGGCTTTCCTTAATCGTTAATCCTACTGGGCAGGGCCTTCTCATGCCCTCTTCTAGCTCACCTAAGTCCTTCCTTAAGGTCTTTTTTTGGCTACCTTATAATTCTCAAAATCCTGTCTGCTGTTTGCTTCCTAATTCTTAAACTGCTTCCTCCTTCCTCTAGAGTAAGTGTTCCACTTCTCTTGTCAACTAACAACATGTCAAGAAACACCAAGTGACAATTTATTTTGAAGATGTAAAATACTCTTCCTAATTTGATGATTCTCCCCATGGTTCATGTTCAATAGTGTCCATTAGCAACCAGCAATCTTCAACACAGAACAGTATATCCCTACTCCTAGGATGTCCTAAAGTATTTTGCAACCTATGAATTGGTGTTCAGGTGTATTTGTTGTTTTATAACAAAATGTTTTATCACATCTTGACTGAATGAAGGTGTTGCCTATTTGCATTTGGTGGCATTTTCTAATCCAGGTGGCTATTACCTGGCAGGAAGTATGTGTGTGTGTGTATATATATGTGTGTGTATATATATATAGAATTCTAATAAAGATGTTGATGAGTGTGTCAGGAGTCAAAGTCAAAGTGGATTTATTATCAAAGTACATATATGATACTATATACTACCTTGAGATTCATTCTCTTGCATGCATTTACAGAAAAATAAAGCAATATAATAGAATTTATGAAAATCTATACAAAAACAAAGAATACTTGCCTTTAGTTCAAACATTGTTCGCTTACCTTAGGTGGTACTAAAACCATAAGATGTACTTACCTAAATCAGAGTGAATCTAACCTAAAAAATATTCAACACTCATTTTTTGACACTAAAATTATGCTGTAGCTATTCCTAATATTGTTTGTGAAAGCCATGTAAAGCACTAAAACTTCATTTGTGAGGTTCATAAGAACAGCACTTTTAATAATGCTGTATTGATACCAGTATGTTGCAATTTTTTATATATATATATTTGTCAGGTTCTAGTGCAGCAGATGTGTCCTTTGTAGCCAGTTTTTGGAACTCGAGAACAAACTTCAGACAGAGTTTTGATTTTGAATGAATTGGTGCTGTGATGACAGGAATAGTGTAGAATAGTGGTTCCCAGAGGGTCATAGTAGCTGGACAGGCTGATGAGGAGTTGTCCCTTCATGCAAGGAGCCAAAAGATTAACACCAGGATCAGAGCCTGGCACCCCTTGACAGGACATTGTCTGAGAGGTCACTGAATGCTTGCACAATGGATAAGCATACTATTGCAGGGAAAATCAGTTTGTTTCTATAAGCTGAAGGAAAAGTAAATAAAGTCTACTCTTGGAGAATGGAGTTTGAGTGACTGACCTAATACAGCAGAAAGCAGCAAACTAGGTATGGCAGAGATCCTGGACCCCAATTGGCAAGGAGACCAAGGCACATGTGATTATCCACTTGCAATCAAAGGAAACTACTTGTGTCTGTGAGAATGCAGTTTTTTTTATATGTTTGCATAAAAAATAGTACTAAATATGATCTTTTTTTTCTATCCCATTTGTGGGAATCTTATGCTGGAATAAAGTAGTTTGGAGAAAGAAATTTCTGCCAAAAAAAATAAAGGAGGCAAATTCACTAGCAGGTGCTGAGTCTCCCAGAAATGCATACAGAATCACTATACATAGCTTTAAGGTAATTTTCAACCCTCAATGTTTGGTGTTGTGTGGACAAAGTTTTAAGCTCATCAACTAATTTCTAATTGTACAGTTAGACTAAGGAAATGAGTCTGTGTTTGAAATCTATACAGGTAAGGTGTGCTATGAAGAAGGTTAAACCAGTAAATATGTACATGTCTCTACAGGTCTGCTGGTAAGCGCACATTCCAAGAATGCCATGGGAGCAGATATTTGCTTAAAATTATTTCTCTATCATTTCAACATGTATTAATACCATTGTTGTCAAAAAGGATCTCGTGCTTTCCTTGCATATATGACGAATGAACTCTTCTTGGGCTTCCAGCCAGGTACAGATATTGATTATAACCGACATTTTGATGACAAACCCTGCCATCTTCTTTAGGGATGATGCCTGGGTATGTCTAGTCTGGTGGTACTTATATCCCCATTGTTGGTTCTCTCCTGATTGGTTAATCCTCATCCAATCAGGTTTCTGCTCTCCCATCTTGTTTACAATTGAATTCCAGTTCTTACTTAGATTGCAACCTTCGTTTTTTGTTAAAAATTCTTTTCCTCTAGTTTTATTTCAATGGCTTTCTTTACCTGGCAGTCCCAAAAGCCATTGGTATGGTACAATACTTCTGTTTTGTTGTGTTGTGTTTTGGTAGCAGAACACTACACTCTCAATTGCCATAGGATTGACTTCAATGGTACAAAACCAAGAGCAGAAACCTGATTAGATGAGGACTAACCAATCAGGAGGGACTGGACCACGGAGGTATTAATAACACCGGACTAGACATGCCCAGGCATCATTCCTAAAGAAGATGGTAGAGTTTGTCATCGAAACATCGGTTAAAATCGATAACTGTGCCTAGCTGGAAGCTTGAGAAGAGTTTTTTCATCATTGTTTTCTTTTACTAAGATATTTCATAGCTTCTTTATCAATGGAAGTACAAACTTCACAACCACATGACAGAACATGACATCTTTTGTGTTCCCTGCAGAAGGAATGGCAGTAGATTGCCTTGATTTGAAACTATGGAAGGTTAAGGAATATTGATAAAAGTTATTCAGAATCATGAAGTGTTTGCTTTAAAATCTACAGGATTTTAAGAATAAATATACAAGGCTGTGTGGAAGGATCAGGGAAGTATGTTTAATTGAAAAATTCTTTCAAAAATCAGAAAGATGGGTTAAGTGCGTTCTTTCTGCACTGTGTCACTTGTTTTAAAGGATGTATTTACACTTTTGCTCTAAAAGAATATCTCAACATTATGAATGTTGACTTAAATTGTTCACTATTTTTAATTAATTCCAATGTAAAGCAATTATAAATGAAGACAAATCGGGTTTATGTTTGGTAAGTGGATCTGCATGTCCTGAGCAACAAGTTCTTTAACAGTTCCCACATGTGCTGCTCAACTCATTGAGTTCCTAAAGTAGTTTCTTTGCTTCAAATTCCAGCGTCTGCATTTTTCAACAGTACTGAATGGGGAAAATTTCATTGTTTTTGTGTGCTTGCTGTTCCCTTGGCAGAACACGATTGTGCATAGGAAAAAGAATATGCTTAAACAGGAAACCCTGAAAATCAAATATAAGTAGTTCTATGAACCTAGAGATTCTTTTGTTTGCTCATGGGCATTGTATATTAGAACCAAGGAATTATTGATTTTAGTCAGAGGAACCAAGATGAACTCTAACTGTTTCTATGAGTCTTTACAAGAATATATCATAATGGAATACCAGCAAACCTGTTCTTAAGATGTTACAGTACTTGTATTCACCAATTACAATAGTTGCATTTTGGGGTCAGAGTCATAGAGCCTTAGGGAAGTAGAGCACAGAAGCAGGCCCTTCAGCCCATCTAGTCCATGCCAAAACTATTTAAACTGCCTATTCTCATTGATCTACATTGGCACCGTGGCCCTCCGTACCCCTACCATTCATGTACCTATCGAAGCTTGTACTGGCAAGTCATTCCATACTCTTACAACCCTCTGAGTGAAGAAATTGTCCCTCATATTCCCCTTAGACTTCTCACTTTTCATCCTTAATCCATGAGCTCTGGTTGTAGTCCCATGCAACTTAAGTGGAAAAAGCGTGCTTGCATTTACTCTCTCTGTACCCCTCATAATTTTATAGACTTCTATCAAATCTCCCCTCAATCTTTACTTATAACTCAAGTCCTCCAGACCCGACAACATCCTTGTAAATTTTCTCTGTACTCTTTCAACCTTTCAAACCTTTTAATCTTTCAATCTTTCCTGTAGGTAGGTGACCAAAACTGCATATAATGCTCCAAATTAGGCCTCACCAACGTCTTAAACAACTCTAACATAACATCCCATCTGCTGTACTCAGTACAGTGATTTATGAAGGCCAATTTGTCAAAAGCTTTCTTTACAACCCTTAGAAACAACATCTGTGCTTCTGCTGAAAGTTGCAGTTGGAACAATTGCAACAAGTTCTTCTGAACTTCGGGTTGACGGCCAGCAAACTATGTGTATCTGAGGGGTGTACTTACGCATTGTTGAGGGATGATTTGAATCACATAATCTTACTGTGGAATCTAGTATCCAATATGATACAAACTGCCCAAAAATAGTTGTGTGATCTCAGGAAATTCAACTTAGAGCAAATCCAGACCAGCTTAAACAAGATTTGATTTTGATTTTGATTTTGTTTTTATTGTTTCCTGTCTGAGCTGTAGATAATTATTATTTCGTCACATGGCTGAAATGTTCTTGAATGGATTTTGGAGTATGCGTTGATGATCTGTGATTGCATTGGATTTGAGTTAAGAAGTAAACTTTCAGTCTGAATTCTTTCCAAAGTACAGTTTAAAAAGGCAAATGCACATTCATTTTTGTTCTGAACAGTTGAGTAGAGTGGGTTGTTCTTGAAAATAACAAAATAATTTTTTATGTTTATTGATGTATTTTCTACCCATATTTAACAGCTATACGTTTTCAGTGACACCTACAAACAAACATGGCAGAGGCCCATCTAGTGACTCACTTGCTTTTGTTACTGAATCAGGTAAGCAGATATTTCTAATGAAAGTATGGGGAAACTATGAGTTCAGTCATTCAGTTACACTATGCTGATCTGTGTCTTAACTTTTAGCTATCTGCCTTGCTTCCATAACCTCTTACTGATAAGTCTCATGGAAAATTACCAATATTAATTCTGAAATCTATAATTAATACTGCTGGTTGCAGGGAAGGCTGGTGAGAGAAGAAGGAGAGAAGAACTACTTTTTTTTTACTGTAAAGAACTGTTTCTTACGTTACCCTTCAATGGCTTACCTTTAATTGTAAGAGTCCTTAATTATAGATTTATGCAGAGGAAGTAACTTTTGTCTGTCAACGTAATGCTGACAAGACCAACATGGTAAGTATGGGGAAGATAGGGCCATTCAGATAAAGGAAGGAATATGTGCTTGGAGGTGAGGTCTAAATGAATGATTTGCATCAGCATTTATGAAGTAGAAGGGTGTGACAGTCATACTAAAATGCTGGAGTCTCTTGAAGGACATGAATGTTGCCCCAGTGCCTAATATATCCCAGGTTAGTGAGAGAGGCTAGAGATGAGAATGCTGGGACCGTGACCAGTATTTTCATGGCAAGTGGATTGGGAAAACGAAGTTAGTACTGGACCTCAAGAGAGAGAATTCGTAGAATGTCTAAGGGATGTTTTTTTCAGAACAGCTTGTTGCTGAGCCAACAGGGGGATCGGCTGTGCTGGATTGGGTGTGGTGCAATGATCCGGAGGTGATAAGAGAGCATAAGGTTAAGGAACTTTTAGGGAACAGTGATCACAATATGATCAAGTTCACTTTGAAATTTGAGAAGGAGAAACTAAAATCCAATCTGTCCATATTTCAGTGGAATAAAGGAAATTACAATGGCATGAGAGGGGAACAGGCCAAAGTTGACTGGAAAGGGACACTAGCAGGAATGACAGCACAGCAGCAATGGCTGGAGTTTCTGTGAAAAATGAGGGAAGTGCAAGACAGATATATTCCAAATAAGAAGAAATTTTCAAACAGAAGAAGGACACTACCGTGGTTGACAAGTGAAGTCAGAGCCAAAGTAAAAGCAAAAGAGGGCATACAAGGAAGCCAAAGCTAGTGGGAAGATAAAGGATTGGAAAGCTTTTAAAAACATGCAGAAGACAGCTAAAAAGGTCATTAGGAAGGAAAGATGAATTATGAAAGAAAGCTGGTGACTAATATCAAAGAAGATACTAAAAGCTTTTTTAAAGTATATAAAGGGTAAAAGAAAGTTGAGGATAGATATAGGACCAATAGAAAATGATGCTGGAGATATTGTAATGAGAGATGCAGAGATGGCAGAGGAACTGAATGTGTACTTTGCTTCAGTCTTCACAATGAAAGACATCTACAGTCTACTGGACGTTCAAGAATGTCAGGGAAGTGAAGTATGTGCAGTGAAAATTACGACAGTGAAGGTGCTCAGGAAGCTTAATGGTCTGAGGGTGGATAAATTTCCTGGACCTGATGGAACGTACCCTCAGGTTCTGAAAGAAGTAGCTGGAGAGATTGCGGAGGCATTAGCAATGATCTTTCAAGAATCGATTGATTCTGGCATTGTAGCGGATGACTAGAAATTTGCAAATGTTACTCTGCTATTTAAGAAGGGTGGGAGGCAACAGAAAGGAAACTATTAGGGATAAGATTACAGAGTACCTGGAGGCACATGACAAGATAGGCCAAGGCCAACATGGTTTCCTGAAAGGAAAATCTTGCCTGACAAACCTACTGCAATTTTTTGAGGAAATTACAGGCAGGGTAGACACAGGAGATGCAGAAGATGTGGAGTACTTGGATTTTCAGAAGGCCTTTGACAAGGTGCCACACATAAGGCTGCTTAGCAAGATAAGAGCCCATGCAATTACAGAGACATTACTAGCGTGGGTGGAGCACTGGCTGATCAGCAGAGAACAGAGAGTGGGAATAAAGGGATCCTATTCTGGCTGGCTGCCAGTTACCAGGGGAGTTCCACAGTGGTCGGTGTTTGGACCACTGCTTTTTACGATGCATGTCAATGATTTGGACTATGAGATTAATGGACTTGTGGCTAAATTTGCCTATAATACAAAGATAGGTGGAGGAGCAGGTAGTGTGAGGAAACAGAGAGCCTGCGGAGAGACTTAGATTGTTCAGGGGAATGGGCAAAGAAGTGGCAAATGAAATACAATGTTGGAAAGTGTATGGTCATGCACTTTGATGGAAGAAATAAACGGGCAGACTATTATTTAGATGGGGAGAGAATTCAAAATGCAAAGATGCAAAGGGAATTAGGAGCCCTTGTGCAGGACACCCTAAAAGTTAACCTCCAGGTTGAGTCGGTGGTGAAGAAGGCAAATGCAATTTTGGCATTCGTTTCTAGAGGTACAGAATATAAGAGCAGGGATGTGATGTTGGGGCTCTACAAGGCCTTCGTGAGACCACACTTGGAGTATTGTGTGCAGTTTTGGGCTCCTTAATTTAGAAAGGATATACAGGTACTGACATTGGAGAGGGTTCAGAGAAGATTCACGAGAGTGAGTCCAGGAATGAAAGGGTTTACCATATGAGGAATGTCTGGCAGCTCTTGGGCTGTATTCCCTGGAGTTCAGGAGAATGAGGGGGGAATCCCATAGAAACATTCCGAATGTTAAAAGGCCTGAACAGATTAGATATGGCCAAGTTATTTCCCATGGTAGGGGAGTCTAGGACAAGAGGGCATGACCTCAGGATTGAAGGACGTCCATTTCAATTAAAACAGAGATGTAGAGAAGTTACTTCAGTCAGAGAGTGGTAAATATGTGGAATTTGGTGCCACGAGTGGCTGTGGAGTCCAAGTCATTGGGTGTATTTATAGAACATAGAGCACAGTACAGGCCCTTCAGCCCACAATGTTGTGCTGACCCTTAAACCCTGCCTCCCATATAACCCCCCACCTTAAATTCCTCCATATACCTGTCTAGTATTTAAGGCAGAGATAGATAGGTTCTTGATTAACCAGGGCATCAAAGGGTATGGGGAGAAGGCAGGGGAGTGGGGATGACTGGAAGTATTGGATCAGCCCATGATTGATTGGGAGAGCAGACTCAGTGGGCTGAAAGGCCTACTCCTGCTCCTATATCTTATGGTCTTATGGGCTTATACTGTTCTATAATCATTCCTATAATCACCTCTGTTAAATTGATCACCATTTACCCTCCTATCATGAAGGAAATTAGAATCTGAATTAATTAATCCTTTTAGTGTAGGTAATATCCTAGCAAATCAGTGCTACAGTCCACTTTTTCCCCACCATGCAGTCAATGCATCTTATCTGATGTGCACTTTGTAAAACTGAATGCAGTATTTCAGATGGGTTGTAAACTGCTTGAAACTGGTATACTTCCTTTCTAGTCCAGTGCTACTGAAAGATACAGACCACCAGTCATAGGTGGTGCTAGAACAGTCCAGCACAGTACAGGCCCTTCAGCCCATGATGTCATGCCAACCTCTACACTAACATCAATCTAACCCTTCTCTCCCATGTACCCCTCCATTTTTCTTTCATCTATTAGTATTTTATACTATTTTTGTACCACTAGTTTTTATTGATATACATACTGCATAGATTAGATTATGAAGACATGTAGTCCTCTTTTATTGTCATTTAGTAATGCATGCATTAAGAAATGATACACTATTTCCTCCGGTGTGATATCACAAAACACAGGACAGACCAAGACTGAAAAAACTGACAGAACCACATAATTATAACATATAGTTACAACAGTGCAACAATACCATAACTTAATGAAGAAGTCCGTGAGCACAGTAAAGTTCAAAGTCTTTCAAATGTCCCACATCTCATGCAGACGGGAGAAGGAAGAAAAACTCTCCCTGCCATGCCCGACCACAATCCGACTCTGAGTTATCTGAAAACTTCGAGCTCTGATCAGTTCTCCGACACCGAGTACTGAGCACCATCTCTGTCCGAACGATTTGACCTCCTTCTCAGTCGCCAAAAGCAGGCAAGGCCGGGGATTTTGAGGCCTACCCTAAGAAAATTCCCGACCACGCAGTAACGACAGCAGCGGACGAGCATTTCAGAAATTTCTCCAGATGTTCCTCTGTGCTTTCACGTCCATTCTCCATCAAATCAGAATTGTCCACGGCCCCTATTTAACGGATACGATATCATTTTTCACCAGAGGGTTGCGCACGCGCAGGCGCGCCGCCATCTTCTCCTCCTGCCTATATTGTTGAATTCTATTGCAAGAACATAGCAAGTGGTATAAAGACAGATAGACGATGTGTCTTTGGAAATGACAAAAATTGTGGCAAAAGTGGAAAGGGGAATCTATCCTAAGGAACTTGGATAAAGTGCAGTCAAACTAAAACCATCTGTAATACTGTTATTTTCCCTTCCATAATTAAATTGTTCAACCATAAGTATTTCTTTCAACTGTTTCCCAACACTGGAATTTATTTTGAAGTTATTAGCTAAACAATGGAACTCTGGCAGAATGTAACAAAGAGCATCTTTAGCTGAGGTTTTTGCTCCAACATTTATGAATGTGTTTCACTGTGAAAGTTCTAAAGTACAAAAGATAATATTTCAGTGTGGGCTGCTTTTATTTTTAATTCTGTCTACGCCACTTCTGAATTGTTTCTGCTTCTTTGTCTGCTGCCAACTCTCCAATACTTTATCCAAGTGACCTTCAGCAAAGTGAGTGAACAGCAACTAAACTAAGATTTATTTTACGCCTTTAATATAGCAAAGCATATGAGTGCATTCAAAGAAAGAATAGCAATGATACAAAGACATTTAAAGGTACCTGGAGAATATAACTAGGAGGATCGATCAGTTGTCCATATGCCACTAAATTGGGCTGGAAAGATATCTGTAGTTTCACTATTAACTTGCAGACAAATAAAGTCGAGGTCCAACGAAATAATTTGAACAAAGTCTGCATATTTAACTTTGGTCTTGCAGAACTTCTGGCATATGATCAAATGATATGAGAAGATAATGGGATTAAGAGAATGTTTTCTTCCCCTTTTTACCTGCTGGATTAATAGAATCCAAAAGGCATGCTGTCTTAAAATTGTGAACAATGTTTATTCTCAAAATTCAAGTACAATTTATTGTCAGAGTACATGTATGTTGCCACATACAACCCTGAGATTCTTTTTCTGTGGGCATACTTAGCAAATTGATAGAACAGTAACTGTGAACAGGATTAATGAACAACAAACTGTGCAAATGCAGATATAAATAAATAACAAGCATGAAATTACAAGATAAAGAGTCCTTAAAGTGAGACCGTTGGTTGTGGGAACACCAGAAGTAGAAGGAGTGTAGTTATCCCCTTTTTGTTCAGGAACCTGATGGTAGAGAGGTACTAACTGTTCTTGAACCTGGTGGTGCGAGTCCTGAGGTAGTTGTACTTCCTACCTGATGGCAGCAGCGAGAAAAGAGCATGGCCTGGGTGGTGAGGATCTTTGAAGATGGATGCTGCTTTTCTACAGCAACATTTCATATAGACGTGCTCAATGGTTGGAAAGGTTTTACCCGTGATGTACTGGGCCGAATCCACTACCTTTTGTAGGCTTTTCCACATATTTAAACCACAGTTTTGTAAAAAATTTTAGCCTCTAACCTCCAGTACGTAATGAGAGAGTATGCAGCTTTCTAAAGGAGATCTGAGATGTTAAGAATTTTTAAAAATAGTATAATTTCAAAAACATATTGCCTGAGTTGATGTTTCTTTTTGAGGCAATGCTTCTCTAAGGATGACGACCCTTTTTTTCTCTCCATTTCATTTGCACAACACAATTCATGGGATCACAGTCAAGTGTATTTTGCACTCATGCCAAGGTACTATTAGAAGTAACATATGTCAATCTGGTGAGAACCTGAAATGATAGAGTAAACTGTTGATCAAAATAAAATAAGGCAGTTGCTAACTAATCAGACAATCTGTCATAGTGCTGTTTAAAAATATAGCCGGACTATATAACACAGACTAAACCTCACTGTGCCCATCTTACAGATATCAATTATTTTTTAAAAAACATATTGAATCAGACTTTATGACAAAACTCTGATTGTACAAGTAAAATGAAAATTTGCTGTTTCTCTTGAGCGCCAAGAAAAAATTCTGAATGTCCTTAAATCCAGCAATTTAATTTAAATAGCTATTTCAGGTAGATAAAAGCAGAAAAAGCTGTAATGTAATTAATGATACTTATTTTCAGGACTGCAGAGGTTTCCTGTTCTTCAAGACTAATCATACATACTTGCCAAACACAAAAGTTCCATATGCAGACACAAAAAGCAAACATTCTTTTCGATCTTTCCTTAATTCCACAGTCAATCTCCTGACCCTTGTAGTCAGTACTTGGATTTCTCTGAATGCCACTGCATGTGATATTGGGAATATGAACAAGACCACAATATCTCACTAAGCATAGAGACAATAAAAATCAGAGCAGCATGAGAAAGGAGAGCTGGAGCATTAGTGTGGAGAGAACTTCAGAGTTAGATTTAGTGCAGTTGGACATGCAAGAAGCCCAAATATTAGTGGAGAAAAACAAAATGAAAAATACAAAGATATTTCTATTTTTAATAGAAATCCATGACACCAACTTCACATCTTAGTGATTTGAATTTATACCTTAATGTTTCTGTAAACAGAATTTTAAAAACGCTACTCAAAATAATTTTAAAATCAATTCTCTCAATTAACGTCATTCACAGATTTAGGCAAGCACCAGCTCCTCAGACTATTGATTTCAAAACCAATACAAAATAACATATATGAGTCAGTGTTTGTTAATTTATTCTTTTGAATTGTTTCTACCTTTGTGATTGTTTCACACACTTTGTAAAATTTCATGTTCTAACATTATTTTTCAATGTTAATTTTCTTTCCCTTCCCCTCTTATAGCGGACCCCAGCGTAAGTGAATACATACCAGGTAAATGCAACAGCTCCATTTAGAATGTATTTCTCTGATGAAAGAGTGTGAGATGAAAACTAAAAGCATTGTAATGTGTTAATGTTGTGTTCATCTGCTCAACCCATTGAGTTCCCTTGGTACATTGTTTGATGACTTAAAGTTAGACTTACACTGTTCCCCTCTGCCATCTGATTTCCAAATGGACATTGAACCCATGAACACTACCTCACTTTCTTTATTATTTCTGTTTTTGCACCATCTAAAATTTAACTGTTTAATATACATATATAATTACTTATTTTTTTCTATATTATCATGTATTGTACTGCTGCTGCTAAGTTAACACATTTCACGACATATTAAACTGGAGATATTAAACCTGATTCTGATTCTGTTTCCTCTATGTAGCACAGGTGCACGGCCGCACGGTAGCTGAAATGCTTCCATGCACATAGCCTTTGTTGCCCCACTGCTGGAATTTTCTTTAATATAATGTTCCATTCAAGTACTGTGCAGTTTTCAGGCTGTGTAAAAATTCCCTGCTCACAGCAATGGTTCGGTCCATGCAGCTGTTAAAAAAAAACTGGAGGGAACTTTGGACACTTACGTCACTTCCACCCACCTATTGACAGGTGTAACTCAAATATATCACCTTTGATGTAATTGAGATAATTTGGTAGTTTTGAAGAGATATTGTCAAATTGAAAATATAATTAATAGATTTGTTTCTCTTCCAGTAAACTGCTGTTTTTATTACTTTTCTCAGAATTTTATTGTGATAATGTGAGCCACACCATAAAGACAGGATTACAATAATTGACCAAAACAAGTATTTTCCGTATTACATGGTTTCTAAAATGTTAATCCATGGGGTTTTTTTCTTTCCTTAAAAAGCTTCGACCTGTTCATAATTTACAGATTGGTAAGAATGGTCACACGGAATGCACCGTAAAGCTGGTGCAAAGGGGGAAAGAGGAACTGCTCGAGGAAAGGATGCAGAAGGCAGAAGATGAGTAAAGAACCTACAAAGCAGAAAAGAGAAAACTGAAATAAAGGGGGAGAAAAGGTGGCCTGCAATGTTTAAGATGGGCAGGAATGGCAGCTCAACATTTATGGGGTTCACTTGAGATTGAGAAGACCCAGTGGGGGAAACTGTAAAACATTGAAGTGATCAGCATGCGAGGTCAAATAGATTGAAGTGAGGAACATTTTATAAACTGAACAATCACATTTATGGTGGCATATTGTTGGCCTCACCAGTCAGAAGGAGGTATAAGAGGTAATATGTAGGCAAGCTTCTGAAAAGTGCAAAACAAAGGCAGCAAAATTAAGAATTTAATTTACCCCAACCTAATTTGGGATTATGGCTGAATCTGCACTGGGATTATAGCCCTCCAAATTCCTACCATCCATGCACTTACCCAAATATCGGAATCAAGCTCGCATGGATCACTTGTGCTGGCAGCTCACTCCATTCTCTCATGACACTGATTGAAGAAGTTTACCCTCATGTCCCCCTTAAACTTTTCACCATTCACCATGAACCCATAACCTCTGGTTTACTCCCTCCCAACCTCTGGGGAAAAAACCTGCTTGCATTAAACCTATCTATATCCCTTGTAATTTTGTCTCCACCCAATCTTCTACATTCTAAGGAATGAAATCCTAACCTATTCAATCTTTCCTTATAACTCAGGTCCTCCAGTCCCAGCAACATGTTTGTACATTTTCTCTGTACTCTTTCAACCTTGTTTACATATTTCTTGTAAGTAGATGACCAAAACTGCACACAATATTCTGAATTAGGCCTCACCAACATATTGTACAACTTCAACATAACATCCCATCTTTTGTACTCCATACATTGATTTATGAAGGCCAATGTCCCAAAAGTTTTCTTTACGACCCCCTTTACCTTTGACGGCACTTTCAACAGATTATGGACCTGTATTCCCAGATCCCTTTGTTCTATCACACACCTCCTGTTTAAGACCTACCCTGATTTGTCCTACCGAAGTGCAAAACCTAGCATTTATCTGCATTAAATTCCAACTGCCATTTTTCTGCCCCTTTTTCCAACTGATGCAGATCCCTCTACAAGCCATGATAGCTTTCCTCACTCTCCACTACACCCCCACTCTTGATGTCATCTCTAAATTTGCTGATCTAGTTAGCCACATTATCATCCAGATTGTTGATATAAATGACAAAGGACAAAGGACCCAGCACTGATCCCTGTGACACTCCACTAGTTACAGGCCTCCAGTCAGAGAGACAACCCTCTACTACCACTGTCTTGCTTCTCCCACAAAGCCAGTGTCTAATCCAATTTACTACATCATCCTGAATGGCAAGTGACCGAAGCTTCTTGACCAACCTCGCATGTGGGACCTTGTCAAATACCTTTCTAAAGTCCATGTAGACAACATCCACTTTCCTGATAACTTCCTCAAAAAGCTCCATAAGATTGGTTAAACATGACGCACGTCACACAAAGCCATGCTGACTATCCTTAATCAGTCAACATCTATCCAAATTGTATATCCAGTCCCTTGGAATACCTTCCAATAACTCTCCTGCAACTGATGTCAGACTCACTGACCTATAATTTCCTGGTTTCTGTTTAGACCCTTTTTTAATAACATTGGCAATCCTCCAATCCTCTGGTACCTTTCCTGTAGCTAACGATGTTTTAAATATCTCTGCTAGGGGCCAGCTATTTTTGCACTTGCCTCCCATAGGGTCCAGTGAAACACCTTTTCAGGTCCTGGGGATTTACCCACCCTGTTTTGATTCAGGGTAGCAAGCACCTCCTCCTCTGTAATTTGTACAGGGTCCATGAAGTTGATGCGGCTTTGCCTCACTTGTGTAGACCGTATCCATCTTGTGAGTAAACACAGATGCAAGGAATTCATTTAACATCTCCCCCATCTGTTTTGTCTCCACACATAAATACCATTCTGGTCTTCCAGAGGACCAAGTTTGTCCTTTGCATCCTTTTACTCTTAATATGCATGTAGAATCCCTTAAGATTCTCCTTCATGCTGGATGCTAGAGTAACTTCATGCCTTCGTTTAGCCTTCCTGATTTCTTTCATAAGTTCACTCTTGCATTTCTTGTACTCCACAAGTACCTCATTTGTTCCTACTTGCTTATACCTGCTATGCACCTTTTTTTTCCACTTAACCCAGAGCCTCAATATCTCTGGAAAACCAAGGTTCCCTACACTTGTTATCTTTACCTTTTATTCTGACAGGCACATACAAGCTTTGTACTCTCAAAATGTCCTTTTTTCAGGGCCTCTACTTTCCAAGTACACCTTTGCCAGAAAACAATCTGCCTCAGTTGGCACTTGCCAGATCATTTCTCTATCACCTAAATTGGCCTTTCTGTAATTTAGAATCTCAACTCACTGACCAGACCTATCTTTTTGCATATTTACTTTGAAACTAATGGCATTGTGATCACTGGATGCAAAGTGTTCCCCCACACAGACTTCTGTCACCTGCCCTGTCTCATTCTCTAATAGCAGATCAAGTATCACACAATCTCTCTTTGGGACTTCTCTGTATTGATGAAGGAAACTTTCCTGAACACATTTGACAAACTCTATCCCGTCTGGTCCTTTTTCAGAATGGGATTCCCAGTCAATATGTGGAAAGTTTAAAATTACCTAATATAACAACCTTATGTTTCTTGCAACAGTCTGTAATCTCTTTACAAAATTGTTCCTCTAAATCCCTAGGACTGTTGGGTGGTCTGTAATATAGTCCCATTAACATGGTCGTACCTTTCTTATTTCTATGTTCCACCCATATTGCTTCACTAGTCATGTTCTCCAATTTGTCCAGTTAACTGCCCTGACATTCGCCCTGACCAGTGTAACAGCACCCCTCCTCCTTTAATCCCTTCTGCCCTGTCACGTATGAAAGAATAGAACCCCAGAATACTGAGCTGCCAGTCCTGCCCATCCTGCAACCAAGTCTCACTAATGGCTACAACATCATAATTTGTTGATCCATGTCCTGAGCTCATCCGCCTTTCCTACAATACTTCTTGCATTCAAATATATGCAGCTCAGAACACTAGCCACACCATGCTCAACCTTTTGATCCTTACTTCATCTGAGATCTTACTAACATCTTCCTCCACAACCTTTCCAGTAACTGTTCTGGCATTCTGGTTCCTATCCCTAGTAACTCTAGTTTAGTGAGTTTCAGGCCAGATACATTCCCAGTATAGCAGTTAGCATGATGCTATTACAGCTTGGAAGTTGGAATTCAGAGTTAACTTCCAGCATCCTCCATAAGGAATTTGGAATGCATGGGTTTTCTCCAGGTGTTCCAGTTTCCTCCTACAGCCCAAAGCCATGCTGGTCATTGTAAATTGTCCCGTGATTGTCGGGTTCGCTGGGACAGTGTGGCTTGAAGGGCCTACTGTGTGTTGTAATGCTAAATAAAAAGAGAGACTCCCAAATTTATGAATATTTTGCAGTACTCAAGTAGGACAAGATGAAAGACATAAGCTTATTACAAATTTTGAGAGGTTTCCAAACAATGGAAAGCCCAAATGGATCCTTGTTGGTTTATGAATTAGGGGCAAGACTAGTCCACTCAACTTCTCAAACCTGATCCACTATTTATTAAGGTCAGGGTTTTTAAGGGGTTGCTATAAGTAGTGGCCCCTGATTTTTAAAATGACACTAGTTCTAGATTGATTCCTCTTGTGGGACATTCAGCTAGTTTAAGTTTTGGCGACATTATTAAACAATTCAAACTAATGTGAGGAAAGTGAGACCAGGATAAAGAACAAAAAGAGAATAGTGAATACTGTGTGGTTAACATTTCTATATCTTTATAAACCAAAGTATTGAAGGCTCATTAATAGAGACTGCAAAGAGCATGCCAGTGGACAAATATTATTTGGGGGTGATTAGTAGTTATGTAGGAGGAAATAGAGACATAACTGGTAAGGCAACGTGTTGTGTCCTTGAGCAAGGCACTTAATCTTACATTGCTCTGCGACAACACTGGTTCCAAGCTGTATGGGTCCTAATGCCCTTCCCTTGCACAACATTGGTGTCGTGGAGAGGGGAGACTTGCAGCATGGGCAACTGCTGGTCTTCCATACAACCTTGCTGAGGCCTGCGCCCTGGAGAGTGAAGACTTTCCAGGCACAGATCCATGGTCTCGCAAGACTAAAGGATGCCTAAAAAACTGGTAAGTTTGTTGTGGAGCATAGAACCAGAGCACATCTTGTTTGTGGTTGTGCAAATGGGCCACAGATTCTGGCAAGTGATTAATAATTCCATGTATTGAGATAGGTCCAATTTTTAGTGTAATTGTTTCCTTTTGTTTAATAGGAAAAGATGCAATCTGGACTCAGTACAGTTTCAAATTTGATTCGTATTCAGAATGCCAAGGCAAGCGATTTGTTAAACGAACCCGTTACAGGAAATTTGTCGGCATTGTACTGTGTAACTCTCTGAGATACAAGATTTACCTCAGTAATTCCCTCTCAGGTATGATCTGTTTTCTAGATATCACTTTTAATACAAAGAAAAAAATGCACCTTGCACCTCTTACCAGTAGTGTAATTAGTTATTAGATTAATTGTGGGGGGAGGAAATTTGCCATAAAGCATTTGTAAGATTGGCAAGTTAATTCAGCAGTTTTAGATTAAACTGACTACTATGGCTCTACCACAATGCCAAGATGCAAATTTTATTTCAGTATTTCCTGCATTACCTTCTTTGCTGTGAAAATACATATTTTAATCAATTATTTGCCTAAAATCCATCCATTTACCAACTAGAAGATAATTCATATTGAAGAAATATTTGTGGCAGAAGAAATGGAAAGTGAATACTTTTAAGTGAATATAAAAAGCAGGAGAAAGCAAATAATACTTAGTAACTATGCCGTATGTTACTGAGTTCCACATTGCACCATTCACTTGGTCTTCCTAAAGCTGGCCTTCATGGGTAGCTCCTGCATATGGAGCCATCGGAACATCAGCAAAGGGCACGGACTCATGTCAAATACCCAGCACAACAGTATGCAACATGAGCTTATTTTATTTAAAGTAAAATGTATGCATTTGTGAGTGTTTAAAATGAAAAACCAGGAGCTGTATAACAAGAGAGGCATGGTAGCATAGTAGTTAGCACCATGCTTTACAGTACCAGCAACCCAGGTTCAATTCCCGTCTGTAAGGAGTTTGTACGTTTTCCCTGTGACCACGTGGGTTTCCTCCAGGTGCTCCAGTTTTCCCCTCGTAGTCCAAAGATGTGTTGGTTGGTAGGTTGGTCATTGTAAATTGTCCTGTGATTAGGCGAGGGTTATCTTGGGGGTTGGGGTTGCTGAACGGCACAGTTCAAGGGGCCGGAAGGACTTATTCCACTCTGTATCTCAATAAAAATAAATAAATAAATAACATCAGGATTCTGAGATACGGCACAAGGCAGCTATCTTAGATCATTGCGACAAAAGTTATGAGAACAATAACTGTAATCAAGCATCTCAAACTATCAATTCATACATGAGAATGTGGAGGAGAGAATAAATGGATGTGGTAGAGATTGTAATGCTTAGTTTACAAATCCCACTATGAGTGTTGTCATTATTTTTAGCATTTTCAAGATTCAGGGCTGTGCAGCAGAATGTTTGGAGACCAATCTGACAGTACCAAAATCACAAAGTATCATGTTTAAAAGTAAATATGTGATGACACCACTAATAAAGTTTCACAGTTCCAAAGCACCAATCCCATTAGATTCTACAAGTTCTGTCATGTAGAGTATAGTTTCTTGATTAGAACAACAGTGATGAAGACGACATACATTAGAACAAGAATAAGTCACCATTCTGTCATAAATTTTGTATGTAAAACTTTAACCCGCTTTTAATAACCATCACAAAATGCTGGAGGAACTCAGTATGCCAAGCAGTGTCTATGGAAAAGACTAAACGGTCTATACTTTGGCTCAAAATGTTGACTGTACTCTTTTCCATGGATGCTGCCTGGCCTGCTGAGTTCCTCCCGCATTTTGTGTGTGTTGCTTTGGATTTCCAGCGCCTGCAGATTTTCTCTTGTTTTTATAACTATTCTCAGATAAGCTTGTTGAACAGTTCAGTAAGATTATGCAGCTGTCAAGTAACTTGCGATGCTAACATGATCACAAAATGCAACTTTATCCAAAATGGAAAGTTAGTCTAGACAATATTGTGACAACATCCTCCCATACCTTGAGTATTTTGGAATTGTCAGAAAGGAACCTTGTCTCAGAAGGTGGATGCCACATGCATAAATATAAACATGCTATAAACTCATTGAAATAAAGTTCCTTCTACTGATGATTTAAGTAAGTCAAAATAGAAAATCTAGTGTGCTCATAGCATGGCTCGTAAATTTCAGTTAATTTCCTCAGCCACAAATATAATCAGTTTCCTATTATTCTCAATCCATCATCCAGATGAGTAGTAGAGCATAATGACCATATGGGAGGCAAACTGTTAAGTCATAGTGAGAACTCAGTGTTTGTATGTGTACTAACTTTCCACATTATAATAAAGGTCATATTATTTATCAAACTGTTGTCAGAGTGAAGCTAAAAAAAACGATGCATATTTAAGTTGCATCATGCAAGTTATGAACCACATGTCAAATTTATGTCATATTGTGGTTAGGTGAATCTAATTTATGCAATATGCATTTCTAGTCCCAGATTGAAAAGGAATAGCATCAATATTAAACCTGATTATATTCTTTGTGATTTCAAAAAACAAAATGCAGGCATTTTCTACAACATCGGAGATTTATCGGGGCACGGGGAAGATCACTGTCAGTTTGTGGACTCCTTCCTAGATGGGAGAACAGGCGAACATCTCCTTCCTGAACAGCTACCAATCAGACAAGGTGAGCTTATTCTTGCTAATTATGCTTGTCTGATCTTATTTTCTCTTGGTCCAAAATTGTGCAAAATATTAACACGTGTAACTATCCAAAATGGTAAGACTGCTGTGGTAATGGGCAGGTTAAATAACTATCAGACTGTAACACATTTCATTGGATATGAACTCTGCAAGAGATGCTACTGGCTCTACTTCAAGGAAGACAGAGGGCTTCAAACATGCCACTGCAGCATCTAGCATTATGATATTGAGAATTAAAATTACAGGTTGGGTAAAAATTGTAGGTTGTTGTGTTCTAATTGCTCTGCCCTGTACTATTTAGGATTTGTAATTTCTGTCAATTTTTTGTAGCTGGAAAATATTCTGTCAGGTATTCCTTTCCCCAGGCCTGGCTAAGGAGATCAGCCTGTGGCAGTGAGGGGAGGGTTTGGTGCCTGGGGCCACAGATTGACTTTGTACCTGATACTGCACGTATTCGAGTATGTATCTTTTACAAGACCATAAAGCACAGGAGTAGAATTTAGGCTATTCTCCCACTGAATCTGCTCTGCCATTCAATCACAACTGATATTTTTGTTACAACCCTCTTTTCCTGCCTTCTCCCTTTAATCATCACTCCCTCACTGATCAAGAATCTGTCACTTCTTCTATAAGAGCTAGAGGGTGAAGATGAAATATGAGGGTAGCCTAGCTAATATTTTTTAAATTCCAGATTTTTTAATATATGTAAAAGGTAAGAGTCTTTGCCTTAATGTCCTATGTTCAATCTCTGCCTTAAATACACCCAGCGATTTGGTCTCTACAGCCATCTGTAGCAACAAATTCTACAGATTTACCACCCCAACTGAAGAAATAACTCCTTTTCAGTTTTAAAGGATCGTCCCTCTAATGTGGCACAGAATAAAGGAACAATCTTTTAAAACTCTGATCCTAGATTCTCCTACTAATGGAAACATCCACTCCATGTCCACTGTTCAGACCTTTCAGTATCCTGCGAGTTTCAATGAGATCTCCCTGCATCCTGGCAAACTCCATCAAGAGCAGGCTTAGGTACTTCAAAGACTCATTACTTATTCAGTGTTTCGCT